>NC_060124.1:321162271-321862271 GCF_021461395.2 Schistocerca americana | reverse complement strand
TGCTAACACTTAAATTTAAATTCGGTATTAACAAATTTCTTTTTTCGTAATACTATTATTGCCATTTCTAGTCTTCATTATATTTCCTCTGTAGTCCTGCCATTATAAGTTATTTTACTGCTCAAATAGCGGAGTTCATCTATTACTTTTAGCGTCTCATTTCTTAATGTAATTATTTCATTATTGCTTGATTTAATTCGACTACATTCCGTTATCCTTGTTTTCCTTTTGTTGACGTCCAACAGTAAACTCTTTTCCTGAATTTTATTTCTCATTCCAGTTTCTCTTTGGCTTCTTTTATTGCTTGCTCAGTGCGCAGACTGAATAACATCGGGGAAAGGCTACAATCCTGCCTTCTCATCTAATGTTTCCCTTTCGTGTCCGTCGACTCTTACAACTGCAATCTGGTTCTGCAAAAGTTGCAGGTAACGTTCCATCCCTCGTACTTTATACCTGATACCTGTAAAATTTCAAAGAGTGTATTCCAGTGAACATTGTCGAAATCTTTCTCTAAGTGTACAAATGCTACAAATGTAGGTTTACCTTTCTTTAATCTGTATTCTAAGGTAAGTCCTAGTGTCAGTATTGACTTGACTGCTCCTGCGTTTCTTTGTAAGTCTAACTGATCTTCTTGAAATCAGCTTCTACCAGCTTTTCCATTCCTCTTGAAATTTGTTGTAGTATAATTAATCTTAGAAACATTCCAAGGACTGACTGGTTGGAATAAATACCCTACTAGCAGTCAATCCATTATTTCGATTGATCCTTGAAACTTAGGCATAAATCTCCACAGGGACAAGCAGGTTAACAGCTGACACGTACGTAGGTTGAGAGTTTCTCCAGAACAAAACACTTCAAGTCTCCATAGAAACAATAGTAGTTAATCAGCGTTAAACTAAATGTCGCAAACTCCTTTATTTGTGTCAATGCCAGATGTAACTTGTTACTAGACCTCTACCTATTAAATCCGTGCCTTCATTCTAAGGCACAATAGTCGCTAACAAAAAACGGAAAAACTAATCAGAACTTCCCTGTTGCGCTGGGAAACGTATTACGAATATCCGTTACAGATGTTTAAGAACCCGTGACTGTTTATTCAGTATAAATACAGAAAATTGCAACCAGTCACTTTTTGAAATACTTATTTATTCCATAAACTGGCCTTCAATCTTTCCAGGCTCATCTTCAGATGGTGCACAGGAGGTTACATTACTATTTAAAATCATAATGCTAGTTGCTGGTTCTGTGAAAAGAGGATGGAACATGCTTAAATGCATCACCATGAGTACTGTTTACATGGCAGTTTGCATCCAAAAATAATTCTGTACTTACGGCGACAGTATAGGCGGCTTTGTTTTTAATATTCATCAGTCAACTGTCCATAACAGTGGGCCAGTTAAACTTTTTACGCACGGTAATCCAGCTTGAGTATTGAACATGTGTCCGGCTCTTAATTAATTTTCTGGTTCAAAGATTTGAAATAAATGCTGGCGTTTGCAAATGTTTTTCTAAACTCTCGAATCAAAAGCTAGGAAACAGCGTGTAATAATACAGCAAGCATCTTGATCGTAACATCTTTGCTAAAGAGAACCTTTACCTTCGTTTGGTTTATATGTAATGTTGAGCGAAGTAACGTCGCTAGTTTCGGTGCTGTGGTCTGAAAATACGAGTATGTTGCGTATGGAATTACCTTTGTTTCCAGAGTTGCTTCACTTTGTATACAATCAGTGAACTAACGATAGTATAAATCAGATGAACCTCAGGAAAAACCACTCTAATCCTTACGACACAGCCTCTGGCCATGACAATGGCCTCAATAGCGAGGAAGAGACTCCACAAGTTTCTTCAGATGTGTCATATCTAGCTGAGGCCACTCATTCATGATTAGAAACCCGTAGAGCTAAGAAGCTGCTCGGGTGTTGACAGCTGTGTTTTACCCGCTGCTCCAAATAGTTCCAGACAGTTTGTAGGGATCAAGATGGGCGATTTAGTGATTCGGTAAAAGGTTGCGATGGGGTGCGCGAGTGTTACTCAAATCAGGAACGTATGCGTGTCACCCTGTGAACACGACTGTTGTCGCGTTACATTGCTGCGAATGGTACACCATTCCTCGTAGACACGTCGCACAGTCCGCGCGCCAACACACCAACAACTATGGGACCCAAGTTCATGGTGACCGTGGGCACATACAAAGACTACAGCTCCTCTCTGACGTTTCGCCACTCCTTTTTTTTTTCTCGTCAGTCTTCTGACGGATTTGATGCAGCCCGTCAAGAATTCCTCTCCTGTGCCAATCTCTTCATCTCAGTGTAGCACTTGCAACTTACGTCCTCACTCATTTGCTGGATGTATTCCAATCCCTGTTTTCCTCTACAGTTTTTACCCTCTGCAGCTCCCTCTAGCACCATGGAAGTTATTACGTGATATATCAACAGATATCCTGGCATCCGGTCCCTTCTTCTTGTCGGTGTTTCCATTTATTCCTTTCCTCGCCGATTCTCTGGACAACCTCCACACTCCTTACCTTATTTTCAACCACCTAATTGTCAACATTCTTCTGTAGCCCAACATCTCAAAAGCGTCAATTCTCTTCTGTTCCGGTTTTCCCATAGTCCATGTTTCACTACCATACAATGCTGTGCTCCAAGAATTTCAGAAATTTCTTCCTCAAATTATGTTTTACCAGCAGACTTCTCTTGCCCAGGAATGCCTATTTTGCAAAATGCTAACCTACGTTTTATGTCCTCCGTACTCCGTTCGTCATGGGTTATTTTGCTGCCTAGGTATCAGAATTCCCGAACTTCATCTACTTCATGATCAAAAATCCTGATGTTAAGTTTCTCGCTGTTCTCATTTCTGATACTTCTCATTATTTCCGTCTTTCCTTAATTTACCCTCAATCCATATTCTGTACTCATTAGACTGTTCATTCCATTGAACAGATCCTGTAATTCTTTTTCACTTTCACTAAGGATAGTAATGTTATTCCACTCCTGAACCTTTCTTTTATTTCCGTCATTGCTTCTTCGCTGTATAGATTGAATAGTAGGGGCGAAAGACAACATCCCTGTCTTACACTCTTTTTAATCCGAGCACTTCGTTCTTGGTCTACCAGTCTTATAGTTCCCTCTTGGCTCTTGTACATATTGTATATTTCCATCTTTCCCTATAGTTTACCCCTACTTTTCCCAGAATTTCGAAGAACTTGTAGCATTTGACATTGTCGAACGCTTTTTCCAGGTCAACAAATCCTATGAAAGTGTCTTGCTTCCATTATCAACCGCAATGTCAGAATTGCCGCTCTAATGCCTTTCCCTGTCGTAAAGCCAAACTGATCGTCATCTAACACATCCTCAGTTTTCTTTTCCATTCTTCGGTATATTATTCTTGTCAGCATCTTGCACGCATGAGCTGTTAAGCTGATTGTGCGATAGTTCTCTCGCTTTTCGCCTCTTGGGAATTGTGTGGATGGCTTTTTTCCCAAAGTCTGATGATATATTGCCAGACTCAAACATTCTACAAACTAACGTGAATAGTCGTTTTGTTGCCACTTGATTATAGAAATTCTGATGGAATGTTATCTATCCCTTCTCCCTTATTCGATCTTAAGGCTTCTGAAGCTCTTTTAAAAGTTCTGATTCTAATATTGAATCCCCTATCTCTTCTATAAGCTGTGCCGATTGCACACAGCCGACCGGCACATACACACCACTTCACTCTCATGACTTACGTCACAGGTGGTAGGTCACATGATAGTCTGGTAGCATTTCTACAGCATCTACATCGCTCCAAAGTGAGCAGCGTATTTCGTCTTGCTAGCACCATACACTATAACTTCTATAAGAAGACACTTGTAGCTGAAGATGGTAGCACAGGGTTTGGGATGCCACCATTCATAATTTAAAATATATTTGTTTTTATGATTTAAAGTGCAATTTATGCATGCTGCCATCTGAACCTTTACTACTAGTACACTGAGGCAGAATCATAGCAGGTGTTTGAGGGTGTGGGGAGGGGGGAGGCATCAACCTGTGACGTAAGAGCACCGCCCTTGACAACTTTCTCCAGATGTTCCTGATTCGTAACAGGCGACATATTATCGTTTAAATAACAAATGTAAAAATAGGCTATTGTAATAATAGCTAAGGAAGGGCTAGTTTAATGATAACGTCAGATACCAGTTTTGAGGTCTCAAAGTACAGACATATATCATGCTCGACTGGTTTGTAGAATATTTATAAGACCAGTACTAAGGTGTGGCCTATAATCATGGTCCGGAAATGAAGCAAAAATAAAGAAAACACCGGCATCAGCCAGACAGTTTCTCGACCTGGCAGTTGGGTGAAACAGATGAACAACGAATCAGTAGGCATACTATTTCACAACACAGAGATACTACCCTCACATGTAATAAACATTGTAGTAAATGGGACGTCACAATGAATAAAATCGACGACGAACAGTAACGTAGAAGACAAATGAACTGTCTTGACTACGGTTTGCCCTAGTTGTTTTCAGTTGCTAGGCAAACGCCATGATCTGATAATCCACAAGACTAAAAAGTATTTTTTACAATACTGTAAATAAATAAACTGTGATAACACTAGCTACAAAAGAAGTCTCACATTGTTCATCAGTGGATTCCTATCATCCAGGCCGGGTCCAAAAATTAAAAAAAAATGCAAGTTGCTATTCGATTCTAAGAGTACCTTCTACACTGCCATTCGCGTTTTATTCGATCCTGCGAGAAAAGTGTCACCTTAGTTATCTAAATGAAGTTATTGAAAAACTATAGCATGCAAAGGGGTAAATATTTTTGTATAGTTTGAAGCCACCCTCCATTTCATACTATCTTGTGATAATTTTTTCATCGATCAAGCCCAAAGGCCTTGGTAAGTTATTTTACAATTTATCGGTTTTGAATTTCCCATAATTTTTCCCATCATTGTACTTTTCAGTGTACAGCCAAGTTAACGATCCCTAAGACGTATGCCTCATTAATATATCGCTTTTACCTTGCTGAGTTTTTGTTTACACTTCGGCCATTCTTCGCAGTTTCTCATTAATTCGTAATGTCTGTGTTCCTGTAACTTTTAACATTTTTATGTAAATTCTTTCCTTTTCCAACTGAAAATTTCACGTCTGTATAATGTGTGCTCTAGATCCTTATTGCTCAATTGCATGTCAGATTTAAAGTTATTTTGTTAAATAAAATTTAGTACTACTATACTAACCTTCTCTCACCTTTCTTGTGTCATTTTCTTCCCTCTTGTCAAAATTCTTCCATTGCTTTTACCGCTAGTGTGTCCTCCACAATTTCAAAATTTAGCCGTTCATTAATCTCCTTTCCACTAATCTTTGTTTTGTGCGTCATTAATCTACATACAGTCTATGCTGAATAGATTTACATGTAATAGGGAGTGGAGAATGAAAGGGAAGGGATGAGTGGGATTTCGTGACTTCCAGCCGCATAGGGCATTGTAGTAATGCAGTGGTGAAAATTGAAAATTTGTGCCGGACCGGGACTCGAAACCGGATTTACAACTTTTCACGAGCGGTTGCCTTAACCACATAAATGTGTGCATCATCCACATCATCAGGAGTGGTGTCTGTTATGTTCAAAATGGCTCTGAGTACTATGGGACTTAACATCTGAGGTCATCAGTCCCCTAGAACTTAGAACTACTTAAACCCAACTAACCTAAGGACATCATACACATCCATTCCCGAGGCAGGATTCGAACCTGCGACCGTAGCAGTTGCTCGGTTCCGGACCAAAGCGCCTAGAACCGCTCGGCCACCACGGGCCGGCTGTCTGTTCTGTCAGACATATCGAACAAAACACACACCACTCAAGCATACACAATTATGCCGAATAGACTGTGTTCGGGACCTTTGTATTCATTAATGTAAGCCTTGGATTTATATCCTTTTTGCACTTTTGTTTCTGCTGTTCAACCTATTTTTCCTACTTTAATTATTTCTCTGGCATACAAGTTTAAAAACAGTAGCTACAGCCTAAAGCCTGGCATTGCGTCTTTACAACATGAGTTTTCCTTAATTTCCATTCTTGTATCCCGTTCTTGCATTTCGTAGATATTGTAATTTACACGTCAGTCTCTGTACTTTGTACCCTATCTTCTCAGGATTTCGAACTTCCACTTTGCCTTTCTAAGGCATCTGTAGGTCCATAAATGCCATGAAGAGATTTACCGTGATTCTGCCTCTCATTACAAAGCCAGAGGTCAGAATTTTCGTGTTCATGATGACACTTATTGACGACAGTGCTTTCCCAGAGCAATTTGAATACTTTTCTAGCTTTGCGTTACTAAACTGTGTCCTCTTTACAGCTCACAACAGTCTTGAGTTCATTCCCCACAGATGTCGTAATTCCTTTACGACTGGTATAAAGTAGTAGTTCCAATCCATGGCGAAAAGTATTATTCACGATTGTTGCAGATAGTGGGATACCAGAATAAACGGCGAGATAGTATAGACGGATGTTTTGCATTTGTGCTCATAAATGTAGCGACTGGTATACGAGAAGCTACGTTACATAATGCTACATGCATTAAAATGCGCGTTACGTTGAAATGCTGCTGTGTGCAATTGCGCAGCGGGGTCGCCTCAGACTTGCTAACAAGTTTTGTCAAGGTCGCAGGGCCGGTTTTCAGCGTACTCCAGATAACTGGAAAAGTTTCGTGCAGTTCCCGCGTATACTTATATTGAGGACGCTCGTCTAAAAACGCCGACGGATTGAGCAAAGCCCAGCAGGCTGGCCTCGATCAAAACGACCGCATGAAATAGCTTTCAGCGAAGGAAGAATCGGAACGGAAGGATACGTAATATGTCTCGTTCTTTATCTTTTCTACCGTGGAACCGAAGCCTTAATGCCCGTGTTTGTATTTACGACTTGCGTCACATTAAGCACAAAATTTAGCACTTCAGACACTCTCTAGTTGTGTATCTGTATAGTTAGTAACCAGGGATTAAAACTGTGTATAAACTGTCTGTATTTATTTGACAGTTATTGACAGCACGCGATGAGTGTAATTAAGAAATAGAAACACCTCTGTAAACTAGTTATGTGTCCTGCTCACCTTGGCTTGCCAGCAACACAGTGTGACAGTGAATGAGAACAGCTCACCGATCAACTTAAGTAGTAGCAGCCCCAATCTACGGCACTTCATATAAAATCTAATGACAGATTAAAACGGTATGCCAGTTTCGAGGTAAGGTCCTTTTGCAAGAATGCTCTTTCACTGTAGCTAGTCAAGCACATCTCACGGTCAGAATCAAAACTCCAGTTTCGCATTTCCAGCAAAAAGCTCTCTTGCATCACAACAGAATTATCATCTAAGAACAAAAACGTTTCCATTCATTACTTCAGTATACTGCTTTTTGTTTGTTTATTTATTGTATTTTTATCCTACTCTATTCGTAGTTGCACAGACAGTAATATACATTGGTGGAAACGGATAGTGTTGTACCTTGAAGGACAAGTCCAGTATTTATCAAATTTTGTTGAGATGTTGATTTCATAACGGGTGTTAAATGATTAAAATTTCATTCCATCCGGAGCTGACGCCTGTCATCAACATCATTACGAAGCGTAACCCACACGGTTGCAAATACTTTCTTGTACTTTTAGTGGTATGTAAACTGACAGCCTCTCAATGTCATGCTGGCTGCAGGCCGCTATGAAAGTATACGTCTTCTCATCGCATCCCAGACATGTTCTAAGAGTGACAAATCAGAGGACCGGTCATGGTCCAGTCAGGGGACAGCATATTTCTCTAGTCGTTTATGGTGTCAATTGGAGTGTGAAGTTTTGCATTATTTTTCCGAAATACACCACTTGGTACCATCGTAACCAAGGGAATGACCATAGGATTTACCGTCCAGAATCAATTTTCACTCTGCACCGGAGTGTTCAGGAGCGCTAGTCCTACAAGATGCGCAGAATAATTTCCGTGAACTTTGGTGGGTAGGTGAAAGGTTGTGGTGGTCGTAAAGCTGCGACTGCGGATGATGAGTAACGTTTGGGTGCCCAGCCGGTAGAACATTTGCTCAAGTCGGGGAAAGACTCCGGGATCGAGTCCTGAGACGGCACACATCTATAAGCTGGCAGGAAGTTTCAGGGTTTAACATTCTTGTCACATATTGACGAGCATTCAGCCTCCATTCGACGATTACCAAAGTAGCCCTGTTGTATTTTCCAATAACTCCCCACATCACGATGCTAGGAGGTTTGAAGGCATGGGTCTCAGGAATCGCTGCTTTCTGCAACCTTTCACCAGGTCCTTTACGGATATGGTGACGTCGATCTGTTGCCACAGACAGAAGCGAGACTTGTCGATGAGTATCGCAGAATGCCATTGAGTGTCCCTGTTAACTCTAGCTCCCCACCATGCAAGATTCTGATGTATGTATTATGATGTCAGCGGTAAACGAAGCACGTGAGCTCGAGTTCTCAACCCTGCTCCCAGCAATCTGTTCCCCACAGTTCGTGGTGACATACTGCCTGTAACATCTGCCCGAATTTTAACTGTTGTTCACGCGTCTATTCGTCAGAACAAGTTGAACAATCCTATGATTTTCTTGTGATGCAGTTCTATCTGAACCTGTGTTGCCTTCTTCCCACACTGATGTCCAGAGTCCATAACATCATGACTCGTTCTTCAGTTATGTAGCCAAACGTATGTACTATCTTTCGGTACGATGCTCTCATGTCCCCTATGCGAATGGAGCGACATCTCTCAAGTCCGAAAGATGGTGAAAATCTGCATATGCACGACCTCTGGGCATGCTTTATTGCTGCCTCCACCTGCAGCTTTCCAGTAACGTTAGACACACCCAATGGTCTCAAGTACTCACACCATTCTTCATCTGTAGAAATGGCTTTTTGATGTACTGAAAATACTGCATGTAAGTTCGCATCAGGACGATATCATAATCAACACATCCCACATATATGGAAATCTTGGCGTATGAGTTCAGAAGTGTTCGGTAAAGGTGTATATCCCAACGACACATTACGATTATTACCACATAGCTAATGTCTTGTTTGTCTGTACTCTGTAATATTTCTTATCATAAGTTGTGCACTAAATGAAACTGTAAGTTAATTCACATATTTCTGCACACAAGCCAACTCTCTTGACTTCAGTGCAACAGTCCTGTGGTCCAGGTCATGAAGTGGGAGCTGTATCATTATGCAAGCAACGCTCCTCTTACCTTTGCAAATTACAAAGAACACGAAAGAACTGCTCAGCATTACCAGCAGGAGACACAGTATTTGGTGTTCTAGTCCAGCGTTTAAACTCTTCCATTTTAAGAAAGAAGTGTTAGAAAGCTGTTTTTTCCTGAAAATGTCCGTTTATTTCCAGGGTTCACTTCTTAAATATTAATGTGAGGCTATTAACATAACAAAACCCTGTCTGTCTCTGCCTCTGTAATAATCTCTTCATTTTAGAGTAATGCCTACACCTAACGTCCTCAATTATTTCAAGTATATATTCTTATCTCTGTTTTCCTCCAACATTTTTCCCTCTACAACTCTATTACCGTGGGAGTTGTTCCCTGGTGTGCTAACATATAAGGAACGATCAAAAAGCTTCCGCTTGAGGGCGTTCCACCAGCATATATGCAGCGTAATGCGACTCGGATGCGGGTATATAACCACAGACGTGTAGGGAAGGGATTTGTGTAAATGCTGAAACGTGAACTATGGCAACGTTATTATCAATTGAGTCAGGAAGAACGTGCTGTTATTCTTTTCTTAGCTGCCGAAGGGTAAACACCAGTAGACGTCCATCGGAGAGTGAAGACCGCTTATAGGGCAGCATGTCTATTGTGGAATGGTGTGCCAACGGGCGGTGCTGCTTCATGATAACGCACGTCCCCAAATCGCAAATGTCATGCCGCAGGAGTTACGCAATCCATATACTTATATGGATATGGTGTCTATTCTTTCGGACATGTCCGAAAGAATAGACAGTATTGATGACCTGCAGCTGTCTAGAACGAAATTATAATTATATTAATACCTTCAGCTGTTGGCGGGCGTTGATATATAGCAACGGGGACAGGAGAAAATGTGTGCCCTGACCGGGACTCGAACCTGGGATCTCCTGCTTACATGGCAGACGCCCTATCCATCTGAGCCACCGAGGGCACAGAGGATAGCGCGACCGCAGGGACTATCTCGCGCACGCCTCCCGCGAGACCCACATTCTCACCTTGTATGTCCACACACTGCATTCGCAGTGTCCCACCCCAACACACTCATAACTCGTGGAAGACATTCTTACCAAGTCCCGTAAGGGTTCGGGGAATATGTGTGCATCCGCACAGAAGGAGGAGGTCATGGCCGGTATTGCCAGGGGGACTTGGTAAGAATGTCTTGCACGAGTAACGATTTCTGTTGGGCGAGGATGTGTAGCACGGAGTTACGGACTTCTTCAAGCAGCAAGACACGATGTTTTACCAACCTGTTATATTTATTGTGGTATTTTCCTGAGTAGCATACCGATTCAGGACTTTACGGCCTTCGAACGGAAACTTTTTGATTACATTCTATCAATTTGTTCCTTCTGCTAATTAATACTTTCGAAATATTCCTTTCCGCACTGATTCTGTGAAGAACCTCGTCTTTTGTTGTCTTATCAGCATTTCTTGTCTATTCAGCGTTTATGCTTCAGACGTATAGTCTCAATAATTTCTTTGATTTCTATGTTTGATACTAATAGACTGCTTTGGCGAGTAAAACTCTCTGTCTGCACTAGTCTGCTTCTTACAACCTAGCTTCGTGTGTCATGCTTTATCTTGCTTCCAAGGTAACAGAATTCATTTAGTTCGTCTATTACAAGGTCTCCAGTTTCGATCCTCTTTCTTTTTCTGACTGTGAATCCATATTTGCTGCCCATAGGCCGATTATTTCTATTGAATAGTTCCTGTAATTATTCCTCTGTCACAGAGAATATTAGTGTCATCAGAAAATCTTATCACTGATGTCCTGTCACTCTGAATTTTAGCCCCACTTCTGAGTCTTACATTTATTGCTGTCATTGCTTTCTCGACGTACAGATAGAGCAGTTGAGGAGAAAGTCTTCATCCAAACTACAAAAATTATTTAATCCGGGCATTTCTCTCTTGATCTTCCATTCTTATTGTTCCTCTTTGTATTTGTACATCTTGCATATTACTCACCTACATCACGTGTCTGTGTTCCTGAGGATTTCAGATAACTGCATCACTTTATTTTCCCGAACGCTTTTCTAGGTCGAGAGACTATCTCTTCTGTTTTCTTAAGTCTTATTTCCATTATGAAATGCAACGTCAGAGTTAAGTCCGTTGTGCTTTTAGCTTTCCGAAACCCAAACTGATCGTTTTCTAACAGGTATTCAATTTATATGTAATTCTTCTGTATGTTATTATAGGCAGCAACATGGAAACATGAGCTCTCAATCTGATTGTGCGGCATTTCTCACATTTATGTGCGTGTTTGCTATGTACAAGATCGTGTGAACGATATTCTTCAGAAAGTTCGGTTGTTGCTTCTCTGAATGATTTTAGAAATTCTGCAGAAATATTGTCTATTTCTTCTATCATGTTCTATCGCGAGTATTCCAAGGATAACACTGGATCCCCTGCATCCTAGAAATTGGTATCTACACTTCTGGAAATTGAAATAAGAACACCGTGAATTCATTGACCCAGGAAGGGGAAACTTTATTGACACATTCCTGGGGTCAGATACATCACATGATCACACTGACAGAACCACAGGCACATAGACACAGGCAACAGAGCATGCACAATGTCGGCACTAGTACAGTGTATATCCACCTTTCGCAGCAATGCAGGCTGCTATTCTCCCATGGAGACGATCGTAGAGATGCTGGATGTAGTCCTGTGGAACGGCTTGCCATGCCATTTCCACCTGGCGCCTCAGTTGGATCAGCGTTCGTGCTGGACGTGCAGACCGCGTGAGACGACGCTTCATCCAGTCCCAAACATGCTCATTGGGGGACAGATCCGGAGATCTTGCTGGCCAGGGTAGTTGACTTACACCTTCTAGAGCATGTTGGGTGGCACGGGATACATGCGGACGTGCATTGTCCTGTTGGAACAGCAAGTTCCCTTGCCGGTCTAGGAATGGTAGAACGATGGGTTCGATGACGCTTTGGATGTATCGTGCACTATTCAGTGTGCCCTCGACGATCACCAGTGGTGTACGGCCAGTGTAGGAGATCGCTCTCCACACCATGATGCCGGGTGTTGGCCCTGTGTGCCTCGGTCGTATGCAGTCCTGATTGTGGCGCTCACCTGCACGGCGCCAAACACGCATACGACCATCATTGGCACCAAGGCAGAAGCGACTCTCATCGCTGAAGACGACACGTCTCCATTCGTCCCTCCATTCACGCCTGTCGCGACACCACTGGAGGCGGGCTGCACGATGTTGGGGCGTGAGCGGAAGACGGCCTAACGGTGTGCGGGACCGTAGCCCAGCTTCATGGAGACGGTTGCGAATGGTCCTCGCCGATACCCCAGGAGCAACAGTGTCCCTAATTTGCTGGGAAGTGGCGGTGCGGTCCCCTACAGCACTGCGTAGGATCCTACGGTCTAGGCGTGCATCCGTGCGTCACTGCGGTCCGGTCCCAGGTCGACGGGCACGTGCACCTTCCGCCGACCACTGGCAACAACATCGATGTACTGTGGAGACCTCACGCCCCACGTGTTGAGCAATTCGGCGGTACGTCCACCTGGCCTCCCGCATGCCCACTATACGTCCTCGCTCAAAGTCCGTCAACTGCACATACGGTTCACGTCCACGCTGTCGCGGCATGCTACCAGTGTTAAAGACTGCGATGGAGCTCCGTATGCCACGGCAAACTGGCTGACACTGACGGCGGCGGTGCACAAATGCTGCGCAGCTAGCGCCATTCGACGGCCAACACCGCGGTTCCTGGTGTGTCCGCTGTGTCGTGCGTGTGATCATTGCTTGTACAGCCCTCTCGCAGTGTCCGGAGCAAGTATGGTGGGTCTGACACACCGGTGTCAATGTGTTCTTTTTTCCATTTCCAGGAGTGTATTTCATATTCGACAGCATACAATTCTTCCCTCTCAATAAAGATCATCAGTATACTTTTTTATCAGTTTAATCCCTTTGGCACAATTATTGTTGAAGCTTTTGCTTTTAAGATGACCACACCCTGCTTATCTAACCCATGTCAATTTAGGCAAGTATTTGACCCATTTCTGAAAAAACTATTTGATGCAGGACCTTAATATTTTTATGTATGTTACATGATGCTAATAGAGTCAACTGTCCTAAAATCTACTTTATCCATTTAATAGTTTTTAAGAAATACTTTTTTAAATTTATTAACAAAAAATATTAATTTTTTTCTGCAGAAAATATTTTATGTGAACTTCCTAATGAGGGAATATTAATGAATGTAGTACCAGAGGTGGCTTTTTATGTTATGCAGAGTCTCTGAAAATTTCATTCATTTATCTATGATACTTTCTGATATAATGGGAATATGTACTGAGAATTTTAGTTTGCGGGGAATTGACTTTAACGAAAAAACTTTTGAAATTTGTTACTTGCAGTTAATTAAAACTGTCCTGCTTTCTTTGGCCTGTAGCAGGTCTTCCAGCTTTTTTTTTCACCTTCCTGGATGTCTGTCTTGTTTTCTTGCCCATATTAGATGCAGTCCTGTCTGCATCGACTATCCTCATTTTATCGCAATGTTGCAGCCCAGTCATCATATTTTCACCAGGATTAATTCCCAGCTTTTTCAGTACCCAACACTTTCCAATATTACCACAACTGAATGTAATAACAGCATCATGAACTCCTAGTTTCAATGTATGCATGCCTACAAATACAATTTTAGGAAGGCAGTTCCAAATTATGCTGTTGAAACATTAATTTGGGTTCTGTGTCTGCCCATGCAGACATTTCCTTAGAACGTCAGGATGAGCCAAGTCTCTGAAAATAGGTTTAATTGATGTAATAACAGCAGCAGGAAGAGAATGCTGGTGAGAATAATATTCTCCAGTTGCCTGAGCCCTATCGTATTTGCACCACGAATTTTCTCCTGATGGACACAATCAATGACATGGCTTATCATCAGTAGAGGACTTATGGAATAATATGGCCCAAACATCTCTCTTCATTGCCTCCAGATTTTCTTTATTTCTCCCAACTGCCTGCCCATAGTATACCTGCAAGTTTTCTATTTCAGTTTTAGTTAAGCGACCCTGTCTGGTCAACAATTTTCCATCTTCTAATTATTTTCCTCTGATATCAACAGTTAGTTTTCGCAGCCTTGTTCCCAAACGTTTTTGAACATGGCCTACACATTCTATGTTGCTAATAATGGCATTTCCATATGGCTTAGAGTTCACCACATTGTTGTATGCCTTACTGTCGCTATCGCCCAAATATTTGGTGTACCGTACGCCCCTTGTTTCTACGGAGCGATGAAATATTTGTTGTACTCCATGAACTTCCATACCACCACTTGTTCCTCTAAAATTAGCCACACAGTTGTGTCCTTTATGTTCATTGAGTTTAAAACATTTGCAATATTTAGACATTATCTCCATATCTAACACTTTACCAGTGTCTACACTCATGGCAGTCACTACTCCATTCAGAGGAGTATGTCCTCTTTTCTGCCAACTTCCGTCAAGTGCAACTGCAATATCCGAACATCCATCATTTTCTTCCACTGCTTCTCTAGCAGCCAGTTTCATGCTTTCCTCACTGACCTCACATACAGCTTTCTCTAATATTGCAGTCAGTTTTTCAAATTTATTCGGTGGTTGATGCTACGTTCATCACTGAACAAAATGTTCTTCCTGCAGTCATGTCCTTGCCAATGGATCGTAAGGCATAAACTAATCTAGTATGATTTCATAAGGTCCCCTTGCATCTGGTTTTGAAGAAGTCATAAATGAAATCACAGCTGAGCATTTAGTGCAAATTAAATCCAAAGCAATTGCTAGGCCTTTTCTCCCACTGGCACTCTAACAAATTTTCACACTCTGTGACTCACCACACTGTCTACATTGTACAAATTTAGAAATTACATCTGATAATATTCTCAGATTTATAATAATGTTAGTGCGCCCCTTGTCACTTACAGTAACTTCGCTGTAACTCTCTTGAAATGTGAGAGTTTCTTTAATGATACACTTGTTCAAGAATTACAATTAGAAACATCGATGCAAGGCGACATAAACTCTTGTACAGAAAGCTTTCTAAACTTGTTTCCTCTAAATTGTCGTTTCTTGAAAATGCCTTTACGCTTCGTCATCTTCAATAAACACAACAAAACACACGTAAAGAAGCACTGCAAACGTAGGTATAACAACTACTCGCAGTCACACTTGAACAAAACTAACCACATACTTGAAAGCGTGTTGTTTACAAACAGCAGAAACAAAAGAGTACCGACCGTTGCATTTCAAGGATAGCCAACAAACTCGGGAGTAAAAAAAATTCCTAACGTGCAATGTAGGGGATATAAAGATCTAAAATATATACAGACCAGTGGGTGACAGAAAAGTGGGCGTGCCACATAAATACACGTGGTTGGAAAATGCTCTTTAAATGCTCGAAAAAAATTTTTTCAGCAAGATCCTTTTCAGAGTACTTAAATAAAACCTTCATCTATCGAAATATGATGAAAACCGAAAATCGATTTTTTTCGACCTGAACCACGGCGTGGTTCTCCGAAATTTATTTTGACTCTCTGATATGCAGACTCTGTCCTTCCAACTACAATTTCCTTTTCGATTTCTTCACATTATCGCGACAGTAATTTCGCCTTTGCCTCCGCACATCATATTGATTTCGTTTCCAACAATTTATTTTGCTATATCACGTCGAAAGCACATCATAATTCCTCAATGCTTCAGTATCCCACTTCCTTTTACGATAAATACAAATCTCGTGTGACTAGGGCCTCCCGTCGGGTAGACCGTTCGCCGGACGCAAGTCTTTCGATTTGACGCCACTTCGGTGACTCGCGCGTCGATGGAGATGAAATGATTGGGACAACACAACACCCAGTCCCTGAGTAGTGAAAATCTCCGACCCAGCCGGGAATCGAACACGGGCACTTAGGATTGACATTTTGTCGCGCTGATCACTCAGCTACCGAGGGCGGACTACTTTTACGATGATTCTCCCTGATGGTTCTATCAGGCTACAGCATCCTCTTCATTGCAGTCCAATATTTGATACAGAAAACTCTTTGTCATTAATCCAACTGATATTTTCGTATATCCCTGCTCGTTTGGAAGCATACCTTCGCCTCTTGTGATTTTTGAGTACTGTATTTGGTATTGCTATCTGAAATTAACTTCAGTTCTGCAAGAGTCTTTCTATTCTCTTGTTCCCAATACTGAGTCTTGTTCTCCCGTAAGCCTGTCTTCTATTCCTTCCCCTACCACAGTTCCAACCCGCGCGATTATTTGATTTTAATACGCCTTAAAAATGTAACATAAATTGATATACCGTATAAAAATATAATATTTTTTTCTGAGACATGGCGTCTTCATGTTACAGCAGGTGTTGTAATTCGCGATAGCGATCGTCGTAGTTTTCATACACCTGCTAATTATTTTCTCTTTCGATGTAGTAGATCAACTAGAGAAATCCAGAGCGGCTATTCGTCTACTGGCAACTAAATCACGTCGTGAGAAAATATTTAGTATTTGAAACGTGGTGTCTTAACACTTCTCCAGATGAAGAGGGGGTGATTGGCAAACACCTACGTAATTATTGCTGAGTCGTAATGTTAGTTTGTCTGGTGAAGTTGTTCGATGGTGAGGGGTTTATGTAATCTGTTGGCCGCGCGCATAGCAGAATTCATGTGACAGTGGCACTGTAGCACTCATATGGTTTATATCAATCGACTAACGTTGCAAAGTGACCTTTAATGCCGCGTGAGAAAGGTAAAGCGTTTGTGGGAGGGGACAACCGGTTTACCTCTCGCGTCCTTTCCTATATAATCTATGTCCTCATCTCTCTTTAAGTCTCTGTATCTCTCTAATTCTTGTGTGTGTGTGTGTGTGTGTGTGTGTGTGTGTGTGTGTGTTTAGGGAGAGGTGTGTTCCAGGCTGAATGCAATAGGTAATGTTAACCACTGGTTTTAAAATGCGATTTATGTAATCAATGCCTTTTTCCCATTCTCGATTCCAAGCTTCAGTACTCATCATTAAAGAGCATAGTGTCATGTATTTGTTTGACCTTGCATCACTTGCAGAACAGTATTGAAAATGACAAGTACACAGAGTAATACGTTAAGTGTGTATGTGTATTATACTCCACTCACTGATCGCCCTCTCTCCCTCCTCTTCATCTTCTCTCTCTCTCTCTCTCTCTCTCTCTCTCTCTCTCTCTCTCTCTCTCTCTCTCTCACACACACACACACACACACACACACAAACAGAACGAGAGAGGGAGAGAGACTTAACACTATTCACTCTCACTATTTCCCTCATCCAATTCTTTATTCTTCCTTAGCAAAATTTAATTCCGCAGTCTGCTGTGTACTTGAAGGTGGTCTTCATTCACATCACTTCATTAAGTGCAGTTTTGGTAGGCTTACGTCAGCATGCTACTGTACTATAGAAATGCCGTATGGCTATGGGCTCCCGTCGGGTAGACCGTTCGTCTGGCGCAAGTCTTTCGAGTTAACGCCACTGCGACTTGGGTGTCGATGGGGATGAAATGATGATGATAAGGACAACACAACACCCAGTCCCTGAGCGGTGAAAATCTCCGACCCAGCCAGGAATCGAACCCGGGCCGTTAGGTATGACATTCCGTCGCGCTGACCACTGAGCTGCCAGGGGCGGACGCTGCTGTACTGACACGAATAGAGTAACGTTGAATGTAGTCGTGTGTCATTATTAATACTGTGAAAATCCCAACTGATCTACTCCATGATGCATTTACATCTACATGGATACTCCGAAAATCACACTTAAGTGCCTGGCAAGGGTTCATCGAACCGCCTTCACAATAATTCTCTATTATTCCAATCTTGAACAGCGCGCGGAAAAAACGAACAAAAATGGTTCAGATGGCTCTGAGCACTATGGGACTTAACTTCTGAGGTCATCAGTCCCCTAGAACTTAGAACTACTTAAACCTAACTAACCTAAGGACATCACACACATCCATGCCCGAGGCAGGATTCGAACCTGCGACCTTAGTGGTCGCGCGGTTCCGGACTGTAGCGCCTGGAACCGCTCGGCCACACCGGCCGGCAAAAAACCAACACCTATATCTTTCCGTGCGAGCTCTGATTTCACTTCTTTTATTATGATGATTGTTTCTCCCTCTATAGGTCGGCGTCAACAAAATATTATTTTCACATTCGAAGGAGAAAGTTGGCAATTGAAAGTTCGTGTGAAGGTTCCGCCACAACGAAAAAGTCTTTGTTTTAATGATGTTCACTCCAAATCCTGTATCAAGTCAGTGACACTCGCTCCCCTACTTCGCGATAATACAAAACGTGCTGCTCTTCTTTGAACTTTCTCGATGTACTCCGTTAATTCTTCTGGTAAGGTTCCCAGACTGCACAGCAGAACTCCAAAAGAGGGCGGACAAGCGTCGTGTAGCCAGTCTCTTTGGTAGATCTGTTGCATTTTCTAAGGGTTCTGCTAATAAAATGATGCTATGGAAACAGCAACATATTGTTTCTGTCTTAAACAAACATCATTTCTTATGATGTCTGATCCTTCAGAAAATGCGCAAAAGATCGTTTTAGGCTGGTGTAACACATTTTTCTGGCATATTTCAGTTTCTATGCACTTCTCTATAATACTTGCTTCTGTTTTTATTCCCGTAATGGTTTTCCTGACCGTTTAACGTAAAAATTACCAGTATTAATTCATTAAACCTACAGTAAGAGAACCGCGATTTTAAATTTCAAATGTTTTTGCAAGATTCCTCGTTAGTAATCACTGTCACTGTTGTTTTGCTCCTTTCTTAAATTTAAATGAATGCTTTCCAAAATCCGTGTTTTCCCATTGGCGCACGCCACAACAAACGATAAATGTTTGAGTAGTTAGTGCATAATATTATTCCCATATTACAGAATTTTAAAACACGTCATGTGGTCATACCACGTGTTTTTCCCATATTCAGTGATCTCCTAACTATGCACCTATACATTGTGTGTAAAATATTTGCCTAAATCTACAGTCACCAGTTCTAACATCCTACGCGTTTCTGGCTTTTACACAAATATCTTCGAAGATCATCCTTGCTGCTCTCTTGACATTTACAACCATAAAAATTAGTTTAAATTACTCTTGCACCACTTCTGTTGTCGTAGTGCAATTCCGTTCTCTAGTTCAGTTTAGCATTATAAAAAGGCTGGTGTAATCCATGAGAAAAGCATTCATTAGTAACGTTTATCTTAAGGTGATGATGTTTGGTTTGTGGGCGCTCAACTGCGCGGTCATCAGCGCCTTTACAAACAAAGTCCAATTTTTTTACACAGTCCAATCTAGCCACTATCACGAGTGATGATGATGAAATGATGAGGACAACACAAACACCCAGTCGCCGGGCAGAGAAAATCCCCAACCCGACTGGGAATCGGACCCGGGAACCCGATGATCCCGAGGCAGCAACGCTAACCACTAGGCCACGAGCTGCGGACATTATCTTAAGGTGACAGAGACTGTTTTCGTGTATGTTTACGTAATTTACACTGTTGAAGGTATACGATACGAGGAGATTTTGCAGTGAGAATATCTGCGAGCGATCTGACAAAGACATCGCATGAAGACCGTTATATACTTTCAGATACATTTTATGTTACAAACGCGGTCATCCTTTAACGAAGGAAGTTCATTTAACATGTATTAACCGTTTACTGTCGTTTCTGAGAACTCTGTATTTCGATCAGGAGTTCGGAAACGTGCTTTGTAGAAGATACTGTAGTACCTACAGCTGACTGCTTTATGCGGGTGAGGTAACTTCTCTATCATAGATCCATCGGAAATGACAGGTCCACTGAACGCAAGAATGGAGTAACAAAGTATTGCGCGTTAACTGTAGTTTTTCGCCTCGTCTGTAACATCGAATGAGTAGTCATCATACCTCTGGTAGCAGCTGGTTCAATCTCAAAGTTCTGTATAGAAAGGGATCATGCGAAACATGACAGAACTTTTTATGCTCACGGTGGTCAGACAAATGAATTGGGTTTGTTTGCCCGGGAAGTGTAACTTAACTTTCCTATGGCTCCACAGTCAGTTCAAATAGGAGTCGACATCTACATCCGCCTTTGCATTTACATCGGTACTCCGCAAGCAAGCATCTGGTGTGTGGTGGGGGGTTTGTAGTGTGCCAAGAGCATTCCTCTTCCCTCGTTTCTTTTCGTGTTCCGTTCGAAGATCGAATGCTGGGAGAATGACTGTTCGTGGCCCTTCGTATGGTCCTAAATTTCCTGATTTTAGCGACGTCATTATTCGGGATGTGTGTTGAAGAAAGCAATGTGTTTCGTGACTCGTTTTGGGAGGAATGAAGGAAAATTAGTGCTTAACGTCCCGTTGACAACGAGGTCATTACAGACGGCGCACGAGCTCGGGGTGGGGAAGTCCCAGCATTTGCCTTAAGGTGGGGGAGGGGGGTAGAACTCCTTGAACGCATGAAAAATAGGTGATTTTCATGATTTTGTTTCCAAGTAAAATACAAAGTATTGCTAAATCTGCCGATACAGTTTTATTCCTTTCACTTTTGCCTTTTTGTGTCCACATCAGACACTCCCTGTAACAGCTGCACCTGCTGGAAAGACTCCTTGCAGCCTGAACACTGGTCATCGGCGGGAATTTCGAAAGCCCTCATATTGGACCTGTAACAAAATAATTTTGAATAAATCAGTCTCAATATATTTTCTTTTAACATACATAGGTTAACTGAAAAACATTAAGTTCTAACAAAATATTGACGTGATGCAACAAATATGAGACAAAAGCGTCCACCTTTCAGAATTTTGAAGATATCGCAAAACCGCTATTTACACTCTAGAATTCAATTTACAATGGCAGCATCAAATTCCGTTCAAAATCTTACGTAATGTTCTCAAGTTATGTTTCCCGTCAATGTAAAAAATATGGTTTCGAGGAAAACGTATTTAAATTTTTGGGTTGCATATTTTTGTACTCAAGTTAAACCTACCCCTAGCCAGCAATCCCTGGAGCATAGAGCAGTCTTTCCATTTCCAAAAGGAGGCCCTCCTACATATTCTGCGTGGTCATGATGGTCCTGCGTGCCTCATTGGCAGCTTCTGTCATCCGGTGCTCTGCTCGCAAGATACGCTTTTCGTCCGCTTTTGTGAAGAAGTTGTAATAGCCTGTTCCGATCTCAAGTTCGAGCAAATTTATAATGTCCACAGTGCCTGTAAAAATTACATGCTGCCACAGTGATGACGACGGCGACTATTTTTTACCCACTGTGAATGATTTTCGGAGAAACTTTTTCACAGATCGCCTTGTAACTCGATAACGGAATTTCTTGTGACTTCCAATGAACATTGAAATAAAGTAGACATCCCAGACAACATTTTTAGCCAAAAAACAGATCAGTGTTCTGAAACTTCCAAAGCAGGCTACCTTCTAAGCGATTTAGGGTTCGTTTTGGAACGAGAGCCCTCGGAATTTTAGGAATAAAGTTGAGATCAAGTAATAAGTCGTGCCTGGAGAGTTCAGATGGTAAGAGCATCGTTCGCGAAATACAAAGCTTCGGGTTTGAATCTCGGTCCGGCACACAGTTTTAATCTGCAAGGAAGTATCACAACAGCGCACATTCAGTTCCAGAATGAAAAAATTGCTATGGGATGGAGCCAGCGACGGAAACTGTCTCGAACAATTAGTGCGCCAGCCTACACGCGAAAGAAATGTTTAGACCTTCTGACTGCATAGAGACTCGATTAAAAGTAAGTGTACTTGGAGATATGCCGTGAGGTTAAGATGGAAATTCATACTGCGAAGAAGATGTTCTTTTCGCGAAATGCTAGGGGGAAGTTTAGAGAGTCAGCGTTTGCGACAGGCGGCAGAACGAATTTGATATCCCCAACTTTCGACTCGCGTTAGAGCACTAAGGAGAAAACAAGAGAGATAAGGGCTCGTATAGAATCATTTTCACTGACTCCACTTGCGAGTGAAACATGAAAAGGAACAACTAGAAAAGGCACAAAGTATTATTTGCTTATTTATTGGCTTTTTGTTTCATGACCATATAGACAACCATAAGTTACACACATTCGTAACAACTGTCAGTTTGGACTATTATCTGTGTACAACATTTAAATTGTAACACCCCACCCATCACTTATCTGGTTTGGGCGTGTGTTCACCCCAGCTAATTGACTAACAGATCAACAGAGAGTGCAAAACTGGCACAATATCGGATAACGCAAAGAAAGTAATAAGGCCCTGTGACTCCTGATTGAACTGCGGTGGCAGTGTTGACATTAATTGATTCAGAATTGATCACTTTTAATTAAAAAGGGGTGCACATTGATGTTATATGCAGCTATTGAACACCAGATGCAAATGTTGAACATAAAATTAATTAAGAAAGTGACTTGGGATTTCAACTACTTGATTGAAAACAGATGCAGTCGATTATCACAAATTTATTTTAACTCACGACCTTCAATCATCACATTACATGGCTCTCCTACCAGGCAGTGGTAATAAATTCCTATCGACTGACCCAGGCGTAATGCGAAGTGCTCCAGTACACGGCCCATGTAACCCTCGTGGAAACTTTGCCGACGTGATCCAACAAATTAATCAGTGGCCAGAGCAGGCGCAATATCACGGAATACAGCGCGGCGGAGCGGCGTCGTTGTGTGGAGCCGGTCGACCTCGTGGTGCTGCAAGGCTGCGCTCGTCTATTCACTCCTAGCTATCTTGCTCAGTACATAGCTGAACCTAAACTTTCTATCTCCAAGCTCAATCGTTCCATTTGCTAAGTCCTAAACTGCAGAGATGCTCACTCTTTCTCAGGCAAGCTGAGTAAAGAACGCCACGTCCGCACTCTAGGCAAGCTGGGAACGGAAGACCACTACGGGGACTTCTCCCAGTCCACTCTTCACCTCGGTTTCCCCTCCAGCAAAATCACTTACGCCAATTGCAGCACAAGTCGCGTTAATTATGCATCGCTTCCCAGCGCCGACCAATGCCTGCTCTGGGAAGTGAACAAATTCCCACAAAATTTCCCTTCTTCTCAACTTCTGCTATTTCGCTCCTCCCAGGCCACCCATCAAGGTTAGCGTCTGCACAAACACCAAGTTTTCCGGAATTCTGACTCCCAGGAGAGTACTTCAAATTCCTTGGTCCTACGTTCCCATTGGAGGCCGGCGTATTTCCTTCTGTCGCTCTTCACCTGATTTACTTCAGACTCTGCGGACCGTGAATTCAGCGTGAAGTTGCTATAGTCACGAACATGCATATTTTGACCTCTGTTGACCGCTCCACCATAGCTTTGCGTGGCTTTCTGTTTCACAGAGAACGGGACGACGGACATTTATCAACAGGCGTACAAGTCCTCCGTCTGTTTCCCGGTACAACAGCATGGAGTCAGGGTCAACAACCCACTCACTGTCACTCATCTTAAGGTGGCTGGAGGCCGCGCACCGTTACCGCTTTCTCAGAGCTTGAGCCGCCCTAAGCTGCCTATTGTCGCTTCCCTTAGTTAGCCGCTCCCCCAGCCGGCCACGGTAAAATACTTCCCTGGGGTAAACTAGCGTCCAGTAAAGCGACTCGTTTCCACAAAGTTTTCATGTCATGTGAATTACTTTAAAACCATCACTCGACATTAATTATTCCACTATGTCCATACTATACCCTCTACAAGATGCGTTGTGCCTTGTCAGTCATTTTGTTCAGCCCTACTGTTCGGTCAACGTGAGTTAGGTGATCTTTAATGACTTCATGTAAGGGGCATAGTTCTTGCCATCTTACAAAATCTATTTGTAGCAAAGGGGCCTACTTTTTATAAGATTTGTACGAATATTTTACAGTTAATAAAAAATTTACATTAACTTCAGTTACAACAAACGGAGTATTGAAACTTCCCGCAAGATTTAAACTATGTGTCGGACCGATACTCGAATTCGCGATCTTTGCCTTTCGCTGGCAAGTGCTCTACCGACTGAGCTACCAAAGCACGACTCATGATCCGTCGTCACAGCTTTACTTAAATCTGGAAACAGAGTACCATAAAAATTTATACGTATATATTACGCTTTATGTACCCGATTTCTCTTCTGACGTGTTAGATAATTGGGGTTTGTCATCTAGGCAATGAGATTCGTCGCTTCGGCTCTGCTCCCTCCGAATGGCTGCCTTCACGTCTGGTCCCATGTTGCTGGTCTCTTCTCAGAGAGCAAGGGATGTCCTAATATTATATGGCACGTGTCTTCTTCATCTCCACAAGCACAAAGAGAGTTGTCCATCAGTCTCACACGATGTAAGCGTTTAACGACCATGATTGAATTTCATTCGTGCAATCGTTGTATAAAATGCTTTTGCCGCCATTTGTTTCATATACCACTGCCTTGCCTGAACCACAGGGTGTATCGCTACATAATATTTCCCTTTGCTGTTGGTCTTTTTCCTCCATTCCTCGTCCCACCTCATTTGCATCGTCCTTTCAAGTCGTTGTATGATGTCTGTGTGTGGGTATCTTTGGATGACATGCTTTCCTGAAGCTGCACCTTGTTTAGCCAGTTTGTCGTCATGTTTGTTTTCGCGTAACATTTGACCCAGATTAATGTGACTTCTTTTCGCTGATGGTCTAGGCGACAGACATGCTGCATAATTTCGTAATCGGCCGGGTTGTCGGTTAAGATAACTATTTTGCCCTCCATGTAGTTTCCTGCTTACTTAAATGCTTTTTTCTGGAATGGTTGCTATGTATAACTCTGGCGACATAATAGACATTTCCTCTGGTAATTTATATCATCCACAAGCTTGTGTTGTCTGGTCTATGAATGCACATCCAATGCTGTTTGTATTTTTGGCACCAACTGCATGTATAAGCAGTATTTTGGCGTCCGTTAGTGTCCTAAGAATTGTTGTATCGCCATCAGATGGTCTGAAGGGTTATCATAGATATCTTTCAAACCACTTTGATATGAGCGAGGATATAGGTGATGACAGTTGTCGTATCATGGTAGAGTTGTAGCGCGCATTACTTTCTGCTGGAGTCAACATACTCGCAGATCGGATTTGTTCTTTGATTCATCAGCGTCCGCACTGTACAGTTACGTGTATGTAGATGTAGGAAGTAGCAACCCGTGCTGTTCGTGTGACAAAGCCTTTGTCGATGTCTTATGTTACAAAGTTGTGAGATCTTTTTCAAATTTCAGTTTTATTCAACAAAAGGGACCGTAGACTTGACTGTAGTGCTCACGTGACTATGTACAGCCAGCCGCGATATCTTGCTGTTAACGTCATTAACAGGCGCTGCAGTCTGGAACCGCTACGGTCGCAGGTTCGAATCCTGCCTCGGGCATGGATGTTTGTGATGTCCTTGGGTTAGTTAGGTTTAACTAGTTCTAAGTTCTAGAGGACTAATGACCTCAGCAGTTGAGTCCCATAGTGCTCAGAGCCATTTGAACCATTTTTTTTTGAACGTCATTAACGTTATTGACGGTGAGGAGAATGGAATGACAGCGCTGTGGGAGAAGGTGGCGGAAACGTATCGTTACACCTAATGTAGTGTGAACTGGACTCAGTATTGGACTATCCATTAAAAAGGTCCGGTCCGTGTGGCCAAATCTTTGTTAACTGATAATAGTAAACGAACATCTTTTTTGTTCGGCCAGATCTATCATATGCTTCTACCAACGTCTTTAGTTCAGCTGTAGATGGCATGCTCTTTGTAACATTAATTAACGGGTTTTCTCTTAAATAAAGTCTTCAGCAGTCCAATGAGATTAATTTCAGTTCAGAGAACTCGTTAACTATCTGATCTTGCAATAATTTATGTTACTTTTGTATTTTAAACGGTATTTCTATTGCATGATATATTGTACTTTACCAGAAGACATGATATATTAATTTTTAAAAGAGATATAATAAAATATTATCTAACTAGTGTCTCATATAGTTTCTATGAATGAAAAATCAGTTTTTATTGATTTCAATTATGTATATACTCTGATCGTATAACTTTTCTTCAGGTAAATATTATCTGCTTTAGTTTCTCTTTCTTTCTTTCCCTTGTAGTTGTCAGTTTAAATGTGGAGTAAACTAAAGCAAAATACATTAAACCAAATTTTAGATTCTGCTGTAAAATCTTTAGGCGTTTTCCCGATTTACCTATTTTCTTGTCCTTCACTCGAAGACTCCTTGTTTGCTGCCACAGTTTTATAACTATTAAAAGACAAATAGAAAAACTCTTAGCCATCTCTGGTGTTGGTGACACACTAAACAAAATATTCCCAAATTAAACTTGTGATATAAGTTTGTGGAAACTCAAGTAAATGCGTTGGTAAATGGAGAATAACGCTGTTACTCTTACTAACAGTTCCAGAAACTGCAGTATCATAGCACTGATATCAATATACTGTATGCTAATTACGACTCGAACTGTCAAAAATATTTGCGATATTATCCATTTCACTACACTCATATTTCTGGGCCTCATTTGCTTTCAGATTGAAATACCACCACAATACAACCGCTACCGTTCTCACTACACGCAGCACGGCTCTTTGATAATTAGCTTTTAGCATAACAGTCAGTACAATAATTAATTAAAAGTTATTCTTCCTAATAAATGCCCGATTCACTAAGTTCGAGAAACTCTTCCCATAGTGACCGGCTAACTATCATTTATTCACCAGAATTTGTTACTCAAGATCCGGATTCTATTTTACTTCTATAAACTTTTTTTTTAATTCGTTCATCGTTATCGACGTTTTTGGAAAGCCTATAACCGTGTCTTTCATGATTTAACTAATGACAAACTACGCCACTTACTTATTTTTTCATGCTTAACACAACGCTTTTGGAGAATTTATTCTCATTTTGAAGTGCATTTGTTCAAATAACTTTTTTGTGTTTGTATTTGTGATTTTCTGCCTCTCTTGCACTGTAATTGTCTTTTTGAGGTTCTAATGTAAACGTTTTCTGATAGCAGTATAACCTCAAAGAGACAACAGCAGTCCAACACAGGCAGACAATCACTCAAATGTTACAAAAAATATTTATGTAAACAAGTGCACTTGAAAATGAGAAATAAATTGTTGGGGCTAGGTATGAAAAATCACTGGAAAAACGTAGGATAACTCCAGTCACATGCTGAACTTGAACTACGTAGATAACGAATGATAGCAACTCCAAACTAAATACTTTCCTAAAACCTCTACTTCTGAATCTACATCTGCATCTGCATAGATACTCTACAAAACACACTTAAGTTTCTGACAGAGGATTCATCGAAACACCTGTAGCCGGCCGTTGTGGACGAGCGGTTCTAGGCGCTTCAGTCTGGAACCGCGCGACCGGTACGGTCGCAGGTTCGAATCCTGCCTCGTTCATGGATGTGTGTGATGTCCTCAGGTTAGTTGGTTTAAGTAGTTCTAAGTTCTAGGGGACTGATGGCCTCGGATATTAAGTCCCATAGTGCTTAGAGCCATTTTAACCAGTTTTGAAACACCTGTGCAGTTATTCGCTATTATTCCAATCTCGAACAGCGCACGGGAAAACGAACACCTATGTCTTTCCTTGCTAACTCTGATTCCCTTATTTTATTGTGATGATCGTTTCTCTGTGTGCAGATCGGCATCAACAAAATATTTTCGCACTCGGAGGAGAAAGTTGGTGATTGAAATTTCGTGTGATGTCCTTAGGTTAGTTAGGTTTAATTAGTTCTAAGTTCTAGGTGACTGATGACCTCAGAAGTTAAGTCGCATAGTGCTCAGAGTCATTTGAAATTTCGTGAGAAGATTTTGCCGTAACGAAAAACTCCTTTGTTTTAATAATGTCTACCCCAAATCCTGTATCAGTCAGTGACACTCCCTCGCATATTTCGCGATAATATGAGATGTGCTGCTCTGTCTCGGGGTACTCCGTTAATCCTGTCTGGTAAGGACCCCAGACCGTGTAGCAGTGCTCCAAAAGCGGACGGACAATCGTAGTGCAGGCAGTCTCTTTAGTAGATCTGTTGCATTTTCTAAGTGTTCTGCCAGTAAAACGCAGTCTTTGGTTTGCCTTCCCCACAACCGTTTTTTGTGTTCTTTCCAATTTAAGTTGTTCGTAATTATAATTCCCAGGTATGTAGTTGAATTTACGGCCTTTAGATTTGACTGATTTGTAGTGTAACTGAAGTTTGACAGATTTCTTTTAGCACTCATATGGATGACGTCACACTCTTCATTACTTAGGGTCAATTGCCAATTTTTGCACCATACAGATATCTTTTCTAAACCGTTTTGCAATTTGTTTTGATTTTCTGATAACTTTACTAGGTAATAAACGGCAGTATCATTTGCAAACAACCTAAGACGGCTGCTCAGATTGTCTCCTAAATCATCTACATAGATGAGAAACCGCAGAGGGCCTATAACACTACCTTGGGGAACGCCATAAATCACTTCTGTTTTACTCGATGACTTTCCGTCAATTATTATGAACTGTGACCTCTCTGACAGGAAATCACGAATCCAGGCACATAACTAGAACGATATTCCATAAGCGCGCAATTTCACTACGAGTCGCTTGTGTGGTACAGTGTCAAAAGCGTTCTGGAAATCTAGAAATATGGAGTCAATGTGAAATTCCTTGTCGATAGCACTCAACAGTTGGTGTGTGTACAGAGCTAGTTGTGTTTCACAGGACGATGACACCAAGTGTCAATAGACCGTTCTCTTCGAGGCAATTCATAACGTTCGAACACAATACATGCTCCAAAATCCTGCTGAATATCGACGTTAATGATGTGGACCTCTAATCCAGTGGATTACTCCTGCTACCTTTCTTGAATATCACTAGATGATAACTCCAAGGCAACTCAAAACGAACTGAAATGCGACTAACCTTCCTTGTATAAGGGGCCCCAGCAATCAGTCGCCAGGCCGTGCGATCTGTCCTCAGCTCGCACGTGTGTGGAGTATGAACAAGTCACAGATGGTAGTTCAAATGGCTCTGAGCACTATGGGACTTAACATCTATGGTCATCAGTCCCCTAGAACTTAGAACTACTTAAACCTAACTAACCTAAGGACATCACACAACACCCAGCCATCACGAGGCAGAGAAAATCCCTGACCCCGCCGGGAATCGAACCCGGGAACCCGCGCGTGGGAAGCGAGAACGCTACAGATGGTAGTGATCGATCACTAAGTGCTCGCAATTGCCATTGAATCTTATGACTCGCATGCGACGGATCAGCCATTTGTGGCAATGTGGTTGTGTGGATACAACTCGATTGTCCGGTTATTCAGCGTGGTTGTGTAGTTTTGTTTCCTGGACTCCATATTGCGTATTCGAGTTATTTATGAAAGAACTGCACGCATTATTAAAGTTTTTACACATCTAAAGAAAATTTCGTAGATAATGAGTGGACATTTTAATTTAAATGTTTTGGGCATACCTATACAATTCACAACTACATTTCTACAAATATCATTGCAAAACCACTGTGTAAGTTCTTCCAGTTAAACTGAAAGTCTAATAAATGAAAAAGGGATTGTATTAGCACACTGGAAAGATTTTCACAACCCACTTGGCGTCAGGGAAAAATGTAAAGTATTTTGTAACAGAATAGCGATTCAAAACAAGTTTATTAAATATCAGTTACCCTTTATTTATTTTAATTAAAACAACTGCCACTGTTGTTAAACGTAGCAGTTCATTTTCTATAACAGAACTTCACAGCATAATGGTTCTCTTAATAACTGTTGAAATTACTTGGTAAAGCACTCGTGTGTGGCTAGGAAAAGTGAGCGACAGATTGAAGGCGATATCACCGGCGATCCGACACTCGTGTGTGGATCCCGTAAGAACTATAGAAAACAAAAGAACGGCATTTAATCTCCCTACAAGGGGCCATAGTAAATTAAATCGCTGTTATGTAGCTGTTGCTGCTACCAGCTTCACTGAAGTGTACAATTTTACTTTTTTTCCAAGACCAGCCGTTGACATTTTTGGAGTCAGGACGTGGACTCGAGATGACCTCCACTTGTTATTCGTTGGTTATGCTTCTTTCGCTTCAGCAAACTTCTGCAACTTTTTAACATATTCATATTAATACTCAGTACATACAGAACGCAACTGACGTAATCAAACCTAATAGATGTGGGCATTATGTAGACCTGTGCATAAAGTAGTGCGAGACTTTTCTATGTGATGCCTCTTTATTTATTTTGGACCATCAGAATTAGACATTTCGCTTTTCTATGAACTGAGTCCGCAGCTCGTGGTTGTGTGATGTCCTTAGGTTAGTTAGGTTTAAGTAGTTCTAAGTTCTAGGGGACTGATGACCATAGATGTTAAGTCCCATAGTGCTCAGAGCCATTTCTATGAACTGAATCTGAAATTTATACGTGTGTTTGTGCAGCGGGGTTGTGCGCGAGTTCGGTTTGTTAAGATCATTATTTTCTGGTGGGGAGGGAAGTTTGCTGCTCCCTGCTAGGTACGCCCTTTATACTGCGCGCTATTACTACACACCTCCAGTTTCTTGTGCGTAAAGACAATGGTGCTGCCACGTTTGTCAGGTGTTCAGTTCGCTTTTTCGGATAATAATTTCATCCATGTCTGATGTGGTAGTTCTCTGTATCAAGTTGACTTACAGATGGTAGCCAATGAAAAGCTCGTAACTCCATATTGTTAAATTTTGCAGGTGAAGCAAAAACAGTTCCTTCATAAATAATATAAAGTAAAAAAAGAAAGTTGCTACTTGTGTAACTGTATAGTAGAAGCCTAGTTATTGACAGATTAGAGAAATACACGCACTTTCAAATCTCTCTTTGATTACGGAGTTACTGGTTACTGAAATTATGAGACGGAGTTACGAGTTTTTCATTGTCTACCATAGTTATAGTGATGAGCCGAAGCCTAGGAAATGTCCGGCTAAATAAACAAGGAAGTATAACTGTGGTTATACTCATCACGTATCTGCAAGGGATATGACCTTGGAAAATATGTGACGAGGCTTTTGTCGTCGTGTACTCGACAGCAGTCGCTGAGTGCCGCCACGTGGTGCCCGCGCAGCGTCGTGTCGTGTCGGTGTCGGCCAGTGCCATATATAGCCAGCTGGCAGCGGGCAGGGGAACCTGTTGTGGCAGAGCCCCAGCGACCCGTGCCGTTCTCACGGCGGGAGGCCGCCGCCGCCCACAGGCTCCACCTGCGTGACCTTTTCTGCGCCCACTCCCTGCCCTCACAGAGATCAATGGAACCGGAGCGCCGCCTCACACCGCCGCACTGATGCTTTCCTTTCTGGCACTTTTCGTCAGTGCCACTGCAGTCTGGTGCAACTTCTATCTAACATTAATTTGTACGCTAAAGTCCCTCGATAGTCTGCGAAATCGGATTATCTATTTACTTACGGACTTAATCCCGTAATGCTAACCTGTCGAAACTGGCTGGAAGGACATGGGTCTGTAGAGCGAGCCCATCGAGGGTTTCGACACTAGTCCTTGCCTACAGCGTGGCTGAGTACTGTCCGCCAGTCTGGATAAAAAGCACACACGTAGTTAGCTAGAGTGGACGACCAACCGAGAGAGACAATGCCGATAACCTATGGAACACTAGGAGCCACCCCATGTGTCTGGCTCTTCGTCCTAACAAACTTAGAGACCCGTGAAATTAGGCAATCACAGTTAGCCACAAGATCATACAAAAAAATCCTAGACAACCCAGAATTCCCCCACACACCAAGATCTAGCACCTATAAATAGACCTAAATCCAGGTCACCTTTATTGGAAATCGACGGAGATCTGCAAGACTTCGAGCCGAAGGCAGCTTGGAAAGAACTATGGCAATACGCTGAGGTGACAAAAGTCATGGGATACCACTTAATATCATGTCGAACCCCCTTGTGTCCGACATAGTGCAGCAGCTCGACGTGGCGTGGACTCAACATATCGTTGGAAGTTCGCTGCAGAAACATTGAGCCAAGCTGCCTCTATAGCCGTCCAGCCGTTCCAGGTTATTCTACACGAACTGACGTCTCGACTATGCCCTATAAATATTCGAAGGCATTCATGACGGGTATCTGGGTAGCCAAATCATTCACTCAAAATGTCCAGAATGTTCTTCAGTCCAACTACGGACAATTGCGGCCCAGTAAAGGGCACATTGTCATCCATCGTTGTTTGGGAACATGCCGTCCATGAATGGTTGGAAATGGCCTCCAAGTAGCCGAACATAACCATTCTATCGTTGTTTGGGAACGTGAAGCACGAATGGCTGGAAATGGTCTCCAAGAAGCCGAACATAACCATTCCCAGTCAATGATCGGTTCAACTGGACCAGAGGACCCAGACCATTACATGCAAATAGAGCCCACGCCATTTCTGGGGCCACCACCAGCTTGCACAGTGTCTCGCTGACAACCTGGGTCTATGGCTTCGTGTGGCCTGTGCCACACTCGAACCCTACCATCATGTCTTACCATCTGAAATCGGGACTCGTTCGACCAGGCCATGGTTTTACAGTCCTCTGGAGTCCAACCGATAACGAGCCCGGGAGGGTCGCCGCAGACCGTCTCGTGCTGTTAGGAAAGGCACTCGCGAAGATCATCTGCTGCTATAGCCTATTACGGCCAGAGTTTGCCGCACCGTCCTGACGGATACGTTTGTCCTACGTGCGACAATGATTTCTGCGATTATTTCACGCAGTGTTGCTTGTTTGTTAGCAAAAATAACTCGACGCAAAAGCCGCCGCTCTCGGTCGTTAAGCGAAGGCCGTCGGCCACTACGTTTCTTTAGTGAGCAGTAATGCCTGAAATTTGGCATTCTCGGCACACTCTTGACACTGTGGATCTCGGAATATTGAACTCCCAAACGATTTCCGAAATGGAATGTCCCACCAATCCATTAGCTCCCGTCGTGTGGCCATAATCACGTCGGAAACGTTTTCACATGAATCACCTGAGTACTAATGACAGCTTCTCCGACTCCGAAACTGGCGTGCCATCCTGAAGCACTTGTGTTGGTAGGATAAGCATTTTTGTGCTGTGCCTGCAGAACCTGAAATATGCGGTAAAGAATGCCCTGATAGTTCTGGGGTCCTCACGTTTGATGGGGGGTGTTTCCTAAGGCTGTTGGGGAGTGGGCCACTCCCGCAACAGGTCCGGCCAACGGGTACTAGGCCGGTGGTGTGGTTGTTGGTCCAATCCCTGTATGAGCCAGTTGCGAGAGTGACCCGCTTTTTCGTAGAACTGACGTGCAATGACCCGGAAACGGTCATGCAACGTCAGGAGACCGGTGTCCTCGTGAAGAAGGGTGGGCATCGAGGAGTCGGCGGCATTGCCCCACACCACGGCCGCGTAATCTAACACTGGGCGCACCAGTGCCGTGGTGCGGGGGCAATGTTGACTCCGGATTTAGTAGGGGATATAGCGCACGAAGCCGTCCTGTAGCCCTATTTCTGATCCACTGAATGTGTGTGGGACCCAGGTGAGCCGCTGGTCCAATCTCACTCCGAGGTATGTTGATGTTTTGGACCACGGGATGGGGCCTCCCGCGATGTATAAGGGTCCCAGATTAGGTGGTACTTTCCGCCTAGTGAAAGCAACCACCTGGCTCTTTCCAGCATTAAATTTGAGGCGCCACTTGGTGGCCCAAGCACCAAGCGCTTCACAGCCTTGCTGGAGGCGGCGTCCCATATGATGCACATTCATGCTGCAAGTGAACAGAGCAGTGTCGTCCACTTAGGGGGACAACTCCACTCTGTCCACTCGTGATGCGTCAGCTGTGAAGAGTGAGTAGAGGAGGGGTCCAAGTACGGACTCCTGCGGTACTGCAGCACGGATAGGCCTGGTCCACCAGGACGTGGAAAGTCCTGCCAGAGAGGTATGACCCTTCTGAAGGACAGACAACTAGCCCCTACCGCCGCACCGACGAGCACAGGCACGTGATCAGATGACAGAGTCGTCCTCGTTGCAGCAGACGTAAATTGATCGGCCCCCTACAGAATGGCGATGTCGAGCAGATCAGGTTGTCCACGCACTGGTAAGAAGGTATGGTCAAATGGCCCTAGAATGATGACGCCGTGTCTCAGGGCTGCTCGTTCCAGTCGACGCCAGCTGACATTGGTGAGGCGGGAGTTCCAGCGAGCTGACTTCGCATTGAAGTCTCCCGCGATGAACTCACGGGATTCAGGTAGGCTGTGGCATGGTTTCCAGGAATACTTGGCGCATATTTCATAGATTATTCATAGATTCTATTTCATAGATTATTTCACTGGGCGCAGTTTTCATATATCCCTTCGTGAAAACTGTAACTTTCCTCCTTTCCTGTTGCAGCTGCAAATGCGCACGGCCTCACGCAACGAAACGATTGTTAGTAGGCCTCCATAAGAGCTTGAATATCTCTCATTTTATTTACCTTTATTGTCTTTATACGAAGTATATGCAGGAAGAAACAACATGGTAGTAGTAGGAGGACAAATGGGGTGTCACCCCAAAGTACCGTTATCAAAGATGGCGGCGATGAGGTCATCCAAGATGGCGACCGTGATGTCATCCAATATGGCGGTTTTTGGCGGGAAGTTTGAATTTTGGCGGAAAATTGGGCTACCTCCACTAATCTAACCCCTCCCACCCATCCCCTCTCCTAGAAAATGGCGGGAAGTTCAAATTCCATAAGGACAGTGGAACGCACCTCTACTAATCTAAGACAATGGTGGGAAAGTAGGTCACTTGGGCTACCTCCACTAACCTAAGTCATCCGACCGCCGCCTCTTCGTAGGGATTGGCGGGAAAATGACTCAGCCAGCGCTGGGCTGCTGGAGAGAGGAAGGAGTGTACCTTATTTATTTTTGAACAATTTATTTAGGTATGGATTTGAGATAGTATATTTATCACACTGATTCAAAACACACTCTCTGACATGCTTGGGGTCACGCCACACAGCCTACAGACCTGTAAACTACTCCTAAATTACCGAAATAACGCTCTGCAGACACTGCAGAAATCCGTTCCAGAATAGCACTGGGTGCATTGTTCCGCATAACAACGCCGCGAAATGCGCTCATGTAGCTACAAACCATCGCAAATGCATCTAAGAAAGTTCTCAATTTTATACTGATATAACGTGGCTATGTAAAATAAGAACCAAATCAACCTCTTGGAAACTGTGTAGTGTCCCAGAAATAGTTAACGCTCTCTTTTGTAGGAGATTTCATGATGTCTCGGCTTGTATGCATGGAAATTCTTACCCTAACAGAACCTGTTTACAAAAATAGCGCAGAATAACGTCGAAAGCATACTTCCTCACGGTCCTAATGTGGCACCCCATCCAACACGTGTTACGCTTCCTGGTTTCAACATATGAAAACATTCTCACCGCTAAGTAGAGACTCCTATATCCCAGCACAAAGGATGTCTTGTGAAATGAATTGAGCATTATGATTAGCTCTTATCAAATTTACCCTCTGAATTACTGATGCCGCCGGTGTGGAAGCTCCGTCCACCTTTTTTTTTTATCTTTCTGCAGACCAGACTTTCAGCAGTTAAAAACTATTTTACACTGATCACCATATTGCACCGGTAATTAAACCTTACAAACTACTCTACGTATCGTCAAATAAGGAAAGACACATACTCAGTTACACTGCTCTCCCACCGAGGACAGGCGCTTGAATATTAGAACGTGAAACGAATCTCTGACCCATCAGTATATCACCGCATACCGTGTCGATCTAGTAAACGTACAATTCGTATCCTGGGCCATACAAAGTCACCCCTTTTACATCATTTGTACATACAGGGTGGTCGGAAATTCCCGTTACAAACTTCTAGGACATGTAGAGGGTAGTAAGTACATAACATTTTGAATAGGAACCCATGTCCGGAAATGTATCGTTTCCGTTCTACGACAGTTTCAATGAAAATGATTATCTCATCCACACCCTTGTGAGCTATGTACTTATGCGTGACCCAGTACAATTGTTGCAATCCATTTGAAAAGAATACTGACTCGTTCTGTTATTACTTACGAATTTGCATTACAACTTACACCGTATGGTTTACATTAGTCGACAACAACAAGAACCCAGCATCCACGGCACCAGATGCAATGTACCGATGCATTACAACAGCGGCTCGATGTGGCGACCACCAGCGCTGTTACACACATTGTACCTCCAAAGTATGTTTTGGTACACTCTCTCCATCCCACCTGGTGCGTCTTCAATGTCGTGTGCAGCGGCCATAACTAGTGCCAGCAGATATTCCTCTGTCTCTACAGGTGACTCATAAATTAGGCTCTTCATACGACCCATAGGGGTTAAATCCGACGATCGTGGCGGCCACGCGGTTGGACCACCACGGTCTATCCATCTTTCACCATACCGTCTGTCTCTGGACAGCCAGTGAAAAGTGAGGTGGTGCTCCATCATGCTGAAACCACATTTCCTGACGGACATTCAAGGGCACAGCTTCCAAGAACGGGTCCATTACGTGTCGTAGGAAGACTAAGTATGTGGGACCCGTGAGCTTGGACGGAAGGAGGTTTGGTCCAATCACATGACCGTCCAGAATACCTTCCCACACGTTAATTCCAAACCTGTCTCGAAAATCCCTGAACATGCGTGGCAAGAGGATTTCCGTCCGCCCAGACATGGCTATTTCGAGCATTCAGAACACAATCCCTTGTGAACCTACATTCATCTGTGAAGAGAACTCGAAGTGGAAACAGGTGCGCGTCGATGCAACGGAGCGGGATCCACGTGCACAAGGCGGTGCGTTGTGGAAAGTCTGCCGGACCCATAGCGTGTACCCTTTGTAAGTGGTACGGATGTAATTGTTGCTCATGCAGGACGTCCAAGACGGTACTGTGACTAACAGCCATTGCTCGCACAGTTGTTCGCGAACTCGTTGACGGGCTATTTTCAATGCGACGCAGTACACCTTCTTCAAAGTCGGGAGTGCGGCGTCGCCATGGAACACCACAGTCCTGCCTCCCTATGGTGAAGATACCCGTTTCTCGTAGCCGCTGTGGAATTTGGGCAAACAGTTTGTGCGATGGAGTGTGTTGATGTGGAAAACGTTCGTGATACAACCGACTAGTAGCTCTTCCGTTACCTCCAGCTTCGCAGTACACAAGGAGCATGTCTGTGTATTTCACAAATGTGTACTGCACCATGTTTCCTCTATCGGTGATGCACAGGTACTGACTCGGTCTCACAGCAAAGCGGATAATAAGTGACATCTGGGGATCGTTTGACATAGTACACGTCATCGTGTCTACCCTGTAGCATACCAGGTAAGGGACCTCTAAGACGTTTCTCTTGCCCTAAGCAGACGTTCGACGAGGTACACATCTCAACTGAAACTGTCGTAGAATGGAAACGATACAATTCCGAACATGGATTCCTATTCAAAATGTTCTGTACTCACTACCCCCTACAAGTCCTAGAAGTTTGTGACGGGAATTTCACCACCCTGTAAATCACGAAGACAGACTACACCGTAGGTATACTGGCGGCAATAGATATTTCCAGCGAGGTCGGGCGGGCATCCAACACCAACGCATGACCAGAGTGCCCTCAGTGGATCCAAGACACTCTCAGAAATGTTCTACAAATTCGGCCTCGTTTCCTCCTCGGCTCAAACACCTTACTGTTTCTCGTCCAGTCCTGCTTGCATCGTTGCTCGCTTTTCCACGCCCATCTCCAGACCCTGGAATTACAAGAGCACATGTATTTTCGCATGATTTGCCATAATATTATACCATTTTTGCGGTACTTCTCGATATCAAGCACACAGCAGTATCCTACTGATCACTCGCGCAACATAAAGTCCAAAGATATAGACTGGAAATTATTTCTCTACAAACCCAAAACTTTCGTTAGGTGGGGCATGCTGTAAACCACTGGCTAACTACAAACTTGTCATGTCTGCGAAGACATTTACGCGAAAACTCGAAAAGAAAACAGAGAAAGCTGGTATTTCCACTCGCAAATACCGATGTCGGTGATGTAGCAGATTCCAAATGGTTCAAATGACTCTGAGCACTATGGGGCTTAACATCTGAGGCATCAGTCCCCTAGAACTTAGAACTACTTAAACCTAACTAACCTAAGGACATCACACACATTCATGCCCGAGGCAGGATTCGAACCTGCGGCCGTAGCGACCAGATTCAAAAATCATCCCCATAATTTACAAGCTCAGCTAAGATGTTTCTCATGTCTAGAGAACCAGTAAACGTGTCTTCCACTCGCTAGATGCACACACAACAATCGATCTTCTCTCAACTAAATAAACGCGCGAAATGTGCAGAAGCAGTCAACGGAACATTTTACATGGGAGGGAATAACGTGACGCAGTAGACCTATTCCAAACCTGTGTCTTCCGATGTGTTCGGTGTAGTCGGCATGAAAAGTACGAACTAGTGATGGTTGACAACAAAATTAAAGAGTGGTTGAGGTTTATTTCGTTTAGTCTCCAGTTACGATTTTTTCACTTTCTTTATGGATAAAATATTCAAAACCTTACACATTGTGCCATACCATCGGTAGCTGTGTTCTATACGGAGCACTCTTTGTCAAGCAACAGTGTGTCACTATCTTGGTAGTGTCTGTCATACCACTTATTCGTTCAGCGGCGGGGCGCGGATGCCCAGGTCGTTTATCTGGAGCGTAGTATAGTATCAGCGGCAATCACGTCGCGGGGCTGGGAGGGAGGGGCCTGTACGTGGCGTGACCGTGACGTGAAGGAGTAGCGAGAACGTCAACACGAGCGCAGCTGCGCCAGCGAGGAGCGACCTGCGGTCCAAGGTCAAATGGGGCACGCGCGTGCCCGCTCTCTTGTGACCGGTTTCTCTTTCCTTTTTACCTGTGGTATCAAACTGCTGCGGTGATGGCAACTCTTGTAGATGGTGGCACCCGCCTCAGGTATTGGTAGAGGAGAGAAATACTATGGCGGGACTGTTGATTTTGAATCATCTGGGACTATAAACGGTAGAATCTACAGCATGCATCTGCTCCAAGAGGAAGTGACCTAGTCTACTGTTCATTTTGAATCATCTGGGACTATAAACGGTAGAATCTACAACACGCATCTACTCCAAGAGGAAGTGACCTAGTCTACTTTTGTGACGACATACTGGATTCATCATTTTTTGGTTGTTTCCTTATTATAACTAGCATATTACGACGACACTACGCCGTTTTAAGGCGAAGGCGCAATGAAGATTTGTAAAATGAAGGTTTATCACTGTAGGTGCGATTTTTTATAATTAAATGCCAATTAATGACACATCGTGTGTAAAAGTTATAATAAAATTTACTGTGAAAAGTTCTAATGCAATTACACTGTATATATTTACTATGGTTCTGTGGTTAGTGCCATGTAATTGTTCAATCGAAAGATGTAGGCTCGAATCTATGTACATGGTAATTTCTTTTTCATCCCAGTGTTTATAACACGTTCTGGGCGTTTCTTAGTCATTTAACACTAAAGATGAAATTGCTGCGAAATAAACAACTAGCAATGACATTTATTATTCCTTTGTAATGTTGTTGCATTAATTTGTTGTGAAAGCGGTGCTGATAGACAATAAAAGCGGGTTAAAAGCTGTGAGCTGTCTGGGGAAGTTAACCTTGCATTACTGAGCGACTGTTTCACCAGGTATCCAGTCTAGCTTACCAAATTCCCAACCAGACTAACATTAATTATAATAATTAATTTATATATATATATATATATATATATATATATATATATATATATATATATATATATATATAAAGAGAATTTAAATAAAAAGAAATAAATCAGTTTATTTTTGGAAATTTTGATCATTGAAATTTCAGCATATTAAACTTGATTCATAACTAAACTGGTGCCTTTATTTAGGATTGTGAAAATGTGAGTTTGTAATCTTACAGAACACATCAGATATGGAGCCAAGATTGGGAGACTGCATACAACACTGCATTCATAAAATAACACACGAAGAACGTTGAAACATATGCAAGAGGAAGTTAACCACTACCAACCGATTCAATTTTCACCCAAAGAAGTTACGTTCGTAGCGCAATCCTGTCCGTCATGTAATTACCACACACTGGTATACTAAATTCATACTAACTCTCTGTGAAATCTTCCCGAAAAGAATAGCTGAGGGCTACTTTGATGATTACACCATATGCTTCACGTGGTCAACGTGGTTTACACAAAGAGTGTAACGCCACAATAATTTTGATAATTAAAATAAATTAGATCGAAAAGCAATTTATAAAAGAAAAACCTCGAACTGGTTACTATCGTCTTACTATTAACCTGATGGGTCAAACAATTGTATAAGCACGTGGTACTGGTCTCACAAAGTACACCCCACGTGGGTTGAACATAAACAAAAGTTGCTATATTAAAAAATGTTGTCAAGACGAGACGTTATAATCTCACGCACATTAGCATTTAAGATTGACGATCTTAGTTAGACTTACTGATCAACACGTGGCTCCACTTTACTCACAAAATAGTGACAAAGCAACTACTGGAAGATATTCTGAACTTCACACTCGGAATACACTGTGTTGCAATTTAAGGTAAGGCTGAACTTAAGAAATCCATTGTCCTACGGACTTCAGACGCTCGCCGCGGACAGACTGCCCTGTCCCGCTACCGAGCGTGCTTAACAGATACAAACGGAAGTGACCTGAGAGGCAGCTTCCTATACCAACATGACAAGGGACGGACAGGACCATACTAAGAATAGAAACCTCTCTGCTTTTAGAAAGCGTAGCTACCTGTTCCGACGTTGGTCCTACTGTTCTCTAGCAGACAGGCTTGTCTGCTACCATCAAGCATGCAACTAGAAATACATTTGCTCATGCATCCTCTCACACAGAAGGGGAGGGGGATGACAGTATCTTAGCGTATACAGTATATAAAAGAAAGCGGATGTAGGTTCCGTATGAGACTGTGTGACATGAATTACATATAAACTGTGTTTTAGAGTGTAGTAGTGTGACAGATCGTTCTTGTTTATGTGTAAAACTAACACGTCCCACTGCTCAGTCTCCTCCCAGATAGTCAGAAACACCACAGTAAATTTAGAAGAGGAATTCATGCCGTAAATGACAACATATTTAAAAAATTAACATGAAAGGAATCCAACAGAGACCTTTCACCTTGCTTGTCACAGATATATGGCTTTTCATTTCCGTATACGTCGTTACACCCGAGGGTGTTATAGGAGACCAGCTAAAATGGTTGCAAGTAAAAACGAGCAGCAATGACATGTATATTCTTCGTTGTCACAAATATTTAACGGTTTGAAAAGATAAGATGAGCGCAAGGTGAGGTGCTTCTTGCGTAGGGTGTCCATTCGTCCCGTTTTTCCCGGGACAGTCCCGCTTTTTACCAAGATGTCCCGCTGTCCCGAAAGTTTTTTTGGGGACGCCCAAATGTCCCGTTTTTTTATGATTCTGCTTGGCTAGAGTATTTTACGCCACTGGTTGTTTGACTTGTATTAACTGCGCAATTATTTACGTTAGAAAGCGTGTGATGACTTTCAGCATACCCCAAACATGTACCGAACTGTCAAAAGCCGCAAGTAATTTTAAACGCACTATAGGTTACGAATAATAACGAAGATTCTTCTCTTCTAAATCGATCCACTGAATCCGTCATTTCGGTCCAGAGATACTCTACACCATTGATACTTCCTCTCTGACTTTCGTGACCACACTGTTAATATTTTGCACTGTGCAATTACTGTTTTATTATGCCAAAACGAAAGTGTAATTTTAACAGCAATATAAAAAGCGAGTTTCCTTTTATCACTGGTAGTGGAGAAACTGTAGAATGTGCGTTGTGCAGATAAAAATTTGCTGTTGGTCATGGTGGAAGGTCTGACATTGTGAATCACATTAAGACGACGAAACATCGCACGAGTAATCAAACGAAAAGAGCAAATAAATGTGTGAGTGACTACTATGTAAACTTAAAATCAGTAACAGAAATGGACAGGCAGTTGGCAGCACAAGAAGCTACGTTTGCATACCACAGTGCAATGCATAACCATAGCTTTAAGTCAATGGACTGTACTACAGCAGTTGTTAAAAAAGTTTCAATCCTAAATTCACATGTTGACACACAAGATGTAATGCAGTCATTTCAAATGTTATTGCACCGTATGCAGCTCAGCAGGTTTTAAATGAACTGAAAAGTGCTCGATTCATTTCTGTAATGATTGGTACATCGAATCATCTGGATTTGAAGTTGGTTCCTCTCCTTATCAGGTATTTTCACCCTGAAAATGGCATCACGGTGAAAGTGCTCGAATTGGTTAATTTAACTGGAGAAACTTCAGATTCACTTCTGAATTATGTGCTGGAGGTTTTAAAGAAATATGATCTTGAGGGAAAGGTGATTGCAGTTTCTGCAGACAACATTAACACCAATTTTGGTGGTAAGCAGAGGAAAGGAAAAAACAATTTGTTCTATAAACTGCAACAGAACACAGTGAATAATATAGTAGGTGTTGGCTGTCCAGCACATGTGGTGCACAATTCCTTACAAACTGGCTCAGATTGCCAACCCATCGACTGCCAATTAATTGTAAACAAAATCTACCAGCTTTTACACATATATACAGTAAGGGTTGCATCTCTGAAGCCATTCTGTAAGTTTAATAAAACGGAATACGAAACTGTACGTGGGCACAGCAAGACAAGGTGGCTATCTCTGCTACCAGCATTGGAAAGAATTGTAGAGATATTTCCTGCTTTGAAATCATATTTAATTTCCCTTGATAAGTGTCCTATTATCCTGAAACAATTCTTTAATAATCCTGAGTCTATTGTTCTTCTACATTTTCTTGTTAGCCAGCTAAAACCTTTCTCCACAACAATTGAATGTATTGACAAACAAGAAATCACAATAATGGAAGTTTATCAACAAATAAACAAATTATTGGGCAAATTTCAATGTAGAAAATCTGAAAGATTTCTCACATCCTTTGTACATGAGACTCTAAGAAAGCTGGAAGAAGAGGGTGAAATTACTGTGGAACAATTTCATGTTTATGCTGACGTCCTCCATGACTCTTGCATTGAGTATATTAAAGAATGGTGTTCCCCATTTCTCACACCTTTTAAAGCATTTGACTGGGTTAATACTGAAAAGGAGCAGCTACAGTGGAAGGATATTCAGGACTGTTGTGTTTTTGTTAAAAGTATTGTACCAAATTTTCCTGTTGATGAAGACGAACTGTTCGATGAATTTTCATGTGCACAGAACTTCATAAAAAGTGAAGAAGGCGACAAAGAAAATGTTAGTGCAACGTGATGCAAAATATTTGCTTATTTCAAAAGTAAAAACACTAACATGAAAAACATGATTCATTTGGTGCAGTTTTGTCTGGCAATTCCTGGGTCAAATGCTGCTATGGAACGTGTGTTTTCGTTAGTGAACTCTTTGTGGTCAGATGAAAAACAGAATGAAAGTTGAAACAGTGAGGGCCTTGCTCATTGTCAAAGCACACTTTAATGGTGTATCGTGTACTGACTTTTATGATACAATTTCAAACGAAAATGCACTTTTATGTACTTTATCAAGAAGTGCATTTATATCGACTATTGGTGCAGACTTCGTTCAAGCAACAGAATGTTTCGGCATTTACCAGTACTACTATTTGTCAACTGAGTTGAATATTTCTGCAGAACCCTATTCAAAGAATTGTGTATACTAACTTTCGGCCTCAGAGTACTTATTGCTTATTGAAATATCATATAAACAACAAATAACTTTTTCCAACCGACAGTGAAGTTTCCTTTTATTCTGTATCATGTAGATCATTGTTTCGATATTATGTACTGTTGCAGCGCAGCATTCACCATGTGGTGAATTGTTTACTTCGTAAACCTCACATAAAATCAAGTTACAGTTTTGGTGTATGCTCAGAAACTATTACTTTTGCCTTATTGGACTTAATATTGCCGACTTTAAAACATGATAAAAGCCTCGGTATGTATGAGAAGAATGGCTTTACGTGTTGCTCAAAAATGGTTCAAATGGCTCTGAGCACTATGGGACTCAACTGCTGTGGTCATCAGTCCCCTAGAACTTAGAACTACTTAAACCTAACTAACCTAAGGACATCACATACACCCATGCCCGAGGCAGGATTCGAACCTGCGACCGTAGCAACAGCGCGGTTCCGGACTGGAGCGCCTAGAACCGCACGGCCACCGCGGCCGGTTTACGTATTGCGCCACTTTTATTGCTTTATGTGCTGTATGTGTACTGTAATGACCAGGGCTAGCTTATTTGCAAGCTAGATTTTTGATTATTCGGACTGTTGGAGCGCAAATAGGCAAATAGATCACCAACAACTTGCACAAACGATACAAGAATAATGTAATTTACATTGAGAACCACGATTTTTCCATATTACATTTTCGGGCAGTTTTTACGTCCAGTAGGATGGCTTCATTTTTAGTCTTTCGAACGAGTGATGTGGCTAATCTAATCGTAGTTCGGGTATAACCAGAACATGCTTCAATTTCCAGCGCTGGAACAAAGTTTCAGCATCAGTATTTAGCTGCAGAACAGAAGAGAGGCTACGGCATACAGTTCCTGACCGCAAGAATGTGCAACATTGTGTCAAGCTAAATTCAAAACCTCTGCTGTCTTTTATGGAGCGATTGAGAAAGAACGAAGAACGCTAGAGATGAAGCATCCCAACTCCGAGGTCGTTGGAGACTGGCAAGTGATCTACTTAGACAATGAAGGAACAAAGTGAAGGAATATTAGAATTTAAGGTCCCGTCGACGACGTGGTTAGAGACGAAGCACATTCTTGGAATGGAAAAGAATAAAGGAAGAAAATCGGCCTATCCTCTTCAAAGGAACCAGTCCAGCATTCGCCTTAGGCGATTTTGGGAAACTACGGAAAATCTAAATCTGGATGGCCGGGCGGGGTTTCTACTGCGGTCCTCCTGAATGCGTGTCCACTGACTTTCCACTCCGCCACCGCGTATGGTGGCTAACAGGGTCTCTTGAAACTGCCTCTGTGAAATCTGTGCCCACATTAAAAATATGAAATCTGCGTTAGTACTCCTAGAAAAGTCACGGCCTGCCTGCACCCTCGCAGTCCTCATACACCGGAAATGCTCCGTATGCATGCAGTGAGTAGCTGTGCCGTCCTGTTCGAGCCGCTCCGGCACGGTAAAGCAAGCGATCGGCAACGTAAACATTCTGTTGCTTGAACGAAGTCTGCACCAATAGTCGATATAACGTTCTACGGCATGCCCTCTAACATACGCATACTGCCCTAGCTCTGCTTTCCTCTCCTAGTATGAAAAATTATGTTATGCATTGTCTTCTTAAAAATTTTTTGTTTGTTGATTATGTCGCACACTCTGTTCTTCTGAAGTATATCTTGCATAAAATACAAATTTATAACCCTCATATATCTTCCACTTGCTTATAATGAGAATGATATGCACTCTACAATTACAAAGAGCTTTTTTCATTTTTGGAAGTCACATGTATAGGACACGCTTATCGCGCTAGGAGTGGGAGCCGAAGCTAAGGGCAGCTTATTTCAATCGTACAGCGTGGTCAGAAGCAGTCTGAACAGCTTTTAAGGGTGTTGCGACGTAAGTTGTGCTGAGAAATGGTTGTTAAGAAAAAATTGTAGACGTTGCGCTGCTTCCGAGTTAATTAGCATTGAAGTTAGGCAATCAGGCCGTTGCGGGCGGAAATTCAAGCGACCAGCCACAGACTGTGTCACCAAAACGTGTTCTTCCTTTGGTTTCCTGAAACCGAACAAGAAGGCGATACAAAAATTGGGCAAGGGGCGGTAGTAAGGATCGAACCAGAGCCAAAGGTCGAGCAGTCTCACGAGCTGTTATCTACGTTATGACAACAACTGACACTAATTTTATTGTATCTATGGGGAAGCTTGAATTTGCGCGCGCAACGGTGTGATTGGCTAATTTCAGTGCTAACTAACTCGGAAACGGCTCAACGTATCGAACTTTTTTCTTAACAATTATTTCTCAATACAACCTACCCTGTAGTACACTTACAGACTTTTCAGACTGTTTCTGACCACCCTGTATTGTGACTAATCCTGATATTCAGTTCGTATGACAACGCATCTTATGTACATTACACCGTATGCTAATCCACTGATATGGACAATATTTTATTATATGTTTATTTTAAAATATGCTTTGTCATGTAGGAGAGACATGATTTTTGAATTGGGTATTTGTAATGATGTTTCTATGTTTTCCACTGTAGTTTCTGAAGATCCGTTTGTGTGTAAAAATTTAGTAGTCGCACCGAACATAAGATAAAATTAACTATGATCATATAAGAATGTAAAAATTTTGGTATTACGGTTCTTGTTCGAGTATCTCCAGTCCTCTTCATCAACAGTCATTATGAAGTACCACGCAAGAGTCCTCGGCTTAGTGTATCATTCCTCGACCGTTTCTGGTCGCAAGTTTCACTGGACGCAGTTTACAGAGTACCGGCTAGATAAGGATGAGGGCGAAAATCAGCAGTGGCTGTTCTGTTTTGAGGAACTATTTCGACATTTTCCGAAAGTGACTTACGGTAGCAATAGTAACGACAGCACTCCCGAAATATGTACCCCACTCCTCGCTGAAATGTGTGCGCCTTCGTTATCAATAATTCGGTTATCTTAAGACATGCCATCCATCGTTCTTTGATATTAACTACCACAACCCTCGTTCAGTTACTAGTTTCATGAATATGCCCGATTCATTGTTTCAAGAGTAGCCATCCGTCCGCTAATTCATAGTGGTAATGTCTTTGTACCATCAAACAATCAATTAAATACCGGGAGGAGCTTGGATTTATTACAATTATACAGGATGATGAGAAACAGTCTGAAAAGCTTGTACGAGTGTTGCAGGGGGTAGGTCGTGTTGAGCGATAAATTTTAAGAAAAAATTTCTATGCATTGCACAGTTTCCAAGTTAATTAGCAGCGAAGGTAGCCAATCAGGCCACTGCGCGCGGAAATTCAAACGGCCCGTCAGAGACGGTGCCACGAACGGTGTTCTTCGTTTTGTTTCCTAAAACCGAACGAGAGAGAGAGAGAGAGAGAGAGAGCGATACAAAAATTGGACTTAGCACGGCAGTAAGGACCGAACTGGAGTCGAAGGCCGAGCAGTCTGGTGCGTTATCATTCACGCCATGAAAATAACTAATATTAATTTTTTTTTATCTAGGGGGCCGATTAAATTTACACGCGCAACAGTCTGATTATCTAACTTCAATGCTAATTAACTCGGAAACGGAGCAACGTGCCTTGTTCGGGCGAACATTGTCCTTTTGAAAAATGGCACCACCATATTGTCTTATGAGGACGCAGGATGTTCGCGAGGTACGGTTGTGCCATGACAGTTCTCTCTGTCACTACCAGCCGTGATCTGAAGTCATACCCGATGACCTCCCACATCGTGGCACCAGGAGTAACACCGCTATGCATCTCCATAACATTGGAAGAATGGAATCTCTCTCCAGGTCGTCGCCATATTCGCTGACGATGGTCTGCCGGGGTGTTACAAAACCGCAATTCATCGGCTGTCCACGCTTCCCTATCACGCATCCAGTCCAAACACAGCGTTTATGTTGTGGCGTTAACGGCAGCCAACGCATGGAACGGTAATTCCCTAGTTCGGCTGCTGCTCTCTCCGTGTAGGGGAGTGGCATTACATAGAATGTTGCCGGGAGTCGATTAATGTACTAGGATGGCAGGCGCCGTTGTGAGGGGGCTGCGATGTGCTTGGTGCACAATACGGCGATCCTACTTCTGGTGGTGATACTTAATCACCGGAAACTTGACGAATAGCCTGCCATCTCGTTCCCATGCAGTCTAACATGAGGCCACAGTCACATCCGAATGCCCCACAGACCAGTATATTGCATTTCGACCAGCTGGCGAAATGGAGAGTCACATTGAGGCCCCTTTTAAAGTCTGATAACGCTGTCTCATACGATTACGCAGCATCTCCCTCTCCTTCGAAGCGATCAGTCGTCTCTGACGCTGTTCACGCCCTTTATGGGGGGTAGGACGTGAAACGGGCCGACTTGGAGCAGGAGAGGCACCACAGGACATTTTAATCTACACTGTCTATACTTTTACAAATAAATTCATAAAACTTTGTTAGCATGACCAGGAAGGATTCAGGATTCACACTCATAGCAGAGGAAGTTCAAAAACATAACAAAACAATTTTTTTTGCATGTGAAATTTAATCTTTTTTTTTTTCACTTGGTATTAGCTGCATTTGTTGCTGTAGGTACACTTTTCTTCATAAGTAAGAGAGATTCTTCGACAAATTTTGCACAGCATACAAACCATACTTACAGGTGTATGAAACTGTAGAATTTCCCAAATCTGTTAAAAACTCTGGTAAAAATTGAGATAATTAACTTTAAAATTCGAGTTTTCTCTAAACACGAAGTTTAAAACGTAACAGCCGATTCATTTTTGCATAGATTAAATAAATTCTAGAGTTTCATACACCTGTAAGTATGGTTTGTAAGCTGTGCAAAAATCATTGAAGAATCTCTCTTACTTATGAAGAAAAGTGTACCTATAGCAACAAATGCAGCCAACAGCAAGTGAAAAAAATCATGAAATTTCACATTTAAAAAATATTATTTTTTCGTGTTTTTGAACTTCCACTGCTATGAGTGTGAATCCTGAATCCTTCCTGGTCATGCTGACAAAGTTTTATGAATTTATTTGTAAAAGTATAGACAGTGCAAATTAAAATGTCTTGTGGTGCCTCTCCTTCTCTAAGTCGGCCCGTTTGACAACCTACCCCCCTTAATACCCTACCGGGCATTGTAACACCACTAAACACGAACCACACTAATACCTTCTGGTGGTCATTCTACACGTGACAGAGAACTGGAGTTCCAATCATTTACATACACACCAACGGTGTGCGTACGAGTACAAAGTTACATTAACATCCGACCATGTCTTCTGCGTACTTCACTTTTTTGTCGGACAGTGTATCTAGGAACGCCTTTCTCCATTAAATTCAGGTTAGGCGAATGATGGATGTCACATTGATTAATGAATAATATATATCCGTCTTTATTTGTGTCATTTCTTGGCCGGTGTGCCTGAGGGATGATTTGTGGGCCGTCGGTCGAATACCGCAAAAAGATTGCGGCAGTGACACCGGTCTTCAGCAAAACAAGAGTTTAATTCTAAAACTTTTCGCAATCTTACGCCAGAAGGAATGTTGAGATGGGCTTTTAACACTTTTCATAACTTGATTTAGTGATAAGAATCTTGCTTGTTTACGAAATAAAGATAACCGATCTGTGAATCATACATTGGATGATGTGGGAGATTACTACGAGAGATAAAAGCTGTGCTTTCAGATAATATTGAATTGAAGAACGTTCATTGCTAGAGCTTAAAAAGTGTTCGTACGGGCTGCATCTGCTCATTAACAGAATATTCAAGTTCCGTGTTAGAGGCTGTGTTGCGCTTGCATCACAGTTGGCCACAGCGGGTATAGAATTCTTTTCATATCATTTAGTTCTTTGCATCAGGAGTAGAGAAGGATGAGAAGGCCTGGGTTTTAACATCCCGTCGACATCGAGGTATCTAGAGACAATGCACTTTTTTAGTTACACAGAGAGACAGAGAGAATTGGATTGGACGGCTGGAGATTGTTTGCTTCTGTCGAATAGAAATCAAGTTTCGTAACTGATAAGAGGTAAGAGAAAATTTTGTAAGATATTCTCACACCTGGCAACCATATAGAGTAGAGGACAATCAAAACCTTCAATTGATGCTTGACTCTTAGGACAACTCTCCTTTTTGCTGCGGAGGGAACTGAAAGTAAGAAATAACAGAGATATTTTCTGAGGTTATCGGTCGGGTAAAAGTCTAATCTTGAAATAATGTTTCGACAAGTGTCACTGTCGAGACGTTGCTTCAAGGTGAACATGATATTCAGCTGATAACTCGAGAAGGTCTCTTCTTTTTATCTTCTCGCTCGTTATTGAAGAAAAAGGAACAAATTCTTTCGTTTGCAAATCTCAGTAAATATGGATTTAACTCAGCTGCTTTTCGACGGAACGCGAAGTATGCAGTGCCATCTTGCATAGATCCAGTAAAAAGGCCATCCAACATCTTCCTTTGACAAATGGTTCAAATGGCTCTGAGCACTATGGGACTTAACTTCTGAGGTCATCAGTCCCCTAGAACTTAGAACTACTTAAACCTAACTAACCTAAGAAGATCACACATATCCATGCCCGAGGCAAGATTCGAACCTGCGACCGTAGTGGTCGCGCAGTGCCATACTGAAGCGCCTAGAACCGCTCTGCCACGACGGCCGGCTACAGGTGTTTCGATGAATCCTCTGTCAGGCACTTAAGTGTTATTTGTAGAGTATCCATGCAGATGCATATGTAGATGCAGAAGTAGTGGTTTTATGAAAGTACTGCTCCATTTTAATTCTCGTACTACTGCAATTATGAGTGATATAAATATTGTTGTCAGTGGCGGTGAGAAACAGACGAAAGCACAAAAAATGAACATACTTCAGGGCTCGATGGACTCCCTATCAGATTCTATACACAATCTGCACCTAAGTTTGTCTCTCTCGTAAGCATAATTTACTGTAGGGCTTCGAACAAAACACTGTGCCCAGTGGCCGCAGAAACTGAGGTCTGGGCTAATCTACGTTTCCGACATCTCTCAAGCAGCGAAAACACTTGTCAGTGATAGTAAAGTCCAGAGTACGTCTGTACATTCTGTGGGCAAATGAACAAAAGTCTTTAATCGTGATTTACTGCAAGTCGTTCCATAAATGTCAGGGTCGTAAACCAAGACCATACGAAGAATAGTAAGAAAGAATTACTTTTCATTTCTTGGGGCAACACTGAGATGAAATCATTTACCCTTTGGCGGAATAAAAAAATGCTGAACGCGACTTGTCTCACTGCATTACGCGAGTAGTGCGTTTCCAACTGAAAAAGTCACGAGCCTTCTCAATGATTCTGACATGGAAGAACTGATGCAACTGGCTGGCAATGAGTTCATTTTAAAACAATCTCATTCGATCACCAATCAAATAAACAAATATTTTGCTTTACAGTTTTTCCGAATGCCTTCATTTGAATGACGCAGCAGTATTTTACCGAAGCTAGAGTAATTTGATGTCTACTTCAGCATCTTAATAGAGCAATAATTTTATGTATACAGCAGAGACTACACGTTTCGCTTTCTGCCACGTTCATTATTCCAACTAGTTCCAAATATTAGATTCCTACCTTTGCATGCCTAATAAAGGATGTTAGCTGCGGTTTTCTCACAATCGCGACACGTTACGCAATGCACACGATTCTACTACGCCAGAGTGCGCGGGGAGAACTTAAAGGCGGTCCAGAATCAACCGCCTTCATTTCAGTTTATCTAAAATTGTTTTAATAAGGATCGCCTGCCTCACTTCGACCTGCAAATGGAATAATTAGGTTTCGTTGTCGTATTACTCATTCGAGACCTGTTGTTATCAGACTGCACAAAGAAATCCCAAATGCAACCACTGGGCTAGGATTTGTACGACCGTTGCCGTATCTGCTGAACCGTCTACTTCAATGTGTTGCCCTGTCATTACCATTACTACGCTAAACTTCAAGAGCAAACAAAACTGTTTTGTACATTTTTTCCCCAGCAGTGGCAGCATCTACAAAGAGTGTTGCGTAAGACAACAGAGATTACTGTCAACAATCACCAATGAACTGCTTGATCTTCATTTTAACTGCTATTACATTATTCTGCACAAATGAGAGGTGATTAATAATAATTAATCTCTGTTCCTGACTATTAGCTAGACATCTGTAGTTGTCAGGCTGCACATAGAAAGGCCTCCAGTTACTGTCTACTGATGAACAACTTGTATTACCGAATACCAGTTAACTGGATAAATTAACATTATAGAATATTTAGATTTTTGTGTTTCTGATTTATTCATATAAAACTATTCTCTGAACCAGAGACGCAAGAATTAGTTACTATGTCAATAATGATGATGAGGTCCCATACTCCGAGGAGCGTAGGGGACGACGCGGGAGACCCGCACCGCCGACTAGGCAAGGTCCTAGCGGAGGTGGTTTGCCATTGCCTCCCTCTGACCGTAAGGGGATGATTGATGAAGATGAAGACGACACAACACCCCGTCATCTCGAGACAGAGAAAATCCCTGACCTCGCCGGGAATCGAACCCGGGACTCCGTGAGCGGGTAGCGAGAACGTTACCGCAAGACCACGAGCTGCGGGCTATGTGAATAACAGTTCCTTTGAAAAGTTCCTGGTACATTCATTCCTCATACTCGTCCAATCTGAAATTCTGTTCCTTCCCTAGTGACTTCGTCGTCGATAGGACATAACAGCCTATTCCTTATATAGTGTCAGAGTGCGCAAAATCTCACCCGTGACTCGCCTAACTTGGACTTCAAATAAAATGTGATGTGTAAAGTAACGAAGGGTACGTCTATATTTTTTAAATTCGGAATGCAACCGTGGTTACAAGAACAAGGACTATTAATTTAGCAGTGGCCACTGAAATATACGGCTTTTATACCTGATTTCTTTTGAATAAAGTGTCACTGAATCTCGTTAAATCTTCAGATTGCATCCCACCTAGTGGCGGTTTATATAGATACGGTATGCACCCAGTCGCTCTTTTGGTTAACGATATGTCTAACAGAAGAAAAGGTCGTTATACTTTACGATACTTATGTTGCATTGGATTCTGGTATCCGCGGAAGGATCATCCCGATATTTTACACTGTAGCCAGCTTACACACACACACACACACACACACACACACACACACACACAGAGAGAGAGAGAGGGAGAGAGAGAGAGAGAGAGAGAGAGAGAGAGAGAGAGAGACACAGTATTCAGGTTTTACAGAAAACAAACACTGAACCAAAGCGCAAAAAGTGTGAGGTTGCTACATATTAACACATTCTCACAAGGGGATCTTTGACATGAGATGCGTTAAATTACAGAATAAAATATTTACATTCGTGGATAAAGTCTGTAATTTAATGCATCTCATGTCAAAAATCGCCTTCCGGTAAAATATTAATATCTAGCACCCCCATGCTTTTTGTGCTTACGTTCAGCTTTTGTTTACTGCGAAACCAAGTTTGTCTAAATATTGTATGTGTCTGTATGTAAACTGACAAAAATGTACATTACTGAAATGCTTTTGCCATGGATAACAAGTTGCAGTGCAGTGTAGGTATCCTATAACATAACGACCTTCTTGTTTGCTAAATATTTCGCTAACTTATATAATCAACGAAAGGATAACGTTCTACGAGTCGGGGCGTGGAATGTCAGAAGCTTGAACGTGGTAGGGAAACTAGAAAATCTGAAAAGGGAAATGCAAAGGCTCAATCTAGATATAGTAGGGGTCAGTGAAGTGAAGTGGAAGGAAGACAAGGATTTCTGGTCAGATGAGTATCGGGTAATATCAACAGCAGCAGAAAATGGTATAACAGGTGTAGGATTCGTTATGGTTGGTTTGTGGGATGAAAGGGACCAGACTGCTACGGTCATCGGTCCGATTCGTTATGAATAGGAAGGTAGGGCAGAGGGTGTGTTACTGTGAACAGTTCAGTGACCGTGTTGTTCTAATCAGAATCGACAGCAGACCAACACCGACAACGATAGTTCAGGTATACATGCCGACGTCGCAAGCTGAAGATGAACAGATAGAGAAAGTGTATGAGGATATTGAAAGGGTAATACAGTATGTAAAGGGGGACGAAAATCTAATAGTCATGGGCGACTGGAATGCAGTTGTAGGGGAAGGAGTAGAAGAAAAGGTTACAGGAGAATATGGGCTTGGGACGAGGAATGAAAGAGGAGAAAGACTAATTGAGTTCTGTAACAAGATTCAGCTAGTAATAGCGAATACCCTGTTCAAGAATCACAAGAGGAGGAGGTATACTTGGAAAAGGCCGGGAGATACGGGAAGATTTCAATTAGATTACATCATGGTCAGACAGAGATTCCGAAATCAGATACTGGATTGTAAGGCGTACCCAGGAGCGGATATAGGCTCAGATCACAATGTAGTAGTGATGAAGAGTAGGCTGAAGTTCAAGACATTAGTCAGGAAGAATCAATATGCAAAGAAGTGGGATACGGAAGTACTAAGGAATGACGAGATACGTTTGAAGTTCTCTAACGCTATAGATACAGCAATAAGGAATAGCGCAGTAGGCAGTACAGTTGAAGAGGAATGGACATCTCTAAAAAGGGCCATCACAGAAGTTGGGAAGGAAAACATAGGTACAAAGAAGGTAGCTGCGAAGAAACCATGGGTAACAGAAGAAGTACTTCAGTTGATTGATGAAAGGAGGGAGGGCAAACATGTTCCGAGAAAATTAGGAATACAGAAGTACAAGTCGCTGAGGAATGAAATAAATAGGAAGTGTAGGGAAGCTAAGAAGAAATGGCTGCAGGAAAAATGTGAAGACATCGAAAAAGATTTGATTGTCGGAAGGACAGACTCAGCATACAGGAAAGTAAAAACCTTTGGTGACATTAAAAGCAACGGTGGTAACATTAAGAGTGCAACGGGAATTCCACTGTTAAATGCAGAGGAGAGAGCAGATAGGTGGAAACAATACATTGAAAGCCTCTATGAGGGTGAAGATTTGTCTGATGTGATAGAAGAAGAAACAGGAGTCGATTTAGAAGAGATAGGGGATCCAGTATTAGAATCGGAATTTAAAAGAGCTTTGGAGGACTTACGGTCAAATAAGGCAGAACGGATAGATAACATTCCATCAGAATTTCTAAAATCACTGGGGGAAGTGGCTACAAAACGACTATTCACGTTGTTGTGTAGAGTATATGAGCCTGGCGACATACCATCTGACTTTCGGAAAAGCATCATCCACACAATTCCGAAGACGGCAAGAGCTGACAAGTGCGAGAACTATCGGACAATCAGCTTAACAGCTCATGCATCGAAGCTGCTTACAAGAATAATAAACAGAAGAATGGAAAAGAAAATGAGAATGCGCTAGGTGACGATAAGTTTGGCTTTAGGAAAAGTAAAGGGACGAGAGAGGCAATTCTGACGTTACGGCTAATAATGGAAGCAAGGCTAAAGAAAAATCAAGACACTTTCATAGGATTTGTCGACCTGGAAAAAGCTTTCGACAATATAAAATGGTGCAAGCTGTTCGAGATTCTGAAAAAAGTAGGGGTAAGCTATAGGGAGAGACGGGTCATATACAATATCTACAACTACCAAGAGGGAATAATAAGAGTGGACGATAAAGAACGAAGGGCTCGTATTAAGAAGGGTGTAAGACAAGGCTGTAGCCTTTCGCCCCTACTCTTCAATCTGTACATCGAGGAAGCAATGATGGAAATAAAAGAAAGGTTCAGGGGTGGAATTAAAATACAAGGTGAAAGGATATCAATGATACGATTCGCTGATGACATTGCTATCCTGAGTGAAAGTGAAGAAGAATTAAATGATCTGCTGAACGGAATGTATAGTCTAATGAGTACACAGTATGGTTTGAGAGTAAATCGGAGAAAGACGAAGGTAATGAGAAATAGTAGAAATGAGAACAGCGACAAACTTAACATCAGGATTGATGGTCACGAAGTCAGTGAAGTTAAGGAATTCTGCTACCTAGGCAGTAAAATAACCAATGACGGACGGAGCAAGGAGGACATCAAAAGCAGACTCGCTATGACAAAAAAGGCATTTCTGGCCAAGAGAAGTCTACTAATATCAAATACCGGCCTTAATTTGAGGAAGAAATTTCTGAGGATGTACGTCTGGAGTACAGCATTGTATGGTAGTGAAACATGGACTGTGGGAAAACCGGAACAGAAAAGAATCGAAGCATTTGAGATGTGGTGCTATAGACGAATGTTGAAAATTAGGTGGACTGATAAGGTAAGGAATGAGGAGGTTCTATGCAGAATCGGAGAGGAAAGGAATATGTGGAAAACACTGATAAGGAGAAGGGACAGGATGATAGGACATCTGATAAGACATGAGGGAATGACTTCCATGGTACTAGAGGGAGCTGTAGAGGGCAAAAACTGTAGAGGAAGACAGAGATTGGAATATGACAAGCAAATAATTGAGGACGTAGGTTGCAAGTGCTACTATGAGATGAAGAGGTTAGCACAGGAAAGGAATTCGTGGCGGGCCGCATCAAACCAGTCAGTAGACTGATGACACCATTACTGTCGCCAGCGCCACAACTCTAGAGTCTAGCTGCCTAGCTGCACGTGATCCATAAATTACTGTTCCTGTAACACCAATACCTCATGACGATCTTTATCGTACCTACATAAACTGCCAGATTCACAGTAGCAGCTCGTCATCTACAATTGATAGAATATCATCTACAATGGATAGAATAAGGACACCATACTTTCAGATGACTCTGAAGCAGACGTCATTCCCACATTTCGTATGGTGACAAGTGGGAGGCTGGTATGAGAACGACGCTGTAGACGGCAGGTGAAAATATGGCGTCGAAATAGTCTGTGCCCGGGATCCACACTGCCTGCTATTCTACACCATTTCTTTCACGCGTGGTCCCCTACCATGTCAGTGAAATAATGCTTATGTTCCGCGTCAACATGCACGCGTTGGCCGACCGAGATGGCCGAGCGGTTCTAGGCGCTACTGTCTGGAACCGCGTGACCGCTACGGTCGCAGATTCGAATCCTGCGTCGGGCATCGATGTGTGTGATGTCCTTAGGTTAGCTAGGTTTAAGTAGTTCTAAGTTCTAGGGGACTGATGACCTCAGAAGTTAAGTCCCATAGTGCTCAGAGCCATTTGAACCATTTTGCACGCGTTGGATTGAAATTCATCACCGGTAAAGATAAAAGGCAGTGGACGTCGAGGTCGTGCAACACAGTGTACTCCCGATTTGCAATGTCTCGTTCGCGTGACCATCCCAGAGTCTGAAGCGCTTATCGTCCACGTTTCACTTCCGTACAAGACTACACTCAAAATAAATATCGTCAGAAAAAACTTTTTAACTTTTAAATCTAAACTGGATGTTATCAAACCACTCTTTTTCAAAAAAACTTTTCTTGCTATTGTTAAACATATACTAATATTTAATCCAGATAGTAAGAACAAATCGAATCTGCATTTATACGCGCAGATTAATTTCGCTTTGGGGTTACAAGTGTGCATCGTAAATATTACCAGAAACTGATCGTGGAGAAAATGTACGATAATAGAAGCAAAAAATTTTCAGTAAACGTGGATCTGCAAACGAACCATTTGCGAGTCAACTGCGGATTTCTTGTTACGAGGTGCCACTGAGTTCAGTTTGGAATATTGTCTCAGTTCTCACAAAAAACATTTCAAATGTAAACTTTTCGTTTAAATCCCCATCTAATTGGGCTCAGATTTCACACATGGCATAATTTAACAAAAAATAGAATACTGCTACAGCACGTTACATGTTACACTCAACTGTAAATTGGTCGGCCGGTGTGACCGAGCGGTTAAAGGCGCTTCAGTCTGGAACCGCGTGACCGCTACGATCGCAGGTTCGAATCCTGCCTCGGGCATGGATGTGTGTGATGTCAAATGGTTCAAATGGCTCTGAGCACTATGGGACTCAACTGCTGAGGTCATTAGTCCCCTAGAACTTAGAACTAGTTAAACCTAACTAACCTAAGGACATCACAAACATCCACGCCCGAGGCAGGATTCGAACCTGCGACCGTAGCGGTCTTGCGGTTCCAGACTGCAGCGCCTTTAACCGCACGGCCACTTCGGCCGGCTGTGTGATGTCCTTAGGTTAGTTAGGTTTAATTAGTCCTAAGTTCTAGGCGACTGATGAAGTTAAGTCGCATAGTGCTCAGAGCCATTTGAACCATTTTTGAACTGTAAATTCGTATTTTTTAAAATAGGTGTTCCACGTATCGTCCTTTCATTTCGATACAGCAGTGCACTCTCTATAGAGCTAAGAATTCTTCAAAAACATCCGAATCATCTTGGAAATCTCCTCAAGACTGTACAATTCGCTGCTCCAGTTTTTCAGTCGTATCGTTTTAAGCGTTTTTCCTTTCAATTTTGAGATAACACCAGACAGAAAAAATCGAAAGTCTGAGGTCAGTTGATCTGCTCGACTTATCGATTTAGGACCGTACTGGCGTCTTGCATATCAGCAGTAAAATGTGCTGGTTCCCCCTCAACCATGTATCGTGTTTTCTAACCAAGGACCATGGATGGAATCTGAGCCCAACTAGATGGGTAATTAATCGAAACATTAACATTTGAAACACATGTGAATAATTGAAGTGGGAAACGTTAACAATGCTAAATCTCACGTTTGTCAGGATAGTCAAAAAATGTATTTTTTTGTACATAAGTTATTTGTACTCAAAAAATTGATAAGTTATTCTCATACCACCTCATCACTGCAAAAGATAATGAGACAAATTATGGAATAAACAATTTATTAATAATGTTCTAAGTGCCATACCAGGAAACTGTCTTGTTTCTAGTGCAATAAGAAAGTTTTTGTTCCGAGTCGCAGTAATACAGAGACACTACGATTTTATTTGTGATAATACAAGGACAAAAATACGGGAATAATATTTTAAACAGCAGTTATGAAGTCAACCAAAATCCTTTTTCATTTTTTGTGCTAGAGGATAAGTTAAATTCATGAAAAACAATCTCCCAGCATTGAGTTCTGTTTCTCACTCAACTCCATTCTTGGGATCAGATCTTGCAAAATTTACTGTAAAACTCACTGTGGTTCGAATGACTCTGAGCGCTAACCTAAGGACATCACACACATCCATACCCGAAGCAGGATTCGAACCTGCGACCGTGGCGGTCGCGCAGTTCCAGTCTGAAGCGCCTAGAACCGCTCAGCCACACCGGCCGGCAAAACTCACTGTGCCGTTGAAGAAATGGTCTTTATGTTTTGAAGCTCATATGCATGTCCGGTCTTTCAGGCGAAGCACGGCCTGGCGTACATCTTCCATGGTCTTTCCTCTTCTGAACAATTTGGCATTTTCACAACTTTTTTTTTCTTTTCAGATAAGAATTTTTAATAGCTATCTGAGGTGGATGAGTATGAGACACATTGATCATACTGCATTTGGAAATCTTCTATTCCTGTATGAACAGTAATGTTTCAGCAACATCATTAAAATCAGAGTAGTCAGTTGTATGCATTGGAATTACGTGGAATGGGGTCATAGGTTTGGCTGACGAAACACCTGATATAAGCAATGCTTGCCAGAAAATTCATCTACCTAGAAGTATTGAATTTTGGAAACATTTTCTTTACTATTTGATACTTGGAACAAACCTAGGGACCTGCAAGAGAGTACCGAGAGCACAATAGGAGTAAGATTTTTTTAAAAATACGTTTGTACTATATTACAGGATGTTTATGTTAACTTTTGTTACTTGAGCCAGTGTAGACGGAAAACTATCAACCGTATGGGTACCCAACTTCATATAGGAATGACGTTTGGACTGTGCGCTGCAGGACTTCCATTGTTAGTTGTGTTAGTGTCATGAGTTGCCGTTGGGCGTCGGTACTGGTAGGCGTCGGTACTGGTAGGCTGAAACAAAAGCATCAATGTACAGTAAATTGCATTTGCAGATGGTAAGCATGCTTGTGGACAGGGTGAGCGGGGCTCTACTCGCTAAGCTGTTTTATCGAAACAACAGCGGTAGTACATTAAAGGAATACGGAGAGATCCTCTCTTCGCACCGAGGTTTAAGAACGTTACTCAGAAGTCCGAGAAAAGTGGCGATTTTGTACCTGAGAGAGACCGAGGACCATTTGCGTCGTAAATTGGTGAAGAAGTTACTGTAGCCGCGGCTGAGAATGCTGGGCAGAATGTGCGATCTTCAAGCATTGCACGAGCTGTGTTAACAGCTGAACATTCCATGGTCCACCGTTGTTTCGGGCAGCAGTACAGCAATCTCTAGTGCGGTTCCAGGCTGTTATGTATGCAGATTGTCTTGACACTGAGGAACGTTTGTAACCTGGAACTTAAACATGGTACGCAATTATCAAATGTTATCCTCTCATGCAGAAGTTTCCACAAAATTTCATTGTCCTACGATTACTCGTTTGTCAGGGAGACCCTCTCAAGTAGCGAAAGCTTATTTGTAACCACCGTGCATTTTTTTACGTAAGTTACATTTACCAACTGTCGCGAAAATGACTCTTTTGCACACACATGTGTTCGCTGGAGCGTTTTTGACTTTCATCACTGTCAGTTTTCGCTGATACGAAGCCTGATTTTTTAAGTAAGTATCGTTTTGAAATTTAAAAAAAGACGTGCTAAGATATCCCAATAATTTTATTTTTACATGAAAGCCTGTACCTTAATCTACTTTTCTACATAATTTCCGTCAATATTGAGGCTCTTGTCATAACGTTGTATCAGTTTTTGAATACCTTCTTCACAGAAGTCTGCCGCTTGACTTGTTAAACACTGCATCATCACTGTTTTGACTTCGTCATCGTCTTGAAGACGCTGACCGCCTAGGTGATTGTTCAAGTGCAGGAACAGATGGTAGTCACTGGGCGCAAGGTCGGGGCTCTACGGAGGATGATCTAGAGTTTCCCATCGAAAAGTTGTGATGAGATCTTTGGTCTGATTCGCCACATGCGGACGGGCCTTGTCTTGCAGCAAAACGATACCCTAGCTCATCTTTCATGGACTATTGCTTTGATTCTGGTGTGACGTAGGCCACCCACGTTTCATCGCCCGTAACAATTTGGCTTAAGAAATCATCACCGTCGTTGTGGTGCCGCTCAAGGAAAGTTAATGCACTGTCTAAAGGTTTGGTTTTGTGCACATCCGTCAACATTTTCGGTACCCAACGTGCGCACAATTTTAGGTAATTCAAGTGCTCGGTCACAATGCCGTACAAAACACTACGAGAAACATTAGGAAAGTCATCACGCAAGGAGGAAATCGTAAAGCGTCTGTTTTCTCTCACCTTATTGTCCACTTCCTGCACCAAACTTTCATTAACGACCGAAGGACGCCCACTCCATTGTTCATCATGCACATTTGTACGGCCATCTTTAAATGCTCTCACCCACTTTCTTACCATTCCATCACCCATAATGTTTTCTCCGTGAACTGTACAGATCTCACGATGAATATCGATCGCTTTTAGGCCCCTAGCACTAAGAAAACTTATAACAGCCCGTACTTCACAGCCGGAGGGACTCCCTATTATCGGGGGCATCTTAAACACTCAGTATACAACGTAAACAAGGAAGAATCAGACTGTAATGGCGTCAGTCGGTAGATTAAGGTACAGGCTTTCATGAAAAAATAAAATTATTGAGATACCTTAGCATGTCTTTTTTTAATTTCAAAACGGTACTTACTTAAAAAAAGACGCCTCGTAATTACTCTACACCCAGTATAATTATACAGGGTGTTACAAAAAGGTACGGCCAAACTTTCAGGAAACATTTCTTACACACAAAGAAAGAAAATATGTTATGTGGACATGTGTCCGGAAATGGTTACTTTCCATGTTAGAGCTCATTTTATTACTTCTCTTCAAATCACATTAATCATGGAATGGAAACACACAGCAACAGAACGTACCAGCGTGACTTCAAACACTTTGTCACAGGAGATGTTCAAAATGTCCTCCGTTAGCGAGGATACATGCATCCACCCTCCGTCGCAATATTTGTAATGACTTCCTTACATCTAAAATAGTGTTAAAAATAATTGTCAAAATTTAAATTATGCGCTGATGCAGCCCTGGAGAATGGCGTATTGTATCACAGCCGTCCACAATACGAGCACGAAGAGTCTCTACGTTTCGTACCGGGGTTGCGTAGACAAGAGCTTTCAAATGCCCCCATAAATGAAAGTCAAGAGGGTTGAGATCAGGAGAGCGTGGAGGCCGTGGAATTGGTCCGCCTCTACCAATCCATCGGTCACCGAATCTGTTGTCGAGAAGCGTACGAACACTTCGGCTGAAATGTGCAGGAGCTCCATCGTGCATGAACCACATGTTGTGTCGTACTTGTAAAGGCACATGTTCTAGCAGCACAGGTAGAGTATCCCGTATGAAATCATGATAACGTGCTCCATTGAGCATAGGTAGAAAAACTAAAATGAGCTCTAACATGGAAATTAATCGTTTCCGGACACATGTCCACATAACATCTTTTCTTTATTTGTGTGCGAGGAATGTTTCCTGAAAGTTTGGCCGTACCTTTTTGTAACACCCTGTATACTGAGACAACTCGTAACGGACATTCCCACTGGATGCGTTGTTTCCATGACTGCGCCTCTTCGCTCGGAGAGAGCGGCGAGACGCTGAGGAGGGACGGAAACAGGAGTGTCGGTAAGCGGAAGCATGTGTAGGAGCGCCGAAAGGAAATGGACAGCGGACGCTAGAGGTGAGGCCTTGCAGCGGGAAGCGCCACCCGTGGGACGCGAGGCGCGCGATGCGGCGCACGTCTCCGTTTTCCTGTGCATTCCAAGGCCGGTGGGCCGGCAACGACCGAGCAAGAACGCCGGGCGCCAGAGCCCAGGCACGGCTAACCTTGGCGCGTGTTTGGCGACCCGAGGCGCCCGTGCCACCGTCTCGGACGCAGCCGCTTCCGACAAGCCCATCTACTGCGTCAGGACCACAGGACGTGAACATAAACTCGTAGTTAAAAGTATATCATCTTGGACTGATGACTCGCCACTCGCAATCATCAGCTTTATTTGCATCTACGTAACTGCTATATCCTGACGAGCTTGGTGAGAGCCGTGAGTTATGCACACTGATGTCCCACCCCAGATCTAAGCTGGGATCAACAGGACTAGTTCGCATATTGAACAAATGCCAGCAGATCTGTAGAGTTTCGAATCAATATTATCGTTTAGCAAAGCGAATTTCAATCTACTTCAGCTCAGCGACCCCTTGTTGCCTTTGAATGTTGGCCACCGCCCCACTCCGCGCACTTTCGCTGATCATCATCGCCACTCAAATCTTTGCAGTTAAAGTTTACGTTTCTGATATGCATGGGAACTGGATATAGCCCTACGTCCTAGTCTCAAGAATGGTTCAAATGGCTCTGAGCACTATGGGATTTAACTTCTGAGATCATCAGTCCCCTAGAACTTAGAACTACCTAAACCTAACTAAGGTAAGGACATCACATACATCCTTGCCCGAGGTAGGATTCGAACCTGCGACCGTAGCGGTCGCACGGTTCCAGACTGTAGCGCCTAGAACCGCTGGGTCACCCCGGCTGGCCCTAATCTCATTCTCACCTTTGCCTCAGTCCATCTCTTCCCCCTTTCCCTCTCTCTGCCCATCACCTCCTCTCTCTTTCTCCGTCCTCCTCCTCCTCCTCCCCCTCTCTCTCCATTTCCTCATGCCCCTCTCTCTCCTCTCTTTGTCCATTACCTCCTTCCGCTTTTCTATGTCCATCTTCTTCTCCCCCTCTCCTCACGACCCCTCTCCAGCTTTCAGCTTTGTGCGCCCATTTGCTCCCACCCCACTGCTCCTCCTCTTTCCCCCTCCTCCCCACTCACTGATTCGAGCCTTGTTAATTGTTATTGCAAATTCATATTCTGTATTAGTAGTCAAATTGTAAGCCGGCAAGCCATAAATACAACTTCCCATTTTGCCAATAAGGTTTCGATGTTCATTAGAAATGTTCAAATGTGAATTCCTAAGCGAACAAAATGCTGAGGTCATCGGTCTCTAGACTGACACACTACTTAAAATAACTTAACCTCTTCAGGGACGAATTTTTTTTAATAATTTAAATTTTGACAATTATTTTTAACACTATTTTAGATGTAAGGAAGTCATCACAAATATATGTTTTTAACAAATGCTTCAATTTACTGCTCAACAAAGAAAATAGGAAATGGCCACATTTGTGTACATAGTGCATATCAGGTTACATGAGAGCAAACATGGTGACACCATAAAGAAACCAAAAAATGTGATAAATAATGGCAAAATTCAAGTAACAAGAAATTATTCACGTACATGTAGTGTGGAAGAACTCCATACTTTCTGGGCAAACAGGAACCTTGCATTTTTTGCAAATGTATCTTGTCCTTCTTTTGCAGTTTTTATCTCTGCACCTAGGAAGATTCTTACATTCCCTTTTTTTTTTTTAAAGGTAATGGGCTATTCCATCCGGTCTTATAGCTGCAGAAAATCCAGTGCGTTGCCTTTTCTTCAAGTGAGCACGGGTGTTTGATGGTTTGCTACGCTTCCTTCATAGACTTCTAAGTTCCATAACTGTTGTAACAACTGATGCCTCGAATTCTACAAAAGAAATATTTCTTTCAGTATCTCTTTTGTAAATAATCCATGCATTTACTAGTGAAACATTATAAAAGTGGAAAAATATTCTCAAATAAAACTTCTTACTCTTCATTGTGCGAGGGTAGTGTGCAACCATCCGGTCAGTCACGTCTACTCTACCCATGAATTTGTTGTTGCGTGCTGCAGCATACGACCTCTCTATATCTATGCGAGCATGGTTCTTCGCATCCCATCTTTTGACAGTATCAGTTGGTGTCCCTCCAGCAAAGGTAGATACCATGTGGACAATGTTTCTATCCACCCGTCACACAACTGTAATATTGTCATTAGAAGTAGCAATTGACATTGAACCTCGACCTGATTTCATTAGAGCCTTGCTGTTGGTCAGTTTACTCTCTGCACCGTTCAGTCTGTTCGACCTTATGGTTCCGAATACATGAATTTTCTTTTGCTTCAGATACAAAGCAATGGGAGTGTTGTGAATAAATTGTCAAGAATGATATTGCGATTATTTCCTTCTAGCCCCTGGCACAATCTTACGACAGTGTTCCCAATAGGACCAAAGTTAGGGCTCAGTGTGTTATTCTCTGCCTGCCTTTTCCCTTAGTACATCTCAAAAAATGTCACGTATCCATCTGAGCTAGAGCGTACCCATGCTTTGAATCCCCATTTTTTGGGTTTAGACTTTATATACTGTTTTGCCCTGCTTCTACCCTTGAAGGGGATAATCATTTGATTTCAATCTTAGGTGAAAACGGTAGCTGTCTATAGAGATATGAATAGACGTTGCCCTAGAGAAGTTTACAACATCGGCTTGTAGACCATCGAAGCAGCTGCCTCCAGAACAGTCCTGGAGCATGTTTCTTAATTTGAGTATTGCAGCTACACGTTTGTACACTATGCATTTTTTTCTGTACACCTGTTTCATAATTTCAGAGGTGTTTTCACGAACACATGGAAATGAAATTTTTTCGTTACTTAACTGCAAACACAATGCATTTTTTGTTTCAATTCTTATAGAAAATTGGCAAAATAAATACACGGCCACCGCCGGGTTTGGCAGCTGGTAATATATACACATTTAAATGACATGCATTATAACAAAAGTAACACGTAGTCGTTATTAAAAAATTAAGTTATACTATTTACAAAGTCCAGAAAACTGGAGTTCATGATGATATTTCTTGTATAAACTTTGGTACGGAAATTAAGTTTAACTTGTATAATAAGTTAAAAACGCACGCACACACATTTAATTATTGGATAGGAGGTCGTTTGGGGGCAAATAGGACTTTTTTCCAGGCTCACAGCTGATATGTGATTCAACGGATATTACGCATGGCAGAGAAATTCTTTTGCGGTGGACAAATGAGCGTGAGAAACGGTACCAATTAACAGCTGATTTAATCAAAAGAAGGAGATGCCAAAAACTGGATGAAGCATGAAGTGGTATACCAGATAACATCGAAATACTCGTACTAAAGAAGTTTGATGGTGTGTGAAATGCGCGCGCGCGCACACACACACACACACACACACACACATTCTGAGAGCCAGAGAGGTAGGTAGATAGATGAATAATAGATAGACAGGTAGAGATAGAGACAGAGAGAGAGAGAGAGAGAGAGAGAGAGAGAGAGAGAGAGAGAGAGAGAGATGTGAAACGTTATTATGTTGTATTCTTACTGTACTTATCACTGGGTTATTTTGCAGAAGTGTCTCAGTGATTACAGATAGCTTATCTTTCTGTACGACGACAGTGTAAGGGAAGGATTGTAAAACACGCCTTATTTACGAGATTCAAATAGAGATTACGAGATTGTGATATCACGCCACCTATTCATATCTTTATATTCTGACAAGATGCATACTGTCATTTACCTGGGAATCGCTCCATTAAACTACCAACAGTTTAGTGTACAGTCAGTCATCCAGAGAAAAAAATTCTGTTTGATTTCAAAAATTATAATCGACGGTTCCTACTACGTACAAGCCTGCTGTTTAAATTACGAAATCAATTGTTTAATAAACTCGGTAAAATAGGACTACAATTCGTCTCCTAGTTCACCCCAAACATCCTCTGTCTTATGCGGAGACCTTGCTACCCAGTTTATGGATCAGGCATGTTCACCCGCCAGAAATTCACCCGCCAGAGCAGCTCGATACGAATGGGCCTAAGTACTCTTTGAGAAGTAGTTTGGGTAAACTGCGTTTCTGAAAACTCTCACCTGTGGTTGCAGAACTTATTCCCTGTACCCACCAATCTGACCTCTCGCTTGGAACTACAGGCTTTGCCTTTGGAAAGTTGCGAGTAAGAGGAGGTGGTGGAGAAGCAACATCTTAAAAAACCTTCATCCCACTGGCCCCGGCTGCTAGTGTCGCGCAAGAGCCTCTTTCCAGAGTATTGGAGAGTTCAACGGTTTGTGACGCCAGTGGAACTAGGCTACCAGCAACAGGCTCACACAGTAGAAGCAGTAGCCTCATTTGAGGATTTTTTAAATTTTTTATTTATTTTTTTGATTTGGGGAGCAAAGACCGTACAGCCAAAAGTGTCTTGTAAACATAATCGCAAATTTCGTACACAGTAATTTGCAATTTGCACACAGTAGAACAATAAAAAGAGTTCAACGTACAAACGTATATTCTTAATGTAAAATAAAAACACTAGAAGACGAACGCTTCACAACCGGCAGTAGTTACAACAGAGGCAAGTTAACATCAGTGCAATTTTCACAATAGAACAGTGATTATAGCGTAAAGTACGAAGATAAGTTCGCAATATAGACTAAAAACACAAAAGCTATGTTTGAAGCACAACTCCGCACAGGCGCGAAACGTGGACAGTGAGGAAGACAGGGAACTGTTGAATATAAGACGGGTTGATTGAGAAAGGAATGAAGACAACCCGAAGCGAGTCAAGTAGAAAAAAGTATAACAAGAACATAAATAATGAAAAGAAGAGAGATAAAGTTTGGACCACGGGTTGACGACCGAAACAACATATCTATAGACGGTAAAGATTTTCATTATATCTATTGTGGATGCCGAATTGAAACTGTGATTTAAACTGCTGGTTTATATAGGTGTGATATGCAACCAGTAAATTGTATGCACAATTATACGGTTTGTTATTTTTACATAAGGTGAGGTTTGTCAGCCGTAAAGTATTTTATAAAACGCCTTTTATGAAATACGGTTTCCGTTTTCAATGATTCTGACAACTAAGCTGAGCTTAGAACCCTTCAGGATAGTTATTCTGCGTTAAATCAGAAATACACCGTTATTATGAGCATCTTCAACAAACTTTCATAATTATAAGGGGAGGGGAGTCCGCCTGTGGGCTTGGCTGCTCACTGCGTGGAGGTCGAGAGAGTAGCTGTCGTAGTGTTGCACTTGCTACCCAAACGGACGTCGACTGTAATGCAGGTTTGTGTTACCCAATCATCCTGCACACATCCCACGACTTATAAAAACGTCGAATGCAGTACGTGACAGCTTAAGGGTCGATTAAGTTAAAGAAAATGCGTGAAACGGACCTTATACAATAGGCAGATATATTCTGTTAAAAATCATATAATGTTCCCTAACCACTGGCACAAGAATAATTATTAGACTCGTCCACAGGAGGACGTCTTCATTCGTTATTGGAGAAATTTTTATATAATAGCCGCTGCAACAGTTAGTGATTATGGCGGATCAAATGACTTCAGGTCTATTTATATTCTTTACTCGCACCGGAGTTTTTTAATACATAGCTTCCTCTCACTTCTACAATTTCAGTACAAAGAATAATCCATCTCTGTTTTTCATAGAGCACATAGCGCTCCTACTCGTGATCTCTAGCTCACTGCTTGCACGCTACGTATAATCCTACGTTCTTTAAAACTGTTTCCAGTCTCTTGCCAATAACACAGTCTCACCTTGTCCTTTGCATTTCACTTTACGACAACAAAAGGGAAAGGGGAAGCAAGGAAAAGGGGATACCACACCAGTCGCTTTTGGAATTTAATACGATTGATTGTACCATTAACTCCTTTCGAGCCACTTTAGGCATATCATCAGATGGAGTTACTAGAGCAACATTATTTTCTGGGCCACGTGGCGCTAGATGTTAGGGCCGAGGTGCTGGTGTGTTAATAAAAAACTTACGGAACGAAATATCGTCATGTTTTAGGATACTTACATTGCGTTGCATCTTGGCATCCATAAAAAATTCATTTCGATAATGTGCTTTTTAGGCAACTTAAACACACACACACACACACACACACACACACACACACACACACCGTATGCAGGTGCAACTGTTTTTACCGTAGCTGTATGAGGATTGATTTTTTTATGTTTGTGGCTACATACCCACGGTCCTGCATACACTGAAATTCTTGTGCTACATTACCGCAGTACCCCGCTAGAAAAGCTAAAACACAGTGGCGCGGCCCGTTGATAAAATGAAATATTGTGCGGTAATTCGTTTTCTGCATTTGAAAAGGAACGACCCACCAATTACCCATGCTTAATGGGTGAAAATGTACGGCAACACTGCAACGTCATTATCCCAGTGATCAGGTGTTAAGACTTATAGTGTGGTCAAGACAAAGGAGCAAAGCAAACGTATGGATTAACCACCACAGAAAAAGGCGAAGACCCAACCACCATCAGGAATTTTGTTTTTGGGACAACCATGGTGTGTTGCTAACAGATATGCTTTTAAGGAGGAAACCGTCACAGCAGCATCCTAGCAGAGTATCCTGGCAAGGTTACGGAAGGCTAGCAAGACGAAGCGTCCCAGGAATCTGTCTAAGTGTGTGTTTTGCTCCACAGTAATGCCCCGGCACATACTGCACATGACACTGACTCACATGCTGTTTATTTCAGATTTATGTATTGCGCGAAAAGTGGCAGTTGACCCTAAATAACGAATAATGTAAAGTCATTCACATGAGTGTAAAAGAGTTCTGTTAAATTTCTATTACATAAACCACACAAATGTAAAGACAGTCAGTCTAAATAAATACCTATGGATTACAACTTAAATTGGAACGATCATAGTGCGGTATATGATCCTTACCAGATCGGATTGCCGGAGGACATCGAAAAAGTTCAAAGACGGGCAGCTCTTTCTTTCGTCTTATCGCGAAACGGGGGAGAGCGTTTCACTGAAATGATACGCGGATTGCTATGTCAATGATTAAAACAAAGGCGTATTTGGTTGCGGCGAGCTCTCTCCCCGAAATTTCAGTAACCAACCTTCTCCTTCGAATGCGGAAATATTTTATTGGAGCCCATCTACATAGAGAGAAATATTGACGATAACAAAATAAGAGAAATCAGAGCTCGCAAAAAATGATTTAAGTGTGCGCGGTTCTAGAGTGGAACAGTAGAGAAATAGTGTGAAAGTGGATCGATGATTCGTCTGTCAGGCAAATGAGTGTGAGCTGCAAACGGACACTGTAGATATGGAAGTCAAGATATAGATGTGGGAGCGGAGGGGGGGGGGGGGGGGGGGGGGCAAGGCAGGGCAGATAATTTGCTGGTCTTGGATACAGATCTTGAAAGTCCAGTAACAAAAACTTGTTCATCAGTTCGGTCTGATTAAGAAGAAAATATGATGCTGTGTGTCTGCGTAGAAATAAATTTATGATTTTATTAACGGCTGTAATTTTCAACAACTGTAGTATTATTTTTTCAGGATAAATTTCAGTCATTAGTTGCAAATACATTTTATCATGCTTTACCAGTTTCCACAAATTAATTTGTCATCTTCAAAAGCCTACAAAATTAGAGGTATTATACCTCTTTAGAATTTGACTAAACGTTTATGTGCGGTAAAAGAAGGATATTACAGAAACATACTTAGTCTAGCAAACAGTCAATATCTTCTTCACAGAAGAATAATGCCGTGGTATGCCCAGAAAGTCGCATATTGTATGTGATTATTTTAAACACTGTTTGACTGTTTACAATAACTGAATCACGTATATGTATCTGTTTGCTAGCATCAAGGAACATATTTAAAAGAATACGTAAAGAATAAAACCAAGGCGTATAAAGAAGTTATATTTAATACATTTGAAAAAAAGCATGACACAAATACTAATATATGAAAGGGATGGGCTGATTCACATGTTTTTTAAGAGATGATATGCAATCAGAATAGTGTCTGTTTTTCAATGCAAGTTGAACATTCAACAAATCTTTTGAATTTATATTTATATATTTCAAATTCTGTGCGAAAAGGTTCACTTTGTAGCCCTTGCGAGTTATATGTAAATCATATTTAATTACATAAATGCATAGATAAGGTGTAAAGATTTATAATATCCCTAATTTTGTAGGCTTTTGAAGATGACAAATCAATTTGTCGGAACCAGTAAAGCACAATAAAATTTATTTGCGACTGAAAAAGATAAATTTATAAATTTATGTTTGTTCAAGAGTGTCACGTTGTATGTCTTTGTGGGTTATATCAAGTACATTAAAGGTCTCTTCTATGTTGGTTGCAGAATGGCTGTGTTAAACAAGATTTTAGTATTTTTTGTAAGTTCTGCAAATGGAGGGCTTTCACAAACTTTTTGCGCCTATACAGAAATGCAAAATATCAGCCGTGTACAAAGTTATTTGCAGTTTATGTCGAAGAATGCATAGTGGAAAAACTTGTAACAGTTTCCCAATCACCATCCTAGCCTAGCATCATGCTCTAAGGAATATTATGTTAGTTCCCACATGCTTCATCTGAGGACGAGGTTGAAAGAGCTCGAAAACCTGATAATAGAACTAACGCAGTGTGTAATAAGTGATTTGTTGCAGCCGACTGTAGTTATTATCAAAGTGTTCTGGGCCGCCGACATAGAAATTCTCGGGAAAGCGCAGTTGCTGAGAGGCAGTTCCACATGTGAATCTGTGAACCAACTGGAGCAGTTACTGGAATTGAACGTGCGGCGTCCACGGGTGATTAGCTGTTTGTTAATTAGAAGTGGCTTGGCAGAGGGCCCGTAGGGGCAGATGCGAGGCACACTGTGCCGCGGAAGCTGTGGTCGGCGCCCCGAACTCGAGACGCGGCCGTGTCAGCTGCTGAGGCCGCATTCCCCGCGACTGCCGCCGCGACACGAGACCCGCGTCCGGCGGGGGGCCGCCTCTCAGGGCTCGTGGTGCTCGCCGGGCTTGGTGTCGGGTGTCGTGCGGGTCCGAGAACATTTTACTAAAAGCGTTCACATTTGGTCTTACGTCATCTTCCACGTTTTTTTAAATAATTTTCTGAGAATAAACTAGCATTAAAACAAACTGAGTTATCCGAGCCCTACTCACGACCCGTCCTCACGGCTTCACTTCACCAGTACCTCGTTCCCTACCTTTCGAACTTCACAGAAGTTCTCCTGCGCAACTTGCGGGACTAACGCTTCTGGAAGAAATGTTATCGCGGAAACGTGGCTTAGCCACAGCCCGAGGGATGTTTCCACAATGAACCGTTCACTCTGCAGCGGAGTATGTGCTGATATGAAACTTCCTGACAGATTAAAGCTGTATGCCGGACCGGGACTCGAACCCGCGGCGTTTACCTTTCGTGGGCAAGTGCTAGCCCCGCAATTTTGTCAGAAGAACTTCTGTGCAATTTGGAAGGCGGAAGATGAGGTACTGCCGGAAGTAGAGCTGTGAGGACGTACCATGAGTCGTGCTCGGGTAGCTCAGCTGATAGAGCACTTGCCCAGGAAAGGCAAAGGTCCCAGTGTCGAGTCCCGGTCTGGAAAATAATTTTAATCTGGCAGGAAGTTTCGTATCAGCGCACGCTCCGATGCAGAAATTGGCAAGGGATTCCAAGCCCACGTGGATGGACTTGCTGACTGAGCAGAGAGCGTTCTAGCCAGGTAAAGCCGGGCATTCCTGCTGTCAACAAGAAATAGTCTGCAGATCTGTGTACAGTCATAGTGCTAAGTGACATACTGATAATGTTCATAGTGCTAAGTGACATACTGATAATGGTAAGTGCATACTTCGATTTTATAGCATGTAAATTATTATTCTTGTAAGATATACTTGTTTGAAGCGTTAATGTAAGCAATTTATTACTATTATATCAAAACATTTCAAATGTGCTATTGATATTGCTATTGACTCTAATTTTGGCAAGTTAGTGTGAGAGTGACAGCAGATTATACACCGTCCGGTCACTTAATGTGACCGCCGTCTATGTTCGACGTCAGTCCTCTGACCACTCACAGACAGCAGGTGGCAGCACTAGCAGTGGAGGGTTTATAAAGAACATTTTTTTGGGGGGGAGGGGGGGGGGGACGCGGAAAACTAATGCAGACGTCGTCGTAATACGGAAACGGAACGATTTATCTGACGTCCAAAAGGGCATCAGTGGCTTTCGAGTCACATAGCAAACTTTTCCGAAACGGATAAGTCTGTAAACCGTCTGCGTGTCGCCGTGGTTAAAGTATACTGTGCATTGCATAATGGCGCTATCGAAAACCGCTGCGCGCCACTGGTCACAGATGAGAGGGGTGAACAGCGGCTGAAGACATGTGTACGGGCGAATAGACGTGTAACTGTTGTCAACTGACCGCCAAGACGAACAATGAGCTATCAAAACGCCTCGTCAGCGAACGTTCAGCGAAAGTTGCTGCATAAGGGCCTTCGCAGTAGGCGCCTTGTTCATACACCCATGCTGACTGATGTTCGTCGGCTACAAAAGCTGGAATTTGCACGCCAATACCGCAAATGGACATCAACTAAATAACGACAGGTAGTCCTCTCAGATGTATTTGAAAGCAAACACTCTACAATAATCGTCGGATGGGTCAAGACCGGAGAAAGGGGCGTTACGGTCTGGGAATGTTTTCGTGATATTGACAGGGTGTTCTCGCAGTTCTCAAAGGCACGTCCATCTATGCTTGGGACCCATGTCCACCCTTATATGCAGTTTGTTTTTATCTCGACAGCTGCGGGGGATAGCCACGCGGCCTGAGGCGTCGTGTACGCTCCGCGTGGCTCCCTCCGTCGGAGGATTGAGTCCTCTCTTCGGGCATGGGTGTATGTATTGTCCTTAGCGTAAGTTAGTTTAAGTTAGATTAAGTGGTGCGCAAGCTTATGGACCGGTGACCTCAGCAGTTTGGTCCCATAAGACCTTACCACAAATTTCCAAATTTTACCTGGGCAGGGTGGCTTCTATCAGCAGAACAATGTAACATGTGACAGTAAGGTGGGGCATGTCATTTTGATTTTTGTATGTTATCGATGTGCATGTCGGAGAGAGAAAGAGTTACATTACTGTTAAGCAATCTTTGTTCTTTTCGTGGCACAGTCTTTGCCTCTGAGCAGTCTGACACATTCCTAGTTGAAGTGTGGTAGGTACTGGACGTATTCAGTAGTGCTGTGTTGACTTGTGATTGTATGTTAGATGAAGAGAGACTTATTGTAAAGGACAGCAAAGCTTGAAAGGTGAAAGGAACATAAATTTTGAATAATGTTATTTTTTTGAACAGAAGAAGTTTAAGGTAAGGCTTTTGAGCGGTGGTCACATTAATGTGACTGGCACAATGTATCTGAGAGGATGTGGAAGGAGAAAATAAGAAATTGCGATCTCTTCTAAAATCCAAAACTGGATCTGTGGCTGGGAAGTTCGCAGTAAATTTGCAGGCCACGACCTCTGTACCAGGCGTAAAGTTTAGTTTTAGTTAGCCCAGAATATCATCTTCATCTACATGATTACTTTACAAGTAATACTTACGTGTCTGGCACAGACTGCATAGAACTACTTTCGATTATTTCTCTACCGTTCCACTCTCGAATAGCACGTGTGATAAATGGGCCCCTAAATCTTTCACAGTTATCTTACTTCATCGCTGTGGCCATTTGTTTCAATGTAGTCGAAAGCCAATAAAATATTTTGGCTTACTTCCACTAGTAATACACAGTCTTCAGTCAGACTAATTTATGATATATAGTCACAAAGTTTGAATTATCACCGCCAGTGACATCAAGACGTGACCATGAAATCTGGTGAGAGTGGTAGTCCTCCTCTACATGTTCACTCTTCTATGTGATTTATTTTCTAAACGCTGGATCATATGGCGGTGGCCTTAGTTGTAGAAATCTACATTGTGACATTGTGGCAGGAAACGTGCCACCTCCAAAATCACATCGTCGTCATTCTGGAAAGGCCTAATATGCAATGGTTTTTTCATCCCAAGAAAGGGGAAGCAGTCACGGGATGCCATGCGAGGAGAATACTGGGATGAGGCAGAATGTGACAGCCAGCACCTGTGAATGTGTCTTGTGCAGAATGAGCTGGAGCGGCGTCGTGTAGCTTTGCGCAAAGCTTTCACTTGACAGACCCGAAATTTCGCTAGGGTGCTTCTATGACGGTTTCCCCCTTATTAGCATTATCTGTTAGCGTCACACTATGGTAGTCCCAACCAAACCTCGCCGTCAACTTGTCTAATAATGATAAGGTCTTGCCCACTACGGCGTAAGCGAATATAGATGTTTGCGCTGCTTACTGAGTACCTTTAATCTTGGGGTCATAGTGGCATACCCAGCACTTGTCCTTGAGATATATCGAAGTCTCTACGATTACGATCTAGTGCTTGTCTGTATTTAGCTACTCATGTGGGAGATAAAGTAATATCTGTAATTACTTTGGAACCCGCGTCATATCCAGATTCTCGAAGCCTCATTTTACTGGCATACGTTAATTTTGTTTCTCAATAGCGGTATCCTATGCCTTTTACTGCGTTCGCCCCATTGCACGGACGACTTTAATGGCCTACCAACTCGAGTTTTACAATGTGGAATTTTAGTGATACTTCGCAGCCAATTACGGTTAATTTTAAGGAAGTGCTTCCAACTTTGTGCGAAGCAAGCCACCGTTTCTTTAATTGTTACTTTTTATAAGACAGTTTATGTCTAGAACCATTCCTTTCTTCGTCAGTGAAGGCAGCTACTGATAATATACATTTTTCCATAAAGTCCAATCTTTTTACAAACTCTTTATCAGAACGTCTGTTCAAATGGTCATAGAGGCGTTTTCTTGTCATAATTTTGACTTTTGGAGGACATAGAATAGTAACAAAATGCTGTCAGAATTCATTTCATAGATGACATTTTTTAGAGCTGGCAACTCATTAACGTAAAACAACCGTAAAAAATCAAACTGCTGTATTTAGCGGCTTTTTTTTTTTTTTAATTTCCAGTAGAGGAATGATTTTTCTATCACAATGTATTAACAAATATGCAGGGACTCTTACAACAAAAAGAACGATTACTAATAAAAGTAGTAAATAACACGAATAAAAACAATCATATATAACGGGATCCTTGGAACTCATATTGCTTTTCACCACACTTCAAGTAAAAACACACTTTTAACACATTCGAAAATGCAGATTGATTGCAGACCAGCAGAGATGCTTCAGATGCACTGTAAGCCACATACGTAAATACAGAATAGCTCCACCGTGTATCAGTAGGCAATAAGTAAATGACACACTGCCTCAGCCATGTCCCATCTGGCAGACTATCGTAGAAAGTAATGCATTTTGGGAATTCCTCGAGTTGGAAAAGTGGACTTTTGACCGACTTTTAGGGCAAAATATCCCTATGTGTGAGCAGTCGTGGAACCCATCGGATGGCGATGTTCAAAACGTCGTGCAGTATGTGGAAAACTGATCCATTGCTGATTTATCTTTTCCCAGTATCGGCTCGATTGTGTTACGCCGGTGGTCGAGTACCAGGGCCTCCATTTCTCTTACGACTTCTGGTTCTTCATAGAGAGGTGGCCTGCCGTTTCGTTCTTGTTTGACTACACCGGCATCTGCATCACCTAATCACTGTCTCATGTGTCAGTTCGCTCCCACCACCTCAGTGTTGTCCCCTCCAGTCGCAGAAAAAGAATGACTGCACTGAATCTTCACTTTATGAATAGGCAGCGGCGTGCTGTGATATTGCGGTGTGGAGGTTTCAATGTGTACCAAGATGGCAGGCATGTATCCGCAAACAAACAGAAAATTAATTATACGACTTCATCCTCCCGCCCCTCTCTACGATAACTAAAACTTTATGACTATCTCTTGTATTTTTCCTGTTTACGTCCAACGCGTTTCAGAGTTGCTGCACGATTTTTAAGAAGTAGTCATGTTTTTCAGCATTACAACTACTCCAGATTATTCCCCTAGCTGTAAATGATAGTCACAGTTCGTAGTTTTACGAAAGAAAACATCTCACACGAAATTAACAGATAAATAAGAGGGCGTCTTGAAAAGTAAGGTGTTCGAATTTTTTATTTGAAAACTCTTAAAGCTTTCTACACGTAATAAACGTTATTAACGTTATAAATCTTTGGTCTTCATGTCTACAGATTTATCTCTCAACAGTCATCCTGGCGACGCACACGTTTCGAGAGACCCTTTGTTAATACTGCCGGCCGGGGTGGCTGAGCGGTTCTAGGTGCTTCAGTCTGGAACCGCGCGACCGCTACGGTCGCAGGTTCGAATCCTGCCTCGGGCATGGATGTGTGTGATGTCATTAGGTTAGTTAGGTTTAAGTAGTTCTAAGTTCTAGACACACATAAAAATCGGATAGCGCCAAGTCGAGAATGTATGGAGGATGATCGATGCCAGTGATCCCAAGGCGTCGTATTGTTGCAGATGTCGCAGAGTTCGTGTGTAGTCTGGCATTGTCATGCTGAAGGAGTGTAAACAAACTCTTCGAACTCGAAACTCTATTGCAGCACGCTGTTTCTCACGCATCGACATACAAGGGCAATAAGTAGTGCAACACATTTTTTTCTGTAAGCAGATTGGTTTTATTCAGAATTCCTAGACACCATATTATTCCCCACTCTTTTTGCTACAAAACCCCAATTTTGCAAGTCTCCGTTAAATGAGACGGCGTTACGCCCCCTTACTTGGAGGGCCTGTAGGCGCGAACAGCACCACTCTAGTGTTCGACGTGGAAGCCAATGTCTTGCTGCGCCAATAACCTCCCCATCATCCACGTATTGCTTCTCGGTGAGTGCATCCGTCATTGTGCCAGATGGAAGGTGCGAGATCCAGACTGTATGGCGGGTGAGGATCAACAGGTCAATGAAGTTTTGTGAGCTCCTCTAGGATGCGCAGACTTGTGTGAGACCTTGCGTTGTGTTGCAGAAGAAGCAGTTCTCGTCTGCATTTTTGTGGCGTACGCTGAAGGCGTTTCTGCAGTTTCCTAAGGGTAGCATAATACACTTCAGAGTTGATCGTTGCACTATGAGGGAGAACATCAAATAGAATAATCCCTTGAGAGTCTCAGAAGAAAGTCGCCATCACTATACGGGTAGAGGGGGCGTCTTTGATCTTTTCCTTCGGAGGGGAGGTAGATTGACGTTTTGTTTTCGGTTCGAAATGATGAACACATGTTTCACCACCTGTAACGATGGTCGACACAAAAAGTGTCACGATCAGCTTCATAACTCACAAGCAATTGCTCACAGATGGTCCTTCGTTGCTCTTTATGGTCCTCTAGTAGACGGCAAGAAGCACAGCGGGCACACACTTTTGAGTGGTGGAGAAGTGTGTCAGCGCAACCAACAGAGACGTCCAGCTGAGCAGCGAGGTGTTTGATTGTGATCGGTCGATCACCTCGAATGAGTGTGTCCGCACATTCCAACAATGCAGGATTCACAGCTGCGTACGGCCGGCCGAAACGCGGCAGATCTGACAGGTCTTGCGCGATCTTGTTGCGAAATGACAAATGCCTCGCCCAATGACCCACAGTGCTTTTTTTCGCTGCCAGGTCTCCGCAGACAGTCTGCAAGGGCCTATGAATACCTGTGATGCTCTGGTTTTCCAACAGGAACCCAGTGACAGCTCTCTGCTTGGGATGCACCTCCGTTAGAGACACCGTTTCAAAGGTTACGTATATTACCGCCACCTGTCGGAACTTCATGAAAGTATAGGGGCTGAAGCGGGAATATTCCACGAAGTGCTACAACAAATTACGCATTTTTTCGATCGAAACTGGCCGAGAAAAAAATGTGTTGCATTACTTATTGAAAGCTCTCCTAGTTACATTACACCGCCATGTTACAAGCTACAATTCGGAACCATCTAGAGGCAGTGCTGTAGATACGTAGACGTGAAGAATAAATATGTAGAATAATAATGTTTGTTTTAATTAAAAAGGTTAAGAATTTGCACATAAAAAATTCGGATGCATTACTATTCAGCACGCCGTCGTATAATATCTTGTTATGATGAACTGTTACGTAATCACAGTGAAGGACAAGCGACTCGATGTATAAAACTAGTAGAATGTAAGGCTGTCATTGATCGCAAGAAATTTATTTTATTGCCGTTTTCGAAGTATGCGATCGTCATGTTGATAGGTCTGTCATTCTAAACTAGTAAACGGAGCTTAAAAATTTGTAGCTAAGATAGGTACCATCGAAAGATGTGAAAACATACCGAAACTACAATAAACAAACGTAATTGACCTGTAGTGTAAGAGCACCGTTTGGGTACAGGGCGGTCAAAGGATTTTAATGCTTTCACGAAATATATGTCCATGAAAGTAAGCAAATACAGAATGTGCTTAAAAGAATTATCAGTTTAGTTAGAAGGTGCTTTGTGGGAGAAAGCTCATTCAGTATCTGCGGACAGCCACGAAAAAAATTATCGGTACAGGTCTCATCCGTCTGGTGTGTGTGGTTGGATAGCGACTCCACACGGTTTGTACCAATCGGAGTAGCAACCCAGCACGTCGGCTTCATTTCCTCTTCTGTGCAGGACGCTGCATCGCACACATGGTTCATTAGTGGCCGATATTGCTTGTTTAGGTGCGAGGACGTTTCGCCAGGTCTCGCTGACGAATAAATAGTCTACAAAATACACCTCGCGTCACACACACACACACACACACACACACACACACACACACACACACACACACACACACTATCCACCAGGAACGTGTTTACTGAAGTTGTAATTGCCAGTTTCCACTGGATAACCACTGCCTGTAGTCGTAAAACGTAATCGGGTAAAGCACTGCGCTGGCTCTGCTGCTGTGTTGACATGCGGGACGCGTTTCCGAAAGGATGCGGGCTCGCCTGCCAACGCTTCCGTTCGTTTACGATCTCCAGTCGCGTATCGAAAAGGTATCAATAATAAAATGAGGTTCGATCGTAGGCCTGAGATTTACATTATGCAGATATCTTACATACCACGACAAATTATAGTTTATAATGACAACACTTCATAGTCTTCCTTATTTCATGGCAACCATTACATTTAAAACATTTCTCTGTTCTCTCTCTCTCTCACACACACACACACATATTTTGCACACAAATAGAAGTGGCGTAAGTTCGATTCACACTTGACGTCAAAGGAACAGAAGGCGACATCGACGTCACCGTCAAACGCTGATGTGCCCACACTAGAAGTCTCTACACTCAGGCCAATACCGTACGGTTATACCATCCGTGGTACAAAATGTCGGAGTATAGTGTCCGCATTAAGAAAGGAGTAAAGATGAAGTTTGTTAATGACTAAACCAAAAGTCATAACGAATGGTCTTGGAAACGTTCGCTTCGGAAACTATGAGAAGTGAATCAACACGTAGAGTGTCGACCAGACATTTCGAAACATCGACATTCATTTTTTTGGGAACGTATCTATACGCATACAAACAAATCAAACAACATGTAGATGGCAATATATAGCGTCTTTTTAACTCTTCATTGCGTTTTCTTTTCTTTTGACTTATCAAATAACGTCAAAAATACAGTATTTTCCCCCTCGAAAGCAGCTGATTTTTTTCGCTTTTCAAAAAAGGTTAGTTAATGAACAGGGCTTCATCAATAGAGGCGGTTAAAAGCAAAAGAGTGTAAGCTGTAAGCGACAAAATCACGATTCTGAGAAAATAGGCTTCAAAGCTCGTGTGAAAGGTTTAAATTGTGTGTTCATTTGTTACATTGTCTACATCATATGCCTTGGTTATTAATTAAGCTATACAAACAATATTTGTGAATTAAATTGGGAATGTTGGGCTCAGTAAGGTTTTACCAATAATGTTAGCACCTACATCCCTTCTACTTCCAAGATGTCACTTATGTCCCTTTGACTTTCATTAGTATCAGGTTTGGAACGAAGCACAACAATGTGGTACAGTATTTCGTCCCATTTTCTCGTATTACACTAATCCATAAACATAAATTTTATTGATTATATAAATATAATGGAGTGAATAAGGCAAATGAATAAATAGTGTTATCCACAGAAATAAATTTCCAACCAAACTCTTAGCACCTACAATGCAAACACTCCCTTTTTTTTTTTTTTACTACAGTAAATGCCTGTTCTCAGTGCCACATAGCATCATCAGATGGCACCACGTCACTAGATGACTGTGTGTTTGGCCCTCCATTTCTAGTGATCTGTTTGATTTTATTTGTATAGAATGGATGCTGCAGGTTCTGTTATTTCTCTGTTGTTACGACAAATGGTGGCAGTGCATTGAACTGTATTATGGCTGAGCTTGGCCATTGTGGGTTTGATCGCCTCAATGGGATTAAAAAGCCGGTCGGTGTGGCCGTACAGTTCTAGGCGCTTCAGTTTGGACCCGCTCGACCGCTACGGTCGCAGGTTCGAATCCTGCCTCGGGCATGGATGTGTGTGATGTCCTTAGGTTTAAGTAGTTCTAAGTTCTAGGGGACTGATGACCACAGATGTTAAGTCCCATAGTGCTCAGAGCCATTTAAACCATTCAATGGGATTAAAATTCATGCCAGCAGTGAGGTTAGTCTTATATAACATTCCAAACAGGAGTGGGCTGAAACCAGGAAGTTGTTGTCAATGGCCTTCAAGAGGTGCGCTCTATGATATACACCCAAAACTTAACGATGGTTTCGTTTTTTTCTGACCGCCTTCAGTATCACTAAAAGCAATGACGATCGTTACAGACTGAGGATCACTATTATCATTTTTACTGCCTGACTGTTTATCATCTCCATTTTTCTTAATCTTCATCTAATCTTCTATTTTAATGTATTCAATGCAAAAACAGTTTCTAATCTGCCTAATTCTGCATAATTCACCGAATCAAATGACCGTAACAATTTATGAAATGTTTGGAACCAAAGAGATGAATGCACACTTGCATCTCTTTGCATCCAAAGAGAAAACACTTGTTAAGGAGTTCTTCAAATAACTGCTAGGTTAAAATGGTTCAAATGGCTCTGAGCACTATGGGACTTAACTTCTCAGGTCATCAGTCCCCTAGAACTTAGAACTACTTAAACCTAACTGACCTAAGGACATCACACACATCCATGCCCGAGGCAGGATTCGAACCGTTGACCGTAGCAGTCGCGCGGTTCCACACTGTAGCGCCTAGAGCCACCCAGGCCGGCAACTGCTAGGAAATAGTTCAGATCATCCCATACATCTATACCCCTTTGCCACCAACTAAATTGATTCTTTCAGTAGAGTATGGGGCATATATCTTCAAATATTCCGTTTTGTAACTTACACCCCTTTGCTTTCAACCGTGTCAGTTTATGTTCATATTTATGCACAATGTAAGCTTTTACTTTGTCCAGATACTGTAAAAATTAAATCTTCTTCGCATTTAGATATCTGACCTATCCTGTGGAAAAGCACTCAAAGGTATTGTATCTAGGTCCTACTGGAACATTTTCACTTTGTCACCAAAACATAGAAAACAGTAAGATACAAATTAAGAAGACATAAAATATAATTTCCACTGCTAGAACATGAGTGAGTGTGGCGTCCGGCGAGAACAGGATAACTTCCGATGTTAGCAGACGAAGCCGTTCTCCACCCCGCCTCCTACCCTAATTGTGACAAAGTTAAAACTTACCGTTGATGGCCTGCTATTTGGTGTTGATGTTTCATTCTGTCATTTGCGAATCGTCCTTTATTGTTAATGAGGGAGGCAGGAAATATGAAATACCCAATGTTAATTACTAGTTTCGTGTCGATACCCAACAAAATTTATCACGGAAACTTTGTTTATTCCAGCTTAGATATGGTATTAGTGTTTCTGGCAACTCCATTCTTTCACTATAAGGTTTAAAATACGGTGGGCGGTGACAGAAGTGCTCACGAATAACTACTTTAGCATCAATACAACGCAAGAAATGTGTATAATAAAATAAAAAAACTAGCGATCTCCTCTTTGACTAGAATATTGCTGCTACTGCCCTTACGTTGATTTGTGAGCTCCCTCTGAACAGCGAACGCCTGCACGACACGTAGGATCCTTACCGAGTATGTTTTTCATCTGCCTCTGTGATCTCGAGGCAACGTCGCTAATGTGTGATGCGGTTTTCGCATCTTCGAGTCCCGCCTTGGACATTAGATTTTAAACATGTTTATCTTCGAAAGTTACTGAAACTAGAACAGAAATAAACATACATGTGATGTAATAACTAACTTGTCAAAAGTACACGTTGAACTGGCGGAGAACCACATATTAATTAACAGTCCAATTTTGCCGTGACATTGATATTTTAACTATGGAATGCTCCCACTTTTGACATTCTTATTATCTCAGGAAGGGTTAATCAGGAATAAGGATGCACTGAGGCTTCTGAGTAATCAGTGGTAAGTAGTGTAGGGTTAATATTTAAACCAGAATACACTCTGTGGTCGGAGTTATTGCAGTCGAGTGTGTCTGGTTTCGTTTAAAATGTGCCTTTTGACGAAGGGAGGCTGGAGCCAACGACATTTATGCACCTACATTTATTTATATCTAGGCCTGCATACTCTACAACCTGGGCCGTTGCTGGATGTTTTGTCGCCCTAGGTGAGAATTGAAAAATGACGCCCCCTCTTATCTCCTATTATACTTTAATCATTGAACTAAGATGAGCAGACTCCTCAATTTCTTGTGACATTCATCAGTTTTTGTGTTTTGTCCTCTATTACTTTAAAACTGATTGAGAACAACAAATGTCTTCAGTTTCTTATTTTTTGTCATCAATTTTAAGGAAACAACAATTAATTTCTTTAAGGAAAGACAATGTAGTTCTTTTCTCGTTCTGCGAGTCTCAGATACTCAGAGACAGACAGACACCAACTCATTTTTATGTATGGGTATGATGACATGCACCTACCCTTTACTCATTTTTTATATGTTAAAACCTAACTTGTGAATACGTTATCAGTTATCCACAGGAAATCATAGTATAACCACTCAATACAACTGACGCTTGACAGATGATCTGCAGAGACAAAAACAAGAAGGACTGAGGGAGGTATGGTGCGAAGTCGCAACATGATTGCAAGGCAGCGTAGATGCCCCGCTCCACCGCTCGACAGAGATGAATCAAGGTCATGTTTGTTTCCGTTTCGTACGCAGTAGGTAGAGGCAATGTGTTTACTTTCGTCGTAGTAAGTAAAGGCTTATTAACGCTTTATTTGGTCCGAATATAAGTTGTAGAGAAAAATTTTTTTCCTTGTTTATCCTCATTATATAGACTTCTAATAATGATAATAAATAAATATTTTAATTGTAATATTTATTCATTATATAATAAATACATAATTTTGCTTGAGAGCAACATTGCCAAACAGTGACACTGATATACTGAAATTTGAATGTAATTTACTTTCTGCTTCACTTCAGTTCATTTGCGATAAAAGTGCCCACAACCATTTTACTGTCTTCATACATGAAAATATCAGTCTCCTGATGCACGCAACAACGAAAAACGAAGATTACCGACGATGGATAATTTCATAAATCAACTACATTTTGTATGAAATTCTTTGAAATAATTTTTCCAGGCACAAAACACAAAACCATATTGCACGTAGAACACGTGACTGTTGAGTAACCTCTTGGGCAATAACAACATCGACACTTTGATCCATGGATAGGCCAATGGTGAAGGCCATCGAACCTCACCTCTTGTACAGACACTGGAATCTTTTCTGTCTTCTTGAGAGGTGGCGATTTCTTACTAAGTCTCCCTGCTTTCCTTTTGTTTGTACCCATCAAAGCATTAGCAATGTCTATTCGAAATGATTTCAATAAAATTTTCATATCACAATTGTCACGGCGAAAAAGTAATCATGCATTGACGACACATGTGTCCAATAACCAGCAAAAAATTCTCAGTTACCAGCGCTTTGACTTGAAAAGCCACTCTGTATAGTTCGATAAGGATTCCCGTCAGGTCCACGCTACCCGTACACTTATTGTAGAATCTGACAGTGTTCGGACATGGCACATCTGTCTTTCGTTTTTGAACAGGATTCCAACGTTTTACAGCCTTCACTGGTTCTATTCCACAAAATCAACTTTTTAAACACACTGCTATGTTATCTCTACATCTAACTACGACGATTCCTGAATTTTTATCCAACCTATAATGGTAGCTTCCCCGAACTCGCTTCAGTAATGACTTCTCTGGCTCAAGTGGGCAATCTTTTATACGATTCCTACGTACTATTCCCAGAGAATCTATGTTCTTCACTTCATTCTTCAGGAAAATGAACAATTCCAGTGTGGAAAAGAAGTCGTCGAAGTACACTCTTGAGTTGAGCTGCTCAGCTGTTGCCTTACGCAGCAAAATTACAACTTGGCCACTAATTCCAAATATCTTTTCATCTTCTGATAAGTCCGTAATCATACCTTTACCGGTATATGGAATATAATCGTATACAATTCCAGACACTCCTGCTCGTACAAAAATCTTGAAGCCCCATTTGTGGGGTTTGTTCTGAATATACTAACGTAGATTGCCAGCCCTGGTACCTCATCGATTTAACATTCATTTTCTCCATCAAGGTTTCGACACTTGCTTGCTACAACATCCAGAACAGGTCTAATTTTCACCACCCTGTCGCTGGAACTGGCAGAATTCTCATTATTCGAGATGTGAAGATATCTGCAGAGTTTCTGAAATCTTTTCAGACCCACAACACTATATTAGTAGACTGAGCCCAGTAATCGGTATATGACGGGAAATTTATTATGCCCATGTAAAATAGCATACTTCACAGAATATAGGTTTGTTTGATCAACAATCAGTTTTATTATCTCAGAGCTCAGTAGTTTTCTGAAATATTGTAAAGGAGTTTCACTACGCGATTCACGCAGGCTACTTCATGAGACAGATCTGAATAATCACACATACGGTCTTGTTTCACCTATTTGAACTGCCTTGCTGGGGGGACTCTATTATTCTTGGTGGAGGTAGAGGCTTCCGGTGTGCCACTTCTGTCACATGGGTGTTGCAGTACTACTTCGTCTACTGTTACTTCATCATCTTCAGAATAAGTTTCTGCTACGATTATCAACTGATTATTTCGTGAAATTTGAGGCTGGTAATCCGGATCGTCTTCAAAACTGTCCGCTAGAATATCTAGTTCCGAACATGAACTGTCGCAGTCAGAAAGCAAAGGGTCCAACGGGAGGAAATATAGTGGCTTTACACTTCCTTTTTCCATAAAAATTCACTGGATTCATCTTCGTTTTAGCTACAGACAAACATACCTATTAGCCGTGATGTTATTTTTCAATTACTATTACTGGCAATATTGCTCTAAAGCAACGTGTGTATTTTGTCTTTTCTCTGACCTTCATTATTTGCTTATAAACACAAATAACACCTCATATTACAAAGGCATACATTTTTCTGCTAATAAATTGCAGGTACATTTATCTCTTCATAGTTCTACTATGTAAACTATATGAGAATTTAGAACACTACAGAGCTTAGTCTCAGCTAATCGTTATATGTACTCGAACAAACTATTTCTGAGCGCCTCTCTGTCAACAATTAGAACAACTACGTGCTGAATCGAGTTCAGGGAATGTTAACAGACAGCAACACTGACAAGAAGAGGCCCGTGTTCGTGAAGGCCGTCCACAAGACAATAAGAAAGACCATGTTGCTTGAGAGCAACGTTACCACGGAAAGGGTTACGTAACACTTCCGTAGGTTTTCGAAAACAGCTCGGTGTTTTAATTTTTTCTTTTTTTTCAGCTTTTTCCTCATTTGCTCAATTTTTTCGCTATTTGATTTGAAATTAATTTTTTCCGCCTTTTGCCGCCCCTAAAATTTTGCCGCCCTGGGCGGCCGCCTAGTCAGCCTTGCTAAAGGTAGAAACGGCCTTGTCTGTACTACTGCTAGTAATTGCCCTTGCGGCTCCACTTGTAAATGGAGCTAAGGAAACGTTGTAACATGTATGCCTCTGTACGAGCCCGAATTTCTCTTACGTTGTCCTTACTGCCCTTACGCGAAATAAACGTTGCAGGCAGTACAATCATTCTGTACTCTGTTGCAAATGCAGGTTCTCTTAATTTAATTAATTACGATTTCCGAAACAATCTTCTTTTCTCCAAGTATTTCCATCTAAGCTCAGAGAATATCCTCTATAAGACTCATACTGATCTAACCGACCGGTACAGGTTACAAGGTCGCCTCTTAATTGCTTCGATTTGTTCTTTTAATCCGAAGTACTCGAGAATGAGTCGCACTATACTGCCTCAGAACCCTGTTGATTTTCTCGGCCATTTGCCTTCCCTAACCATCTAAATTACCTAACTGCAGAACAACTGTATATGAAAGTAAGGTAGTGATGAATACAGCCACTTTCCCCCGGAGGGGGGGGGGGGGATATACAGCTTTGGGGGGGGGGGGGGGGGGGTGGAAGAGAGGAATAAGTTACAGGCTTAAAATTTAAGTGATAGCGTTCTAAAGACGTAGCAGCGCTATTAATAGTTAAAATTTTTCATTAATAGCTAATACATAATTAAATAATATGTAGGTTAAGTACTAAGCTGTTAGGCTAAGCCTAAGTTAATTATATTAAATAATAAAATAATTTTATTGCATGCAAAAAAACTCACATTTATATCAAACTAATATGTAGAGGCTTTTTTACAGCATATCTCTTGATGACGTCATCAATAAAACTTTCTGTTGGCTCGTCGTCCCCTTCATTTGAAATCTTCACACAAGCTTGGACTGTTTCCAGACCCATCCTAATCCTTAATTTTGTCATCACCCTGTTCATTGTACTAAATGACCTTTCCACACTGCAAGTCGAAACAGGAATGCACAGTACACATTCAGCGAGTGTCCGTAGTGCTTCGTAGCCGATGTCGGCTCTCAGAATTAAAGAAGCAACATCAGAAGACGTATCGTCTAATTTATTACTAATAACGTACCTAAAAGAATGCAAGTCTGCAATAACAGTGTCGACGTTTGTATGTTCCAAAATCAAGCACAGTTCTTTACAATCATTATCACTAAACTCTAGAAATTTTTTAAAACTTTCAAAATATGCACTTAGTTCTATCACTTTTATTGCCTTCTCGTTAAGCCGTTGCTCAGTTTCATCAATCATACTTTTAACAAATTTCCTTGCGCTTTTCATAGCTTGAATCTGCTCCTCTACGGTCATGAATAGTACACCTTTAATTTCTGTTGCGTCCTCCTGCAGTTTTTAATTTTATTAAGTGTTTCATTTTCTGCATTATGTCCATCGCAGTTACAAAGACAGTCGATGTGTCTTAAATGTTCCAGAGTTCCAGAAACAAGTAGAGGGATTTGCGAAATTTTAAGTGATTGTCTCTACATAACTTTACATACGTTTGAGACTGCATTTAATGTATCGTCTGAAATCACTAAACCTACAATGAAATTGCAATTCATCATTTCTAACAAGATTCCTCCAGCTAAACTTGTTAAATCCGCGCCGTCCTTGTGTGTACAGGGTGGTCCATTGATCGTGACCGGGCCAAATATCTCACGAAATAAGCGTCAAACGAATAAACTACAAAGAACGAAACTTGTCTAGCTTGAAGGGGGAAACCAGATGGCGCTATGGTTGGAACGCTAGATGGCGCTGCCATAGGTCAAACGGATATCAACTGGGTTTTTTTAAAATACGAACCCCCATTTTTTATTACATATTCGTGTAGTACTTAAAGAAATAAGAATGTTTTAGCTGGACAACTTTTTTCGCTTTGTGATTGATGGCGCTGTAATAGTCAGAAACATATGGCTCACAATTTTAGACGAACAGGTAGGTTTTTTAAATTAAAATGCAGAACGTAGGTACGTTTGAACATTTTATTTCGGTTGTTCCAATGTGATACATGTACCTTTGTGAACTTACCAGTTCTGAGAACGCATGCTGCTACAGCGTGATTACCTGCAAATACCACTTTAATGCAATAAATGCTCAAAATGATGTCCGTCAACCTCAGTGCATTTGGCAATACGTGTAACGACATTCCTCTCAACAGCGAGTAGTTCGCCTTCCGTAATGTTCGCACATGCATTGACAATGCGCTGATGCATGTTGTCAGGCGTTGTCGGTGGATCACTATAGCCTTTCCCCACAGAAATAAATCCGGGGACGTCAGATCCGGTGAACGTGCGGGCCATGGTATGGTGCTTCTACGACCAATTCACCTGTCATGAAATATGCTGTTCAATACCACTTCAACCGCAGGACATCCATCATGTTGGAAGTACATCGCCATTCTGTCATGCAGTGAAACATCTTGTAGTAACATCGGTAGAACATTACGTAGGAAATCAGTATACATTGCTTGCACCATTTAGATTGCCATCGATAAAATGGGGGCCAATTATCCTTCCTCCCATAATGCTGCACCATACATTAATCCGCCAAGGTCGCTGATGTTCCACTTGTCGCAGCCATCGTGGATTTTCCGTTGCCCAATAGTGCATATTACGTCGGTTTACGTTACCGCTGTTGGTGAATGCAGCTTCGTCGCTAAATAGAACGCGTGCAAAAAATCTGTCATCGTCCCGTAATTTCTCTTGTGCCCAGTTGCAGAACTGTACATGATGTTCAAAGTCGTCGCCATGCAATTCGTGGTGCACAGAAATATGGTACGGATGCAATCGATGTTGATGTAGCATTCTCAACACCGACTTTTTTGAGATTCCCGATTCTCGCGCAATTTGTCTGTTACTGATGTGCGGATTAGCCGCGACAGCAGCTAAAACACCTACTTGGGCATCATCATTTGTTGTAGGTCGTGGTTAGGGTTTCACATGTGGTTGAACACTTCCTGTTTCTTTAAATAACGTAACTATCCGGCGAACGGTCGGGACACTTGGATGATGTCGTCCAGGATACCGAGCAGCATACATAGCACACGCCCGTTGGGCATTTTGATCACAATAGCCGTACATCAACACGATATCGACCTTTTCCGCAATTGGTAAACGGTCAATTTTAACACGGGTAATGTGTCACGAAGCAACTATCGTCCACACTGGCGGAATGTTACGTGATACCACGTACTTATACGTTTGTGACTATTACAGCGCCATCTATCACAAAGGGAAAAAAGTGGTCCAACTAAAAAATTAAAAATTAATATTTCTTTATGTACTACACGAATATGTAATAAAAAATGGGGGTTCCTATTTAAAAAAACGCAGTTGATATCCGTTTGACCTAGCGGGCCAACCATAGCGCCATTTGATTTCCCTCTTCAAGCTAGACAAGTTTCGTTCTTTGTAGTTTCTTCGTTTGACGCTTATTTCGTGAGATATTTGGCCCGGTCACTATCAATGGACCTCTCTGTATGATCACATGCCATTATAATGGACTTGTAGGTTAGGAAAATTGCATGAACTGTGCGATACGTCAACAGTTTCAGGTATTTTTAAAACAGGTTGCTCTAAAGCACACTGAATTTCATGCAAAACATTTTCTCGTTTCGGAGAACCATGAAAAAGTTTGCAAATGTCTTTAACGACATGTAATGTGCGTTTTATAATGGGGTGTTTATTCCTAGAGTTGGTGGCAGCAATTGACAAAACATGTGCTTTACAGTGAATGTATGGCAGCTTATGGACCTTCCTCTCTGACAACCGAGCGCGGACTCCTGAGATAGAACCACTAAAATTAGCAGCACCGTCGAAAGAATTAGATAATAATCTGTCGTAGGAAAGTTTTCTTTTCTTTAGTTCAGTATCAATTGCTGTAAATATGGATTCAGCTGAAGTGCTTTTCAACTCAACGAGACATAAAAACCTTTCCTTCACTTCAAACGATGGAGACGGTGCAACACACAGAACTACTAAAGACAGTTCACTTTGGCTGGAAACATTTGTAGATTCGTCTGCCATTAATGAAAAATATTTGTCATGGAGAAGTGTTTCATCCTTAAAGACCAAAGACTCTCCCAAACAAGTCAACAATTCTGACGCAGTATACTTACTAAGATATGTGTACCTTTCGCTCTGAAATTTTAACCACTTTTCAAGATTAATGTCGCTTTTTAGTACTACCTTACGAATTAGAGGTTCATACTTTGTTGTGTGGGGTATTTCTTCCTTACTAAGGAAATAAGGAAAGAATTTTGCACAGAGCATAACTTACTCATAGCTAACACTTGGTTCAAGAATCATAAAAGAAGGTTGTATACATGGAAGAATCCTGGAGAACCTAGAAGGTATCATATAGATTATATAATGGTAAGACAAAGATTTAGGAACCAGGTTTCAAATTGTAAGACATTTCCAGGGGCAGATGTGGACTCTGATCACAATCTATTGGTTATGAACTGTAGATTAAAACTGAAGAAACTGCAAAAAGGTGGGAATTTAAGGAAATGGGACCTGGATGAACTGACTAAACCAGAGGTTGTACAGAGTTTCAGGGAGAGCATAAGGGAACAATTGACAGGAATGGGGGAAAGAAATACAGTAGAAGAAGAATGGGTAGCTCTGAGGGATGAAGTAGTGAAGGCAGCAGAGGATCAAGAAGGTAAAAAGATGAGGGCTGGTAGAAATCCTTGGGTAACAGAAGAAATATTGAATTTAATTGATGAAAGGAGAAAATATAAAAATGCAGTAAATGAAGCAGGCAAAAGGGAATACAAACGTCTCAAAAATGAGATCGTCAGGAAGTGCAAAATGGCTAAGCAGGGATGGCTAGAGGACAAATGTAAGGATGTAGAGGCTTATCTCACAAGGGGTAAGATAGATACTGCCTACAGGAAAATTAAAGAGACCTTTGGAGAGAAGAGAGCCACTTGTATGAATATCAAGAGCTCAGATGGAAACCCAGTTCTAAGCAAAGAAGGGAAAGCAGAAAGGCGGAAAGAGTGTATGGAGGGTCTATACAAGGGCGATGTACTTGAGGACAATATTATGGAAATGGAAGAGGATGTAGATGAAGATGAAATGGGAGATACGATACTGTGTGAAGAGTTTGACAGAGCACTGAAAGACATGAGTCGAAACAAGGCCCCGAGAGTAGACAACATTCCATTGGAACTACTGACGGCCTTGGGAGAGCCAGTCCTGACAAAACTCTACCATCTGGTGAGCAAGATGTATGAGACAGGCGAAATACCCTCAGACTTCAAGAAGAATATAATAATTCCAATCCCAAAGAAAGCAGGTGTTGACAGACGTGAAAATTACCGAACTATGAGTTTAATAAGTCACAGCTGCAAAATACTAACGCAAATTCTTTATAGACGAATGGAAAAACTGGTAGAAGCCGACCTCGGCGAAGATCAATTTGGATTCCGCAGAAATGTTGGAACACGTGAGGCAATATTGACCCTACGACTTACCTTAGCAAATAGATTAAGTAAAGGCAAACCTACATTTCTAGCATTTGTAGACTTAGAGAAAGCTTTTGACAATGTTGACTGGAATACTCTCTTTCAAATTCTAAAGGTGGCAGGGGTAAAATACAGGAAGCAAAAGGCTATTTACAATTTGTGCAGAAACCAGATGGCAGTTATAAGAGTCGAGGGACACGAAAGGGAAGCAGTGGTTGGGAAGGGAGTGAGACAGGGTTGTAGCCTCTCCCCGATGTTATTCAATCTGTATATTGAGCAAGCAGTGAAGGAAACAAAAGAAAAATTCGGAGTAGGTATTAAAGTCCATGGAGAAGAAATAAAAATGTTGAGGTTCGCCGATGACATTGTAATTCTGTCAGAGACAGCAAAGGACTTGGAAGAGCAGTTGAACGGAATGGACAGTGTCTTGAAAGGAGGATACAAGATGAACATCAACAAAAGCAAAACGAGGATAATGGAATGTAGTCGAATTAAGTTGGGTGATGCTGAAGGAATTAGATTAGGAAATGAAACACTTAAAGTAGTAAAGGAGTTTTGCTCTTTGGGGAGCAAAATCACTGATGATGGTAGAAGTAGAGAGGATATAAAATGTAGACTGGCAATGGCAAGGAAAGCGTTTCTGAAGAAGAGAAATTTGTTAACATCGAGTATAGATTTAAGTGTCAGGAAGTCGTTTCTGAAAGTATTTGTATGGAGTGTAACCATGCATGGAAGTGAAACATGGGCGATAAATAGTTTGGACAAGAAGAGAATAGAAGCTTTCGAAATGAGGTGCTACAGAAGAATCCTGAAGATTAGATGGATAGATCACATAACTAATGAGGAGGTATTGAACAGAATTGGGGAGAAGAGGAGTTTGTGGCACAACTTGACAAGAAGAAGGGATCGGTTGGTAGGACATGTTCTGAGGCATCAAGGGATCATAAATTTAGCATTGAAGGGCAGCGTGGAGGGTAAAAATTGTAGAGGGAGACCAAGAGATGAATACACCAAGCAGATTCAGAAGGATGTAGGTTGCAGTAAGTACTGGGAGATGAAGAAGCTTGCACAGGATCGAGTAACATGGAGAGCTGCATCAAACCAGTCTCAGGACTGAAGACAACAACAACAACAACAAGGAAATACAAACTTCGAATTAACGGTGACAATGCTTGGCGGTTTAAAGCTTTTTCATTTTCATTTTGTTTAAATATCTGTGTATGAGTTGGAACGTTTAATCCCTGTAACCTACAATTTTCAAATGCAACGGCTCTTGCATGTTTTTCTGAGTTGGCGTGCTGTTCTAGTTTTCCCATGCTTCCGGTAGCTTTTCTAAATTTAGTGAAAGGTACAGAAATGAACACTTCTCCTGTTTTCTGTAGAGCTTCGATATCGTTTTTTAAATGCATTTCACACAATTTGCAGAAAGCCCCACCCCACTCGTGATCAAAGTACAACCAATTGCACTTACACTCCCATTTTTGTTGATACTTAATCTCGCGTTCAATACTTTGTTTAGAATTGCATTTTACGAATGGGCCAGAAATAGCACATTCATCGTTTGAAAACTGTGGAAGGAAAACTGAGGACTTGGTAGACCTATGCAATTCATCGTCACAATCACTAGCACTTCTTTCAGTAGACTCACACTCGTCTTTGTCTTTAGTAATACACTGTCTTTTATTAGAAAAGAAACAAATTAAAGTTTGTGGTTTCGACGTTGTATTTCGGCACTAACACTTCTTTTTATGTTATAAACTGACGAAGACTGCACGTAGTACACTACATAATCACATCACACTTCCATAGTAACCTGTCGACTGACTGTTACAACCTTGCAACAGTTTCAACAATGCATTGAGTTTTTATACAACAATGAAAGATTAGATTATACTGGTAGAGCAGCGTTGCCAAACGTCCCACTCGTGGTGGAATGTACCACTTCTTTAGGCAAAAATTCTGTATCCCCATTGACACTGCGAAAATCATTGTCAAGTGTGTACACAAATATTTGGTTTGAGCTTTGGACTCATCGATTAGGAAAAATCTATATGGCTATTAAATCTTGGAAATCTTCCCAATAATGCAATAAAAAATGAAAACAATCTTTTATAATGTCATGTTCTACTTCCAATTCCGTAGCAATACATGGGGACGTGTTTTGCGACATCAGGGTTATTCTAAGGGCAAATAAAGTATAGATACGAGTGGTGGATAAGAATATAGTTCGCAGCGAGGGTGGGCTGCGTAGCTAAGGGATTAGCTTACGCGTTTGGCCGATTGGAGGTGAGGTGAGGGAAGACATGAGAGAAGAAAATGGTTCAAATGGCTCTGAGCACTATGGGACTTGACAGCTGAGGTCATCAGTTCCCTAGAACTTAGAACTACTTAAACCTAACTAACCTAAGGACATCACACACATCCATGCCCGTGGCAGGATTCGAACCTGCGACCGTAGCGGTCGCGCGGTTCCAGACTGAAGCGCCTTGAACCGCTATGCCACTCCGGCCGGCTGAGAGAGGAAAGGCTGACTTATTCCACAATCGGCGTTGTCAACACACCTTGCAACGCCTAGTTTTACCGCACACTTATTATACAACAACTGCTAATTTGTAGGTGTTGGCGTAATAATAATAATAACAGAACAATCGACGCTAAGTGTTCCAAACCGAACCGATAAGCAACGAAACCCAACTATAGGTACCCAGCCACTACCTATTGTGTTACACATTCATTTTGCTTGTAAAAACTGCATGTCATCACGACTTCTCCATAGTTGACTCCAGCCTTCATTAGCAACAGCAGCTGGCGTAGTTTAAATTTTGTCACAGCGGTACAAGTTAACAGACCACGTGATAATTTTTATGTTTCACCACAACTTAGAGATGACTTTCTCGGGGGGGGGGGGGGAATTTCCAATTTACCGGGGGGGGGGGGACTTTCTCCCCCCCCCCCCCTCGGACCGCCGGCCGGTTTGGCCGAGCGGTTCTAGGCTCTTCAGTCTGGAACCGCGCGACCGCTACAGTCGCAGGTTCGAATCCTGCCTAGGCATGGGTGTGTTATGTCCTTAGGTTAGTAGGTAAGTAGTTCTAAGTTCTAGGGGGCTGATGACCTCAGAAGTTAAGTCCCATAGTGCTCAGAGCCATTTGAACCCCCCGGGCCACCCCCTGAATTCATCACTGCACACCATGGTTCCGCAGTCTTCCCAGAGCCTCTTGAGTGCAAGGACTGCCAAATTTGGTGGACGTGTGTTGGATACTTGTGACACTGCACTGATGAAATCTGAAATGGGCACATTTCTAGGGGACGCCCGGCTGAGTGCCTTCAGAGCTTTGGGAGTGCGGGACGGGGTTATTGTCCCGCTCCTCCCTCAAGGTGATTTTTAGTTCTTTCACGATTCGGGGAGTGGAGGGTGGGGAGGGGCTGTACCTTGAGAAACACATCTGCCAAGAGCATCCCAGGTGTGCTCTCTCTGTAGCAGTTGTAGTCAGCCTGGTCACTAACGCCCACTAGCGGGGGGTCCAGCTTTTCATAGTGGGCGGCAGGCGGTTGGAGGTTAAAGATATTTTCATTACGTTTTCATAAAATTTTGACGTAAAGTATTTGGTAAGTGATTATTCTAATTATAATATTCTTTAACTTGCGACAACTCTGCTTTATAAATTACTTTCTTACTTTATAAATCACCATCATTGTGGAAAGGTTAAAAATTAAGCGTTTAAAAAATTTTACTACTAGCATACAAAAGTGGGCGGTAGGCAAGGGCGCCCATATCCGGGGGCAAGAGGGGCCTCCCCCACCACACACACTCTGGCTCTTAGTGAAAGGAAGAATGTGTGGTGTACTCAGGTGTTTTTCTTTCAAGAAAATGATTTAAAGTCAGTATTATGTGGGTTTTTAACAGGGTCGGACTGGCTACTTGCACATCGCCATTCCCCCTCCTTTGGACTACAGTATGGGCACCCTTGACGGTAGGTAAAAAACGTTGACTACCGCTACACAATAGAGTTTATGTCCAGGGAGTACGCAGACCATTCCATACGTTCAATGTCTTCGCTTTCCAGTGTGTCCGACACCTCAGCGGTCCTACGTGGGTGGCTATTGTCGACCATAAACAGAAAGTTTGAACCTATTGCACCCCTATACAGACGGACATGATCCAGAACAATCTCCCTGTGCTGTAACGGTACCTCGTGCAATGATATGCAGCGGTGTTCGGCCATTGCCCATGATGCCTGCCCAAACCATAATTCCTTAGCCATACCAATGACTTTGATGAAAATTCTGTGGTGTGTAACGTCTTACTCTCTTTTTCCGCCCTAACTGGGGCCAGAATCACTTGTTACAGAAGCGGGATTCGTCGGAGAACGTCACTGTGGACAACGGCCAACACGCTCTCTGCATCAACGAACTCTTTCTCGACGATGACTTGGTTGAAGCGGGATGCGTTTAACAGTCTTCTGAGCATAAAGACCAGCCTGATTTAACGGCCGAGAAATACACAAACATTTGTACCTGTAGCAGCTGCAAGGGCTGCAGCGATCCGCCCTATTCCTTTGCCAACGGTGTGCTGGCAACGCTAACGACCACCGGCATTCATTCGTAAAGCATTTCCACCTTCAGCGAACTTTTTTAATCGCGAGATAACACTTTTGGACACACCCATTACTGCTCTTCCACTATCGTAAGCACACAAATAATGTCTTTCAGACACGTTGCCGTACCACAACGGAATGTCGCACAAATCAGTTCCACAACAACGTTCGTCAAACACGGTACTGCATGAACTGTCAGATGCATACAGAGCGTTCGTGCACACGCTTCGCTGCGGTTAACACGTTTCGCACTCTACATTTACTTTTACTATCACTGGTCAGGTGTACCGCAGCAGTGTTCCGTTGTAGCAGTTGGCAGTTCTTAACAGGTGTCAGTTGCTCTTTAGCGACTGTTAATCAATGCAGCTGTTCCATGTGTGCGTGGCTTGGCGGTTTTGCTGCTGTCAGAAAGACAATCCTTTCGTCCATATTGTTATTTTGACTCATTTATTTAGTTTTATTTTTTTAATCACACTGAAGTTCATTTCTGGAAAAGAGTAACGTATGTGACAGAATCAAGCTGCGCTCTGGTTCATACTTCACACCATCATCTACAGGATCTTTCACTGTAATGTTCGAACCAATCTTCAGATTAATAACCTCTTTGCTTTGACTGTGTGAGTTTTAGTGATGTGGGTAGATCTGTGTGACTTTCACGCCCGGCGAACCAATAATCTTGTGGTAGTAACGCAAAAGACCTTCAGATATAGAAAAGACAGTGTTGTGGTGGTTCCTAGACGTCCCTCAAAGAAAATGTGCTTTGATACATTCTGTTGAAACATGAAGATTCCAAAACCACGCAGTTATTTTATTGTTTTACCGAATATAGAGAGTCTACTTCTATGTTCGTTTTTACGCACATGCGACATTACGTGACTCTTTTTTTCTAGTGACCAATTGTGTTTGTCGAAGAATACCTGCAGCATAAGAATGCTGTATCATGGTAAAACGAACTGTGTAAGAGATATTTTGGATGTCTGTAGGCGATTCAAAATTTTTCTGCATACAGCACGCAAAAACATATCGTGTAGTGTTACGTGCAGTCCAGTAAGGCTGGCGAGAATAGGACGTAATGTTCTTGTTGACCCTGATCGTGTTTGGCAAGCGTTCCGTTACGTCAGATCGCTTGGGCTGCGTACCTATCCTTCCTGTGTTAGCCTGGGTGTTTAACGTTCTGTTGAATGATAGTACACTCCTGGATAATAGGAACGGGATCGAATGGACTCGAATGTAAATACGATTTTGTCTAATAATATGGTACGGCGAACGCCAAGTAATTACTCGAAGAGCACGATTTTCTTTTGACAAAATATCGTCTCTCTATTGAAACAAGCGCGCTGCTGACTGGCAATCGGTGCTTAACAAGAACGTTTCCTCACTGCGCAGTTTTCCGAACGAATCAGTAACTAGAAATTCCTTTTCTCAGTTACTCTTTTAGTGCAACAATCATCTAGTCACAAAACATTAAAACCGTACTCACTGCTACCTTTCCAATGTAGGGGTCAGTTACGTTTAAAATGTTCACTGAAAAGGCTAAAATAAATGATCAGCCATGTGAGGGAAGTGCCTTCTTTTGTTCTGATCTCTATACAGACCGAACATACTCAATCCTAGCGAATACTTCAGGGTCTGCGACTGTGACTTCGGCCATCATACAAGCTCTCCATTTCATCAGGCCTCTAGAGCTGAAACTCCCCCCCGTTAAATATATTATCGGCTCTCAGTACCCCAGAAATAGAGACAGCAACGCTCTTCTTGAGAGCATAATGCGGATGTTTATCATGTTCGGCTTAATGAACTTGAGAACTATGTAACTATGTATGCCAGCGCACCTAGGCATCCAACCAAACAAGCACATGGACCTTCCCGAAAAGAACGAACTTACTTATTACTGATTTCAATGCGTTTGACCATATCCCTGAAGTTAATGCAAGAGTAATGAAGAGAGGAAGTAACAGTACAGCACAGGGACCTCTAGCATAATAAGCTGAAACGGTTACCTCTAGGAAAACTCAGTTTACCGATTGGACATATGGTAGACAAAATCTACAACCATCACCGCAACTTCCCCAGTCAGCTCCGTAGAATGGGCTTCAAAGTCCCTGTAATTTGCTCATGCGTCTCTACAGGGTGTTACAGAATGACCTTTGAAACATTTGGAAGATTGTAGAGGATATTTTTGGAAACTTGTGGTGTTCCTATGGGACCAAAATATTGAGGTCATCGGTCCCTAGGCTTACACACTATTTAATCTAACTTAAACTAATTTACGCTAAGGACAACGCACTCACTCATGCCAGAGGGAGGACTCGAACCTCCGACGGGGGAGCCGCGCGAATCGTGACGAGGCGCCTCAGACCACGCGGCTACCCTGCACGGCAGGGTTGTAGAGGAAATGTGGTATAAAGTTTCTGCAGCATTTTGCGCTTTATACGCACTGCCCATACGAGAAGTTACCAGGTGAGTGCTCAGTAAACATTTGAGTTGGATTTCTTAGAGATCACTTTACTTCACCTCACATCTTACCAGGTTGGATGGTCCATGACGTCTCAACTTTTCGGAGAATGCCTTGTCTCAACTTCTGAAGGACTTTCCCTTGTAATTACGTATTAAGTTGTGGCTTCAGCATGGGTGTGCTCCAGTGCTCTTTGACCGTCGGGCCAAAGCATGACTCACAGACAACTTGAGGCAGCGAGGAATTCGAAGCGGATGCCCAGTCCCTTGGCCTGCACGTGCCCTCTTGAGTGTTTCCTCTGGGGTTCTATAAAGTCCCTTGCGTAATCAGCACCACCAGGAACAACACCTAAGATTATTGAGCGCATCTATATAGCACTTGATACCACGAAAGGAGGTCATGTTTCCATATTATGTAACTAAGTTGGCAGTCGTCACAAGCCACGGATTCGGTTTACGGTACTTACATGAACGCTATTGTTTTGTCAGTAAAAGTTTCCCAAACGACAGTAATCTGGTATTTCATTTAGGCTAACGGATGCGTAGAAAGTGCGTAGTCCTATAGAAACGTTATTCCACATTTCTGGCTATAGGTTCCCTGTTCCAAAAGTTCAGAATTTCACCCTCTGTAATTTCCCAAATTCTTAAAACGTCGTCTGTTACACCTCCTACAGCGTGGGGTAGCCGCCCGGTCTGAGGCGCCTTGTCACGGTCCGTGTGGCTCCCCCCCGTCGGAGGTTCGAGTCCTCCCTCAGGCAAGGATCAACGTAAGTCAGTTTAAGTTAGATTAAGTAATGTGTGGGCTTAGGGACCGATGATCTCAGCAGTTTGGTGCCATAAGACCTTACCACAAATTTCCAAAACTTGTTACACCTTGTACATACACTAGGTGGTGAAAAGTATCTGGGCACCTGACTAAAAATGACACAAGTTCGTGGTGTCCTCCATCGGTAATGCTGGAATTCAGTATGGTGTTGGCCCACCCTCAGCCTTAATGACAGCTTCCACTCTCGCAGGCATACGTTCAATCGTTCCATCAGGTGCTGGAAGGGTTCTTGGGGAATGGCAGCCCATTCTTCACCGAGTGCTGCACTGCGGAGAATGTCGCTCAGTGAGGCCTGGCATGAAGTCGGCGTTCCAAGTCCAAAGGTGTTCTGTAGGATTCAAGTCAGGACTCTGTGCAGGCCAGTCCATTACAGGGATGTTATTGTCTTGTAACATGTCGTACGTCCAACCTTTGTATCTGGGGAGTGAGTGTACTAATGTGTGCAAAATTAGCTTACCACTTAGCGCGCGAATGGACAAAACCTCTGAACTGTCTTCTCAAGCCCAGGGTGTCAAATAGACATTCTAAGTAAATATGACCCTGACCCTGTAAGGCAGGTAATGTCAGGTGTGGATCGTAACAAAAATAATTAGAAATGTTGCTTTCAAGTACCTAGAATGCATCAATTAATAAAAGTGAAAGTTCGGGATCTATTCTAGAAAGACAAAATAGCTATTCCCTTTTTTACTCTACATATAATTTATCAACTGTTGCTTTCAGGGGTCAAGTGATAAACAACAATATCGTTCAATTACTTTTGATAGTAAATAACAAAATATTTAATTCTTGGACATATTGAAATGACGATTATTAAAATTGTTATCTCTACACAAGAAAATTTTTTTATCACAGGAAAGAACGAATATTAACAATCCTCATCAGCTCATTTAAACATATGTTATCGTAGCTGGTCAAAGCACCGAGTTGGTGGAGAATAAATTTACTTTTTGAACCAATGAAAAACTCTCATGTACCCTGTGTGAGGGTAGGTTAGTATCCGAGCTTTTGATATTCAAGGGTCAAAGCGTACAAAAGTTCGAGTGAGCAAAATTTAGACTCAACATGGCCTAATGCGGATGGTACTTTAACCAACTGGCATCTACAACGGCGTCGTCTCCGTGCTGGATCTGAAATGCTAATTCCCTACTCTGGCCTTGACTGAATTCACTCAGTCGCAACTTTCCTGCGTTCCGTAGAACATTAATCTTTTCCTAGTCGAAATAATGGCTATTGCACACTCGCTATGGGTTGGAGCGACGTGCAGACTATCATTGCCCGCAAAAATTCCCGCAGGAATATTTAACTACCGCTTTGCTATCTGTCACCACGATACCTGAAGCGTATCGTATTCACTTCACAACGCCTTTTGCTTCTTTCCACACTTGTGCAGTTTGCCGTGGGACGAGAGAGAGAGAGAGAGAGAGAGCCTTAATTTTAGGTCTCAAAATGCTTTTATATAATGGGGATCTCCCCACCGTGTCGCGTGTGTGTCGCCAAGTACGGCTTCAGCCAATCACTGTCTCGCTAGAGGTGAGTAAACATTTTTATTTTTCTTTCTGTGTCATGGCCTTATTTGCTCTAAACGTAATAATGTATTGTTCTGGCCTTATCCCTTTCTGCGCTGAAGCTCACCGTTCTCTTGGTAATGGGAGTTTTGCGGTATCATTGGCCACCTGCTCTGTTTGTCTCCACAATGCGTTTTGCTTGAACTTGTTTGTTTCTTGCCACTGTCCATATATTGATAGATATTGTTTTGTTTTTTTTTTTTTTTTTTTTTTTTTTTTTTAGTTTTCGGATAGGCGAGATTAACTGCAATTGCCTTTTGTTGATATAATGTAATTATTACTTTCTGAGGATCGCATACTGTATCGTACTGTCATTATGGATAAAGTTCATGTAAGGTCTATTAAATCCGGACGCCTTACAACCAATCCGCCAAAGGCCGTGGATTATGCACAGGTGCTTGATCGTGTTGAAAGATGCAATCTCCATTCCCGAATTGCTCTTCAACAGTGGGAAGCACGAAGGTGCTTGAAACATCAACGTAGGCCTGTGCTGTGATAGTGACACACAAAACAACAAGTGGTGCAAGTCCTCTCAATGAAAAACGCGGCCACACCATAACACCACAGCTTCCGAATTTTACTGTTGGCACTACATACGCTGGCAGATGACATTCACCGGGCATTCGCCATACCCACACCCTGCCAACGGATCGCTACATTGTGTACCGTGATTCGTCACTCCACACAACGTTTTTCCCCTGTCAGTCGTCCAATGTTTACGATCCTTACACCAAGCGAGGCATCCTTTGGCATTTACTCGCGTAATGTGTATCTTATGAGCAGCCGCTCGACCATGAAATCCAGGTTTTCCCACCTCCCACCTAACTGTCGTAGTACTTGCAGTGACTCCTGATGCAGTTTGGAATTCCTATTACACATTACGACCCTCCTCAATTGTTGGCGGTCTCTGTCAGTCAGCATATGAGGTCGGCCTGTACACTTTTGTGTTGTACAGGTCCCTTCACGTTTCCAGTTCACTATTAGATCGTTAACAGTGGACCTAGAAGTGTGGAAAACTCGTGGACAGACATATGACACAAGTGACAACCTATCACCTAACCACGTTCGAAGTCCGTGAGTTCCGCGGAGTGCCTCATTCTGCTCTCTCACAATGTCTAATGACTACTGAAGTAGCTCATATGGAGTACCTAGCACTAGGTGGCAGCACAATGCACCTAATATGAAAAAGTATGCTTTGGGGTGTGTTAAGTCATATAAATGAGCGGAATCACGATCGTCAAGTCGGTTTACGCAAGATAGAAATAACCTAATTCCCCACAGTATAATCACTGTCCTCACGTCAGAAAAAGGTGCAACTTACAGAATTTCCAAGTGGTTGTAAGCTACACGGTCCAGTCACATTAATCTAACCACCACCTGTGTTTGACATCAGTGTGCAATAACCACTCACAGATAGCAGGTGGCAGCACTAGCAGTGGAGCGTGGGTTAAGTTTGTCGGCGCGTCGGTGGGGCTGGGAGTTGGGGAAGGACAGTCAGTGCTGTCAGTGTCATAATGCGGAAACGTAGCGGTTTATGGGACGTTCAAAAATGCATGGTCATCGACTTTTGGGCCAAGGGTGGAAGCATTTATGAAACGTCAGTATTTCAACAGTTCACTTGCCACCATGGTGAAAGTGTACCATGCACGACAAAATGGCGATGTCCGAGACCGGCGCCGAGGCACCTCAGGTGCACCACTGCTCCTTAGATTACAGGGCTGAACGATGGCTGCGGAAGTGTGAACGGGTGAATAGACGTGCAACAGTTGGGCACCTGACCACCCAGATGAACCAAGAGGCTACCAACAGTGTCTCTTCGACGACCGATCAGTTCACCGAACGTCGCTGCTTATGGGCGTCTGCAGCAAGTGCCTGGTTCACTGATTCATGCACCTATCCTGGCTGCTGTTCAACGGCGACGAAGGCCGAAATTTGCACGACAGTACCGTAACTGGACATCTGATAAGTGATGACAGATGGCCTTTTCAGACGAATCACGCTTTCCTGCTTCGTCGGACAGATGGCCGTTGGCATATACAGCGTGAAACGTCTGAAAACGAACACCCTGCAACAATCGAGGATCGCTATGGTCTGGGAAATGTTTTCGTGGCATTCCTTGGGTGACTGCGTTATTCTGGGAGACACAATGAATCAACGTAAGTATGCATCTATCCTTGGGAACCATGCCCATCCCTACAGGCAGTTTATTTTTCCTCGGCTCGATGGCATCCACCAGCAGGACAATGTGACGTGTCACAAAGCTCGCAGTGAATGTGCGAAGAACATCAGGATGAGTTTACTGGACACCTCTGGCCACCAAACGCCCTGGTTTTAAACCCAATGGAGAATCTGTGGGACCACCTCGATGATCGGGCTATACGTGCCTTGGATTCTCAACTGAGAAACGTAATGCAACTGGCCACGGCATAGCTCCACATCCTTATTGTTATCTTCCGGAACCTGAGTGACTCTCTTCCTGCACCTCTCGCAGTGGTCCTAAAGGTGGTTATTCAGGCCTTTGAAGGTAGTCACATTACTTTGACTTGACAGTCTACAATTGTGTGTCTGTTCCCAAGGCAGCTTCTGTACCATTTCATGGACTGTGAGCCATAACTACGTAATCCTTATTCTTTGCCTCAAAGTAACTAAAGTGGAGCCAGGAGATTGTGTTCAGACCAAATTAATGTACCGATGAAAACATCCCTTGATTTACCAGCAAGCTGCAAATCCTCACTGAGCAAAACATTAGCGACGTACGGGCTGGTAAACAGAGCACGGTAAATGCAAGGGGAAAAAATCGGTTTTCTCGAATTTTTGTGATAAACCTTCCAATATTTATACTCAGTTCAAAAACGAAAATTAGAAGTGTGTTAAAGAACGTGTTAACGAAAGTGTCACAAATATCGGAACAGAAAAAGAGAAATAATTTAAATTTGTCAAGCCGTTTTTGACACAGTGGACAGTGTTTTCACGTAAGTTGTTGAAATTTTTGGGGTCTTCATACCGTAGACTGGTTTGACACTGCTCCACACGCTAGGCTACGCTATGTGAGCACCTTCTCTGCTATTACTACGACCTACAACCGTTTGAACTAGCTGTATTTATCTCTTGGCCTCCTTCTACACTTTTTACCCTCGACACTTCCCTCCATTATTGAACTGCCGATTCCTTTGTGCCTCAGAATGTTTCCTGTCATCCAGTCCCTACTTTTAATCAGTTTGTCCCATAAATTTCATTTCCCTAAATTCCATTCAGTACCTCTTCATTAGTTACCCCATTTACCCGTCTGATCTCCACGTCCTATTTGCATTTGCCGTAGATATTCTGCAGCTTAATACCAAATCTCGTCTATAACTTTCAGTGTCTCATTTCGTAATCCATTTCCCATTAGAAACGTATGTCGTGTGCACATGATGGAGACACTTCTTCGTGGCTGTAAGTTTCCATATGAAATATCGACAGAATAATTTACTACGACAGCGGTCAAGAAATTAACCTGTGAATCAAGCAGACGGGTCTGGTTCAAATGGCTCTGAGCACTATGGGACTTGACATCTGAGGTCATCAGTCCCATAGGGCTTAGAACTACTTAAACCTAACAAACCTAAGGACATCACACACATCCATGCCCGAGGCAGGATTCGAACCTGCGACCGTAGCGGTCGCGCGGTTCCAGACTGAAGCGCCTAGAACCGCTCGGCCACAATGACCGGCGCAGACGGGTCTATCGTCATTAGCGCTGCATCTGCGGTATTTTGCCGCAGCGCGCAGACATTCTAGCAGGCTGCTTACGTGTGCCACACAATGGCCGTTCCCCACAATTGAGCGCCTCGGACGTCAGCAGGTCTGGCGCGTTCTGCAACCCAAGAACGTGTTTTGTGGCGTCTCGCCGGCAGATAAGCAGGCGTGGCGCGGCCCGACGCCTCCCGGAAGAAACGTGAGCCGCCGCGGCCGGCCGCCGCCGCCGTAGCTACCGAGAAAACAAGGACGCAGTCGCTGTCTGGGCCGGCTCTCGGATTATAGTGGGCTTTCTCAAATGTATCGCAGCGTCGCAACTAAATAAATACACTAAATAAATAAAGGAAATAAACTTCAAGTAGAATGTAAGAGTTCCAGTTGCAAATAAGGCAAATTGTGACAGGTGTCAATCGAATAAGTCATGGTTGCGAAATACTGACAGAAGACTGAAAAATCTGGTAGGAACCGACCTCGGGGAGATTACCTTGGTTTCTGCAGGAACATCTTCTGTCTTATCTTACAAGATAGATTGAAGAAAGGCAAAGCTATATTTATAGCCTTTGTTGATTTAGAGAAAGCTTTAGACGTTATTGAGTGGAATACACCCCTTCAAATTCTGAAAGTTCAAAGTAGTAGGCATAAAAACAGTGTGTGAAAGGTCATCTACAGTTTGTACAGAAGCTGGAACGCAGTTATAACAGTCGAAGGACATGAAAGGAAGTATTAATTGAGACGGGTCGTAACACAGTCACGATTATCTCACAGTATTTCTGCAACTACACTACTGCAGCGCCGCTAAGCAGTTGGCATTTACAAAACACTGCGAGGATTTTGTATTACGTCTATGGAATCACGAAGTACATTCAAACTGCAAATGAGGTCATATTTTGGAGTTTATTAGGGCGCTATAATTTTTTGCATTTGGATTTGAGATACGTGCAGGTATGTTATTGGTTACCAAGGGCAGAAAATTAGCACAGTACGGTTAACTGATGGTACAGCAGTGATACCTGAAATGAACATGAGTAGTGGAACAAAGTTCGTTTCAGGCCAATTTGTTAGTGCAGATTGCCTACATCAGGGGCAGGTATGCACTAAGAGGCAAACCTATCGTTCTCATTTGATTGACAGGTACTTAACCTATTGTCCTGTTAAGTGGTTTTCCATGTCACCACCCTTAACCTATTGTTCTCCTGCCCCCTCCCCCTCCACCAAAGCCCCCTCCCCCCTCACTGCTAAAGGTACACTTTCAGGTCTGAGTTATTGGAATAGGTCCTGTCACTACTATCAATTTGATTGACTACTTAATTAAGCTGATCAACCTCTGCCCCTCTCGTAAACCCCCCTCCCCTCTCACCCAGAAAATGTTGGGAAAGACACTCACTTGATCGGTTATTTGGAGGGAAATCGTTTACTGTGTATGCAATATTGTTTTAGAGGATTCAAGGCAGTGTATGGAATATATGGAAATGGTATATTGTTTATTTATAAAAAATTCATTTTGTGGGGGGGGGGGGGGGGGGTTAGATTTCTCTTGGTCATCATTCTCTGCATCAACTACGTACTTTATTTGCTACTATTAATTCCTTTAACTGTTCCAGACCTCACGCCAATCTGCGTGAGCTTAACGCGTTCCTTTCGGCTTCCTCTCATTGTGACTTGGCTGTCTTGCCAAGTCACAACATCACCCACCTCTTAAACTATTGTACTGCGTTTTACATAAAAATTATTCAAATTAACTTAGTGTTCTGCACTTAACCTGCTGTTCTGCTCCATGTCACCCACTCACATACACCACCCCCTTAACCATTGTACCGTTAATACCACATTGATATAAAAAATTTATGCAAATTAGTTAAATCGATATTCTTCACATGTAAGGGGTAGTTTTTTTTTTAATTCGATGCATCCTATTTGTATTAGAGTATTGTTCGTCTGTATGGGGCCCTTGCCAGTTGGGTCTGATTCAAGAGATTGAGAAGGTCCAAAGAAGAACGGTACGAATCGTGACTCATATATTTAACCATCGCGAGAGCTTTACAAATCTCATTGAAAGTTTGAAGTGGGGCACACTTGTAGATAGACGACGCGCTAAACGGAAGGGGCTGCTCACTAAAATTCCAAAATGCTATCTTCGCCGAGGATGTAGAGCATACATTATTATCACCAACTTTCATATCGCGCAATGATCACCATTCAAAGATAACGGAAATTTCAAAGATAACGGAAATTAGTGCTTGTTCTGAGACATTCAGACAGTCGTTTTTCCCTCACGAGTCGGAGAGGAGGAGGGAAATATGAGTTTGGCGCGAATAGTGCCCTCCTTCACACACCGCTTGGCCGTACATTCCAGAATCAGTATGCCAATAAGACATAACCGCCATGTGCACTCAGGCAATCAAGTCGCCAACGCACCAAGCTGAAGATGCCCGTCTGACAAAACATTGTGTCCTTCTGCCCGTAACTGCCTGCTGTACTTCCTCGTCCGACAGGAATAATTGACCTATTAAGGCTATTTTTAAGGGGCGAAGGCCTTATAATCGCATGGGTAGAAATCAGGACTAAAGGGCGGGCGCCCAGGGGTCTGTCACTGAAGTTGGCGTAACTGTCGATTTCTCTCAGATCGACCGCCCCCTTGCGTCGAATCGCGCACCATTCCACAACGGTGATTTTCGACTGACTTGCTGCCTCATACACGTTCCTCCTCCTTTGATGGATCTCTATTAGTATTTGCCCTGGGCAGGCAAAAAAGAATAAACAGCACGTTGGTCCTACTTGAACGCACATCGTCACAGTTCACGTTTCGGAATGCCACACTAATCTCTTGCTTACATGTCGCTGCTTACACACTCCCATCGGAGTGGCCTTTACGTTGCATATATGCTGCAACAACGCCCTCAGACGGAAACTCTTTGATCGCCACGTACACAGGGTGTCCCATTTATCTTGCTCACCCAAAATAACTTTTTTCTTATCGTTAAATGAAAAATTCTTCTAGCTAGTGTTTTTCACCATCATTGTGTAGAAATTTCTGAGGGTGTACTTTTTATGTATCCTCACAGACGCAGCGTGGAGATTAAATTTTTTAAATGGAGCCATGTACATTTTATAATACACTCAACCTCTCCAAAAGCTATTCAAAAATGGATCACACTGTATCATTTTATCCACGAAACTAGTAGCAATTGAAGTGGTAAATAATACATAACTTCTCTAATTTAAATGTCACTTCAGTACATTTCATCAACTAAATCATTTAAACTCTTCAAGGCCCGCTTGAACATTTTACAAATTGCCAATAAACACTGAATGCAAAGTACTACACTGTACAGTAATAGGATCTTTTTATTCTACAGTACCATATTACAGTACTTATGACTGTGCAGAATTAACATAGTCCTTTACAGTAACGTTTCCTGTGATACTACCACTGCATTAAAAACAAATAGTTTACATGGCCTGCTCAAAATGGTGAACATTGGCATTCATACACAGGAATACTCTGTGGATGAAGGACACCCTGCATCATTTTACTATTTCCTCTGTGATGGTTGTACTAGGATCAATAATGTGTTGCTGCATGTCCTCTGGTGTGGTTGGAGCATCTTGGTAGACAGCATTCTGGACTGCTCCCCACAGAACAAAATCCAACCATGTAAGGTCCGGAGACAGGGAAAGCCAATTAACTGGGCCATCATGTCGAATCCACCTACCAGGGAATTTCGTTCCAGAATTCGTCGTGCTCTTAAGGCATTGTGTGCACAGCATCCATCATGCTGCTACCACATGACCATTCTATGATTCCGAGATACGGCGTCCAAGAGAACAGGAAGATCTTAAAAATCTGGTATATTGTCTGCTACTTTGGTTGCCATTTACAAGGAATGGTCCGATAATAGTTCTCCAGTAATTCCGCACCAAACATTGACGTTCCATGGACGTTGATGCTCTGTTAGAGCCATGGTGGATTGTTGATGGACCAACAATGCATATTTCTCATACTGACAATTCCTTTGTTGGAGAATGACGCGTCGTCGGTAAAAAGAACATCTATGGAGAAATCATAATTAGTCACAAGTTTTTTTTTTTTTTTTGAGGCAACTGACAAAACTGAACCCTATTGTTGAAGTCATTTACATGAAGTTCTTGGTGTAAATGAACATCGTAACGATGGAATTTATGACGTTGCATGTTTTCGATACACCAACTTCATGTTGAATTCGCCGTGCGCTGACTTGGGGATTCACAGCTACGGCAGCGGGCACAACGACCTCAGCATCTTCGTCTGCTCGTGTTCTACGACAATTTAGAGGTCTTGCGCCGGCCGCGGTGGTCTAGCGGTTCAGGCGCTCAGTCCGGAACCGCGCGACTGCTACGGTCGCAGGTTCGAATCCTGCCTCGGGCATGGATGTGTGTGATGTCCTTAGGTTAGTTAGGTTTAAGTAGTTCTAAGTTCTAGGGGACTGATGACCACAGATGTTAAGTCCCATAGTGCTCAGAGCCATTTGAACCATTTTTTTAGAGGTCTTGCTTTTAAGCTTCCGGTTTTATATAGACTACAAATGGGAATATCAAACAACCAGGGTGAAGGCGATCACTTGTAAGGAAATCGTCTGCTGTACAGTAGCTGTGTCGGAACAGAATTTCGCCCGCCTACAGCCAATTACAGCCGCCTACATCTATGTACAGTAGAATACAAGGTAGACATAATAACATAATAATTATAATGTTCTCTAACAGCACCGAACATAAAAATGCAAGTTACTAAATTATTTCCTGTCAACGAACTTTCTCTGTAGATCAGCGGCATTTCTGCTTATCGTCATGCTGTATCATACACCTTTACACAACAAAAACTGTATTGACATTGTGTACTACCGCCACACAGTTATTACGTCGGGAAGCAGCGTACTGTATGCTAATGCAACAACAAACGAAGTGTCTAGGGGATTGGGGGGGGGGGGGGGGCGGGGGAGATGGGTGCCTGTGTTTACATGCGTCGAATATCACAAACAAAACCCACATGTCTACTACAGCACTACGATGGATACGTAATGTGTACTATCTAGACAGTAAACAGCTCCATTTCTTCTTGACCTGTATACTTTTGTTCGCTTGCACATCGATGTCTTATTGGCAAGGATAGCACAGTGTGATACATTTTTTAATAGTTCTTGGAGAGGATAACTGTATTCATGAATAAAATGTACATGATTCCATTTACATCAGTCGGGATACATAAAACGTATACTCTCAGCAAGAACTACCCAATGATGTTAATAAACATTGGTAGAAACAATTTCTCATTTAACAGAACCGTTTAAGATATACACGTAAATAAAAAGAAAGCGTTACAAATGGACGTGATGGGGGACTAACTGTTACTGCCGGGAAAGACACTCTTTAAAATACTGTATGTATACATTTCGATACCTGGGAGACAGAACAGATGAACATGACAGGTACGCTGAAGGCTCAGATTCAAGGACAAGGTCAAAAGGGCGTTTATAAGAATTACCAGCTAATATTCAAGAATGGAAAATTAGCCCGGATTTCGTAAAGTTCGTGAAACGAACTACAATAGGCGCAAAGAATCAAAATGTACGTGCCAGAATGTGGATATACACGTAATCAGTTCCCTCTGAACTTAAACACGTTAGGTTACAATTCACTCCTCGTTCATACGATAATGACTCTGCTACTGTGAACCGTATGTATTACATTGCACTCAGATTTTATCATTATACAATGACGGTAACAGGAGACGGGACATTAATTACATTTTCCTATTCGCATAGGAAAAATCACCGCCACGTTTGGTGCCTGGAAAATATGGAAGTAACAGCAATAAAAACAGCAATGCATGGTAGCCGCTTTAGGACTACCATCGTTTCAATAGTTGAAAAGGTTGCTTTTTTTCTGCTCTATAGATTTTCGCTACTGTTGGTATAACTGTGCTTGTAGAGTATCCCCCATGTTATTCAATTGTACGTTAATCGAGCATTAAAGTCAACTGAAGAGAAGTTTGCAAAGAAAATTAAAATTCAGGGAGAAAAAATAGAATCTTTGATGATTGCCTATGACATTGTCATTCTTTCAGGGAGGGCAAATGACTTGAAAGAGTAGTTGAAGGGTATGGATGGTGTATTGAAGATGTTTTAAGATGAACATCGAGTGAAGCAAGCGTAATGGAATGAGTTCAAATTATATCACGAGATGCTGAGGGAATTAGATTAGAGAATAAGATACTCAAAGTAGTAAGATGAATTTTATTATTTGGGAAACGAAATAAATATCAGTGACCATAGCAGACAGGAAATAAAGTGCAGACCGGCAGTAGCTAGCAAAATATTCCTGAAAAAGAGGAATTTCTTAACATCAGAAATAAATTTAATTGACAGGAAATTTTTTGCGTAGAGGTACCTGTCTGGAGTTTGCCGTTTGTGCGGAATTGAAATGTGGACGATAAACAGTTTGGACAGAAGAGAACAGAAACTTTTGAAATGTGGGGCTACAGTAGAATCTTGAAGATCAGATAGATCAGATAGGTAGATCATATAACTAATCAGGTGGTTTTAAACGGAACTGGGATAAAGAAATTTGTGGCACAACTTGACTAACAGAAGCGATCTGTTGAAATGCATCAAGAAATTATAAATTTGGTAATGGAAAAATAAGTGTTTGTGGAGGAGGGGGTAAAAATTGTAGAGCCAGACGAGGCTTGAAGACAGTCGGAAGGTTAAAATCGGTGTAAGCTGCAGCTGTTATGCAGAGATGAAGTAGTTTGTACAGGATACACTAGCTTGGAGAGCTGCATCAAATCAGTCTTCGGACTGAAGACAGCAACAACAAAGGAGATAAATTTCTGGAATGAGTTTGCGATATTTATGAACTTTTGCAAATATACTCGACATTTTTTATTATATGCAAGATTACAGCAACGTCAGTGGATTCTAAAACGCGTTGTTCAGTTCCTGGTACTGTCATTGTTTTAGACACACCCTGTATATTTTGGGATTTCCTGTCCGCCTGTTGCGCAGAGTATTATTGTTTTTTACGTTCCACATTGATTCCTGCAATTATTTCAGACGGTGTTGCTTGTCTGTTAGTACTGGCAGCTCCATGCAGAGGCTGCAGCTCTCCGTCGTCAAGCGAGGGCCGTCAGCTACTGCGTTGTCCTCGGTGAGAGGTAATGCCTGAAATGTGATATTCTCGGCAATTTCTTAACACTATGGATCTCGGAATATTGAGTTCCCTAACGGTTTCCGAAGTGAAATGTCCCTTGCGTATAGCTCCAACTACCATTCCGCGTTCAAAGCCTGTTAATTCGCGTCGTGCGGCAATAATTACGTCGGAAACCTATTCACATGAATCATCTGAGCACAAATCAAAGCTCCACCAAAGCGCTACCCTATTTCGACTTGTGTACTCGATAACACCGCCATCTGTGTATGTGCGTATTGCTAACCCATGACTTTTGTCACCTCGGCGTGTGTCGGAACTAAGTGATTTCGAATGAGGGCAGGTTGTTGGTGCTCGTATGGTGGGAGCTTTCGTAACCAGTGTAGCCGAAGTGTTTGTGTTTTAAGTGGAACTGTATCGAAGCTTTATACCGCATACAGGGAAAGCGAAAAAACATCTGCTAAGTCACAACGCTGGCGAAAGTGTGTTTTGAGTGATCATGACAGACGGTCATTGAAGAGGATTGTGACGCAAAATAAGAGGACAACTACAGCAAAAGTCATTGCAGAACTGAGTGTTGCACTCACAGAATCTATCAGCAACAAAACAACACAAAGAGATCTGCGTCAGTAAGAAATTTCAGGGTGAGCTGTAACTACGATATCACACGTCAGTGATGCAAATACCCGTAACCGGTGTCATCAAAAGTGGACTCAGGAGCAATAGAGAAAGTCTTGTTTCACACTGTTTCCAACATGTGGTCGAATTTACGTCTCAAAAGTGAAACATGGCGGGTGTTCGGCGAGGATCTGGACGTCCATATCGCGGTATTCCATGGGCCCCAAGGATATCTGCAAGGTCACGTTACTGCCAAGCATTATGTGACCATTTTGACAACTCAGATCCATCCATTGGTGCAATGTTTGTTTCCCAATGGTGATACCGTGTTCTAAGACGACAGCGTCCCTGTTCACACATTTTGCATCGTCCAGGACTGGTTTTGTGAAAATGAGAACGTGTTGTCGCATCTCCCCTGGCTCCCACATTCACCAAATCTCTATATGTTTGAGACTTCGTGATCTACTTTGAAAAGAAAACTGCGTGATCGCTGTCCAGCTCCACCATGGTTACCTGAAAGTGCCACGATTTTGCGGGACCTGTATTTATCCATTGGCAACGGCCTTGCCGCAGTGGATACATCGGTTCCCGTGAGATCACCGAAGTCAAGCGCTGTCGGGCGTGGCCGGCACTTGGATGGGTGACCAACCGGGCCGCCATGCGCTGTTGCCATTTTCGGGGTGCACTCAGCCTCATGAATCCAATCGAGGAGCAGCTACTCGAATGAATAGTAGCGGCTGCGGTCAGGAATACCATCTTACGACCGGAGAGCGGTGTGCGGACTCCACTCCCCTCCTATCCGCATCCTCCACCGAGGACGACACGGCGGTCGGATGGTCCCGGTAGGCCACTCGTGGCCTGAAGACGGAGTGTATTATCCATTCGGAAACGGCTGGAAACTGTTTTTAATGCCAACAGTTTTCCTACACCGTATTAGGCATGATAATGCGACGTGTTTTTGGTGTCATATTTTTGTCTACCTCCTCTTGTATATACTACAGCACCCAAGAATAAGTCCACCCTCCACGATTGTCTCAGAGTGATAACTATAACTCTGAGATAAAGGTTAACCCAATAGTCAAACTTTTGCTTTTTAATTATAGTGTGCGATGGAAATTTGTTATTATTATTATTATTATTATTAGGCACGATTGGACCCTATCGGATCACGCAAAGACGTTGTATTTTAAACCTTCGAAGATTCCAAGCAGTTCTCATTTTTTTTTCGTGGATGCTTTTTCTTTCTTCAGTCCACTTTGTCCTTGGTCTGGTCGCGACGTCATTCTCTGGCAGTACTTTCCATTCGCTAGTTTTTTGGGTGTATAAGCTTCTGCTGGAAATGTCTGAAGGACTTTTTTTTATATGTGTCTTATCTAAATACTTTTTGATCTACATACTTTTTTTAAAATTCACATTAAATGTGTCATAATATGTTTTGTGAAGGGTGACTGGAGTCAGTTAACTGTGGTTTAAAACAGATATATTTTGTGGACATAAAACAAGTATAATGCATTCTGTTTACATTCCTGCAATTAACACACTCAGGTCATTTATTCATTATTAACTGCTAGTGATAATATTAGCTAGTGTCTCAATGGCTGAATGCAAATCTTTCGACTGGACGCCACTCTGGCAACTTGCATATCCCTAACCTACCACAGTTATCCAACCGGTGAAAGGCGACATACATGTTAACGTGGAACCCGAACCACGTGCCATTCCTGGCGACTCCTACATCGATGAGCTGTGAGAGTAGCATGAAAGGCAGACTGAAAGTTCCCGTGTCCGGCAGGGATTCAGGCGGGATTCCTAAGAACTGATATACGTAATTAATGTAAATTAGATTTCCAACACAAGACTTAACTGAATCCTTGTATTTGCCTATCGGTGCCCAATATATGGTATATCTTTCTGGGTGGCCGTTGTGTGGTAACGTACACTATAGCGTACGGAGATAATGCAACGCGTAGAAACGATAGTACGAACAGGGTTTTGTTGAAAGGTACGTAATGGACTCTCTTGGACCTTCCCTAGTTATGGACGATGCAAATACTGATACATAATATCCAACTAATTTCTCGTAGGAGACTTGCCAATGACCAAATATAGGTTTTATCAATGAACCTCCCTGTTTTAGATTTGATAATGAAAAGTGCATCAAGATAGGGCAAATTGTTTTAAATTTACATATGTTATTGAAGCGATCTCATATAGTAATTTGTAGTATTATAAGCCGGCCGGAGTGGCCGTGCGGTTCTAGGCGCTACAGTCTGGAACCGGGCTACCGCAACGGTCGCAGGTTCGAATCCTGCCTCGGGCATGGATGTGTGTGATGTCCTTAGGTTAGTTAGGTTTAAGTAGCTCTAAATTCTAGGCGACTGATGACCTCAGAAGTTAAGTCGCATAGTGCTCAGAGCCATTTGAACCATTTTGTAGTATTATAGGCCAAGATCGCTTCACGTGAAACAGATTGTTTCATGATCAGTTTCGAGGGTAACTATCTGTCTTCTCCAGAATCTGGGAGATCTGAAATTCTGAAGACGACAGCTAGTTACTGTCGAAACTGTTCATGAAACAAATAGAGCGAACGTAGACATCGGCGTCCGCTACACTTCAGTCTGTTGCCACCACCTCTACTTCGCATTCACGTTCGTTGATCCTCAACTACACTGCAAAGTAGTTTGTTACCACATCCAAGATTTCAGCGAGGAGGGGCACTTTCACACTTTGACCGAGGTTTTTCTATTGATGGGACGCCATCTCAAAAGCTCTAAAATCGCGGACAGCGCCAATCGTAGAACTGGATGTTGTGATTGTCGCTTTAATAACATGAGGTAATCTTTGCTGGTAACACTGATCACAATGGGCTCGCATTCGGTGGTACGACGGATCTATTCCTCGTCCGATCATTCTGATTTAGGATTTCCGTGATTTCGCTGAGTCGATCCAGGAATATCCCGGAACGGTTCTTTTGAAAGGGCACGGCCGATTTCCGTCACCATCTTTAAAACAATCCGTGCTAGTGTTGCGTCTTTAATGACCTCGTTGTCGACGGGACGATAAACCTTTCTTCCTTTCATTCTCTAAAAAGGATGCAGGGGTCCCCAGATCACTGTGACAATATACCGAGAATTGGTTTTTTTACTTTTCACTTTTTTCTCTTTTTTAGCGAGCGGCGCTTGGCGGTGTTTACAATCCCCTGGAGATTTGTTTGCGCGGGAGTGAGTCACGGAGCGCGCTGCCGAGGCACGCCGGAGCCCTGCAGGGCGGCAGTTCTGCGGGCAGCCGGTGGCGGCGCGCGCGTCACAGCGCGGCGGGCGCCGCTGCCCGGGCCGCGCTCGGCTGGCGGCCAGTTCTTTGTGTGAGTCGGTGGCGCGAGCACCGTCCGTGGAGCTCCCCGTGCCGCGCGCCGCATAGCGAGAGACTCAACCGAGCCAGGGCCCAGGAGGCCGCGAGTGCAGCCAGCGAGCCGCCCAGCTCCCGCGTCGCATACTACCCTCTCTGTGCGTGTGCGCGCCGCGTGCCACCGACCGGCGGCGACGCGGCCGAGTGCGTGCGCCACCGTACTGGAAACGCCAGCGCAGCAGCGTGTGCAGCACTTGTCGCTGAAGGTGACCTTGACGCCGGAACGCTGGATCTGACGTCGGCAGCCAGGATTAACCCCGTGCCGTCGGTTGCCGGTAAGACACCACGCACACTCGAGTACACACTCCATGACCCTATGCTGGAGCCACCTCTTGCAGGATCTCAGCGCCCGCGAAAGTGGCCCGACGGGCCCCACCGCTGCCAGCTTGGCGATTTCTCCTGTATAAGGCCTGCAGCTTTCTACGGCCACGTCACGTTACGCTGGCTGTGTGCGGTCGCGCCGCTGCTGCCTGCGCAACTGGAGCGAAACGGTAGCTGTCGCAGGGGAAATGATACCTCATCTTACACGCCCCCGTCATTGTGCCCCGCAACGAAACACGAATACGTCAGCGACAGCGCAGAGTCACAGTCCAACACAGTCTACTTCCAATACTGTGCAGTTTCCCACCAGCCTCCGTCAGTGGACAACTACACACCTTTACAAAGGGAAGATGCATAAAGGATGCTGGTTTGACTTCTCGTAGCCGGTGTCAACATTGGCGAGTCCAGCGAGAGGGCAGGAGAAGGGGTGGGCAGCTGCCCTCCCCCCCCCCCCCCCCCAAAAAAAAAAAAATCTTCGCAAACCGAAGTCGAATCATACCACTCCACAAGGACGGCATCAATTCAGTGTCAGCATGAAGAATAACAGAACATGACTGCTACCTAGTGTACACAGAACCATTGTGTACACAGAACCGTTCGTCATGAAATCTCAATATTATTTCATCATTCACCTAGAATTCACATAATGGGTACGCTTTTGGCTGTCAACCCAAAAGGAATACAAAGCGTTGTTCGACGCGCTTAGGTTTCGCCCTCACCGCTCACCATTCATTCCAAATGCTGGAGTCAAATGGCCGAACATTTTCCAACAGCGACTATTTAGGTGGATCCCACTTCTTCGGAATTCCCCCAGCGGAAGACCAGGGAGTCCCGAAGGAAATACAAGTGGTGGGATTCATATATTGAGTATTGAACGCTAGAAATCACATACTCAAAGAAACCAAAAACTGTTTACTTCGACAGTAGTTTAAAAAAAAAGTCTGTGAGCACTATGGGACTTCTTCTGAGATCATCAGTCCCCTAGAACTGAGAACTACTTAAACCTAACCAACCTAAGGACATCACACACGTCCATGCCCGAGGCAGGATTACAGTAGTTATCAGCCTGTGGAGTATTCTTAACAACTATGTACCTCGGAGAAGCACGTCCTTCTTCCAGTATTTTCCATTCTCCTTCGTCAGCCGCTTTCTTCGAGACACCAAGCAAAATGGCCTGTAGACTTGCACGTAGATCCGCAGCTCTGTTCAGTACTAAGTTAAAAACCATCTTGTCTAGAAAACCTATTCAGTTTCACTTCATTTCTATGCTTGCCCATTTACATTGCTTCCCTCATCCTTAACTTGCTTTAGCTATCCTCAGATTGCCGATTTATTCTACTGCGAGCCCTATTTTCATTAACGAATGTTGCCCAAACAATTTTGAGGTGGAGCACATTAAACTTTGTGGGAAACATTCGAGAAAGCTTATTTTTGTCCCCGTGTGTACGATTAGCTGTCTCGATATGATCTTCATTCCACCGCACACGCGATAAATCTTGCGCATTGCTGCCAGCTCTTCGAGTGGTGTTTATCGTCCCTAACGCCGTCACTTTTGTTACGTGATGTGTGGCTCTTTCGACACTCAACGACGAGCTTGACTGCATCGTGTTTGCCTTTTCTTATAGCGTGGCTGCAGTATCTGCATTGATAGCCCGCCGACGTTAACAGCGATTGCGTAAACGCCTCCGCTCGCTCTGTCGGCAGTTAATCGTGCCCTGGAGCAACTGGGTCTCCCCCTCCCCCTGACCCCTCCTCCCGACCGACTCACTCCATTTCCCTTCCCCTCCTACGAGCGCTGGATTGACCTTAGCTGCCCTTCGCCTTCCAGATGTCTCGGGCCACACGCTAGTGTTTCTTGGCGCCTGCTCGATAGAAATGACCCGGGAACTTGAAAATCAAATGCATTGTGGTAAATTATTTGAAACATTTATACCGTAAACAACGCCCATTTTCTTATTTGCCCTTGACAATTTACAAACACAAAACCATTATCGAGGTGATGCAACTTCATTCGGCTAGTGTATGGAGGTGTCCTTTGATGCGTACGAAGTAAACTTTCCCTGTGTCAGACATTTCTTCATAATTTCCTTGGGCCAGCGCGTATTTTAGGAACAATGCCTGCTGCAATAGAACATGAAAATCAAAAGTCATTGACAGTCTTTTAAAGGTACGTTCTTAACGGTTACTTCCTCCGCAACAGCTCACCTGTGTATATCAAAAGTAACCGGACACCTATTAGCGAACGTTAATGTGGCGTGTGTCGACCCTTCGCATATATGACAGCGTGAATTGTGGGGACGATTTGAATGAGGTGTCTAAATATCTGTGGAAGAATGGCACCCCATTCTTCCTCAAGAAACCAACCAAGAGGAAGTAGTGATGTTGGGCGCTGTGGTCTGGAGCGAAATCGATTTCTAACTCATCCTATAGATATTCCATTGGACTGTGGTCGGGATTCTAGGTAGGCCAGTAAATGTTAGGAAAGTTATTGTGATTTAACCGTTGCGTTACGGATGCTGCTTCCTAACAAGACGCATTGTCATTACAGTCATCGTCTATTGTATGCAGTACATAATTCTATAAAATGTGGTCAGATACTTCCGTTTTATTAAGGACAATAAGGCATTTATATCCTGACGAAGAAAAACGCTCTCATACGACAACACCACATCCCTGTACTCCACGGTTGGCGCTACACATGATGGCAGGTAATGTCATCCCGGCACTCGCCAAATCCAAACCCATCTTTCGGAATATCACAGGGTGTAGTGTGACTCCCTACTCCAAATCACTCGTCTCCAGTCATCCACCGTCCAGTGGCATCGCTCTTTACACCAGCTTACGATGACTCCAGAAAGTGTGGCTTACGGAGAGCCCCATTTTTTATCTCTCTACGCACGGTTAATGTGCTAGCTGGACTCCTGGTAGCACTTTCAAACTCTCGTGTGATTCCTTCCGCCAATTTCATCCGATTTTTTACGACCACCATCCGCATTTTCTGACGGTTCCTGTCCGTCAGTACAAGAGGACTGCCTGGCCTAGATCTAGCTGTGGTTGTTTCTTCGTGTTTCATTTCACTATCACATCACCAACAATCGACTTGGCAGCTTTAGATGGCTCGAAATGTCCCTGGTGGATTTGTTACGTTCGAAGTCACTGAGCTGCCCGGATCGACCCATTCTGCTGCTTTTGCTTCTGTAGTGCTAACACAATACCCACCACCATGTTTGATACTAGCGGTTCCGCCTCTTGTGACGTCTTTTGATCAGTTCCGCTATATATGGAGACTTCCAGACCCTTGATCAGAGAGTTAAGGATCAGTAACGACCGAGGAATTTTGAGGGAAATAAGCCTCAGACGTTCAGTTTACTGATGTACTAATCCACATAACTCTAATTAAATCTGATTAATTCCGTTCCTAATGCCTCTTTATGCCACTTTCACTCAGTTTCTAGACTATTTTTCTGAGAATGTAGCTGTTCTTTGCCATGAACAACTTCTTTGAAGTACTCCTTATATCATTAAATGCCACTTTGTCAACTGATGAAGGAGCAAAGCGTCAGAAACGTGTCGTGATAAGTAACTAGTACAGTTTACTAATTGGCTCCGCATTGTTTTCTTATTTATTGTTTAACTACTACGAAGGAATCTTGTAAACATGTTTTGGTGTAAAAAAACTAGGACAGAATCTTCAGTACGTGTAACAGTTGTATTTGTCTTCCATGAAGGCGAAATACATCAGAGCCTGTGGAAAAGCTGTGTTAAATTGGTGTCTGTGAACTGGACAACCGGGAGTTAATACAGAAAACAAGCAGCGCCTTGAATTTTGCTCAGAGTGAGAGGCAGCTTGTTGAAGAGGCGGAAAGCAGCACTGGAGGAGTTTGAATATGGTATTTTTTTGTGGAATGTTCCAGTTACAGTGAAACGATGGTACTTGATCTCAGGTATAGGGTACCGGAGTGCATACGCACTGAGAAACTGATGAAGTAGACTGCCTGTGTTGGTGAAGTACCTGACCGCAACCATCCTAACTGGGCGCTTGAGCTACTTACGTGGTCAAATAGATGGATGTTGCAGGTATAAATGACACAAGCAACCATGGTTAGTTCTAAGAGCGTAGAATTTTCACTACTTGTGTCGTGTGGGATAACATGGAAGCAGTGGAGGTTCCGCAGATGGAATAGCTTCAAGCAGTGACCCAGTTCAACCCAGCACAAGAATTAGAAACATGAGGCTATATTGTCGTTACTTTATACGTGAAACATGAACGTTTTAAGAATTAAAATTTCTCCACGTTGTTTGCATGATTACAGTTTACGTCTCACATTCCGCGAAAATACGTTCCAAAATTTCTGAAGGGTATGGAGACAAACGGAAGGGTTTCATCACATGGCGACAGTATGTTACCACCGCCTGTGTTCGACGTGATCTTGCATTAACTAGTCACAGACGGTATCACAAGCAGTGGAGGAGATATAAAGCGTGTTGTAATGCGAAAACAGAACGATCTATCTGATGTCCAAAAGAGAATAATTGATGACTTTCCGGTCAAGGGTGGAAGTATTACGAAGCGGTTAAGTTTGGAAACTGTTCATGGGCCCCGTGGTTAAAGTATATCGTGCATGGCGCCGAGGCTACTGTGGTCGTCCAGATGAACCAAGGGGCTATCAACAGTGGCTCCTTAACGACAGTTCAGCGGCGGTGTCCACTGATTAGCGGCTGGTGACCTTTTCAGATGAATGACATTTTATGTTCCGAAATGTCTGAAAGCAAACACCCTTGGAAAATAGTCGAAAGTGTCCAGGCCAGAAGAATATTTTCGTGGCATTCGTTGGGTGATCTGGTCATTCTGGAAGGCACGCTGGATCAACACAAGTATCCATCTATCCTTGGGGATCGTGTGTACCCCACAATTTTGTTTTTCCCTTGTACGATGACATCTAGCTGCTGTACAATGCGCCGGCCGGGGTGGCCGAGCGATTCTAGGCGCTACAGTCTGGAACCGCGCGACCGCTACGGTCGCAGGTTCGAATACTGCCTCAGGCATGGATGTGTGTGATGTCCTTAGGTTAGTTGGGTTTAAGTAGTTCTAAGTTCTAGGGCCATTTTTTTTCCCAATGTAATGCGTCACACAGCTCGCATTGCTCATGTGTGGTTCGAGTAGCATCAGCCAGTGTTTACCCCAGACCACAAAACTTCAGGGATTTAAGTAAGCCCAATCTAGAATCTGTGGGACCATCTGAATCTAGAAGTTAACGCCATAGATCCTCAACCGAGAAGCCTAGTGTCAGGCACTAAAGTCAGCATGGCTGCACATCACTGTCAGTACCTTCCAAAACTCTTGTACTGCACGTCTTACAGCAGTCCGCGCTGCAAAAGGTTATTAGTCTTTCAACATGTCACCTTAATGTGATCCGACAGTGTAATACTGTTATCGCGCTACAAGATGTGAACAGAGGGGCGAGGGCCACGTTAAAGAGTAAAGCGCGCACGCACAACGCGAGTGGCGAAATCCTCAAGGCAAACATTATCCTGTACATTGTTAGCCTGGTAAGTGAGCCAGCCACAGTTGTCTGTTCATATTGTATTGTGGATGCAACGTACAAGCTATTGCCATTTCTCCTGTTACGGGGATATTATAGACACCTGAAGCATCAAAATAGTAGGTGACGTGGCTGTTGAGCCTACGTAACAAGAGCCCCAGAACTAGCACGGGAATGGCCCTCTGGGCGTTCCGGTCCCGTTTGCGAGCCACGCACACAGCAGACCAGATTTCTCACGCGTGGCTTGTAGGCAGTGAGAGACTGCGCCACCCCTACCCCACCGCCTGTACTTGGCATTCCCGGTAGGTCGCAACAACCGCTAACCTGCGGATGCTCTCAACAGGTCTCCCACGGGCTGATTCAGGACGTACACTTTCCATCTGTGCATACGGAGCCCCTCACTGGCGCTGCTGTGAGCGTGTGGCTCTGGTACTCGAGGAAGCTACGCATAACTCAGCTACTGCATCTTCATGAGTATATAACGTCACACTGTCCACATGGATAGCTTCTGTCCCGCCGGCCAACTAGTCTTACTCGTTCGTGCGGGCCGCTTTTACTTTGCCCAGCACAGGGTTGCACAGCCGTCACACTGGTAAGACACTGCCACCTGATTCATTCCACATAGTAATTTGCATAGTGCCGCGACTAATTATGTTAGCGGTGACAACTTTTTGTCGCCAGTCCGGCCCCTTTAAAAACTTTTAGGGACCGCTCACTAAAAAATATTTTTCTTTTTAGATGCAGCCAATTTTTAAAACATGCCTCTGTACAGCAGTTATCGCCGGTCTGGGTGGCTGAGCGGTTCTAGCCGCTACAGTCTGGAACCACGCAGCCGCTGCGGTAGTAGGTTCGAATCCTGCCTCGGGCATGGATGTGTGTGATGTCCTTAGGTTAGTTAGGTTTAAGTAGTTCTAAGTTGTAGGGGACTGATGACCTCAGAAGTTACGTCCCATAGTGCTCAGAGCCATTTGAATTTTGAACAGCAGTTTTCATCAAACAGCAATTTGTGTTAAATGAATGGAGAACGTCTGTGTTACCTTTCGCTCGCCATAGTGTTGAATATTCACTGAATAGTAAAATCTTTACGAGGAGCGGTGGATGTGCCTGTGATCTTTTAACGTTGTGAGTAAAATTTAGACATTCCTTTATTAATTGTAATACCCACAAAATGTGGGGACTGTGTACTTCTTCGCTTGTTGCCTGTAGGTTGCACCTGATGAAGCGGTTTCAGGCCGCGAAACCGGTTGTGTTCTAGTAAAAAACAATTTTACCAGCTATTAGCCGAATTTTCCGTAACATCGTGCGTTTCAATAGCTGCGGATGCCCGGAATATAAAACAGTTTGTGATCCATACTTTGCGACCCACTGTGAAGTGCTTACCACCTTACCACGTATTAAAGTCTCTTCTCATTGGAGAGCGGGAAGAAGTACTGCTTGAATGCCGATGCGTACGCAGTAAATTATAGTCTGTCGTTAAATTGAAGAGTGAGCTGGCGGAGGAAGAAGCCTGTCGCTGAAGAAGTCATCTCTGCCCTACAGAATGAGTAAGAATCAGTTTGTCGTCCAGCAGTGCAGTGCAGCGAAAGGGATTTACGTTGGGTGTGCGTTTCTTGCATTTCTTATATCTTGTCCATCTTATCTATGTACATAAATTGAAGTTTGTTGCTCGTGGCCGTCTGCATATGCAGGCTAGTCTCTGGAACTGTTGCAGTGGTTTGATCCGGCTTGACAAATAAATACTCTTATTCACAAAGGTTTTGTACATAATTTATAAATATTTCTTACAAATTGATATATGATGACTTCGGCGTCATATTTTGTAACGCGTATGTCTACATCATTGAGAGGTCATTGTTGGTTTAAAAGGCAGAGTTAAAAAGGGATCCAGCTGAGATTCGAAAGACCTTCGGAGTTGATGAAGATAGTTTAAACGCATTAATCCATAATGATCCACGTCAGTGTTCTCGAAAATTGGTAAAAGTGATTAACTGATCGTTCCACCATCGTGTGACATTTGCATGCAGTGGGGACTGATCATTCACACCATCGTGTGACATTGCATGCAGTGGGGAAGGTTCAAAAATCGTATGTTTGGATATCGCATGCTCTAAGCCAAAATCGCAAAAATCAGAATCAGCGGTGGACATATTTGCCACTCTGTTTGCTCATCATCTACTGGGTTGTGAACAACACCGACCACTCCGATCCCGTATAGTTACTGGCGACGAGAAATGGTGTCTTTATGCTTTATAAGGAAAAGAAAGGAATGGTTGAGCCGAAACAAAGCAGCAACTCCCAGTGCAAAGACCTGCGCACATCCTCAAAAGATAATGTTATGCATCTGGTGGAACAGTGACGGTGTGATGTACCACGAGTTTCTTCCCCGAGATGTAACCATGACTGTTGACATTTATTGTCAACGACTGAGACATCTTACAGGCGCAGTGCAAGAACAACGACCAGGAAGACTTTGTGAATCGATGCTACTCCACGATAACGCCCGCACGCATTATGCTAGACACAAAAAGCACTGTACAGGAGTTAGATTGGAAAGTTATTCCGCACCCAGCTTGTTCACCTGATCTTGCCCCCTCAGATTTTCGCCTCGTCCGCTTTCTGTGGAAAAACATTCAAGGAACTTCCGTTCTGGATAAAAATGCTCTCCTAAAGTGGTTCGACGAGTTCTTCGCGTCAGAACTTCGTGATTTCTACAGTCGCGGAATCGGAAAGTTACCCCAACGTTGGCAGACTGTTGTTAATGTTGAAGGAGAATATATTATTGATGATTAAAGCCTCTGTTATGTGTACCTGTTGTGTTTATTAAACTTACGGGCGCTACGAACACTATGCAGCAACCCAATACAACTGAGCTGATTTTTTGCGGCGCAGCAGAAAGTGGCACCACTGCAGTGACGCCACCGAAAACCAGGTGTTCACAAGTGGAACAGCGTGCTACTGCAGTTCCAGGTGCATCGCCGTAACATCAGTTGTGTTCGTGTGTGTGTGTGTGTGTGTGTGTGTGTGTGTGTGTGTGTGTGTGTGTTTTTTTCTGAGGTGCGGCATTATTGTGTACGGCACTTAAGGCGTGTATCTGAGAAAGGCCACTTCCCTACCACAATCGCCGCTTGCTCTGCAGTTTAGAGACAAATTATAACCGTAGTTGCGCCAGGCCCTACTTCACTCTCGAACTTTAGGTAGCTGGGAAATAGCCAGAGTAGTAGGTGAAGTGGCGCAGCGGGACTATGGCAGCGCGCCAGAGTGGGCCGCGTGGCGGCTGCAGAGAAGAGGACGCGGGTTTGGGAGGCGGAGCGCAGCGAAGGCGGCGGCGGCGTCCGGACGAGGTCAGGACAATGCCCCCGGCCTCGGCCGCGGCAGGCGGCGGCCGCCCCACCGCACCGGGGAGGTCGACAAACTGGACGGCCAGGCCCGAACCGCTAATTGCGAGCGCCCGACACCGGGCCAGCCACTGGTCTCCCTGCCCGTGGCTCTAGTGTAACACCCTACACGTGTTGGGGCCCGCCAAGAGGACGTCAGTCATGCTCGCTAGAATACTGACACCAGTACTCTGCACATGAATGGAACGGCTGGTAGAGGCCGGACTGAAGAAACATCAGTTCTCGACACTAGGAAGGAAATTTCACTTAGCGCGCCTATACAATGTAATAGAAAAAACACATGTTAATGTCTAGGAATTAGAGAGTGCCAAGTTTAGTACGCAGACCAACCAGCTCTGGCTGCAACAATGCCTAGACACCGAGTAGAACAGACCAGGAGACCGCGTGGCAATCGGATTTTAGTATTTTTGTTTTTTAAAATATTTCTGAGATGTGAAGTTAAGAACTTAATTATCGATCACCCAAGGCAGTGAGATACAACTCTGAAAATTTCTCGAGAAAATCTACGTGGAAGTTTTCCGAGTGAGCGTAATAGCATAAAGTAGAACTCGCTGCTTTATCCGCGGGCTGAGTGGCTCTGTGATAGATAGCTCGCTTGCTGTTGGGTGACCAGGGTTCTATTCCCGGCAGGGGTGAAATTTTAAACGAAGGTGCACGTTCTACGAGCATTTCCGTGAAGAGTGGAATACATAAATATAGAATAGTTAATCCCTAATATTTCTTATTTATGATCTTTATTAACCACCTTTTATAACAGATCGGTAATTAATAATTCGTATTGTATGAAAACTGCTTTTATGTCTCCGTACTTGACTTAGCAAAAACAGAACCCTTGCAGAATCGCTTTGTTGTCCGTCGGTCTGTCCGACTGTTCTCAAGAACGGGTGGAAGTATCGAGGTGAAATGTACGTCATGTACTGAGGTTTACGGTACCTTGCCAATGTATTAAGTTTAAGCTTCTAAGTCAATGCTGTAAGAGATGCTGAACTGTATGGTACATATTTTGATAATCGCAAACTCACTTATCAAAACCAATAGCATACTTCCTGTTGACCTAGAATCTTGAAATTTGGTAAGAAGCAAGGCTATCACAGTACAAGTAAGGGAAAATATCCGAAAATTGTTTTTTGGTAATTACATGACACGAAAGAAAATCATTTTTTTGTCTTGTGGTATTCGAATGTCGGTCTGTCCGACTTTTAAAACCCCTTTATCTCACGAATTACGATAGCAAACGCGAAATTATACGAAGAATTTGAACTTAAAAATTAAAATATTCTCGAAAATGTTCGAATTCCCAAGACCGATACATAACCAGTATCAATAACGACAACCGGCAAAAATCGTCGAGATTTTCGATTCCCGGGATGAAAGACCAATTGTATCTGTGTTCACGTACACAGTTAAGTTTGTACGGAAGCCATAGAGAGCGAGTCGTACTCGTATTGGGCAAATTTTTGTTTGTGTGATATGTAATTAGAAACAAGGAGACGTGCATTTTTCATAAAACTGAGAGGTAGATACGTATTATGTAGGATATATTTGATGAATTTTATGTATAAATTATGTAGGTATCCGACCTGAACAACTGGAAGCGCTACCGTGCCGATTTTTTTCCATCTTTATGTATTTTACGTACCACGGAAATACTCGTTGAACATGTACCTATGTTTAAAAATTTTTTTCAACTGCGAATTGAACCCAGTCCACCGACAAACCTGCCGAGCACTATACCACATAGCCACACTGCGTGTTGAAAAATTTGGGATACTTTAGGGCATTAAATTCCCTCGGAAAACTCCAAAGCCGATTATCGTGAGAATTTTTGAGAGTTGCATCTCACTGCTGTGGGATATTGATATTTCAGTTCTGAACTTCACGTACCATAAATAAAAAAATTACAAAAATCCGATTGCTGTCTGGTGTCCTTGTGAGCTGAGATAGGGTGCGCCATTTCCAGCTGCTTCCAACTGTGCAATAGTTTCCGCCACCAGTCGTAGAGGCTGACAAGTTGTGGTGTACCAAGTGTTTTCAATTTCTGGGAGATCTGGAGAACATACTGACCACGTCAGCTGTTGAACACCTTTTGTATCGGGGTAGGTCCGGACGCGACGGGAGACAGGCGGTCTTGCATTATCTTGTTGGAAGATAATGTCACGGAAACTTTATAAATAGAACATAGCAACCGGCCTGAATGTGTGAGAAATGTAACAGCTGTTGTGCAAATTACCGGCTGTGCCAGCCAGAGGAGTTCGTGGTGTGTTTCCAATGGCGCCCCATATCATCACGCCGGATGCCGGGTTCTTATGACGATGAAGTATGCAATTTGGCAATGTATGTACGTCTGGGAGCTTCCGCACACGAATTCGACCGTTGTATCGTGATGCTGCACACAGAACCGGCACTTCTCTGAACAGGCATCGTTGGATGTGTCACTGTCGGCGCATCTGTTATATCTGTTATCTGTTTTTGCTGCCTGCCCAAGGGAAGAAGCGACTATGCCCCCCCCCCCCCCCCCATACAATGACTAGTGCTCCAGACATCTCCGCACTTGTCTTGCTGTAAACAAGCCAATTTCGTAACTCAAGGTATGTGAGGTGACTGTACGACCCTGCACGCGCTTGTCACGTGAGGCTATTTAGACCCGGTGTGGCTTTGAATATGGCCCTCTCGAACCCATCAGTTCCAAATTGACAGGGAGTGATCCCAACCAAGCGAGCAGCAATATTGCAGAACGATAACTGCAGTCTCGATAGGCCACGATCCTGTCGCTGTCGAATTCCGACACATGCTGCTATAGTCCACTCTTATAGTACATATACCTTACAAAAGGTGGGATAGAAGATTTTATTTTTTATCTCGTTCGTATGGTTTGAGAGATTGGTACACCAAGTTTTACCAATAGTTTGTGTTGGCTAAACTTTCTGTAGCCAGAAACATTGAAAATTTCGGACTTTTTTCAGTTTTTTTCAAAAAATGTCAGTTTAGTGTGCCCCTAACGCTTTGATGTTCTTAAAAAGAGCACAAAATTCTGTTCACATTGGATTACTACAACTTTTTTTAGCAGCCAATATAGAGGACTCTACTGTTCGTCGAAAACCAATGATTTTTTCGAACTATGCGCAAAATGACAAAATATGAGGTTTTTGAGCATCTTTATTTCAGTTTCTGTTTGGTTGAAATATATAGGCCTATAGGGATCGAACATCTCACCATTTGGTATTCAGTTACTCCGTGTGCAGTCTGGTAACTCCTGGGTATCCGTCTGTTGTGATTCATACATCAGTAGTCGAAGTTAAGCTTCAGGGCATTTCAGCCGTAACTCACGCACATTTCTAAAACTACGTCATTTACTAATTTTGTTAAAAACAACCAGGTAAACAAAATTGAACATTATTAGATATAATAGGCAAACCAAAATCGGTAGTAATTAATAATAGTTGTTTTTTAAAAAAAAAAACGAGCAAAACGGATGAAACATAGGTAGCTTTATTACAACTATAAAGGCGTTAACATTTAGTACACGTATTATTATCCTTGCTGGATGCGTAATACTGCTGACATTGTACTTCAACTTTTGACCCACTTCAGATGGCTATGTCAGTCACTCCCAAAGTTTTGATGGGCCAAGTGCCGCGGTGTCACCAGAAGTGCCTTGAATAGTAAAATCAGGGTGAGTAGATCGAGAGCGTCCCAGGTAGACCACTTCTTCTAGCAGTGAGCCAGCCTCTTCCAGTTCGTTGATTTCGACGTCTGTTTCCTCAATAATTTCAATAAAATCTATTTTTTTCACTTCCTTCATGTAAAAATTCTGGCACGTTTTCATAGTTGACTCCATTGCAGTTCTTGCAAATGGAAGACCAATTTGCTTTTCTGCAGGGGCACGTTCCGCCACACCTCAGCTACGTGATTATGAAACAACGTGAGAGCTGCTGGCTAAGTGCTGAATCTTGGCTCATTACAACAGCTCTCGGACTGCGATTACTTTGACTCCAGCACCATTTTTCAGGAGGTTTCCATTTTCCCATACAACTTTGGACTTGCCAGTAACTCCGTAATGAATGATGTTGCTCACCAAGTGGCAACCTTGCAAGATTCGGTCTGCTTTTTGTGGCTGACTTGGCGAATAGCTGGTACCACAATCGTCTAGCGACTGTGAACAGGCGACAACTCGAATGAAATTTTCATTCTGCAGTGGAATGTGCGCTGATTTGAAACTTCCTGGCAGATTAAAACTGTGTGCCGGACCGGGACTCCAACTCGGTCCGGCATACAGTTTTAATCTGCAAGGGAGTTTTAGGTGACACCTCCACTATACAATGCGATGATAAACTGTTCTCCAGCTGTTATTATTTCTTCACTGGGAGTGCCTGGTTTCTTTAACACGCCATGTGCTCAGTTTAGGTGTTCATGTTTCGTAATGATCTTGCAAAAATTCATTTTTCATTGACGGAAAAAAGCGGATGTTGTGTCACGTACAAACGGCTTGAGTGAGCAGCACATGTTCGTTGTCGAACTTGGATGCGGTCCAAAACCACTTCTCTCCTGCAATTCCTCTTCCTGGCTTTAGAAAAAATAAGTTCTCGATACCTTGTCCTAAATCAGTCATGTGCACCGGGAGGTGCACTTTGACCATACACATCCAAAATATGCGGTTCTTGAAATGGCAATTTTTACAGTTATAACGGCAGCATCTTCTTGTGCGTGATGCACGTCAGTGCTACGCTCAAAAAATTCATTTTTAAGAAGTGTGATCAAGCGATTCTTGTTTCATTGATCGTACTAAAACTTGTCCGCTACGGTCGCAGGTTCGAATCGTGCCTCGGGCGTGGATGTGTGTGATATCCTTAGGTTAGTTAGGTTTAAGTAGTTCTAAGTTCTAGGGGACTGATGACCTCAGATGTTAAGTCCCATAGTGCTCAGAGCCATTTGAACCATTTTTTTAAGCCGGAAAGTGCTTTCTAGATTTATGAATTCTCTCAGCCCTCTTTGTGCTTCCCACGCAAGGGCATCGATCTAATACAGTAGCTAACTGAGATCCAAAATGAAGTTGCAGATAAGAGACTTTTAACCTATACTTGTTGGCCGTGTTGCAAAGTGAGATGTTCAGTTCCAATGTATCGCATAACATGTTATATACTTCTACCATATAAACAGTAACAGATAAAAGTGCCCAACCACTTTGTATTTTGTCATTTTGCAGGAAGTTTGAAAAATTGTTATCCTTGGGTGGAATGTGGCGCCCTTGGTATTGGTTGCAGAAAAAATGTTGTACTCATCAAATTTGTAGAGAATTTTGCGTACTTTTAAAGAGCAAATAGATATCAAAGCGCTAGGAGCTCAAGAAACAGAATTTTTGAAAAAAAAACAAAGTCCGAAATTTTAATTTGTTTAGTTTTTTGTAATTTTTTTTCGCACCAGAAAGTTTAGCCTACATAAATTTTGTTGGCCAAACTTGATTTTCCAATCTTTCCAGCCTTATGAACGAGTTAAAAACATAAAATATTCTACCTCACCTTTTGTACGGTTTCAGTTTTTTTTCCCCGAGACTTGGACTGGACCTACTAGATGTTTCTCCTTCTTGCGCAAGATGTAACACAATACCTCACAAACAAACAACTTACAAATGTGGTTTACGAATGAAAAACATGTTTGATATGTGTCCTCATGTACAGAATGTAGCGAGCGTTACTTCTACCTAATTTGGTATGGTTGTGTTAAATGCTACTTATTAACACGTCAAAGCATGTAGTACTCATCGTACCAATTTGACGTTTGTTGCATGTCGCCTTCACTGAGTTGCAGTTTTAATGGACATCTGTGTAGCAGTTGTGGAGAGAGTACTGACTCTTCGACTCAGAGCATAGGCTGAAACAAAGGCAAACTGACGTTGATAATATTTTTAGACTTAGAAAGAGAAGCGATGGGGGATTGAGTATATGGAGCAAAAAATTATCTGTAACTTGTACGAAGACCAGACTGCATTTGTAAGAGTCGAAGGACTTGAAAGGAAAAAAAAAGGAAAGTAGTTCAAAAATGGCTCTGAGCACTATGCGACTTAACTTCTGAGGTCATTAGTCGCCTAGAACTTAGAACTAATTAAACCTAACTAACCTAAGGACATCACACACATCCATGCCCGAGGCAGGATTCGAAATTGCGACCGTAGCGGAGGAAAGTAGTAGTTGTGAAGGTAGTCCACAAGTCTGTAGCGTAACCTCTTCGTGTTTCAATTGTATATTGAGCAGGCAGTAAAAGAAACCGAAGAGAAATTTAGAAAATGATTTAAAGTTTAGGGAGAAGACATACAAACATAAGTTTTGCCGATTCCGAGGACAGCAAAGAACTGCGGGTATCAACTCAACGAAAAAGAGGTCACGAGATGAATGTCAACAAGAGTATAACAAGGGTAATGGTGAGTTTTGAATGCTGTGTTATTTGATGTTTGAATTATTATGTTGTTTTATCACTATTTCCACGATAGGTGTCTGATTACTGCATTCTAATACGTATGTAACATCTTTTTGCTCTTCCTTTCTCTCCATGTACGATTGCAGGTAGGAGATCTAGATATAGTATCCAAATTTAGCGCTATCTCAAGTAGTAGCCTTAAAATACAGTAATGTTTGGTTTAAAGGAAACGTCTCTGTGTTTCATTTTTCATAATTATTCTGCTTCGCCGCGTAAGAATATTTGTCTTTGTCGTAGCATGTACATGGACTCTTTCTTTAGCTTTTTGTGCGTACACTTCTACCTCAACAAAGGTAATTACAGCTGTGGGTACGGACAGAAATTGTTTCCCCTTAACCAGTTATCACCTATAGGAAACGAAGAGTCAGCTTTTCCTTCCGGAGTGTTAACCAGATAAAACGAGTAGGAATTTCCACTACAAGTAGACCAGTGCAGGGCGATAATGCACGGTCTTGAATACATTTAGAGGTGGCCTCTGAATTGTGAGGAATGGCCTTGAGGCCGGCTTTCCTTTGATTCTGTTACCGCTCGTTAAGTCAGGCCAAGCTCCATACTGCCCTAAGCAATTATTTCCTATCCGCATTTGCGACGATGCCATACTCAATGAAATATCCTCCCGTTGTGGCTTTACGAATTTGAGCTGCGTAGATACCGAATACTTGCTCCAGAAAAATCTGTGTGAGAAGGTTGAACGAGCGCTGCGTGGTAGCTACTAGTTTTCTGTTTTCCATCACCCTGACACGGTAGTTTGGTTTCTTTTTCCTTTTGTCCTGACATAAGGCAGTAGACTGACTTATATGAAAAACAAGAAAAAAAAAGAGACGTTTATATTGGGACAGTGTTGAATAATGCCCCGTCATGTAATTTCGTCGGTCAAATAGATCCGTAAACGTAAACCCACTCAGCTGTTCCTTGTGGCTGACCGCTGTCTTCAAGGCAGAATGAGGACCGATCTCTGACCGTGGGACATGTCGCCAAACCCTCCAGCCGTTATTGCCAGCAGTTAAGTCCTGCCGCTGCTTCTTTGTTTAACCAGCTTCTCGTTTGGCCTCACAATGGCTGAGTGGACCCAGCACCAGATTTTCACACTTCAGAAAAACTCTGAGGACGTATCGGGGATCTAACCCAGGTACTTCCGCACCGAAGGCGGCCACGCTAATCGTTCGGCTACGGAGGCGGTCTGCGAAGAAAGTAATTTATGCAAAATATAATATATTGGTGCGAAATCTATAAAGAAATCTTATTTTGCATAAATTACTTGTATTTTAAACCCACTGTTTCTCCCGAGATCAATGTTGCCCAATACTTCACTGACATCTTTGCGTCTCTCTGTGGCTAACTTAGATTATCAGCATCGAGTGTAGGAGTAAAATGTTTTGATGTCATGAAAGACAGTCATCAGTATCTTTCGGTGTAGATTATGTAACCGCTTTTGCTTACTAGTTGCCTCCAAGTTCTTTTCTGTTTGTATGAGAGAAATCGATATTTCGTTGACGTTTCTCTGCGCTGATAACTGGTATGGTTTCTAATTGTCATACATGGACGATACTCGCGAGTTTCTCAAGGAAGATTACTGTTTCACATCCCGTTGACAAGTTCGGATTAGGGAAAGTTGGTGAATGAAGTCGGCCGTGCCCTATCAAAGGAACTAGACCGCGATTTGCATTTAGTGATTTAGAGGATTTGAACCGTTGTCCTCTCGAATGCGAGTCTATTGTGCTAACCACTGCGCTACCTCACTCGGTGGGAGTTCGTGATATCCAACGCCATCTGTTGCACGTAGCAACGAAGAATGCTGTATCTGTACTTTACATGCAACATTGAGAGCACATTACTTATTACTGCGGACAGAGTGCTGTATCTCGGATTAAATTTTTTTTCTCCTAGTGGGCGACTTTAAACTGTCTGGAATTTATGTGGGAAGTTTTAGCAATCTCGTTCGCAATAAAAATCCTTGTGGACACTATCCATCCACACATTAACGAGTAGAGTAGTTTTGATCCAACCAGAATTTCAGTAGTTACACGCAGCTACTCACTCTTTTCATTTACTGTAACATACTGCTGAGATTTAGCATAGATATGAACTGTTATCGATCATCCATCGCAGCACTCCTTACTACGTGGGTAGCGTCATTTCCAGGACGCAAATCTTCTCCGTTGAGGGAAGATAGAAAAAAAGATGAATCATTCTAGCGACGTTACGGAACGCATATGGGGACATACACTTGACGTAAGTTACTTTGACAACGGGCAGGTTGTGAAGGCACGGCACTACGAATGAGCATTTCGGACACGACGAAGCTGATTGGCTGTTCGGGTGCTACAGTCTTGTGCTGAAGGACGGTGAAACCGTGAGTGGGCACCAAGGTGATGCACGTCGACCCCTCATCACAGAACGTGAGGATCGGAGGGCTGTGAGCACTATGGGACTTAACTTCTGAGGTCATCAGTCCCCTAGAACTTAGAACTACTTAAGCCTAACTAACCTAAGGACATCACACACATCCATGCCCGAGGCAGGATTCGAACCTGCGACCGTAGCGGTCGCGCTGTTCCAGACTGAAGCGCCGAGGATCGGAGGCTTATCCCTCTATAAAGCAGCATAACCGGCTCTCTCAACGGATCTGACGACAGAGTACAATATTGATGAATGCACATCGTACATTGTTGAACGTGAGGCCCCGCGGAAGACGTGATCCCATATTGACACAACTACACCTTCATATGACGTGCCTAGCCCTTGCACTAAATACTGGTAGTGGGATAAGTGTCGTTCCCGTGTCGTGCTGGGATGGTGTCCTGTGGATTTTCTAGAGTTTTTATATCAGTTGGTGTGGTGTTTGCACCTTGTGAAGTGTAAACAGATAGAGGGGAGGCGTGCGACGGCCGCAGCTGTCATTTCCTCGCGTGGCCCCTTGTCGGCTGCTGCTTTCCGGGAAGTCGGCTGGCAGCCGCGGAGCGATAAGATATTCCCCCGGCGCGCTCTCAGCCGCGCATCCGCACCGCCATCCTTCCCCTGCCCCTGCCTCTGCCACTCGTGCTTCTTCCTCTTCCCACTCTTACGCTCTCTTCCCCGTAACAGCTCTCCCTTCCCTCATAACCAGCTCTCATCCTGGTGCATTTACATCAGCCGCCATCACTGTTGCGTAGCACGTGCAAAAGTGACCTGCTGACTCGTGCTTTATTGTTCGTTTCCTGAGACAGCAAGTCAGGAAACTGCTGCAGCATTCGCCGAGAAGGCTTCCCGCTCTTGCGGTCGCACCAGTATTTTCCCTGTTGTGAGAATGGGAACCTCTTTCAGAGTAACGACATTTTGTCTCTCTCCTGGCACGATTACGTAATGTCGTCGTCGTCAATTTTTTTGAATCGCTGAAATGCTCTTCAGGTGACTAATTGTACATAGGGAATTATTCCAAGAAATATTTGTGAGTGATTGCGTGCCGGTAAGCATACCCACCCTTTCGTCTCCACTTTCATCTATCCAGCCTCTCACCATGAATTGAAATTTTTTGGTTCGTTCCTATGGGACCAAACTGCTAAGGTCATCGGTCCCTAGGCTTACACACTACTTCATCTAACTTAGGGTAAGGACAAAACACACACACACACACACACACACACACACACACACACACACACTCTCATGCCCGAGGGAGGACTGGAACCTGTGACGGGGGTAGCCGCGCGCGAACTGTGAAAAGGCACCTTAGACCGCCCGGCTACTCCGGCCTCTCGCCATGTGTGCTGAAATGTATTCTACAGTGAATTAGAGTGTTTGCCATTTTCGTAGCTTGTGTACGATGCACTTTTTTAAGTAGGTAAGTGTTCGATCTGCCACTGCAGCGTTTACAATACGAAGGTCTTGAGGGGCGTCTGTGCTGCGTGGATGTCCAGAACCTTGTCTACGAGTGTATGCTCGCGTTTCCACTGTTGCTACATCGCTGCAAATCTGACGTCGCACGTCCAACTTGTGTGGTAGTTCTCCGAATGGACCATCCTGCCACACGAAAGGCCACATTCTGACAAACTCGTTTAGCTGTACGTAGGAAACATAAGTACGTCTCTGTTGCATACCGCCTGCTTGCTCTATACGTCTGCACCACACTGAGCCTTATGACCATCGGCAATCTCTTTTAAAGGGTAGACAGATAGCGCACTAGTAGTTATGACACATCAGCTGCTGGCGGATGACGTTGTAACCGTAGATGGCTTATTCTGTCATAGGATCAAACTTGACATCGACTTTCAAGGTGTTCTGACATTTGTTTTTTCGGCAGGATGCGCCAGGAAATCTACAGGGATTGGGTTGCTTGAGGCGGGTAGTGTGCATGAAAACGTTACCAACATGATGAGAATACAAGTTATCAGCGTTGATGAAAATGCTTTGTGGTGTATCTAGGTTTCGATACAAACGATTGTGAGACGAGCTAATGGGTTCGTTGGTCTGTTGCAGTTGTACAGCTATAATTTTTTTAACAGAATAATTTTTCGAAATGTTGATTTTGGAGATGATGAGCGGATTTAACTGAACATCAGGGATTACGTTAGCAAGCAGCTTGTACGTTGTATGCCCTTGAATAGTTCGTTGTTTTGGTGCATCTATATCTACATCTACATGTGCATATACATACATACTCCGCAAGCCACTGCACGCCACATGACGGAGAGCACCCTCTACCACTCCACTGCTACTCATTACCTTTTCTGTTCGAACGCAAATAGAGCTAGGGAAAACGATTGTCTATATGCCTCCGCATGAGTCGTAATTTTTCTTACCCGATCTTCGTGGTCCTTACGCGCAATATATGTTGACGGCAGTAGAATCGTCCGATAGTCAGCTTCAAATGCCGGTTTTCAAAATTTGCTCAGTAATGTTCCTCGAAAAGAACGTTGCCTTCCCTCCAGGGGTTTGAGTTCCCGAAGCATCCCTGTAACATCTATGTGTAGTTCGAACGTACCGCTAACAACGCCAGCAGCCCGCCTCTGACTTATTTCGATGTCTTCCTTTAATATGACATGGTGCGGATCTCAAAAACACTCAGGCAGTCGACGAGTGCAGGTCGCACCAGATTCCTATATGCGGTCTCCTTTACACATGAACCACACTTCCAAAAATTCTTCCAATAAACCAAAGTCGACCGGCCTCCTGCCCTATAGCTGTTGTCATATGCTCTTTCCATTTCACATAGCTTTGCAACGTTAGGCCCAGATATTTAAATGTGATTGTTTCTAGCGGGACACTTCTAATGTTGTATATAAACATTACGGGTCGCATTAACTTAATTTTTTCCACATTTAGAGACAGATGTCTTTCACCACAACAACCAGAAATTTTGACTAAGTCATCACGTGTCCTCTTATAGTCTCTCAAGTTCCACACCTTACCGTTCACCACAGCATCATCAGTGAACAACCACAGGCAGCTGCCCACGCTGTCTGCCAAATCATTCATGTCACTGATGCCATAACATTATATGACCACCTACCTAATTGCTGGGTTGCCCGCCATTGACACGGGTAACTGCGGCGACGCGTCGTGGCATGAAGCAGTGAGGCCTTGGTAGGTCGCTGGAGTGAGATGGCACCATGTCTACACACTCAAGTCACCTAATCCCCGTAAATTCCGGAGAGGAGGGTGATGAACTCTGACGCCAATCACTTCCCAGATCTAGCGAGTTGGGAGACCAACACATTAATTCAGACTCGCCACTGTGTTCCTCGAACCACTCCACCACACACCCGGCCTTGTGAAATGGCGCACCATCTTGTCGAAAAACGCCTCTGCCGTCGGGAAACATGATCGACATGCAGCAGCTTACGTGGTCTGCAACCAGTTTATGATACTTCTTGGCCGTCACGGTGCCTTGCAGGATCCCGACTGGACCCGTGGATGCCCACATGAATGTTCCCAGGAGCATAATGGGACCGCCGCCAGCTTGTCTCTGTCCCGCAGTACAGGTGGCAAACCGACGGATTCGCGCCCTGCCGTCGGCATGATGAAGAAGGTATAGGGATTCATCAGACCATGCAACGCTCTGCCACTGCGCCAACGTCCAGTGCCGATGGTCACGTTCCCTTTTCAGTTGTAGTTACCGATGTCGTGGTGTTAACATTGGCACTTGCTTGGGTCATCGGCTGTGGAGGCCCATCGTTATGAGTGTTCGGCGCACTGTGTGTTCAAACACACTTTTACCCTGCCCAGAATTAACGTCCGATGGTACTTCCGCCACAGTTCGCCACCTGTTCAGTTTTACCAGACTCCCCAGCCTACGACGTCCAACATCCATAATGAGGGTTGGGCGCCCAACCACACGACGTCTAGACGTGGTTTCATCTTCCTTTCGCCACGTGTTGAAGACATTCACCACAGCACTTCTCGAACACCCAAGTCGTGCAGTTTTAGAAATGCTCGTGCCGAGCCTGTGGGCCGTCACAATCTGCCCTTGGTCAGATTGATTGTGTGCCATTCTCCATTTCGTCACACGGACAACACGCTTACTGATCGTACATGCGCCGTTCGTGTGTCTTGGTTAGGAGTCATTTCTCGCCAGGTAACGCTACTATCGCCTGGACGGATTTATATCGATAATAGGTCGGTGGTCATAACATTGTCTGATCAGTTTATATAGAGAATATTAGCGGTCCTATTACACTTTCCTGGACACTCCCAACTATACCCTTCTCTCTCATGAACACTCGCCGTCGAGTAGAACATACTGTGTTCAGTAACTTAAAAAGTCTTCAAGCCACTCACATATTTGTGAACCTATTCCATGTGCTCGTACCTTCGTTAACAGCCGGCAGTGAGGCACCGTGTCAAATGCTTTCCACATATGTAGAAATATGTAATCCGCCTGTTGCCGTTCATCCATAACCAAATTATTTCGTCCCTGAACCTTACTGTAACTCCTAAAAGAAACGTTTACGCTGTAGTCAATCGTTCGTTGCGCAGCTCCACAGTTCAGATGGAAGGAATGCGACCTGTGCTGTCGCGGACTTTAAACACAACGTGTATTGAACTCCTCGCGTCGCTCTTTCAGCCAGTGGGCGCGTTGCTAGCGTGAAACACGCAGATAGAAGCGAATAAACAGCACATCTGGATTGAAACCATATCGATTAGCGCACCAACGTAGCTGTATTCCTTACACCAAAGCTCAATATTTCGATCACCATTTCGTGCAGCCGCCCGACGCGTGGAGCGGGTAGGAAGGCTGTGGCTGGGCTATCTGGCGCGGATGTTTTGCGAGGCCGCTAAACCGAAGCCGTCTGGCTGCTGATAGGCGGCTCTGCCTGGATGCCTCGGTTGCGTGGTTGCGTCACGCGCTCTTGCGCAAGCTGCGGTCGCGGCCTGCAGATAAGCTCTGCACCGCCCTGCCCCATATTTCCCTCTCCCCACGTCTCTGTCCGCACTCTGCCTGGTTCTCTACCACGATCCCCATCGGCGAGCTCATAATCGTTTACTGTGTGTGAACTTCGATCTCCTATTCTAGTATTTCTTGTGGAGTCGTTTGGCTTATTTTTCGCGCTCCTCTTTGTGTTGTCGACGTATTCTGGTTGGGTATACACTTGAGTGTATGACTATCAAGACTTCAGAAAACCTTTACTAAGCAAAGAATGGAATTCTCAAAAGGTGTAAGGAATGTGAAGACGGACTATGTAGAGGACGTCCCCAGTTTACAAAGATGGGTTGGGTTGTTGGGGGGAAGAGACCAAATAGCGAGGTCATCGGTCTCATCAGATTAGGGAAGGATGGGGAAGGATGTCGGCCGTCCCCTTTTAAAGGAACCACCCCGGCATTTGCCTGGAGCGATTTAGGGAAATCACGGAAAACCTAAATCAGGATGGCCGGACGCGAGATTGTACCGTCGTCCTCCCGAATGCGTACAAAGATGGTTTATCACATTGTATTATATATGTACAGTATTTTTGTCAATGAGGCAGCAGTTACACCCTAGAGATGGTATTCATTTTAACAGATGTCTAGTTTTACTAATATTCATGTGACCTGCTTTTAGTCTGTTGATATAAACTATTTCTCTTCTCGTGAACGCCGAGTAGAAGAACGAAATGTAGCCCGGAATTTGTTCCTGAATCGCCGAACACACTGAGAGTCCATATTCACAAACATTGTCCATCCGGTTTTTGCTGATTCGCGAGTGTACTGTGAAAATCACTGTGTGGTAGGGATATGCTGGTGGTAAGTAGACGCTGCTCCATTTTTACCAATTGGTCTGTACGTTCGTTGCTCTTAACGGCAACATGTCCCAATATCTGTTCTAGATGTATAAGCTGACGCAGCTCCTTAGCTGTATTGAGACTTCTTAGTACACCCTATGCCAAGGTATTAACAGTTTTGCCTTCGGCTGCCGTCGTAAGAGACTGTAAGAGACTCGTCGAGTTAGTACATATCATGAAATTTTGCCTTCGGCTGCCGTCGTAAGAGACTGTACGAGACTCGTCGAGTCAGTACATACCATATATCACACCCAGTGTGCATAACTACAATACTAGGAGAAAGGTCGATCTTCACTATTCAAGATTAAATCTAACTTTGGCACAGAAAGGGGTGAATTATACTGGCACTAAAGTCTTTGGTCACTTACCAAATAGTATCAAAAGTCTGACAGATAACCAACAAGTATTTAAGAAGAAATTAAAAGAATTTCTGAATGACAACTCCTTCTACTCCATAGAGGAATTTTTAGATATAAATTAAGAAAAAAAATATTAAAAAAAATTAAAAAATAAAAATATAAAAATAAAAAAACACAAAAAAAGTAGTTATATTAACTTAAGTATGTTGTTAAATTAACCTAATTATGTCATGTATTGGAAAATTCGACTCGTTCCACATCATTACGAAATATCGTATTCATGATCCATGGAACTAGTATTAATCTAATCTAATCTAATCTAATCTAATTCATGAAAATGGATCCTCGTTTGCGAGCGGTCGTTGAAAAGATTTTCCATTAGAGGCCTAATTATCGTAGTATTATGGAGAGAGTTGGTGTAGCATAGTGGTTAGGATACGGTCGTGATGTCCAGAAGACTGTGTGTTCGAATCTCGTCATGTGCTTTGAATTTTCTTATTTTTAAATCGTTTTTGAAGTTACTTTAAATCATTATTTTTATTGAGTTAATTGGTTTAAATGTAACTTTTATATTTTCAATTCCTTGTCGAGTCATTTCCATCGTCGTGTCAACTGATTTATTTGCTCTTATTTTTTTTTCTTTCTGTGATTCTTTTTGCATTTGGAATCATTTACTTAAATATCCTATCACATACAGCACAGTGAATTTTTTGAAGAGATAGTATTTGGTTAATAACACCCTATCACATACAGCACAGTGAATTTTTTGAAGAGAGAGTATTTGGTTAACAACACATGTCAAAGGCTCTGAGCATTATGAGACTTCACTTCTGAGGTCATCAGTCCCCTAGAACTTAGAACTACTTAAACCTAACTAACCAAAGGGCATCACACACATCCATGCCCGAGACAGGATTCGAACCTGCGACCGTAGCGGTCGCGCGGTGCCAGACTGTAGCGCCTAGAACCGCTCGGCCACGCTGGCCGGCCAACACATGTCATACATGTCATCTGCGAAACTTATTTTAATATTGTCCGGGACTTTACCGTACTATAATATAGTGGCAGGAGACGTTTTGAAACTGTTCGTCGAGCCTCAGCCTCTCTAACACGGTACCAGCAAAGAGTGCGCACGGTGCGCTCGGTGGGAGCCAAGTTGCGTGCTGGCCGTGTGCCACGGCAAGAGTATTGACACGGAGTGGGTAATGGGAAGGATAAGTGTGGCAACTGTGCGCTAGCGGCGGTGGTCTCCCAGGCGGGAAACAAGGGCACATCTGTCGCGGCGGCGCGGGGGAGGAGGTCTGCGGCGGCAGGCAAAGCGGGGGAGGTAGCAGCAGGTGCCGCGGCGCGCCAGCTGGCGGCCCGGGCCGCGCCGCGCATTCCTTTGCGCCGCCTCCTCATTCATACGCCGGGCCTGGCCCCGCCACTGCCCCTGCTGTGGCCGCGGAAATGAGCGCCCGCTGCAAATCAATTCCACTGCGCGCCGCCGTACAGCCACGACACAAAACTATTCACACCTTGTGCCCGTGTCCGCCAGTCCTCAAGCATATCGGTATTTGTCATGATGTAGCGCCGAAAGCAATACACGTTCGTAGTTGAAGTTGGTTATAATTAAGTTGCAGCTACTCTGTGAGATCCAGTGTGGGCTGCAATTATCGTGTGGCAGCGAAACTTGGAACGCTAATGTATTAATGCGAAATCGATTTAAGCTAGAAAAAAATTAGTTCTAATATTGGCCAACAGATGCAAATCTGGCGCTGTACATCATCTCGTCGACGTCTCCGGAATTATAACCACACGGTACTTGACGACCCGCAAAACCCGTTCGACAATTACGAGAAAAAAAAGAAAACAGGAATAAGCCACAGGGAAAGATGGGTAATCTCTTTGTATAAAAGGGAATTTTCCGATTGACCGACTCATCACCGCTCAGCTAAAATCACAAAGGATAGAAACTTGAACCACTACGGTCGCAGGTTCAAATCCTGCCTCGGGCATTGATGTGTGTGTTGTCTTTAGGTTAGTAAGGTTTAAGTAGTTGTAAGTTCTAGGGGACTGATGACCTCAGATGTTTAGTCCCATAGTGCTCAGAGCCATTTGAACCATTTTTTAGAAACTTGAAATTTGCAGAGTGTGTTGATCTTATACTGTTAGCGTCGTTTAAGAAGGGATTTGTCGAAATTCCACCGCTCAGGGGATGAAAGGTTTTTTGAAAATTTGTCGCTATTAAGACAGTTTGGAAGCTAGAACTACGAAAATTGACATTGGTTTCTCAGAAGTAAAGAAAGAAAAAAAACCCGTGGGGGATGAAAGGTTTTTTGAAAATTTGTCGCTATTAATGCAGTTTGGAAGCTAGAACTACGAAAATTGATATTGGTTTCTCAGAAATAAAAAAAGAAAAAAAACACGTGCTTCAGCATTTTTTAAAAATAAAACCAGTAAGGAGATGAAATAGGGAACGGCAACTTTAAGAAAACATTTCGTTACATCCAACACTTTTTAAAGCTAAATCTATGAAAATTCGTATTTCTTCTCGGTTAGAAGTAAGAAATATCGTCGTTAGGCCGTGAAAACCTCGTAACTCCACCTGTCCGCGGAAACTTTGCGATTCCAGTAACCGGTAACTCTATTATCAAAGAAGATTTGAAAGTGCATGGATTTCCGAATCTATTAATATCTAGGCCTCTCCTATATAGTTACACATGTAGCAACATTATCCGTATCATTTTATACATTCTTTTTAAGAAACCGTTTTTCCTCCTCACGCGAAATTTAACAAAATAGAGTTACGAAGTTTTCATTGCTTACAGTCGACGAGTGTCAGGAGATGGAAGTTTCTATGGAAATATTACAGTCGTCCGCTGTGGCCGAGCGGTTCTAGGCCCTTCAGTCCGGAACCGCGCTGCTGCTACGGTCGCAGGTTCGAATCCTGCCTCGGGCATGGATATGTGTGATGTCCTTAGGTTAGTTAGGTTTAAGTAGTTCTAAGTCTAGGGGACTGATGACCTCAGATGTTAAGTCCCATAGTGCTTAGAGCCATTTGACCCATTTGAAATATTACAAGAAAGAAAGAAGCATGATTAACAAAAACCTTGGTTTTCAACTACTAGAATGGCTTTTTGGTCAGAAGTACACTCGGAAAAGACCATGCTTCTGTGGCCTTAATTAGAGTGAAAAGATTAGAAGGTGTTTCAGTTTCTCAGCAACATAAAAAGTCGATGAACGAAATACACAAAAAATATGTGCAGACTATACAGTTCTCACGAGCGAATCAACGGGCGCTAAACTGGTGTACAATATGTACAAGAGCCATGATGGAACAGTAAGAATGGAAGACTAAGAAAAGCACTAAAACCGGCATGGCCGTTTTCAGTCCCAAGCGGTATAAGCCTTTGCTTGGTGCGCCAAGCTCAGAGGGACGTCGGAGTCACATCAGGAATGAGATGTTTCTACACAGAGCGTACCACGATCAATTAGTAGCGGTCACTCGAGGCGCCAAGCTGAGAGGGGTGCCCAAGTTCAAATTTGTATGCAGTGCATATCACAATTAGTAGCGGAAATAGTAGGAGGGTAAACGGGAAGCGGGGTGCGCCAACTGATAGGTCGCTTGTGTGCAAAAATGTACTCGAACCGGCCCTGAAGACAGGCCACTGTTCAGTCTACAGGGTGATCCACAACTCCAGCGACAAAGTTTCAGAGGTTGTTCAGGGATACATTCTGAGTATTTTAGTATAAGGAACGTAAGGTCTCCGGCCGGTCGTTACAGAGTTACTGCACTTCGTTTGGTTTTTTGTCCCAATAAACGTTCCATCTGCATTGCACTGAAAAATGCAAATGTCGACGTTATGCGTAGTCTTCTTTACATTCGCTGATGTACCTGATCTTGTCAACAGTAATGCCCTCTGTAACTCGTTGCCCTTCAGTCTGCATTCAATAAGGGCACGGTGCTGTCTAGTGTTTTTATCCGATGTGTTACTTGTGCGTTAACAGTGACACACAGCAGTGTTTGGGAGTGGCTTACTGATGAAGAGTCACCTATTTGAGATTGTAACAGGTTTCTAAGTCGTTACAGCCTCTGATGAAGTCTTCAGCATTGGAAGACGAATTGTTTGGCTCAAAAATATGCACTCGACCACTGCCTAATGCCCGTAAAACAAAAATCATCAAAAAGCAGTTATTGACCGTGAAAGCCTGCATTGTATGTTTACTATAGCAGTTGCACCCAGCAGATGCGGGGTCATGGAATACGATACATTATTAGATTATGTTCGTTTGGTGAGCATAGTGATCAGTTGCTGTTAAGAAACATTATTTTACTTTCGTTCTCTTTGGAACATAAGCTACATTTAAAAATAATGTCTTCTGGACCTACTACATGCAACCCCCCCCCCCCCCCCCCCAAAGTGTGCGACAGAAATTTATAAACTCACTAAAAGCAAGAAGAATTTACTGAATGAGGGTACGAGAGTTATTAAGGTTCAAATGGCTCTGAGCACTATGGGACTCAACTGCTGAGGTCATGAGTCCCCTAGAACTTAGAACTAGTTAAACCTAACTAACCTATGGACATCACAAACATCCATGCCCGAGGCAGGATTCGAACCTGCGACCGTAGCGGTCTTGCGGTTCCAGACTGCAGCGCCTTTAACCGCACGGCCACTTCGGCTGGCAGTTATTAAGGAAAACATGTCATCAAGCCGAAGACTGGTTTGAAATCTGTAGTTGGTGACCGCTTCCCGGATGAAAAATATATTGTTTTAAGTCCTTTATGCATACAAAACAAAAGCAAAAGAATATATACACAGAGTTTTGGATAATTCCAAATTACCTATAGTTTCCAATCTCATACGGGCAATTTTTATTATTTTTTTTTTTTTTTCTATATTCTAAATCCTAATTTTCTCTCCAATATTCATTTACTTTGGTTACAACTCTTTCGAAACCTCGCTTATCACGTAATTTGAGATCATTTGTTGCTTCCTGCAAATTAATATGTGCATAATGGAACAATTTGAAGCGTAAGTTTCTTGTGTAACGCTTTTAGCGTCACCAAAGTTCTGTCTTTCCACCTAATTTCGGGCCGGAGTGGCCGTGCGGTTCTAGGCGCTTGAGTCTGGAACCGAGCGACCGACACGGTCGCAGGTTCGAATCCTACCTCGGGCATGGATGTGTGTGATGTCCTTAGGTTAGTTAGGTTTAATTAGTTCTAAGTTCTAGGCGACTGATGACCTCAGAAGTTAAGTCGCATAGTGCTCAGAGCCATTTTTCCACCTCATTCGCAGACGACCACTTGGACGTCTACCAGTTTGCTGCTGTACTGATACTTTGTTAGGGAGAGTACCGTCTGCTCGAAGAACATGTCTTGCCTGCTGTACTCTTCTTCTTGCTGTCACTCTTCCAATATCAACTTACTTAAATCACTGCTACAGATCTTCATTGTGCTCTCTTTCCCATCTTTCAATTTCTGTATTGTATACCGGACCTCAAATTTTCATTAAAATCTTCCTCTGAAATTCACGGATGCGCTCTTCCTTTCATATAATCACATAAAAGGAAATCCATGAGTGCCAAGCCCTGAAATCTAAGTTCCGTCTTGCTGAAAGAAATGACTGATCATTAAGAATCAGACGTGCAGCAAATGTTGCTCCTCCGTGGCTTCCAGAATGTCCATACCTTAATTCATACATACATCGCAGTCTTCCAGTTTCAAAATTTGAATTAGGTTTTACTTCCTTCAACTTCGTTTGAGAACACGCTAAGTCATAGTTTTTAAGATTTTTGAGAACACTCTAGGTCAGAGTTTTTATGATTTGTCGCTCTCTGCTGGCTTCTTAGGTCAGTTTTCGAGGACTTGGTTCATACTAAAGACGAGCTCTTTCAACTTTTTGTGTTGCTACATGTGACTGGCGGGTACTTTTTCCTTTGCATAAATATCCTGTTTCTTGAAACTGCTGACACTGCCTTGCGAGTGTTGTTGGCATTTCTAAGTGTTTGTATGGCTGATGTAATTTTCTCTCCACTGTGACGACAGAACTGCAGTTGTTAAATTCTAACACGCAGAATGCCGTCTATATGGGGTCCACCATTTTCACTTTTCACGTAGTTCATCACTCTGCATGCGCCGGCCTCCGTGTCACTGCGCTTGCGCAATTTCAAAATTTTGAGAACTACATTCTCTCCAATTCTTATTGATGTATCGCTGTGCATTAAAAAAGTAATTGACGTTTGTAAGCACTACGTTCATTTTGAATTGCCGTGTACATCGCCAGTTATAAGTAAAACTTACTTGTTAAATGTTTCTATCTGGGGATGGGACACCGTTAGTACTAGCTTCAACACGAGACGTTCTCTTGGCATTTTGGTAGTTAGCTATGTTGGTCATAGTACTTCCACTTTTGGTTTTACTCTTTAATGAATGACAACAGTTGATTTCGTCTTAGCGCGCCAGCGTAGTTTTACCTACACTATGTGATCAAAAGTATCAATACACCTAGCTGAAAATGAATTACAAGTTCGTGGCGCCCTCCATCCGTAATTCTAGAGTTCATTATGGTGTTGGCCCACCCTTACCCTTGGCGACAGCTTCTACCCCCGCAGGCATACGTTCAATCAGGTGCTGGAAAGTTTCTTGGGGAATGGCAGCCCATTCTTCATGGAGTGTTGCACTGAGGATAGGTATCGATGTAGGTCGGTGAGGCCTGGCACGAAGTCGGCGTTCCAAAACATCCCAAAGGTGTTCTTTAGGATTCAGGTTAGGACTCCGTGCAGGCCAGTCCATTACAGGTATGTTTTCGTTGTGTAACCATTCCGCCACAGGCTGTGCATTATGACCATGTGCTCGATCGTGTTGAAAGATGCAGTCGCCATCCCCGAATTGCTCTTCAACAGTGGGAAGTAAGAAGGTGCTTAAAACATCAATTTGCTGTGATAGTGCCACGCAAAACAACAAGGGGGCAAGCCCTCCTCCATGAAAAATACGACCACACCATAACACCACCGCCTCCGAATTTTACTGTTGGCACTACACACGCTGGCAGATGACGTTCACTGGGCATTCGCCATACCCACACCCTGCCATCGGATCGCCACGTTGTATACCGTGATTCACCACTCCACACAACGTTTTTCCACTGTTCAATCTTCCGTCAAGGCGTCAGTTCGGCATTTACCAGCGTGATGTGTGGCTTACGAGCAGCCGCTCGACCATGAAATCCAAGTTTTCTCACCTCCCACCTAACTGTCAGAGTACTTGCAGTGGATCCTGATGCAGTTTGGAATCCTGTGTGATGGTCTGGATAGATGTCTGTCTATTACACATTACGACCCTTTTCAACTGTCGGCGGACTATGTCAGTGAACAGACGAGGTCGGCCTGTATGCTTTTGTGCCGTACGTGTCCCTTCACGTTTCCACTTCACTATCACATCGGAAACAGTGGACCTAGAGATGTTTAGGAGTGTGGAAATCTCGCGTTCGGACGTATGACACAATTGACATCCAGTCACCCGACCACGTTCGAAGCCCGTGAGTTCTGCTCTCTCACGATGTCTAATCAGTGCTCAGGTCGCTGATATGGAGTACCTGGCAGCAGGTGGCAGAACAATGCACCTAATGTGAAAAACTTATGTTTTTGGGGGTGTCCGGATACTTTTGCTCACATTGTGTATATCTTTCATTATCTCACTCCCTCTCGCGTCGTCGCTCGCGGCGATGCCAACATTCCAGCAGTAGTGCGTTTTCCCCTCCCTTCCTCCTGCTCCCTTGTGCTAGGCTTGTTCCTTGCCTCTGGCGCAGTGGAAAGGAAAGGCAGAGGGGTGGGCAGGGAATGAGATTGCAAGCTCCCCCATTAAGTGGCTCGCGTGGCAAGGGTGGCGAGCTGGCGTCGGAATCCGTTTGACCCACGGTGCCAGTTCGTGGGCCAGCGAGAAGTAGATAGAGTGCTATCTGAAACACGCCGAAGGGTGTAGGAAAGTCAGTGCTTACACCCTTCGGCGTGTTTCACCATTCGCTTTCTACTATTTCAGTTGGAAAAAAATCATTACAAGTTCCACAGTCATAGACAAGAACAGTTCAAAGCTCTGGTAAATAAACGAATGGTGATGTGACTAATCAGCTTTTTAACTTGATCGTGAGTGCGACGACAAATTTACTAAAGCGAGAAGATTATATGGTATTTTCCTGATGATAGTGAAAGTCTGTAGTTGAATTTCATCGTTCCATGTCAGGGCACGATTCCTCCAATCAGTGGCCTTAAAATATGTAATTGCGGACAATTTGGGACTCCAGAGCACACAATATTAGTTACTGTAGACATTAGGTGGTAAGTTCTCTTAGAATATTTGTACAAACTGCTAAGAGAACCAGGACTATCGTACTCAGTGCACGCAACTGCCCGAACGGTCTGAAAAATTTATCTAAAACTTGATGTTTATTTAAAGACCTTATTTTGAATAAAATGATGACTGTAACTTAAACAGTAATGTATTGTCACTTGATTCTTGAACGACCTGTAATAGGTCAAGAGGATGATTCTGCATGAAAGAACAGTAAGTTAAAGTGTGGATCACAGCAGTGCTGTATGTGTCAGTACACATGGTCGGCCCACCTTACACGCCCAAACATTTTGCAGTGAGATCCATTGTCAGAGCCACAACGAAGGGGTACTTCTGTGAGACAGATTTACGCTGCTTTGCCACCATACATATGTAAAATGCAAGTTCTGGTTTGCAATTCAATTGACTGCCCAAAAGTACTTCGGTAATGTGATTCAAAGAATTAGTTGACAAATTTCTAGAAGTATCTGTACCTAACAGAATGGATTCAGAACTAAATATGTATCCGCAAATAGCGATATGTAAATTGAAACACTTTCCGTTGCCAGTAAGACAATGCGTTAATCCTTCAATAACTACCGTAGCAAAATATTATCAGTCTTCCAAGCACGTTGGCGTCTTTCCCATTTATAATTATTTCTCGGCTAACCGTCTCATCATGTTATGGGAAACCTGTGCATAAAATCCAAAATACACCTTTCCTTCCTGGTACTTGATATTACTATTACATGAAGTTAACTATAGGTACAAGGTGCCGACTCACGCTACGCAATACTGTTGGATTAATTGGAAAAGCTAAATTTTTTATGATATGAAAAAGGGGGCCCTCCCCTTATCATTGAAAATAATTGGATTCTGTCTTCCGTAGCTTAAGAGATGAGCAAACGCAGAAATGATACTCAGTTTATCTGAAACATCTGGTGTACATGTATTTATAAAGGTATTTTAGTTTATCGGAGTTAATCATGTAGTAGTGCGGAAGAGAAATCTACTATTTTTGTCCATGTGGGTATTCTCAAGACGGATGAAAAATGTGGGCAGGTTGTCTCTCGATCGAATTCAGTGTTGACACTTTGCACTATGTTGGTCGTTCAAATGCTGTTGTCTCAGTAACAGAATGGTTCTTTTTCCTCCACGAAATTTTTCACAGCAGAAATGTGTTCCTACCTCCTGCGTCTAAAGCAGTTAGGTCATCTTAAGGAATTTTTATGTCTTTACTGACAGACAGTAGGCATAACAGTATCACTATTTACGTTCTACTTCAACCAAGCTTTCCTCCTAGATTAGTGAGCAAATAAAATCGCTATGGGTAGTTTAGAATGAATACTAAATTCCGAAGATTAAGCCAGAAGTTACCACTGTTAGCTATGCAACATGTTGGCGGGTAAATTATCCTGGAGGTAGAAGATGGTGTGTGTGTGTGTGTGTGTGTGTGTGTGTGTGTGTGTGTGTCCGCGATAACCACGAGAATTCTTGCTGCCGCCAAAAACGGGTAGCCATATTTGCGAAAGCCGCAACTGTGACTTGAGAAAGACTCTATGGTTGTCATATGTTTACTATCCCAGGTCGAAGTTTTTTCACAATTACTTGGAATGAAACTTGTGATTTCGATTAAATAATTATCAGTCCCTAGTGATATTATTTTTAATTTGTAGACTACACGCTATCTTTTACACTTTGCTCAATATTTAACATTAGCAGGTGTGTTTCCCAGCTCCAGCATCATTATTTAACTTGTAGACATACACGTGACGTAGTTGAAGGCTCAGTTCAGTGGTCATCACGCCTTTACCAATGTGAGCAGGATCATTTGCCATATCTTATCGCAGTCACGAGTGCCGGGTGAGAGCGCAAGTTTCTTATCACTCGCTCGCCAATATCAACTCTTCTACTGGTCTCTGAGTTCACTGAGGCACGCGCGAGGCACTGCCGGGTTGGTAGCCATTTCTGAGAAACACAAATGCCCTTATACTTCAGTTGTGGTAAACCAGGCGGTTCTCGATGTCGTGCTTCCGGCATTAGTGAATCGCTAATAGTTTAGTGGTATCACCTGCCATCTTATGTCAGTTGTAGCGTTTAGTCACAGTGGAGAATGCACCGGGCCTGTTCTTGGAAAGATCCCGGTTTCGTTTCCTTAGCTCCAAGTTCAAGTCCCACCATTTTGTACTTCCTCCAATAGCTCTCACCGGTAGGAGCTCATACTCGGGAGCCCACGAATACCTAATGAGAAAGATACTTCCTCTCTGTCTGGAGCCTAGAATTCATCCTTTATCGTTTTTAAGTACGCTTCATAGGGCGTACTCTCACAGTTGCGTTATTTTTATTGACCAAAATAGGAAAGAAGTAAATCCCACGCATCCCATGCACCTGCTGGATGCAGACCTGATGTGCTGTAATTTGGGTAAAATGTGCCATACTCAAGAGCCTAAAATCAGCTGTCGGATAGTGGCTGGATCCCAGGTCCTAATACAATAATTTACAGTGTGTGGTTTTTCACGACAAAGCATTCAACTGGTGCATCATATTATGACCATTTCTCAACTGCCGTGTCTATTTTGCAGTCAAAATCAGTATTATGTATGCAGTTCCTTTTTTACCTAGGTTTATTGATATTCGAGTCCACGTGCTTATGAAATTTCCCATGTTGTGCTACAGTAGTAGCATTGTCACTAGCTCGCATGAGATCTCCCGTGTACAGTGGAAAAATGCTAGGGGGCACATCAGTACCTGATTCTGGCTAAATCCATAGACCGATTATCTTTGCTGTCAGCAAGCCCCTCTTCAGAATTGTAACGTGGCATGTGGAAACCCCTACCGTGATGTGATTCAGGATTCTCTATGCAACGTACGGCTTATCCCATCCTTGACAAAGACTTCCTTTGCTGGGATATTTGATTGTTCGAAACCTCTTTGCTTTCTGGTAATTAGGACAGATTTAGATGACACTTCAAGGATAGGATACGGGTTCTCGTTAGCAAATTTTTGCGGGACACAGACATGTTGGTATGCTCGTTTGTGACTATAAAGTGGACGAAGGGGATCTTTCTCCGCAATTTATATCTCACATATTGCGTGAGATTAAGCTATACCTAGTAATGGACAGAGTTCGTGGACTGGGTTCGCTTGGATCCTTTTGGTCATTAAATTGACTACTAATTTATACATTGCTTATCTAATCTCCGCAACAAGTCTTCATCAATCCGTTAGCTGTCACCTCACGTGTTTGCGAGTACTGCAATTGTTAATGGCAGTGGTAATGTCATTTCATGCGAGTGATTTCTGCAGAGCGCCTGATCTCATTGCTACAACCTTCACTGTATCATAATGTAAGACAATCGCTTGATAAAAAAGATACAATTTTTAAACTATTTCGCCTCTCCAGTTCCAAACAATCTTCGTGATGATATTTTGAATATAGTCACTTTGTTTCTATTGTACGTGTTAACACATTTCTCAAGTAGCGGCTTTACTCAGCTCTATTTGTGTTTTGTGGTACCAGTGCCCATCTGTATCATCCATAAGCCATTGTTGATCACATGTTATATTACACCTTCTGAGGGCTTAACTACCCATCAACATCGATGTCGTTAGAGACTGTCCAGATGTTCATTTGGACCCGATAGGGTAATGGACCTTGTCATCCAGATTTTAGTTTTCCGTGATTTCCCTAAATCGCTCCAGACAAATGCTGGGATGATTGCTTTTTTCCGCCTCTGATGACGGCGCTGTTGACGGGACGTTACACCTTTACTCTTCCTCTCTTCCTTCTTCCACTGATAAGCCTAATTTTAGAGAGTGGGTTTGTGCTGTCTTTAAAACATTGGACTAGCACTCGGATTTAGTTTTGGAGTGGTTTCCCAGAACCGCATCAGGAAAACACTAAGATAAGGACACAATGTTTCCTTTTCCCTCTTCGTACAGAAAACGTTGACCCCCGTGTCTTAATGATTCCCAAGTTGAGAGGAGGCCTAAATCTGACCTTCTTCCCTGTTTTTTCGCTGACTTCATATGATAAAAACTTTAATAGAGCTAAATCAGACGGACGCAACTGCACTTTATACAAGGTTGTTCCAGAAAACATAAGGAATTGCTTCATCTGTTCGCTCAGTACGGTGATTTAGCGAGATGGGTCTGTGGTAAGACATTGGACTCGTATTCTGGAGGACGGCGGTTCAAATCCTTATTTAGGTTTGGTTTTCCTAAATTAAGGAAAATACTGGGATAGTACTAAAATATTTTATAGAAGAGTGCTGATCACATAAAAGCACCTTTATTCGTAAGTGAAGACCGGTTTCGGCCCGATGTGGTCCACCTTCGGACCATGCTCCATGCCATCGTCTCCACACATCGTCACTGGAGTATGGTCCGAAAATAGACGACATCGGGTCGAAACCGGTCACCACTTTACGGATAAAAGTGCTTTCATGCGATCAAGACTGTCTATATAGTATTTTATTACTAGTTCATTGCGGTCGCTGCTGTTCCCAATATGTTTACAAAAATTATGAAATACTGGAATGGTCACGGAAGATTTTCTTCCTTTCGTTTTAGTGATATGGTTCGGATTTTGGGGAAGCATTTTGTTTATTCAGAACTATCGATGTGACAGCTCACCACTATGTGTGTATGTGGAGCAAACGTCAAACCCCGGAGTGGCAGACCACACGAGCTGGTCATGGGAAGGCTCTCCCGTGGGTGCGTCAATTACTTCTTGTAACGAGTAAGCCACGGGCAAGGCAGCACCCGCGCCGCTCTTTGTTGGCAGCAGGTAGGCGAGGAAGAGAACCGGTCTGCGGCTGCCCTCCGCCACATTCCAGGAACACATCTGGCAGCTGACTGGCCCCCTGCCGCTACAAAAAAAGAAGGGGTAAAAACGGGCCGTGGCAGCAAGAGCGGACGGGCCGCCCCGCCGCTTCCGAGCGCTCCACGCTCGCCGTCTATTGTCGGGGCTCTGCCCGCCAGCCATTATTCGCGAGGCGGGGCGCCTCACCCTCTGAGCCGGCAGCTCTCGCCTACGCGAGATACTGAACCCTGGCAGAAGACAGATACCCCACTGTCGAGATATGCTTTGAATGGTTTGCAGTCATTATCCGCGACCTCGCCGGTAATAATGTGTACACAGTTGCGTAATAACCAGCCATAACGTAATCTCTTCTGCTGTCAAGATTAGTCGCAATTGCGTTCCTGCGCACGGAGAAGTGAGAAAGAACTTGACTGTGGTGAGTTCCAGGGCCGAAGACCTGCTAGCCACATTCTGGCAGAGCCTGCAGTTCCGTAGAGAAGGGATCTCTCTAAGTGTGGTGAGCGGCAGTCACTTAGAGCCCAGTCGCTAACTGTAATACCGGCGGAGGGACTGTCTAATGAATGTGTTGGTGTCGTAGCAAGCGCCACGTCGTTAGCATACAATGGTCGAGGAGAAAAACAGCGCGGCAACTGGTAATGCCCCGACAGCCACACGGCTGACACACATCAGCACGCATGTTCCAGTCCACTGTGTCGTCCTGTCCGTGGCTCTTAACAAGCTGCCCGCAAGGCGTATTGCCTGTAACTATTGTCTCAGGGTCTTCCGCCGACGTTGTTGAATGTTTATTATGACTTTCCGCAAAACTAGTAGCTGACATTGTCAAAAATTCACCTTCCATTGCTGGTGGCGGACTTGAATCGAACCCGTGGCCAGAGATCATAAATACCTGTCGTGCCAACGTCTGGGGCCTTTTCCTTGTCATTACAGTTGTCGTTCTCCCTTTGTTATCTGCAATAGTGACTCGCTGGACTCCCAGATCCGTTTAACTTCAAGCTTTCGTCTTTCTTTTTAAAAGTATTGTTATGTTTGTGAATATCTGTGGCTTATATGAACAAACGGGCATGGTAGCCCTTCTCCACAGCGAGAACCTGGAGTTGGCGAATTTTTTTGCGTAATCGGTTTCTCATGGTACCTGCTCCGCCAATGGGTAAGACGTCAGCAAATGGCCAAGAAACCCCAAACAATTTTGTTAGCTATTCATAGTTCAACAAACGCTTTGCTACGCGGCCACAGATGACACAACACAGCCCGATACAAAACAAAAGTGTTGTCCACTTCTTGCTTTGTCCACACGAGTGTTAGTTCATGTGTCACAAACAAAGGGGAGTCATTAACACATTGTTTCCTGGATGTAATAACTTTCAATTCATGGGTTTTTTCCTTGAAGCGACCAGCGTCAACTTGCAACATTCTTAAATAGATCGTCGGGCAAATGAAGGCAGTAGCCTTTCATACAGATAGGAAGTGACGGCGGGTTATACAGTTATATTTTGAGAGATGGTAGTATGGCCCAAAGCAAGAAAAGGGTCCAGTAAACATGGACTGTAAAGTACGTCGAAAATATGGAAAGCAAAGAGCTTGCAGTGCCAGAGATTTGTTTCACAGTATTGAAGATGAAGATTTGCTCATAGCTCTCAAAATGTGCGTTCTGGACTCCATGTTTACACAGACTCATTTCCTTCTTTCCCTCCCGCCGGAGGTTCGAGTCCTCCCTCAGACATGGATGTGTGTGTTGTTCTTAGCATAATTTAGTTTAAGTAGTGTGTAAGTCTAGGGACCGAGGACCTCAGCAGTTTGGTCCCTTAGGAATTGACACACATTTGAACATTGGAGCTTCTCTTATCGTCTTGTTTACACCAATACTTATAATACACCCTGTAAAGTTGTTACTGAGTGAATGTAATTCTCTACGTTTTCCCTTTGTTTCTTATAAGCATCAGCGCGCACGTGCGCTTCTTTCAGTCTGGTAGCCTGTCGGCAAACGTTAAATAGTGCTGTCGCAAAAGGTTATGGTTTCTGCCCCTCGGTTTTGACGTCGGAGTTCCGGTAATATTATTTGGAACGGGAAGAATCAAGACAATCATGGGAACGTAGTGGCTCTTTCGGAGGGTTACAAACAAAGAGCGGATGTACACTAAAAGTATATACGTGTTCATCATTCGGATTATTTTTCTATCACATTATCACAGTGTTCTTTGAAATGAGACGGCTGTACGATGCGAATTGTAATTATGCATATAATTCTAAACAATTATCTGTGAACACCACCCTGCCACATTTTTCATTACGAGATCTTCGTTTGGCTTTACTTGAAGCAGCGTCACATGTTTTGTTGATTGATCTAATGGAGATGTGTTTTCCATGATTGTTCAAAGCTCAGAAAGGACAGAGGAAGTTGAAACATTTGCGTTAAGGAAAGTTCAATATTCTTTAACGATACGGCTACCGCTCATATGAATGTTAGATAAAACGTTCAAGTATGGTTTTTCGAGGCTGATTTTTCGTACACTTGCCGTTGCTATTCTTGTTCTTTAGAATTAACGTTAATTGGAAATTAGTTGCGTAGTATTAACAGTCGTGAAAAGGAAACTTTTTTCCCCCCACCCCACCATTATCTAGATCAGATATATCGTAGTCTTTTAATCGCTTCTGGTGAGAATGGATTAATTATGATTTTAGTTTCAGTTGTCGATTCTCGACTAAACCTTACAGAGTGAACCTTTTGATTTTGCGAGGCACTCTACTGTCTGGTGTTGCGTGTCAAGACAAAAGTTTACACAAGACCATAACTAGTTCGTCTTCGAAGTTGTTTCAGAGCGGATAGGAAAGGCTCTATTGTTTCGGGAAAGCCAATGGAAAACTGCTATTTTATTTCCGCAGCTGGCGCTGTTAATTAGAGCTTGTGATCTTCGCGATAACCTCGGTGCATACACGATCTAGCACATCTGTAGATGATTTCAAAAGGTGCATCACATTTCTCACGTTGTTTCTCCAGATACTCTCATTTGTTCACATAGTAATATGGTGATTTGTTCACATTGAAATTACTGTAAGAAGTGTGAAATGAAGAGACGCAAGTGTTGTGTAACACCGTCCAAAAATCAGGAGCCTCGTTTTCCAGCTTTCTTTCCAAGAAATAAGGATGTAAGAGGCATGCTTACGATCTTTTTTTGGAGAAGAGTTTTGTGTTCTCATCAGACCAGCATAAATAAGTACATTGCTAAAATTAGGATATGTACTGTAATTGTTCATTATTATTATTATTATTATTATTGCAATCACTGTCATTATAATAAGCTGTTGCGTATTCGTGGCTGTTCCTTTCGGACACGGACACGGTAAGAGGTCGGAAAACGTACGTACGTTTAAATAATGCTTTTCTTTTCAGCTGATTCATCATCAGCATTTTCTCAGGTAACAACACCATTTACACGCTTCAGGGCTTTCGGTACGTGGCGAACCATAAACTTGACTATCCAGTCTTCTCGTTGGTCTGCCCCCTCTGTGGAACTCTCTGGGTAGGCTTCTACCTAGAGACCAACTTTTAGCAAACGTTTATCGCTCACTTTGTCGATATTTTAAGATTTTGTCATGTAAGCTTTAAAATGTTGTGTGGCTTTCGTACGCCCTCGTTTTTGTTCCCTTCGCGCTTTACAACCCACACATCTGTTCGAAGAATTCACATTTGGGAAGCCTGCACTCCACCTATGACCTTGCTTGTAAAATGCATTATTACTTCCTTGCTTACATTGTTTCTTGCTGTTCTCCATACTATACCGTACATCGTATTGAATTTTTCAATTTTCTTTGTCAAAAGGGGAGAGTCCAACCAAGAAAAGTAATAAAACCGACTTGTTCAATGGACTTTTTTTTCTAAATGAAAACCAAATTGTTGCGGACTTTGGATTAACTACAAAACGCCCTCGATACTTTGAAAGTAGCAACCAAATTTGTAAGTAGGCGCTGTAGATGAACCGATCACCATTGCGGCAAAGAACAAAGACAGTGCGTGGAGAAAGTCTGCAGCGGAGGTGCGAAGCGGGCGCCGTGGCTAGCCGATCACCGGCGCGACCTCTGCGTGACCTTGCCGACTCGGCCGCGCCTGTAATCGTATGCCGGCCGGAGCGGTGTTTTTGCCGCGCGGGCAGAGATAAATTGCCTCTCGCGCAAGCATTTCCGTCGCACTGCCACAACGCACCCGCGGCGCGTTGCGTGTATCTTTAGGTCGCGTCTCGGATTACAGCATCGGCCTATCCTACCGGATGGGAACGGAAGTCCTTGTAGGCTGTGCAGATGCACGGGGGAAGAAAATAATAGAAACATGAACCCAATAGCGGCATTGGACCTAATTTGGCATAAAAACTCTTAATTCCACCGTTGGAAGTTGTAACGTTTCCTGCAAGAAAAAAGAAAACTGTTACAAAACCTTTAGCGAAGAGGGTGCTTAACAGCCGCCCCCCTCTTTTTTATGCTCGCTAATTATCTTCATCTACATGAGTACTCTGCAGTTCACCCGTAAGCGCCTGGCAGAATGTTCATCGAACCACTATCACACTGTTTTTCCACCGTTAGACACTCGTACAGCGCGCAGGAAATACGAACACCTAAATATTTACGTACGAATTCTTTTAGTTTATTACGACGATGATCATTACTTTCTTTGTAGAAGAGGTGGGTGTCAATAAAATAATTTCGCATTCGAAGGAGTAAGTTGGTTATTGAAATTTTGTGAAGAGATCTCGCTCCAACAAAAATAATAATTAAAATGGTATTTTTTTTAACGATTGCCTCCCTAATCATAACTGTGACACTCTCTGCCCGTTTGTACAACACGAGCTGCCCTTTTTTAACTTTATCGAAGTACTCTGTCAATCCGACCTGGTAAGATCCAAATCGCACAGCAAAAATCTAGCAGAGGACAGACAAACGCATTGTAGGCAATCTCTTTAGTGGGTTTTTTCATGATCTCCTACATAATTTATATAGATTAAGAACAGCACGGTGCTTATTATACACCACTTCTGTGGGGAACCCCACATATCTCTTCTATTTTACTCTTTGGCGTTCCGTCAAATACTACGAACTGTCACCCTCTTGACTGGGAATCATGACTCCAGTCGCACAACTGAAACGTAACTCCATTGGCACGCAATTTGATTAGAAGCCGCTTTTGAGGAACGGTATCGGAAGCCTTCTGGAAATACATACGTACGGAATCAATTTGAGATCCCTTGTCGGTAGCACTCACCGCTTCAATGGATAAGGACGCTCGGGATAATATGTTTCCTCCTCTAGTTCATCTGACATTTCCGGTCTTGTGAGTTGGGAAATATCATCTCGAAAGCTGTAGTCTCTGCTGGAAGCTACATCTACGCAAGTGAATAAATTTTTTTAAAGACTGTTCGTAGACTTGTCAACTTCATTTTCCTCATACTATGCATATACCGTATAATAAAAGACATATTGTCATAATATTAACTGTTGAACTTTCACGATCTTCTAAAGTCTGTCTAGTACGTCTTCCATAGTTTTTTCCGTTCACGGTAAAGGAGGGTTATACGACGGCATTGCGTTTCTATTGTTGATAGCCCAGGAAAACGATCAGCTCTGCGCTGATCTTTTCTGGCAACAGTTTAGCAGAACCATGTATACCGACAATGAATTTATTAGGAATATTTGAAATCCGTCTTTACAGCTACTAAAGAATGCGTATTTATTTTACGATACGCTTTTCGTTTTATTCATTTAAAATATTGCCAGTGTTCAGGAATGATAAATATTACGACGAAATATATATGGTAAAATAAATACTCATTTTTAGTAGCAGCAAAAATAGATTAATTGTACAGTAACTACGGACATTATAACCGTATAAACGAAGAATTCAAGATTACTTTGTTGATACAGATCCCATAGCATTGTTTTCGTGAACAGGTTGTTTTCTGGACACATGTAAACTTCGCCAGTCACAATGGTGTTAGTGTTCTTCTTAGAATTAGCAGGTCTCCTTAACGGCAGCCTCTCTCGTTTACCGCCGTTTTCCCAGATAATAGTTTCCGTATGCAGTTTCTATGTTGTTGGGGCACTAGATACGGTAACTCCAGATACTGTTAACAGATTTTAACAGTTATCACTTGTGGTACAACTAAATCTTGGGTCTGAAACTAAATGCGAGGAAGTGTAATGAAATTTTAGTACTTCATCCGAAATTAATTAGTTCTGAGCTCCGTGAACAATTGAATCCTATTACGATACAATCCCAGTACCGCATTAAAAAACGGTGTAGGACCTGGTGGAACTTTGGATGAGCAGTTCATCTGGACGGAAAATTCTGCCTACAGGTGCAGAAAGACTACCTCTTCTCTCTATGCCCTCCAGTTTTCGAATTTATTTTCACGGGATGTGAAACAGGTACTTGTGCCGTCACCCGTTCTGTGGAAACTCCACTACTCCGATGTAATCAAACGTGGTAAGGGTTGTAAAAACTCTAGACAATTGTAATTTACCATCAGTCCTTGTATGCGTTACATCTGCTCCACCCCTCTGACCAAGTCGGCGCTTCATATGCTATGTCTCTTTCATCGATTCCTCTGCGAGTATGCCCCTAATTACCTTGTCTCACAGTTGAAACACAAGGTCTCACTTATTAAGTATCCTAGCAGCGTGTCATATATAAAACATGACCATTTTCAAACTTCTTGAACACAGCTACTGACCTCCTGCAACACAAGCTACTGTGTAGTCTATTCACGGCTCTATACCATGTTGCATTTGAAAAGATATTGAAGTCCAACCATAGCCGTCCTCGTAATTTTTTTCGTTCAGTATTAATATGAATAACCATTCATTCCTCTCTGTCAAACACCGAGACAAACGCAAACTTATTTTTCAAGTTACGTTACTTTCTTTTTTTCGTTTATCAGCCAGCCAGGTCTACTTTTTTCTGTTGATTACTTGCAGTCTACTACCCTTCGTTTTCTCTCCGTCTCCTCGTCTCTTCCCTCACGTCTTCCGCTAATATGATCCACATTTTAAATTCACCTATCTTTAATTTATTTTTGTTATTTAGCTCTTCACAAACCTAGAGAAAGTTTTTTCGCTGCCGTAGCTATTGCTGTATTTGTTCTTTCTATTTTCATAATTGTTTCCAAATATTAGATTTAATACTAAATCTCTTGTAACGTGTTAGTCATAAACAATGAAATCTTAAACACGCTCACCGGACAAATACGGGTAATTAGTCACCCTAGAGAAATCATTACAAGCACCACTTAAGACCGTGTAATTCCGAACGTGATTTGATAACCATCTGAATTCTGTTAGGAAATGAGTCCAGAATGTTCTGTGGATACGTCGCATCTTGGTTAAGCGACTCGCAGAGCATCTGATCGCGCAATTCCACGAAATTGGGGGATTCTGATGTGGACGTTTTACCGACAGTTCCGACATGTCCCACAGATGTTCTAGGGGTCTCAAGTCGATAATCTTACAGCCATTTGAGATGTAATAGGGTGGGGGAGTGTTCAGAAAATCAGTCACATATTCTTCTAGTTCGGTGATCTTTTCTGTTGTCGTCTTTGTGTGTCTGTGTGGGCAATAGCCTCTTGCCAGGTGACAAACTCCGAATGTTCATTGCATGCAATTCCCGTCGCAATGTTCCGACAGGATGGATGGACCTTTATTCACCGCTTGTAAGCAGTTACTGTCGCGTTTGGAAGCGATTTTGATTCACAAGCTGTGAAACGCGTCTCCGGTCCCTCTAGTAAGCATCTTTTTCCGCTCACAATTCTGACGTTGTGTTCCGTGGCCATTTGTGTTTCACCACTGCTTGTAGACATACTGAACAGTCGGCCGCGAAACACCGGCAAATCCAGCAACTCCATACACCGTATCACCATGGCCACGGCCCCTTTTTCCCACTGTCACGTTCTTACATTTACCCATGTTCACGCACAGTATGTGCTTGCAACTGATGTCTCACTGATCGCTACTGTTTTATTCTCACGTAGAAGTTGAGCACGTTACTCGATCGCTGCGCCATCTGTAAAGGCCTAACTATTCATCTGTACGTGCGCACTGGTATTTTGTCCTGTGCGGTTATGAAGAATAACTAGTTAGTTGTAAGAAAGAGCCTTGGGCCCCTAATCTTGCCAATGTAATGAAATAGACGCGTAATAGCCCTCATCGGAGGTCTTTAACGGCATGTGATTTAGTTGTGGTTTTCAGTCCGAAGACTGGTTTGATGCAGCTCTTCACGTTAGCCTACGCCCTACATCCATTTGAGGACAAAGCATAATGAATGATTACAGCTCAGGTAGATTTGCAGATGAGCAAACAAACCAGAATGCGCTAAGAGAAGTTACGATACGAAGGGAAATCGAAACAGAACTCATTGCGTCATAGATTACTTAGAAAACAACCTCTGATAAAAAGAAGCCCATAAAATATTTTCCACTTGCAACAGAAGGCTAGTAGCAGAACTTTTGTGGGCAGCGCCAAAGAGAGCCGTCTTTGTGCCGGCTGGACTGCGGCCACGTCATCCCTGCGGACACCAGTAAACACTCTCGTCAGCATATATCTACGAGGCGCTAGTTGCCCATGCGGTATCGGACTTCAGCCATGATGTCCAGCGAGAGCTAGGATGCCGGTTGGCCAAAGCCAGTAACTGCCGCCATCCTTATCGTTTCTGAGCAACTGCAGACTTTACTGATTGCTCAGAGATAAAACGACGATGAACTCATCTGTATCTGCTTTCCAAAGCTACGGCCCACTACCCAGCCTGTCAAGAGCTCGTATCTCGTGCACATTACACACCCGCAGGAAGGGTAGCAAGATGTATATTCCCGTACATGATTATGCAGCCCCCCCCTTCTCTCTCTCTCTCTCTCTCTCTCTCTCTCTCTCTCCCTCTCTCTCTCCCTCCCCCTCCCCCTCTCCCTCCCCCTCCCCCTCCCCTCCCCTCCCCTCCCCCTCTCCCTCCCTCTCTCCTAACTCTCTCAGCGATATTAATTTAGACGAAGATTATTTGTTTGCGAAAGTCCTGTTTTCTTACGTTATCAAAAATTTCAGGAGTGAGATATGTACAAAAAAAAAAAAAAACCGGGGCCGCTAACATTCTCTTATTTTACTCATGTTACTAGGGTATGTTTTGTGTCTAAAGCCAGAACACGTTTAAAAAAAGATAACAGATATGAATTGATCAAATTCAGCCATATAACTATATTGCAGGTATGACATTAAATTATTAAGTAAAATTACTTTGAATATGGGGATTTCATTGCTGTTGCAGCAGTTTGAATTGCGCACCACCCATAAGTTCATTCCAGTATCCAATGAGAGTAACGCTTGCATCGGTAAAGTTTGTTTCTGTGATGTTTAAGAAAGGACGAGTTTCTATGTATTAACAAAAAAAATGGCTCTGAGCACTATGGGACTCAACTGCTGAGGTCATTAGTCCCCTAGAACTTAGAACTAGTTAAACCTAACTAACCTAAGGACATCACAAACATCCATGCCCGAGGCAGGATTCAAACCTGCGACCGTAGCGGTCTTGCGGTTCCAGACTGCAGCGCCTTTAACCGCACGGCCACTTCGGCCGGCTATGTATTAACGGCTACAACAAAGAAACAAAATGAACATTGGACAATTTAACGACAGGACGAATTCTAGCCGTATCATGGTATCGTATTCACAGCATAATATCGACAACTGCTGTAATAATTTACCCTCGTTTTTGAAACATTCTGCGAAACCTCTAGGACGATGCTAAGAAAAAGGCAATAGCCGCGTTAATCGAATGTTATCATGTCACTTGTTTGTGTTTAAAAGGCTGCCATAGCTTACGTGAGTGCAGGCGAGCAACTCGTTCTGCCCTTTCATAAGAAACTTCCACACGCAGCGGTGCAACACTTTTGAAGTCACAAGAAATGGAAATAGAAGTCCAAGATCTTTTCACCCATTATCAGAAATGCTATTGGATGTACTCAGAAGATCTTGAAAAAAGCACGCTAACGTTGTAGAATACGAATTCAAGGGTAAGATACAGGAATGCCGGATAAAAAGCTTCCAAACTGCTGAAAAAATGTAATACACATAACACCTAGTTGTGAGCAGACGTGCCGAAGGGAATGGTGGAAAAAAGATCAGCAATGTAAAGCCACCTATCGAAGGGAAGATAGGAAAATATCAGCTGCAGCGAACCTTTTCGTCGTCAAGAAAGTACTGTATTCAGTGTGATGAGGCTCTGGTCCTGGTAGTCACGGACGGGTACTTTGGTGATCTATATGAGAGGCAATACAAATTACAAACATCATTGCAGTTTCAGTCGGAAAGAGGGTGGCGCTAAGTTCAGTTGGTAGCTGGTTTTCAAAATTCAAATGTGTGTGAAATCTTATGGGACTTAACTGCTAAGGTCATCAGTCCCTAAGCTTACACACTACTTAACCTAAATTATCCTAAGGACAAACACACACACCCATGCCCGAGGGAGGACTCGACCCTCCGCCGGTACCAGCCCCACAGTCCATGACTGCAGCGCCCGAGACCGCTCGGCTAAACCCGCGCGGTAGCTGGTTTTCGGCGTGATGAGGAAGTGCCCCCGTCTCCCAACGATGGACGATAGGGTAGTGTATGACAGCCGACAACAACCAATCGCGCTCAAGTTTTATAAACATGTCAGGCATGATTTACCTCGCCACGAAACCGCAACGCGCAAAGAGTCACTGTGCACAGTGAATCGAAGACACACCCACTCCCTGTACCCATTCTCATGAATGTATCCTTCTCCGAGACAGCGAAATTACCGAGAAAATCCATTTGACCACCCCTTAACAGCGTGGATTATTTTAATAACTGTAGCACTTCCAGCCATGAAAGCTTACGTGATAAAATAACTGTTGCACTTCCAGCCATGAAAGCTTACGTGAAAAGGGAGCATTAAAAATTAGTAGAATGATTGCGTAACGTATTCGTGTTTTCGCTTTGCCTGAACTAGGCGACTCATTACATAAGTGTATTATCCTCATTGTGGCTGAGCGCCTACCCTCCTGCCATTCCATCATACATCAGTGTTTATTTTTCTGACTGTCCAGTCACCGCCGCGCCGTAATCGGCCGTATGACGCAATATTCTGTTAGGGATAATTTACACGAAAGTGCAGATGTGTCATTACGTTTAATTTATCGTCCGTTACTGTTATCAGACAGTTGATAACAGTGAAGAGCTTCATCTACAAATATTTTCAGTTGATCGCGTGGGCACATGATTTCAGATATAGCCTCTTCTGTAGCACTGTGTCTCACTGACTGCCAAGTACGCACAGACATGGTTCGCAGCGAGCAGGAGCGCGCAGCAACGCTTTCCAGTTATGTTAATGCGGCTTTGTTCTCGGCACACTGAGTCACTGCCAAGTCAGTTCGCATCGATCCTGATTCTCTCTCTTTTTCTCTCCAGATGTATGTGACTGGAAAATCGTATGCCGGTTGTCCTTGGCCAAGTCTAGGCAGTTACGTGGTGTCAGGCTGTGAAACACCCTTAAGTGAGTATCTGAAGCTATTCTACGCATGTAGACACGTAATTCTTTTAGTTTTCACTGTTCGTCTCTTGTCGTCTGCATGACACCATACTTTCTTCACCGGTGCCTTTTCCCCCTCCTACTCTTTTATGTTGCTAATGTAGTTCTTATTTTTTATGCAAACAAATGGTCGAATCGGCTGCAATGACCACACTTGTGTAGTCTGGATCATTCTTGAGTGAGTTTTAACTAAAATAAATTTTTGGTGGTATGACTATTAGGTCAACTGCTTTTTTTCTGATAGGTTCCGTATGCACTAAAAAAAAGTGCTCTGGAATTTCATGTTGTACTTCGCACTTTGTTGAAACAGTTTACGCCAACTCCTAATACTTTGGAGGCATCACGGAGATACTCAAAAGTATCAGCTGAATTATAAATATTTTCACTTCTGAAGCAACTGTCAATTTTAAAATGCTTGTGAGTTCTGCCGTCTAGACACGGGGTCCTTGCCTAAACAGCTCATTTCGCTAGCGAAAAGTCGTACTTGGTTACTGTGTTGGGATTAAAGTTATTGATAGAAGTTCGTCGTACATTGAACAATGACATCAGCAAATGCGGTATTAGTTTTCACCATTAATGTTGATGTCGCATTCCAAACCTAAATTCATATTTCGCAACACATCTGAGGTAGATAACAGATAATGAGAAATAGATTCTCCCTGACTGACTCCTTTTCATTCTGAAGAGCCCTCCAAGTGACTAAAATCTGATTTTCCCTCTCTTAGTACGTTGGTTGAAAAATAACCAAAGAAGAGGCAGGTCGAGCTTGAGTAATTTCAAAAACGTCTTGTATTATAAAGAGCTGGATGATGTAAACTACTTCGATTAGTTTCTCTGAAGACATTACCACGGCACAGCACTGTATACTGGCCGACCGGTTCTAGGCGCTTCAGTCCGGAACCGTGCTGCTGGTACGGTCGCAGGTTCGAATCCTGCTTCGGACATGGATGTGTGTGATGTCCTTAGATTAGTTAGGTTTAAGTAGTTCTAAGTCTAGGGGACTGATGACTTCAGATGTTAAGACCCATAGTGCTTAGAGCCATTTGAACCATTTTTGAGGCACTGTAGAGCGCGAATCTGTGACGAAGGAAACAGAAAAAAAGCAAACGTCTCAGAGTGTGTGTGTGTGAGAGAGAGAGAGAGAGAGAGAGAGGAGACTGGTGTGAAAGTCCCAGTTCAGTCTGCGTTGCCCTATTAGAAGCCACGTGTAAAGCGATGGGAATCTCATTCACCAGAAACTCTTTTGTCGCATGTATCACAACACACTTTTTTCTCCCGATAGGTGAAATGGTAAAGCATTGTATCAAAAACGAGAGTATTACTTCATTGTTTTACATCACATAAAAACTCTAGAAAATCATAACATCCTGACTCATTTGTCCATCAAACTGGTGCTGTTGAAACCGCATGTTGTATGGTTGATATTTCGAAATGAGTCATAACAGGAGCTGTTAAGTTACATTCGCCGAAGACGTCACCGTTGGGTTTTCGAAAATTACAGTCGTCTTCCTGGGTACACAGAAGACGGTTACAGTTATTATCTTCCACATTTTCAGGTCGATGGTTATTTCGGATATTTTCACGTTGTTTATAGCATCAAAGAACTACAGCCTAGCTAGAGTCGTCTACTTCGACTGACTAACCTGCCTTCTTTTCTCATAACAGAGGTTCTAAAAAAAGATTTGTTTTCCTTCACCGAGTTGTCACACATCTCTCCATCTTCGTTTATGTGTTTGTGTTTACACAGAAACTGATATTTGGAGACAAAATTACTCATGTGTCAGTGCTTTTCGCTGAGTTTTCATTGCAAAACAACTTACAATGAAATAAATGTAAAAACTTAATCGGATAAAAAGTCACCTACCGTACCTCCAATTTTAAATGAGACACACTGGTACTCGTTCGCCTTAAAAGGTCTTAATTCGAGTATGGTATATGTTATGAAGACTTTAAGTGACAATCTTTGTATATGAAAACTGCCCGAGTGTTAAGTGGCACCTGATCTGATAACGCTCAGCTTTGCAAGTGTTAAATTCGTTACTCTTGTATTAATAGGGGATAAAGATATTGGAAGTATTATTAACTCGAATTAAAACGATGCTGAGGGTGTTAACATTTTATGATCTGGCTATTTTGAAAGACAAGATCGACCTCTTGTGATAAAATTATGATGGACTGGCTGATGTGATTGGTGGAAGCTACTGTCCATTGCCCTCATTTTAGCCTGCAGCCCACATACACACTGTAAACGATAAATGTGGTACAGCCTGCTAAGGCCTTTCACTCGTCTGACCGCTTTGGTTCAGCCAGTTTTCGGCATTGGCAAAGAAAGGAAGCCATAAAGCAGCCATTTCGTGTGCGGGTGACCTACTTCTTTGCTGGCCGATGGCTGATGAGGAGATAAACGGTATTCCACTTCACAATTCTCACTGTTGTACGGCCAGAATGCCAGATGGGTAGTTACATTTGATTTGTAGATTCACATCCGATTATACTATCGATATGTAGCCATAATTAGCCTCGGTTGCTCACCGCATAGTTATTACTGGATGTGGTAATCTCTTGACTGCAGTGACTAATGTGTTCGACGTAGGTTGACACCCTGTAATACTGTCTTCATAGACAACAATGGAACTTTGCATTGCAGTGTAGCTTATGAAACGTTCAGTTTCTTTTCGTATTTCGGCCGTAAATATGGCAATTCACAGCTACACTAATTTGCATCGTTGAAGAATGAGCCTTGTAATTGTTGACCGATGACCGAAATAGTTGCAAAGAATTTCATCCCTGAGCCCTGTCAAAGCGGAAAGTTTGCTGTGGGACTTTGTTATGGCGCTACATTACAATATAGTGTTGTCCTCGAAGGATACCTATTGCTGTACGTATTGTCTGTATCCTCAGCGTTGGAAACATTAGGTAGCCCTTCGAGCTCTCCAACAACTTTGGAGCACTAACATTGATGTAGTTGCGAGTGTTTGCGCACTAATCGGCTTCCTATATCCAGTTGCATTGAAGTAGCAAGGCCCGTAGTGCATAGAATTGGCTCAGAACAAGCAATATGAAAAAGTGTAACAAATAGCGGTTCTGTGGTTCACAAATGACTGAGGACTCTCGGCACAGTTGTTGGGAGAGATAGGACTGTCGAATGGACAGCTTAAAGAGCCGCGAATTCGGGTTAAGAATGAACAAGAATCTATAGGAAAGCGAGAAATAGTAGAAGAAAGATAGTTATGCATTGTTTATGAAATCTGTGGAAGATGAGTTGTAGAAAAACAGGACGATTTCTGCTGTCGATATAGCACAATTACACAGGATGATCGAAGACAATAGGAGCACACTAGTACATGCAAACAATGTTTACTTCATTGTTGTGAAAACGGGGAAATTCTGAAATTTTGCTTTTAGAACGCAGCGCTGCTGGGCGCGAGTTGAGCGTGAAAAACAGTGGGGGGGGGGGGGGAGGGGTAGGGGGGGGGGCGAGGACCTGGAAACTTTTAAAATCTAGGGATACAAAAGGCGGTGAAACATTGTGTATGACAAACTCTCGCCATACAAGAGACTGTTGATGCCACAACTACCGGCACATACATGATTAATAGCGACAAATACTTTGCGGCTGGAGAAATAGCAGATTCACGAAACAAACGATAGAAGTCGTTAGGTATATGTGAAGATAATATGACAAGCATATACAATATGAATGAACGGAAAACATGTCACGTGAAGCAAACGACGTGTAGGTGCAGAGCGTGTAGTTTCTTATACTGGCTCAAAGTATAGACTTAGATAGGAAAACGAAATATCATATGTATAAATGCTGTTCTGTCGAAAATGGTCATATGAGAGTGTGGCTTTGTTAAACCACAGGTTAACTCTTATAAAAAGTAAATTAAAACAAAAACAATACAGCAAGCAGCCGCAGTGGCAGACACTTCAGAACTATGTTACAACCTTGCGTCAAATAGTCCACTTAGCCTGCAGTTCAAGCTTCGCCACCTACGGCGGGCACCTCCTGCGGTCGTTAACAAGTAGGTTAGCTGTATCCGGCCTTTAGTGCCCCCTCCCCACTTCCCCCTTCGACACAGCACCCACTCACGGTATCCTACGTCACTGACTGCAGCACAGACAATAACGGGCAGCGTTGGAGTCGACTTGCACGCGATCACGTTTCTCCTACCCGCAATGATTGTCCTGTGCAGGTCAATATGTTTTATTCTGATCGTCACGATTACATTTCTAAAGAGGCGTGCGACACGCATTAACTAATCCTCTTCACCCAACCGTGGACGTACGAAGTGGCACAATACTGCGCTTGTACTTCGGAAGATTCGGAGACAATAGACATTCCGCTTTAAGCCTTACATACTTGCCTTGAGTCATGCGACTACTGGCTGCTTCGTCATTCTCTCCGAGACCGAGCCGCTCCATCCTGTGCCCACGGTAGCCGGTCGCTAAACGATAAATAACAATCTGAATTACGGTTATAATATGGCACCAAGCTGATACCTGAGATATTTTTGAAATTGTTTTAACTTGTAAGATATAGGTGGCGCCTTTGGGCCCGTCTTTTCTTCATTATAGTGCAGTGGCACTTGTACTGTATATTAGTCTATCGTGAGGCTCTGTGCTGAGGAGGAGCAAAGTATAAGGGACGACCAGAAAGTTTCCGTTTGAAGGCATTGCTGCTACATATATAGGAGGTAGCGCGACTCCGATGCGGGTATATAAACACCGATGTATGGGCAAGGGATTAGTGTTGACATTCATGTTTGCCGACGTGCATGCGGTAAATGCGGAAACGGGAAGTGTGGCATCGTTATTACCGAATGCGTCCAAACAGGATCAACGTGCTATTATTCTTTACTTGGTTGCCGAAGAACACTTCAGGCCAATCCAGATCACCTGTTTAGCCGTCTAGAATAGCCTGATTCAGCTGCAACATTTCCGTTCCGCTGAAAACCATACTCCACCGAAAACGAATTAGCGCACGATGCCCCATTTTATCAAACTACTGCGCCACTTTATTTTGGTTCCTATAGCGGTTTTCTATGGTGCTTCTTCGTCTGCCAGTATTGTAAACACGTACCTACAAACAAGAAAAAAATTTAATTACGTAACTTTGTCTTTTCGAGATGATAATTTATGACTGCCCCTTATATCTACTGCTGCACCACTAACGACCTCGTTATCAGTTTCACTATACCTCTTTATCCCATTCTTTGTAGCGTCCTTCATTAAGAGCAGAAGAGAAACGCCTGTATATCTCCCACAGTGTGTCCGAGGACGCGAGTTTTCTCAGTTGGAAATTGGTGAACTGTATTGGGAGACGAGGAGGTAAAAACACTAGCAGGAACGTGTAGCTGCTGGTTTGGGCTCTAGGACAGGCAGGAGAGATGAAGTATGTCCGATACGGCGCGAGCTGACCCCGCCGTGAAAGCAGTTCACGGACGCCCGGCTATGGCAGTCGTGCACACGTAACCTTGAACTTCAAAAAATGGTTCAGATGGCTCTGAGCACTATGGGACTTAACTTCTGAGGTCATCAGTCTCCTAGAACTTGGAACGACTTAAACCTAACTAACCTAAGGACATCACACACATCCATGCCCGAGGGAGGATTCGAACCTGTGATCGCAGCGATCGCGCGGTTCCAGACTGTAGCGCCTAGAACCGCTCGGCCACTCTGGCCGGTCCTTGAGCTTCGTTGGACAGGTATATCATTGGCCGTAGTGCTTCCTGGCTACAGGCAATCCCTCTCCCTGCGAACATCTTCTACGAAATGTATAGTGATACTTTTGTATTTACCGATAGAAGTGGTGCAGTAGGTAGAAAATTGAACTCGTTGCCATCCTTATTAATGTTTTCCTTAGATTCCCACAACCAGTTAAAGGGGCTACTGGGACGGACTTGTGAACGGGACAACGATCGATTTCCTTCTACAGCAATTTTTCACCCTTTATTGATCTGGTGGACGGAGATATGTTGTTTCGTTTGTTTTTAGTCTTTAGCATATATTTCTAGTGTGACATACAAGCAATTTTCATATCGGCTAGGATGAAGGTTTGTACTATAGCCAACATAGCCAAAATTCGATTAGACCAGCACATCGTCTTGTGAGAATCCTATATACTCCCAATTCACGACATATTGATTAATCACGTGCACTTTTTAAAGAGTTAATTTTTTTCTGCGGCGTGATGTATCGTGACCTATCCATAATCATGCAGCACAATTGGTTAAGTTGTACCCAATGGTAGAATATTATCGTCGCCGGTGACGGTGTTTATAGTTCATCGTTGTTCTTTGCGCAGTGCCCTTGAATCGCTAGTGGGAGTGAACCAGATGTCGGACTCTTGCCTTTTGGTTGAAACGTGAGCACGTCAACAAAATGTATCGTGACACATTAGACAATGAATTATTGTCTTCGAGTGGTGTGTTCTGTATTGGATAAATTATCCTCATCAGGCATTTTGTCCGATTTGAAGTTTCAATGTGAAAGGTTTATTAGATAGAACCTGTGGCAGCCAAGCGATATTTAAACATTATGTAATTCAGTTGTTGATATTCCTGTAACAAACGTGAAAGAATTGTTACCCTAATAGACTAGATTCCTTTACAACAAACTAATTGTCATTAAAAATGAAATCCTTAACCAAACTACCGAAAAACTCTCAGACACAGAGAGCAAAAGAAGAATTGATTGTTATGGACACAACCTCAGAATGAAACCTAACCAGATTAACAAAAAGACTGATTACTTCCGCAAAAAAGAAAAAAAATGGTTTAAGGAAACGGAGAAAGATGTAAGAGAACTCCAAATCACAGAAAATATGCTCAAGGATAAAAAAGAGGTTCCAAGTCTAAACGGAAACCAAACGAACAATCCAAATCTCTGAAGAAGAAAGGAAAGCAAGATTAAAAGGAATGAAACAGTACTGGGCTAATAGAAAGGCACAGAATATTAAAAATTGATTGATTTAGCGGGCCCCAACGTAGGGTCAAACGAAAGAAGAAGACCATCAACAACAGCCTTCACTGACCGGATCATGTTCGCTTCTAATTAAAACCATTTCATTATGATATTGAAGCAAAATAGAGATTTTGACGAATTGTTTGGTAACAATCTAATGTTTACTCGCTCATTATTTATCACTAAGCTGTACCGTTCGTAGAGCATGTGCAATAGCAAAAAAAAAAAAAAAGTAAGTAAACCCTTCTTGTTAAGTACTGGGAATTAAGACTATTTCAGTGATTTATTTGGTTTGTGAACTGTAACCCAAGAAATTATTTTTATACATATGTTCATAAAATGATTTAAGGAAGGATATTTTGCAACAGACGTTTTTCCATGTTATAAAATTCCCACCAACATTTCGCAGCAAACGATAAGGGTGTCCGTACTAACAAACTGCATTTTCTTTTGTTATTTTTCGATGTTATATTCGCGAAGAAACGCCATGTTTAACTACCTTTTCTTGAAGTATCTTTTTGTCCATTACAGTTTTAAATTTGCAGTAAGCTAATTAGATAACTAATAATATTACCTGCAGGTTTTCTGGCTCCCTTCGGTACTAGCGTCTATGTAATGTATCTGTTCCCACCAAGATTACAACTTTCGCGCTATGTTGAGGAAAACTAGTAGCAACCAGCGAGCTGCTTAGTTACAAATGCGAGCCAGTATCGAGATTTTCCGTCTGCTCTACAATACCTCCGCAGAACAGAAGACAGAACAAGTCGCTTCCTTTTTTTTATCCATTGCGAGTGATAAGTGAAAATGACTTGGCAGTAGCGCCTAATAGATAGGAGAGATACAAAACTAGGGAAAAAATTATTGCGCTACTTTAAAACACGAAAATAAGCGGATTGTGTTTTGTCACATCCTGGAGAAATGTGTGATGAGAGAGTAGGATAATAGGACAGTGTTCAGACATCAGGGAATAACTGAAGTGAGAGGTGTTGCTGTAGTGGTCTTCATTCCGACACCTCGTTTGTTGCAACTTTCTAAGCCACTGTACCCTGCGCAAGCGTCTGCATCTCAGAATAACTGCTGAAACCTATATCTATTTGAACCTGCTTACTGCATTCATCCCTAGGTCTCTCGCTACAGCTTTTACCTCACACACTTCCCTCCAGAGGATAAATTGGTGATCCATTGATATCTATCAACCGCTCCCTTCTTTTAGTCAAGTTATGAAACAATTTTTTTTCTCCAATTCAGTATTTGCCCCTTAGTTACGCGATTCACCCATCTAATCTTCAGCATTCTTCTGCAGCATCACGTTTCAGAAGCTTCTACTCACTTCATGTCTGAACTGCTAATCGTCTATGTTTCACTTCCTACGCGGCTACACTCCAAACACCTTCAGACAAACGTTCTGACATTTAAGTTTATGCTCAATGCTAACAAATTTCTTTTCTTTAGGCATGAATTTCGTGCTATGGCCAGTCCGCATTTTATATCCTCTCTGCTTTCGCTGCCATCAGTTATTGTGCAGCTCAGATAGCAAAACCCATCCACTACTTTTAGTATCTCATTTCGTAGTTCAATTCCTTCGGCGTCCACTGATTCAGGTCGGCTACATTCCATTATCTATATTTTACTTTTGTTGATGTTTATCATATAATCCCTTTTCAAGGTTATATCTGTTCCATTGAGATTTAAATATCTCAGAGCGCTGAGTGTAAGTGTTCCTGTGAGATGAAGAGATTGGCGTAGGAGAGGAAGCTGTGGCGGGCCGCATCGGACCAAACAAATACAATATGGAGGGGGAGAGAGGAGAGAGGATACGCTTTTAGAATTAATGAGACGACCAGTAAACCTTCCAACTGAACTTCATGAGCCTACACACATCGACTTTCCTATCGGATCTCGTCATTCAGTCCCACAGATGACAATCCCATAAAATGTAAACCTGTAGTCGTCACGGCAAAGCAGAGAGCGCCTGGAAGATTACGAGGCGGTGGGCGCCATGCAAATTATCCGTGATTAACGACCGCATACCGGGCGGCTCGGCGTCGTATATCCTTTGCTGCTCTTTGACAGCGCTCTCTGTCGGTAGGCATTAGCATAACCGGTGCTTCGGCTGTGTATGGACTTGGAAAACAACCCGGCCCTGGCTTCTCTGTCGCTAATGAAAGAGAGCAAACGCTCCGCAGACTGGTCGACATTTTTTCCTGGATAACAGTAATTGAAAGAGTTTGGCCTCGCTTGAGTGATTGCTAAAGTTAGTTGTGCTGAATAAACGTCTGTCTGATTACTCCTGTTCTGTAATATTTGCGCAGCCGTAATCTGTGGCCTTAAGTGTAAATACAGTACATCAAAATATAAAATTCAACATATACGTCCCAAACTTTCCTATGTTCCTTGGACGTTGTATCCAAAGACGATTTTAATCCGAACTGTATATGAAAGAACCACACTATTTTAATTAAAATCATTCCATCCATTTTTTTTACCGCAATGACCACTACTTTATGCACTATGGTAAGTTTTAAGAAGTGTTTTCTCATCATCACATGGTTGGGGATACCTTCCTTATATGCAGTGTGTTTGTACCATATTAAACTTCAGGTTAAGTTTCAATTCTTCCCCCCCCCCCCTCTCTCTCTCTCTCTCTCTCTCTCTCTCTCTCTCTCTCTCTCTCTCTCTCAAGTACATTTTCATAATGGGCACTTCGCAAATCTTTTTCTCCGAGGAAACTAGGTGCGATGGAATAGTCTGACGAGCAGTGGGAAAAATAGCACGAATTTTTGGTAATATTTTTCTGAGAAGTTTGTTGAAAATGTAAAACATATATAAAATTGATTTATTGACCATAATGATTTGAAACATGTTTTTCATACATCTTACAATATAACATGTTGGCGCGCATTTGCCTACTTCAAATCTGCGAACCAGCAGACCTAACCAGTTACTATTTGAGTCTTAGAGTGAAAAGCACAATCCAAAACACGATGCTACTCTTATTTTTTTTCCTTCCTTTGCGCAGAGCTTCGCCAGAACCAAAGAAATAATCGTAGTAGGTATTCAGTGATCAAAAACCCAAATTTTCACTTAGTAGTCAGTGAGTTACTGTTCGGGAAACTTTCATTTCATATTTTGGAAGTGAAAGTCAACAAGAGGCACAGCTTATTCTGAACGACTAATGTATCTTAAAGCAATCTGTTTTGTGTGTGTGTGTGTATGTGTGTGTGTGTGTGGAGTGTTAGAAACATTTTGGCGGAGCACCTGGAGACAAACTGTTTCCTGTTACCTCACTGCTAAAGCGATGTCTGCATTTGTTTCACTCGCTACGCAAAGTCCGTGCTTGTTCCAGTTCACGTCATCAACTTTTTTTTCAGATTTATTAATTGTATAGACAAACACTGCACAAAACCTGCATGTTTAGTAATGTGCACAACTTCACATTTCTCTACATCAGGAGCTAGTATGTCACCTTTGAACCATGTTGGTAATTTGTTGTTATATACGAGGCTATTACTGCGTTTTTTATCAAAGAAAATTCCGTCTCAGGAAACGGGGCCACCCGCAAAGCATCTGTGGTTGTAACTAATTCTATCAGCTAAGTCATAAGTTGTTATCATGAACAGCAAAACCGCTATCACACATTCTTATGGCAAACCCAGAATTATTTTTGTGTGTGTAGATGACTCCATCCAGGGTAATGTAGTGCGTTCCGCTTGTGAAGAAGATTTTAGTCTAGGTGCAAAAGTGGTTATAAGGCCTATACAATGCTTTCCATATCGTAACTTACTGGAATAGTTACAAGTAGAAGGGTTTTACATAAATTAAATCCGATGGGCTATTAAAAATAAACTAGCTTCATGGCGCTTTCGTGGTTGGAAAAGGAGACTTTGAAGGTCATCTTACGTAATTCAGCACTGTTTCGTTCGTGAGTGCGTAAGCAGCAAGCGATTGAAATGGACGGTGTTACTTCATGTCCCGCCGGTTGAGAAGCCACGTCTTGTCAATCGCTTCTTGCAAGCAAGAAAGAGTAACTGCGGCTGAGGTCCATCGTCGATTGTGCCGTGTGTGAGAGAATGGGGTTATTGGTGTTGTGAAGGAGTGTTGCAGAAAATTCGAGGCTGGTCACACATGTGCATGGTGGTCGACGAAGACTGATGAACTCGTCCAGCGTGTTGACGAAATTGCGCGTGCGAGACGTTAAAATTCCTGAACATTCTGAAGGCGTAGGACATATTCGCAAATTGCGGCTACTTTTCTTTCATTTAATATGGCTGTAGATTGTCGACGTTGACTGTTCCTTCGGGGATGCATGTATGTCCGAAGGATATTGTATAGTACTATCCAGACACTATATAGTCATTGCAAACTTGTTCTGAAGATATGTCTCAGATTTCAACAACCCTCTTTGACATTTTTACAGAGAGATAAGGTTAACAAGTTTTGTGCATTGTGGGTATCAAGATGTCTAACTGATGTCCGCAAAGCTGAAGGAAAGAGTTCGACCTTGACAGTATTTCAGCGCTCAGAGAGGGAGGAATTCTGGAACGCAATAGTGTGGGCACGAGACGTGGATGCAGTACGTGAATTCTGAAACTAAAGACCAGTTCAGTAAGTCAAAAAAATCAAGCAGGCACTGTCAAACCGCAAATGATTGCCATAGTTTTTTGGGCTCGCAAAGAAATTTTCACAACAAATGATTGCTATTGTTTTTTGAGCTCGCAAATAAATTTCCACAATAGTTTTATTAGAGTGACGAGTGAGGATACTGTGACATAACAGATTTGTTGTGAGACTTACGAAACTGCGAAGGTCAGTTCAAATAAACGGCGCAGGATGATTACCGAAGGAATATCATTCTCCAATCATTCTCCATCATGACAGAGAGGCGACCCCACACAGCGAATCTGAGTGCACGGCTTCTTTGGCTGTGACAATTTTCATTGTCCTCCCTACATTACGGACTGGGCACGAAGCGACTAAACAGCTTAGCTGCTACCCAGCACCTCGCGACCGACGATGAAGAAAGCGTGGTTCCGGCAACTATGTGAAGCACCAGGCGGCACCATTGTTTGATGAAGGGGTAAGCTGGTGTCACGGCACGAAACATGTTAGAATTTCGATGGTGGCCATGTGGAGAAGAAATGTTAACATGTAAGTACAGATTGTGTACAAAAATATATCTATTGTGCTTTTTTTTTAACAGGCAATCGGGGGTTAATTTGTGATTAGGAGCCGGCCGGGGTGGCCGAGCGGTTCTAGGCGCTACGGTCGCAGGTTCGAATCCTGCCTCGGGCATGGCTGTGTGTGATGTCCTTAGGTTGGTTAGGTTTAAGTAATTCTAAGTTCTAGGGGACTGATGACCTCAGAAGTTAAGTCCCATAGTGCTCAGAGCCATTTGAACCATTTTTTTGTGATTAGGACGCGATAGGGAGATGGCGGTGCGCTGTAAATGTGAGCGGGAAGGCGGGCGAGCGACCTTGCGTGGTCGTCGGCATGGCGTCGGTGTCGGAGTCGGCGTCGGCGGGCGTCAGGTAGGCCTTGGGCCACTATAATTAGCGGGCACCCGTGACGCAAACGGCCGCAACCGCAGCTGCGCTACACCAGCTCACTGCTCCCTCTCACGCAGCTGCCGCTAAAACACGTGCGTCTGCTGCACGCTCTGGCCCTCCCGTCTCACGCACATCACAGTCGATGTTCAGTGAGTGGCTTTACAAATCACGAAATTTTGGCGCATCTTAGCACGCTGCCTTCCCCCGTGGTCTTATGACTTACTCAGTGGCGTAAAGAACCCTTTACACGCTCAGATATTTACGTCGATTTGTCTGTACAGACAGTGTTTGCACAGACAAATAGTTGCGTGTGATCTAATCCCCCGACGGAAAAATTTGTCTCTGTTAGTATTGTGTTCGACCTGTGCGAGGTCTGGTTGCGCTTGATCAGATGAAGTGCTTTAGTACTTCATTCTGGCACGATGTGTTTGTGGAATGATGTACCTCAACAGTGACGGTGATACCACAACAGAAAATTTTAGATAATCATTGCTTTTGCCACCTGCCAAGTACCTCAATGTGAGTCTAAGTCTTTCGTAAGCACTTAGTGATTTCCGATTACAGTGTCATTTCTCCTTATACAGGGTGTTTCAAAAATACTTTGACAGGTTCCTTACACCAAAACAAGAACAAAAGTTTCTAATAAATATGGGCTCTAAAATGCACGCCGTAAGAGCGATGAGCACATTCTCATTTTCGCTACTGTGAAACACACCTCTTTTATTGAACAACTGTTCATAACTCTTAAGGCATTTAAAGCCCATGTTTACCAGACATTATTTATTGTTTTCTCTTAAGGAACCTGTTCCCAGTGTTGTAAAAGTATTCTTTAAACATCCTGTATACAGTGTAACTTACTGCAACAACACAAAGAATAATTCTTTGCCCTACGTAGCTGAAGAGTCGAATCCCTGCTGAACTTCTGCGTTTTATAGAACTAATCTTATAAGCAAATTTCCGTAATTTGGCCATCGCTAGAAAATACTCTGCACTATGCGAAAACAGCATTGTGGTTGGAAGGTGTAAATTCGAATTGCAGACCAGATGGGCAGACTGTCGTTGTGAACATGATTTCAGACAAATCTGAGCGTGTAAAGAGCCCGTAATTCGAATATCCCGTGTAAAGAGCCCGTAATTCAAATATCCCAGCCAGGTCGCGGGTTCTGTGTTCAGTTTTCGTGGGAGCACATTTTTGTGAGAAGGGAAAGAAAAGCGAGGAACGGCAAACGAAGAATTACAAGACGGAGAGCGAAGCAGAACTAATTAGAAAAAAGGGTAACACGAGGAGAAAGGGTTGGAGGGGCGAACAAATACTAAAGGAAATCGCCAGGAGACTAGGGTTGACTTGTGTAGAGCAACATTTCCATAAGACGCACCTCTCTCGTGTCATCATTAATTACGCCTACTGGATGGAGTTGCTCTCATTACAACACGTGAACTAATGTAACGGAAGTGTAAAGAGGATATTTTGCGTCTGATTGTTCGTTAGGGCGTTGCATTGATCGACAATGAAACAAAATGATGAGACTTAACTTCTGAGGTCTTCAGTGCCCTAGAACTTAGAACTGCTTAAACCTAACTAACCTAAGGACATCACACACATCCATGCCCGAGGCAAGATTCGAACCTGTGACCGTAGCGGTCGCGCGGTTCCAGACTGTAGCGCCTAGAACCGCTCGGCCACCACGGCCGGCGATAATGAAACAGTGAAGGATATGCATTTACGGTGCAAGCTGTGCTACTCTGAACCGTGTGTATTGTTATTGTATCACAAAAATAGAATAATTGAATTGTGTTTCTTTTACTTAATTGTAAACCGTGCTGATTTCAGTGAAGCAAGAAAACAGCGTAAGTACAGTGATGGTTGAATGAAAACATTGATAGTTGTCGTTAGGAGTGGGCGCAAATTCTTTAAGTTTTGTCTAAGCACCAGTAACCCTGGGCACGTCAGTACTGTTGCTCGAAATGTAGAACGACAGGACATCGAATTTGGTACCTCGTTCCAGGAGCCCAGATAACAACCGCGGTTCACTATATCGTGGATTAGTAAACGTACTGGATGCATGATATTTCAGTGTCCTACCGTTCTTCCCACAGTAAATTGCTTAGGGCGCTCTGATTACGTAAGTTTACTTCTTTGGCATTTCGGGCGTTGTTCCAGGCCAACGCCTAAGTTTTTGTAACCAATCACGATAGTGGCGAGAACTGTAGTATTGATGGATGAGACAGGTACGTTACTTGATCTCGTTAATATGAAGAGCAATCAACAAACCCTGTGCCATCGAAAACTCCATATTTCCGTTTTGGTTCAAGGTCAATGCTACCTTAATCAAAAGATCGGTGACAATGACATTCCACATCATTCACATATGTTATCCATTAGAGAACACGTTCCAGTACTTCACGATCCAGTGGCAATATCTTCGTCCACAGCAGCCAGGCAACGTTTTGAGACGGAGTGAGATATGGTAGTTCTGCTTGCAACGTAGCTACAACTACTCAGCTGATGCAATGCCGGCTAGTCTTCGAATCGGCAGCGACGTCTCGAAATGCGTTTTAACAACGAGCCGTCGAAGGATGGTGCAGATCCGTTCCTTGATTATTGTTAATGGTGACGTCTAACACTTGTAAATGGGGATATCTTTCATCCTGGGGTGAACACGTCGGATGATAGGCGGCAACACAAGTCTGAAATTGGTCAGTTTCTCTACACTATCAGAGCAGTCACTCCCTTTTGCTATCGGCCTGGCGGCTCAGCTCACTGGAAGTACACTCTGGGCTGTGCCGTCTTTGTAGACACTGTGAAACATGTGAAACCTATCGCCGCCCCGTTGGCATGCGCCTGAGGCTTTTAATAGTGTCTACTCCCCGGGTGACATATTTTGTTTCCTTAGAGTTTGATAGATCAAGTAAAATCGGTCTCGTTTGCGTATTTTTTTTTTTTAATTGTTTAATGCAGCAGCTTGCCGGAGTCGAAGGTCATCTATATTGCTACCTAGTTTCCTGCGGTGATACTGAGGTTTTCGGGGTTATGAGCCTAATACATTAAACACAGTGTGTCTCTAGTACATTACTGTAACGCAGATACCACAAGCAAGATACACGGCTAATAAGCGTATGTCTTGACTAGCAATAATGTATTGCGGTTTATGCAGCAACGTTTAGTTTAGCTGTGCTTCAGGCTCGACAGGTAGGCTACGCGCTCCATGTTTGAAATCAAATGCACGTTGCTCTACTTTTTCGTGTCTCTCTGTCGTCATCATCGTCGTTAGGTTACAATTATTGTTCTGTACTAGCATTTCCACAGTGAATCAACTCTTTACTACCTACGACGTCTGAAAAATTAATATTCTCTATGTCTTTGTCAAGTATTCATAGCCGGCCGGTGTGGCCGTGCGGTTAAAGGCGCTTCAGTCTGGAACCGCGTGACCGCTACGGTCGCAGGTTCGAATCCTGCCTCGGGCATGGATGTGTGTGATGTCCTTAGGTTAGTTCTAGGGGACTGATGACCACAGATGTTAAGTCCCATAGTGCTCAGAGCCATTTGAACCAGCCAAGTATTCATAATTAGCGACGAACAGTGAATAAAGGAAATATGTAATAGGTGTTAAGTGTCTCTGAGTCTGAATATTGAAGAGAATAATCAATGACAATACAGACTACAGAATCCACAATGTCATCGTTATTGTCCTATCAGTACGTTGTGGTCTTCGTGTGTGACTGTATTTGAAGTTGCTAATATTGTTTCCTAAAATTTATGTGACTAAGATGCGCAAGTGGGTACTTTTAAATCAGACATTCTCAGATTCAATTATTAGTCGGTCTTCGAAATTTTCTCCGGTAACTTTAGCTTATTTCACTTCTGGCAGTAAAAAATTCCAAGTTGCTGCGAGGTTCGGAGTCCACATTCAACAATAGGTTCCCCTATAACGGACTTGACTATATCAGTTCAAGTGTTGGAGGAGCTTCAGGCGCTCAGTCCATAACCGCGCGACTGCTACGGTGGCAGGTTCGAATCCTGCCTCGAGCATGGATGTGTGATGTCCTTGGGTTAGTTAGGTTTAAGTAGTTCTATGTTCTAGGGGACGTATGACCACAGATGTTAAGTCCCATAGTGCTCAGAGCCATTTGAACCATTTGTTGGAGGAGCACACCTAGTGCACCTAGTGAAGTACCGAGATTTTCAAAACAACATACGGCTTCAGGACTACTCTGCCTTACCTAATATTCATATTGATTCTACTGGGTTCTTCAACTGTGTGTGTGTGTGTGTGGTGTGTGTGTGTGTGTGAGAGAGAGAGAGAGAGAGAGAGAGAGAGAGAGAGAGAGAGAGAGGGAGGGAGGGAGCTGGGAAGGGGGGGGGAGAGAAAAAAAAGACGACGTAGTGATGTAAGCTGCTGTATAGTTGTTAAAATCTGCTCGAAGTATGCCCTTGGAGCCCTTTCATAGGACGGCACGCAGATACCCTAAGCATTCTTAAGAGCCAGAAATGAGTTTCCACATTAACGTGCGTAACAAATAATGGGATATTAATGTAGTCCCCGAAGGATATATGTGTGGGAATCCAACACAAAATTCTAATAACTTTCTTTCGTACAAGGGTGAACTTGCTCCGATGTGAGGGGGTACCACAGGATATTACCCTAGTACATAAGTGAAAGAAAATATGCAAAATTTGTTAACATCCTAATTTTTATACTCCGGAAGTTTGCAGTTATTCTTATGGTAACAATAGCTGATCCTCAAGAAACAGGTCTGCTGCGTGGGTTTTCCAGTTCAAATTTCCGTTAATACAGGCCAGGTTCGAAGTTTCTTCACCGTTTATGGTTTTGTGTTGGTACACTACATGAAGAGGACGTAGGATGTTACTGGCAGTGCGAAACGACGTTGACTATGTTTCTTCAAAGTTTAAAGCTAGTTTGCTTCTGCAGAACTAGTTAATAAGTTTAACAAAAGCGTCCTTCTTTGTTTCAGCTGATGATGCTTCTAAAGCTATCAAGGACAGATTTTTATGGAGACCAGGAACCGTGTGGCAGTAAGGCAAGCTGACCCCTCGCCGGGCAGGCGGACTTTGTTGTTGGGCGTTATTTTAGTTTCGTGTAAGAGAGTCGGCGCCTGTGGAGCAGAAGGTCGGCCGTGTCCTGAGGCGGGCGCTTCCCGTCGTTAGCGCGCGTGTTGCGCGGTCACAGCCTTTGAGCGGCGCACGTGCGTGGGCGGACAATAGGCGCACCTCCACCTGTCTGCGCTGCCCTTTGTCCCCCATCGATTGGGAGTGGCGCTGCGCGGCTCCACAAACGACCTACCGCTGGCTGGCGCATGCCGCTTTATAAAAACGGAAGCAAGGCGAAAGGCATAATCGTATGAGATTCCGGGTGGATAAAGAAACGTGATTTAAGTTTTGATCATTAGTTTCCGTCCACAATATTTTTTCTGTACAGTCGGTTGGTGTGTACGATATCAACAGCGCAGGGACATCCGTGGGAGTAGCGTACATATTAGGAGTGTTCAAATGAACAGGTACGAAACGTCGTAACAGCCAAATTGGTTGGGATAATGTAGTGAGACATCGCCAGGGACGCGAATGTATTGACCGGCGTCGTTGCATTCGCCGTCGACTCCCTCTAAAGAATACAAAGCTTTGCTCACAGCAGGTAAGGTGACGCTCACCGTCTTTTCTGTTTTCCTAGGTCCGAGACTCGAGCAGTTCCTCGAGCACGGAAAAACCATTAACAGTGACGCGTAGTATGAGGCACTCCGTAGCCTACGCAATCCATCAAGAGCTAACGGTCTGGGCTGCCCTCGGAGGGAGTGATCTGCTCAACGATAAAGCGCGTCCATACGTCTTCAAGGTCACACAAAGTGTAACTGCCAGGTTCAAGTAGGCCCAGCTTGAGCATCCGCCCTACAGCCCGGACATGTCGCCCTGCAACTTCCACGTGTCTGGTCTGCGAAACGCTTCAACTCGGACGACGAACTGAAGAACACAGTTGCTGTCACAGCCACAAGAAACCTGCTTCTCGTAAACAATGCTACAGGTGTGCCCAGGCTTCTGGTCGTTACTTTTGAATCAAGAAGTGCCATTTGAACCTGCTTACTCTAGTTTCCCCTAGATCTTCAAAAAAATAAAAAAATAAAAATAAAAAATAAATTCAAATGTGTGTGAAATCTTATGGGACTTAACTGCTAGGGTCATCAGTCCCTAAGCTTACACACTACTTAACCTAAGTTATCCTAAGGACAAACACACACACCCATGCCCGAGGGAGGACTCGAACCTCCGTCGGGATCAGCCGCACAGTCCATGACTGTTGCGCCTTAGTACGTCTTCCTGCACAGTTTTTACCCCACACACTTCCCTCCATTAGCAAGGTGGCGATACCTTACATGCCTCCGGATGTGACCCTTCAACTAAACCTTTCTTTCAGTAAAGCTCTGCCGAGTTTTTCAGTACGTCCTCATTACTTATTCGATCCACCCGTCTAATCTTTCTTTATTCGTCTGTGGAACCACATTTCAAAGCTCCTTTTCTTGTATGAACGTTCAACAGTAGCAGGAAGGTAATGAACGAAGATTACAGTTTAGTACACCATCGGTGACGAATTCAGAGATGCTCGTAATGGTGAAGGCCATGTCTTTTACAAAGGAGACATCATTGTATCAGTGGACACAGGGGAATGGGGATGTGGAAAATCTGTCGCCGTCTGTAATAGCGGAAATATAATTTAAGAAGTATTAAGAAAACGCACGATCGGTTATAGAGAAAACACGCTATGGGTATTCAGCCACTGCTCTTACTAAAGAAAATTGGTTCGTATTTGCAGTTGTCTGCTATTTTAACATGTGCCACAAAAATGAAAAAATTTCATTTTATCATTTCCGAAAATGATATTTTTCCATGTCTTCCTTGTACTTCTACCAGTGTCAAGTTTCGTTTATCTAGTGTGGATACAGCAACAATTAAAACAGCGATCGTTCGGAGGATTTTAGAAAATAGTTGCCGCTGGGACTGCCATATGCTAATGTGTATCTCTCGGGTACGCTGTTCAACTGCCACTTTCTCCCTGCTCCATCTCAAAGAGTGCACGCGGCCGGCAGCGAGGCCATTAGAAGCGGGAAGAAATACGACGAATGCGTAACATATTCTCCAGTGCGAGTAAAGGTATTTGAACGGGGCGAGCGGCTTCTGCACCAGCGCTGGTCTAAATGCGGTTACAGTATTTTCGCTTTAAACTAATAAAACTAATTTCAGCTTATGATGTAACAGCTTGAGCTGATTGTCGTGGACAGTGCGATAACCGTATTACCAATTAAGCCTAAATTGCTTGTTTTACTATCTTCTTGTTACACATGTTTAGATATGAGTTTCACCTTTTGAACCGTGTCTGTGTGAAAAAGTCGATACTCGTGTCAGGAGACAACAGACATTCTGGGTTCGTACTGTGTCACTCTATAACGCTACGAAGTCACCCCATACTCGTTCATAAAACCTTATTTATTGTTCAAATATTGACTGTAGTGGCTATTTTTCCACGCTTTCACACACTACCAAACAAGATTTAGTGAATTTGATTAGGAGTTCCAGATATGGTAAGAACGATCTGACACTCCCCCTTTTCACATTCGTAAGACATCAGCAAAAACAACCTGTGAGTGCGTTAGCGTTTAGTGGACTCTTATTCTATGACAGAGCACATCGGTGTATAGCTGTACAATTGGGTTTATTCCTATATCGTTGTTAAAGAATCACACCGGTTTACATAGATTGTGACATGACAGTTTCAGGACAGTTGTCAGTATAATGCGTTACGTCCTGTTTAGCAGAAATAACGCCGAACACAACAATATCAAATTTAAATAGAAGGTTCTCTACAAGATTTTTCTTACTTCTAGACAGTGAAGTTGGCCAATATTACTACAACTCAACTGATTCCGGTTCTAAGTTCGGTACTGTTTAGAATGACAATCAAGTCTACGGAGGATTGTTAGTTTTTGTGACAAGATGAGCAAAAGATTACTCAAGGTTGTTCGAGTTCACAGTGGACGCAAGCTGGTGATCTAACTATTTTACGCCGGTTCCAGCGGCATTTACCTTTAGCTGCGACGCGCAGTCGGCTGCATGGCTGCTCTCGTCCTTTGACAATCCTATAAAAAACTAATCAAAATCCTTACTGATCTTATCAGCTAAAAGTGTCCTATGTTTCCCGTTAGGCGAGAAAACATTCACTTATCCCTAGTCTGGAAAATATGGCGATATACACGTGCATACATGGAGCAGCGTGTATACTTCAATGCCCTCTCAGTTCTCCCAAGAACGTGCTGTTTCGTTTCTCCGTAATCGGAGCTCAACGACTCTTCAGCTGATTTCTAGCTGAATATCAATCGAAGTTCCATTTTTGGCTTCGTACAGAGCGTGGATGCGCCCTGTTCTACACTTGACGCTGGTTCAGAGGAAAGTACCCAAAGTTTTCGATATTTTGTCTTTCGTAGCAACCTGTCCCCCACCTGTGCCCTTTCGTGCTTCACGTCACGGCTTTTTCAGACCAATGGGAGCGTTTCTTTCATCTTGTGGAAACTACCCCTGCCAATCGCAAAGGGCCTACCTTTAAACTGCGTCGAAATATCGCCCCTTCTTCTCTTTCCAAGTTTATTTCAGCCAATCGGACATTTTGTACCCACTCCTGACGCCTAAAAGTTACATGCGTATATCACGAGTGTACCACAGGTCTTTCACGTGATCAACTGCATCGCTGGTCTGTTTCTATCCATCTGGAAATTTCCCAACGCAGTTTTCTAAAGCATTTCTCCGTCGCAAGCAGCGCTGGGCCGCTACCTGCTGCCCTCGATGTATTGCCTGGTGCGTTTGTTGTCCCTCTCGCCGGGGAACACCAACCCCCTGTTGCCTTTCGTTGTATGTGGGCCATGACGACGCAACTCGCATCTGCCCCCAATCTAAAACGTTTCTTCCAGCAGCTTTTTTCACCTTTTGCTCATTGACATGCAGGATTTAGGTTCGGTTTGTTAATACCGTCGAATCGAGTGTCATCTCTTTGCATTACATACTGTACATTTTTATAGGCAAATCTGCTCACTGTCGCCGAAGTATGTCAGGTGACACATCCATGTACTTATTACAATGTATAAAATCTCCTGTAAGGTGCGAAATTGACATTCATTCAAGCGGCCACCTTACAACGTAACACTGATACGGTGCTATGTATAAGTACAGAGAACTGCTGCGAAGTTACATCACTTTCAACTACGCTCTCACTTTCGAAATTGGTTCGCATTCCCGCAGTCTTCGCAAAGTACTCTCATTGTGATACTGCGTTTCTCCATCTCTGATACTGCACTTAAACCGTAGTTGTCTCTTTTTATTAGAAACATGTGCACTGTTTGACACACATGTAACTTTCTTAGAAGAAAATAAAATATCTGCTTAGTCTTCTGTCAATACACGTACCTGTGTCACATGCAGAAGATACACAAAAGTAAGCTTGAAAAAAATGTTCAAAAGTGTGTGAATTCCTAAGGGACCAAACTGCTGAGGTCATCGGTCCCTGGACTTACACACTACTTAAACTAACTTACGCTAAGAACAACACACTCACCTATGCCCAAGGGAGGACTCGAACCTCCTACGGGAGGGTCCACGCAGTCTGTGACATGGCACCTCAAACCGCATGGCCACTCCCTGTGGCAGTAAGGCAGTAAGCTTATATATTGCCGTGTACTGATAAGTCTGCTTTGCGCTATTTCTCGTCAACGAGCGACTTCGTACGTTGGTTGGGAGGCTGTATCCAGAAAGAGCAGACATCTCAAAAATAAGGTCATAAACTGTCTTACATTTTGATAAATAATCTACTTTCGCTGCTAAAAGAATTTAAGTTAACCTATTTTGAAAATCAGTGAACTGGGACACATGTGTCCCCCGAACTTAACTAGACCCATGTTTTCATGTGAACCTAGGGTATCCATAGTCTTTTTTTAAATTTTCATTTTTAAAATGATTTCACCATTATTGCAATCATGGAAAAAAGTGTTACAAATCAGTACCAAAACACATTTATTCTCCTGACAATGAAAAACATGAAATATCTCATACCATTATAAGATTTGAAGATGGCATTGAGATACTGCACACCAAAGTTTTCTACATTCCATGAAGTTTTTTGCAGCATATATGTCCCACTACATACAAATTATGTACAAAAATGTAAATTATTGAGTCGTGTAGTAATGTTAAAAAACAATGTTTATGGAGTGTAGGAAAACACAATTGGTTACTACAGGTATTCTAGGAATGGAGAAGATAGTAAATTGATCTTATTGTCGTGAACCAGATACATTATAAATTCACGCCTTCCTGTTTGACCACTCACAGCCTTCTTCTACATGTGCACCCCGCGGTCACTAGTATTTTCCTCCAAGTTCCGAAAACATCGCAGTACATACTAGCACTAGACAGATACGAGATATAGATATCCCAACGATCGAAACTGGGTATTACTTTAGTGGGATATAACACTGATCAGCCAGAGCGTTATGACCACCGACCTACCATCGACGGTCGCAGGTTCGAATCCTGCCTCGGGCATGGATGTGTGTGATGTCCTTAGGTTAGTTATGTTTAATTAGTTCTAAGTTCTAGGCGACTGATGACCTCAGAAGTTAAGTCGCATAGTGCTCAGAGCCTACCATCGATATAAATCCATCCAGGCGATAGCAGCGTCACCTGGCGAGGAATGACTGCTAGTCAGACAAACACACGGTGCATGTAGTATCAGTGAGTGTGCTGTCCTAGTGTAGAATGGGGAAGGTGCGCGATCTATCTGAGTTTGACGTAGTAAAGTAATTGGGTAAATTAAAAAAATCTGCTCATCAAGCGGCGGCAGGAGAACACACATAAAAAAGGCTTTAGGTATGCAAGCTTTTGGAGTCAGTGGCTCCTTTTTCCGGCAAAAGGGTAAGGAAGAGGGGTGAAGGAAAAGGAGTGGAGAGGTTTACGAAAAGGGGCAAGGTTCGGAGTAATCACACAGAACCTCAGGGAGACTTTTTCTATACGCCAGAATGCCGGCCGGGATGGCCGAGCGGTTCCAGGCGCTTCAGTCTGGAACCGCGCGACTGCTACGGTCGCAGGTTCGAATCCTGCCTCGGACATGGATGTGTGTGATAACCTTAGGTTAGTTAGATTTAAGTAGTTCTAATTTCTAGGGGACTGATGATCTCAGATGTTAAGTCCCATAGTGCTCAGAGCCATTTGAACCATTTGAGAAAGAAAGGCTGAATCTGACCCAGGGAAGATTGTGATGGCCCGGAGACTCGCCACGAGCATTTCGGAAACTGGACGGCTTGTCGGGTGTTCGAGAAGTGCTATGGCAACTGTCGTTAACACGTGGCGAAACCAAGGTGAAACTTCGTTCAGACGTCGTGGGGTTGGGCGGCCGTCGTGGGGTTGGGCGGTCAACCCTCATTATGGACTTTGGACGTCGCAGGCTGGGCAGACTGTTAAAACTGGACAAGCGGAAAACTGTGGCAGAACTAACACAGACTTTAATGCTGGGCAGAGTGCAAGTGTGTCTGAACATACGGTGCACCGAACACTCTTAACGACGAGCCCCGATGACCCTTGCATTTGCCAATGCTATCACCACGACATCGGTATCTGCGACTGAAATGGGCATGTGACCATCGGCACAGACATTAGCGCAGTGGCAGAGCGTTGCGTGGTCTGATGAACCCCGATACCTTCTTCATCGTGCCGATGGGAGGGCACGAATACATCGTTTTCCAGGGGAACAGCTTCTGGCATTTTTCAGCAAGATAACACGCTATGTTACATGGGCAGGCGTGTGATGGAGTGGTTCGAGAACGCGAGTTCCAGTTAATGTGCTGGTCCCCCAGCTCGCCAGATCTCAACCCTATCGAACATATCTGGGATGTGATTGAACGTGGCGTTAGAGTTAATGTCCCCCCGTCCTGAATTTACTGGAATTAGGTGACTTCTGTGTGCAGATGTGGTACCAGCTCCCCCCAGCGATCTACCAACGCCTCATTGCTTCCATGCCACGACGCGTCGCCACTGTTATGGGCGCCAAAGGTGAACATACCGGCAATTAGGTATGTGGTCATAATGTTCTGGCTGATCTACCACTAACCTGATCACCCCATCAACCACGAAAGGGTTAAAAACCCACCGGTAATTTGTGTTGCTTTTTCCTGCAGGCCCTGACTAACTTAGGCGTATATCGGGAGATTTGGTTCCAATAATCCACTGGCGACCTCTTTCCCTACCTTTATCCAATTTTGTTAGTGCTGACTTAAAAGTCGACGGTACGTGGTACGTGAAACACTTGATGTTATTTCCTTCTTTTCGCAAACTTATTAATACTGAAACGGTGATGAGAACTAATCTCAACATTCGATAGGTACTTTACACCGACTCCGAAAATTAGTTCATCTCCGCTATAGACATTATGCCTCCCTTTTAATGGACAAGTGAATGGGACCGAAGCTATAAACGTTGAAGTTAACTTGCTAAGAAGCGAAGGCCCATTCTTGAGACACTATAGCCATTGTTCTGCAGTGATTAACTTACTTCATATCGCTACTAATTTCCTGGATAGTGGCAGTAACGATTCGTTTGAATTCGCTGTAGCTAACTGCCTTCTTAAAGTTCGTTTCGAAGTCATACAGACGAAATTTATCCGCGTAGTGGCCAAGCCGCCACTCCTCAGCGATACCTATTAATATACAGTTCGCAGAATCATCGCGAAAACTATTTCCCAAGAAAAGTACTCTCGAACCGGTATGTTTACCTTCGATGCGGTTTCCATGGGTAAGGAATGTTTCAGTGGTTCATTCGGCTGGTTTGTAGTGATGGGTTCGCTACAGACGTTACGCCGCTCTGTTCTGAGAGAAACATATAGCTCTAAGCTATGACGTCAGGATTGCGAAACAACTGCGCTTGCTTGTGTCTAGGCTAGAGGAGGGGCTGCGTGGGTGGCTTGCTGATTCATTCGGCCCTGAGGCACTGACCGACGGAGCGCCGCGCGGCGCGATCAACACATGAAACGTTGGCATTATGCAAATTAGGCCGACTGCCCTGTCTCACATTCTCTTCACTCAGCATAATCATTATCATCCATTACTGTACATAGAACTCTTCATACATTACGCTCCTCAGTTTTATTCAGCCAAGATGTCCTGCTTGGTTATTTATGTCGCCATCTTTCTTCCATTGGATTGTCCTTCAGGACTCTCCTTATCACGAGAATGTCCAACACACGATCTCCTTAGTACATCTCCTATCTCAGTATTCGCACTGTCCATCTTCATTGCAGTTTCATAATAATCGCTATGACGTCCCCTTTCATCTTTTCCATTTACTTGTTTTGTTGTCCCTTCTTGTTGAACCTGGCATGCATCTTTCCAATGCTCGTCGGACAACCCTTCGTTTATGAACTGTTGGAGCATTTATTTAATTCTTTACGTATTCATTCGCTTGTTGCTCGTCGGACAACCCTTCGTTTATGAACTGTTGGAGCATTTATTTATTTCTTTACGTATTCATTCGCTTGTTGCTATCAGTTGACCTAAAAACAGAAATGCCCCACCCGTTTTTATAACCTCATCATTGATGTTAACTATTTTCCTGTCGGCGTACACACACACACACACACACACACACACACACACACACACACACACGCGCGCGCGCGCGCGCGCGGATAATGTTGCACCTTCCTCTATTCCATCAATTTCTGGAATAGTTCTTTCGACTTTATGTCAAGGTCGAAATGCTGCTCCAGCCTTACCAACCTAAGCTAATGGGCGTTTCCTATGATTTCGATGTCTAAATGTACGTTAAACATTGTAATAGACGGACTTCTACTCCAGCCTTTTCGTTGTAAGATGTGGACGCTTCCTGTGATCTATAAAATTATGTTGAACACGATCTTGCTCCGTTTCCATAAAAATTAAGCTTAAGCTATTCCTGGAACGGGTACAATTCAGCAAGGAATGTTCTTAGGAAGGGGCTGCGATTCATCATTTTCTGTTAATGTATCGACGTAGTAGCAGGCGATAAAATGTGAAAAATTCAACTATGATTTTCTTAAAACTCTCGAAGACAAGTCTCCGATGAACTCTTAAATCGGATCCCGGTCCGTCCTTCCCCTGTGTGAAATAATCTTCCCTTCGCACTAATTTAATTGCGAAATGCGTTTTATGTGAATAAGTGGCCAGTTCAAAGCGGAAAAATTAACAAGGATGATCTGAATGAACAAGGCGTACGTATTTACATTGCCTGATGGTTTTCTTGCCCCCCCCCCCCCCCCACCAAGCTCAAAGATTTTTCCCAAAAGAAAATGCGTAGCAGTTGCCTCAAATTACCTCGTCGTCGACCTCACCATCCTTCTTTTAAAATGCAGTTCTAGGACGGGCGAATGAAATGCTTAACGGCGATTCTGGTTTTTTTAGTACGAGCACCCTGTAGGACTGCAGGTGTGCAGGTGCTGTCTCGGCTGTCAGTTACGAAGGGCGCTGACGAAATGACGTTGTGATAACGGAGTCTTGTGAAGTTGCCGCTGACATGGCGGTCACTGGAGTGACGTCACGGCTGAGCGGCGTGTAGTGGATGGAGCGGCGTTGCCGTAGCGGGCGCGCCCACGGGCTGCACCGGATGTCTGGTGACAAGGCATTATTGTGCCATTGTTTCGGCAGTGGCCTTTGTCCTCTCCCGGGCACGATCACTCGGCCGGCGCGAGGTGGGACTACGCTCCTCCACTCAAGGACAGTCTCGGCTTAGCTGACCACTACCGTCCCAACCAATACACATACTTACCTTTCTTAGCCCTCGAGCGGGCGCGCCGGTGTATGAAGTGCGCCAACCAAAAATAAAATGATTTTGTGCGCCTCCATTTTTCACAACTGCAAACCTCTACCTATTCCTTCAGTATTGCTTCAGGTAACACAGTGATAAATTGTGCTGTCGTACATCCAAATGAGCAGCAGTAATATAAAATACAAAGCGAGCTAGGCGAGAAAAAATTTACGATTCGTTCAAAAAATGGCCCCAGTTACGAACTAGCAACATAATCGCACATTGACGCAGTTGTCTGCGATAATTAGTGATCGAATAAGCAGCTGACCGAGATGTGATGCAACTGCACTGCCTAACGCTTCGAATGCGTCATTACTGCCTCATTAACACCTGTCACAGGCAACAGAGAATTGTAGTGAAAATATATTTCATTATTGTTTGATCAAACAGTATTTTAGCTCATATTATGTAAATTTAATTTCACCTTGTTTAAATAAACTAAGATTAAGCTGTGATTTTGATCATACTTATCTTGGTAACAAAGAAACCTATTCTTTCATGTTTACAAAGTACGCCGCGCGCCCGCTCGTGTTATGAAAAACGGCGCGCCCGCTCGAGGGTTAATATCCGCTTGACCGACCGCATTCCGTACTTGTTGAAAAACGATTTGTATTTGTATCCTTTTTAATTTATAATCATCTACAGATATCTATTTTACAGGAGAAGTCGCTTAAGACCGTGAATGGACGAGAGGTTTCTGTAACAGCTCTACCTCAGAACAAATGCAAAATACAATTTTTTACATCGATATTATCAAATTGTTATGGATTTGGTGATGCAGAATGAATAATAAAGTATCTTTTATGAAATTGGACCTTTATTTTAGTATATGAAGTAATTACGGTATAATTTTCCTGACGCTTAAAACTCTTTTCACTAAAAAACGCCCACATCTCGTGGTCGTGCGGTAGCGTTCTCGCTTCCCACGCCCGGGTTCCCGTGTTCGATTCCCGGCGGGGTCAGTGATTTTCTCTGCCTCGTGATGGCTGGGTGTTGTGTGCTGTCCTTAGGTTAGTTAGGTTTAAGTAGTTCTAAGTTCTAGGGGACTGATGACCATAGATGTTAAGTCCCATAGTGCTCAGAGCCATTTGAACCATTTTTGAACCACTAAAAAACACTCTTTGCTTACTATTAACCTAAGTTATCTGCAACAATTTTAGATGCACACATGAAACATTTTTAGTGATTTTTGTTTCTGCAATCTTTGGCCGTGAGCAAGCTGATCCACAACACAAACATGTAAAACATCCTTTTGAAGCACAGTTTTGACTATCTTGCCCATTTGAGAACGTACTGTCCCAATTTCGTGAGAAAAATTCTTCTTTTATGAGATATGGCTTCCTGGTAGTTAGGATGTTGCCTTGAAAAGAAGCACAAGGAACTTGTGGCTGCTTCATCCACTACGTTTGCCCGCAAAACAAAAGGCCATCTTTTTGACTGTCTCTCGATGTGTATGTACTGGTCAAGGGTATTAACTCTTCAGTTTTATTATAGAAGAACATAAGCCTTTCATAAATTGTGAAATTCATTCTGTAAGTAAAGGATAAAAGTAGCTTGCAAAATTACTATGCTTACGAAAGTACACTTATGTTCACCCGGAACAATTCTGGCGTATAGAAAAACACATCGAACTAATACAGTGTTCACAGTACTCCTGACTTTTCAACAGTGAGTGGTCGCTGTGCCCAACTGTTAATTGTTGTCATGAGCTCATTGAGCTCGAAGATAACTGTTGTAAATTAGGCATGTTTGCTGAGGTTTCAGAAAGACAGTTGTCATGAAATAGACGTGTAGCCTTACAAAATTAGTAAAGAAAAATAATTGCTGCAGAAAGTCGAATTTGATACTGGGGAGAATTGAACCGAAGTACGAATTACCGCACTGGGTTCACATTTCCTTACGGTACCGACTGCGCTACACGATCGGTGTGCGTTTGCGTATCAACTGCATTATATACACCACTGGAATAACTTCAAAGCCGAATATCTCCGTAACTTTATGAAAAACATTAAAAACAGCCTATTTCTCGGCACTTTTTAACCGTGTTTCGCGCGAGTGTTTCACTACGGAACAGAAAGCAGCCTCAGCCATTTTCATACTGCGCATTAACAGCGCTACAATCAGAACACAACGCTGCAGAGGCTGTGACTGTACACGATTTTTGAAATAAAAACTACGTAGCTAAAGCGTTATTAAGAACAATGTTGATGGCTGTTAATATATTTGAATATCTTAAAGTTTCATTTAACGTAACTTTGTAATAAGATGGCTAATACATAAGTAAGACCTACTTCCAAGAGCGTAACAATGTGCTGCGGCTTCTGACCGATCATCGCGTTTTTGTTTGTTTACATCTGGTTTATTCTTATAATGAACGGATTGTACACTCATATAACCCTCGTTAATGTTGGCGTTGAAATTTTTCACGGAATTTCAGAGAAATGTTTGTGCGACCAGAATCAACTTGCGATGTAAAAACCGTCTAGTGGAACGCTCATACCAGGCTACGTCATTATTCCAAATGCCAAATTATACATCCGAGTATAATTCCACAGGATGCGAACTAAGAGCTTTGGACCATCTTTTATTTTTCTCTTTTGTTTCAGTTCAAAGTTCATGTTGTTTTTGGAAAACAAGGTAAAATATGGACAATGAAGAACAACTCGTACCACGTACCAAATTACTTAGCCAGTTGTCGACATTCACATTTAACTGAGCGCCAACAACTTGCATAATATGGAAAGTATTGTAAGTAGTAGCTTTCGGTCACATACGTCATGTACGGGAATCATCAATATTTTTTTCCGGAGAAATAACATTATATCAATTTTAAAAATGACAACATTCTTCGCTTAGACTATTATTATATGAGTATTCACAATGGCGCCATCGGCTTTTATGCCGTTCTCAAGTGACAACTTACGATGAAGTGCGCCAGTGTGTAATATTTAGTGTCACTACATTTGGAAAAATGTGAACAAAGTCTGCGGTGAAGCGACAACACCGCAAGTCCCTTATTGGCGCTTCAGTGTCGTAACTGTGTGTGCCGTACGTGCTGAGTGAATTGTCATGTTGCCAGGACAGATGCAACATTGGATCCGCTTTCTATAAGCAATCTGTTCAATGCTGTAAAAGTAGGCTATTGAAATAGAGACAGCGGTAGGCGCCATTCCAAATTCCAAGAGAGCTTTAGCAGAAGTGTGTACAGATACACAAGAGAGAACGGTTTCGGTGCGCCTACTTTTAGGCCACGGCTGCCGAGCTACACGAGAATAGTTTGCGACCTTGGGATCCAAAAGCCCCACCAACAAGCCTGTGTCTCGTGAAACTCAGTCTTCAACGCCACATTTATAGTGACCACAACGTTTCTATCTTAAACTTTAAACTGTGTAATATGAGGGAATGAATCATGGTAGGAATCGTTCTGATGAGTTTCATGTTCTGTGACATAATGTGACTGACTAGAGAACCAGATCATACTGCAAGTTATAATTATCGGTGGAATCCATTATAATTTTTTTCGCTCTACACTGAGATAAGACAGAGAGCAATTACGGAACAGAAAAACTGACGCACTGTTAGGTCTGCATTTCGTGCGAACAAAGCATATAACCAAGAAGTTCCCTGCACTGCTGTTTAAGGATAGCATTATAAAGGTCTTTGACTCTGTGCGATTGCAGCTCTCCCTGCCTACGAAAATATCTGTTTATCGTGGAATCTTTTGTAAGCATCCCTATCGGGAACACAAACTATGGCGTGCCGCTTATACATTAGAATCATACGGCCACTTTATCATCAAAGGATTCTACCGTGAGTCACAGCGATCTGCGCTTTCTATTGCCAGTCTTCAGCTATTATAGAATGTAACAACATATGACTGTGTCCGCGTATTTTATACGACTTTGCAGCCAGCTAGATAACTCCCAGATCCAAAACTGCAATCGCTAGAGCTACAGCTCACTAGAACCATTGCTTATGCAGAGCAGGTTATGAACACTCCCAATCAATACTAGTGAATTGCTTGAAGTTAAACATAATCATGCATCTGCAGAATAGCGATTAGCGGGCTTTTTTTCGATAATGTTGTCACTTGATTAGATAGGTTCAAATGGCTCTGAGCACTATGGGACTTAACTGCTGTGGTCATAAGTCCCCTAGAACTTAGAACTACTTAAACCTAACTAACCTAAGGACAGCACACAACACCCAGCCATCACGAGGCAGAGAAAATCCCTGACCCCGCCGGGAATCGAACCCGGGAACCCGGGCGTGGGAAGCGAGAACGCTACCGCACGACCACGAGATGCGGGCCAAATCGCGATTAGATAGGGATACAATATTTGTACAAGAGCGGTTTTCTTTTAGTTGCTCAGTAGTTCATTGGCTTACAAACGAAAGGAAAAACATTGCTTTATAATGCGTTTTGAGGAAGTATGCTAGACATAACCTCTTCCGAGAAATAGAATGTGGATTAGGCAGACTCTCCCTACAACATTTTCACTGAAACTTCGATTAATAAATTACATGAAATTGTTAAGAGGGAGAATAAAAAATCACCAGCCGATTGTCATTAGTAGCAACGTTTGTACCAACTTTTCTTAGTTTTTGCAAAAGTTAGAATAAGCACCAACGTCTACTAGAACCAGACGAAAACTTGGTAGGCTGTACTGTACTGAACTGTTGCTCCAGTCTACTATTGGGTTGTTTTGAGGAAGGAGACGAGACAGCGAGGTCATCGGTCTCATCGGATTGGGGAAAGACAGGGAAGGAAGTCGGCCGTGCCTTTTTGAAAGGAACCATCCCGGCATTTGCCTGGGGCGATTTAGGGAAATCACGGAAAACCTAAATCAGGTTGGTCGGACGCGGGATTGAATCGTCGTCCTCCCGAATGCGAGTCCAGTGTTTAACCACTGCGCCAACTCGCTCGGTCCCAGTCTACTGAATGACAGCTTGTGACCATTTGGGTGCTATCGCCATCCATGTGGGAGAACCTTTGGTGGTAGTGTTTGTAGATGCATCAGTGACAGTGGACTTTGGATCAGTCTTGGAGATATGCCCTGGTATCCTAATGGTGAAGACAACTGGTCGCAAAAACCAGGTTCGAGGCCTAGTTTGACACAAATATCAATAGTTACGAAATATTTATTACCTGACAAAACTGTGTGCACTGATATTTCATATCACTGCACAGTCATTGATTTAATCCCTATCAGCCCATTCATTTCACACCGTTGCATTTTTTCAATCACAGAACTTCGTTCTGACAGTTCTGACAGTAGTTTCTCCTTCGTTTGTTAATACCACAGAGGTCCTGCATGAAAAGGATCAGGAATATACTGTCAATTTTGGATTGAAGATAGCCGTCGCGCATCGGGGAGCATTGTATCCCAGGTCAATTCATTTCCAAGTTCAGCACATGGTTTTAATGTGATTGATCTTTTGACTCCAGGTGGTTATGCCTTACACATATGTTAAGAATAAACGAAAATAGAATGATACAATTGGACCGACTAATGAATCGACTTATCCGTCGAGTTACATGGGGACTCCGATCCACGGTGCAGCACGACACTTTTCACGCACAGAGATCTTTACCAGATGTGCATGGAGGGATAATGACAGAAAAATATCATTACTAAAGATGTTTTGTTTTATTGTCATAATTTTTCACGTCAGTTTCATTTTATTTCTTGTCTGTTTTCTCTTCTGCCTCATAGCGAGACCTGTTTGGCCTTGGAAAAGCTGCGGTGTCTTTGATTTCTTTTTTTTTTTTTTTTGTGATCAAAATTCGGAAACTTTTCCCGTTAGAATGTTATTTTCTTTATTGCTCTGCAACATTCTGTTATTTGCTTTTAAACTACGGTTTTCTTCCGGATCTTCGTGACAAGATGCCCTTGCATTTTATTCGTATGAGAGAACTACAAATTTCTTTTTTCCAACAACACTTGATCTTTATTTGAATAATGTTCCATAAGACTCAACGCAAGTTCCATTGAATCTGCTGTTCAAAAGTTATATATGCAAATTATTTCCCAATATCAGTTGTCGTGCCCGTTACAATTAAGATATATAGTATCCTGACATTTAAATATTTTTCAGATTTCTTCCTTTTCAGTACTGAAATGAACATTTCCTCAGACGAGTGATGCCTCATCATGCATATTCGAGTTCAAGGCTTTAGTCGCAAAAGTATGGGATCTTTATCACCTGTTACATTGTCAGGTAATGCTGATAATGCATTTTTTTTATAAGTTCAGATCGAACAAATGCTAAAATAGTTTGTTCCTGATTACAGCAGAGTCCTTCGACCTCACTGTGCCCTCAACAGGAGCACGTCATTTTAATCTTTGAAAGTTTTTTCGTAAATAAACGATTCATCCTGTTTGTCACCGGTGCATACGTCTCAGCGGTGTATCCACTGAGCTACCGAGCCGCACTTAACCGCGGAATATCATCTCCGTTTTTCCGGTTAGTTTACGCTTCGCATATCTCTCTTTTAAGGGTAATATATGCTTCCTCAGTACAGTCCTGATCCCGTGCCAGAAGTCGCAGCATCTTTTGGACATGTCAGCCGGCGCCGACATGCTCAGGTGGCCCGCTTACTACAGGAAACAAGTCTGACGAGGCTCCGAGAAAGACGGGCCGTGCAGCGTACGTCACAGCACGTGACACTGCAGCTCTCAAACGAGTGCCAGCAGCCGTCTCCGGCGGGAAACGAGTTTAATAATTCTTGACTGCGTTTGTAAATGCATCAAAGTTCTCGACAGCACACGATAAAGTTAAGACGTTAGTGCGTACGTTTTCAGTTAAATGTTGATCTCCCGTGGGCGCTGCACGAAACCGAGCGTTCGCGAAATGTGGCGAACAAGCCGACTAGTGTGACGTGAGCAGTTCGTTGTAAGGCCCGTAGTATTAGATAGCCTGTATACAGAGAGAGTGGCCATAGGTGAAGTTGCCCGTGATTGGTTGATTAGCTTTGGCAGAAAAATGGCGCCAAACGTCGCTCGCGCTTCCTATGTTCGCCGTTCTTTTGAGTTTAATTGAAGTTCAGAGGACTTTTGGAAACGATTAAAAGGTATTTGAATTGTTGAGAGACTTGTTATGCGTTGTCCATGCATATTCGACTTAGTTGTATATCGTTTTTAGTACGTAATTAGCGTTTGCGATCTTAAATACGAGTTGAAATAATGAAGCGTTTTGTGATGAAGTCGGTAGGCCTACATGTTTGAAGTAAGCACGTTAGCAATTGTACAGTATTGTTTTTGACATCTGTAATTCGTTCTGCAGACGTTATAGAGGCGAAGGTAGATTTCGCATGTCAGCATTTCCACGCAATGAAGAAAGACGAAAGCAGTGGGAAGTCGCAGTCAACAGGGCTGACATAAATCATACAGGAGCCTTGTGGAAACCAACCACGTACTCTTATCTATGCGAAGTAAGTCGTTTTTGCTTTTTACTACATATAAAAAACTTGCAACATACATAGTTAAATTTGAAAACAGACCTGTACATTGGCTATGTGAAAATTATTATAACACATTATTCTTATAAGCAAAGGCATTTAACGAATGATTTCGCCATATTGTCTTGTGCTTTTGATTCGGTGAGTGTGTACTCCACTACTCCACTACTGGCCATTCAAAAGTCCCGCCCGCAGTTTGGCAGAAAAATGGCCGCCGTATCGTCCGGTTGGCCACTCTCTCCCTATACAGGCGCTCTACGTAGTATGTCTCACTGGCTCTGACAGCAAGACGGCTAGTGTTTGCTGCTAGGAATTGGCTACGCGTGTTGCGCATGCGCACAGCGAACTTTCCTCTTACCGTGCCCGTCACCCCTCTGGCAACAGAAATCTCGTGGCACTGCATCGGTTGCTTTAAAGAGATCGGGCAAGTCTGCGGACCGGAATGAGGGCAAAAGAAAAGGCACAGCAGTAAATCTTGGCGGAGGGGAGGCCGCATTTTATCCTCTCAGCTCGCTACCTCTACCCCTAGCCGCGGCAGGGATCGGCGCCTGTGATTTGTGTGGGCGCGAGGGGACGCGGCGGGCGTCAGATAAACGCAGCTGTCTGTGCGCCGCGGCTTTACGGCTCCCTGCGCCGTCCCCCTGTGCTGCTATCTTATCTCCGTGCCGGCCGGCATTAACAGCCGCCGGGGCAGCTTTCCGCCTGTAGCGACACTTCCGCACTAGGTACCGGTACTCTAGTGCTGACACACTGCACAGCGCCAATTACAGTCTTGTAAATTACTGAACGAGAGCGTACTGCTCACGTAAAAGACACGCACACTTTTCTCAGCATTGTAGAAAAAACAGGTATTTTATCATCTACTTTAACCATTAGCAGTGCTCCTACTATCGCTGGTTTTGTAGTCACGGCCTCGGCAAGCTCGATAGAGATACCATCAAATAAAATCCACCTAGGACCATTTCTTTTCACAATATACTGGGTGAACATTAATAAAACCGACAAACTCAAGAACAAATCGTCCCGGAACATAGTACAGAGCTGCATCGCATCAGCGTCACAACAGATATTCAAAGTGGCCTCCATAGGATTGAAGGTGATAGGGATACTAGCGGTTGTCATGCAGTATACACATAATCGTATTTTGGGTTACACCATGTTGGCAGACCACTTGCCTGGGGCTTGTACTAGGGTTCGTCTCAATATCCTGTAGAACCAGGTCCTCCAAATCTGCTCTACGCAGTCCGCCGTCTCCCTGCACGTTCTTGTCTGAAAAGCCCCCTTGATCACAAAAAACGCCCAAAAAGGGCTTGAAATGTTGTCAGGGTACATGTTTTGGTATAGCCGTGCAGCCTCTCTAACGTTTACATCTTCTTGGCCGTACACAAACACCGTCTCGGGCTGTTCCCGACGGACTATTCCGGTGCTTACAGTACGCTGTGTGAGTCACACGGGCTGCAGCACACAAGGAACACATGGCACGTGGTCAAAGAAGCTGTCATTCATCAGCGCCATCTACCATGGCATCGATAATTTCCGGACGCATGTTAATAGATCCTTTCTTCCTCCATTTCCAGTCAGGAAACCGTCCCTGCAGTTTGTCGGTTTTGTTAATGTTAACCCTACCGAGCGAGGTGGCGCAGTGGGTAGACACTGGACTTGCATTCGGGAGGACGACGGTTCAATCCCGCGTCCGGCCATCCTGATTTAGGTTTTCCCTGATTTCCCTAAATCACTCCAGGCAAATGCCAGGATGGTTCCTCTGAAAGGGCACGGCCGAATTCCTTCCCCATCCTTCCCTAATCCGATGAGACCGATGACCTCGCTGTCTGGTCTCCTTCCTCAAACAACACAACCCAATTTTAACACTGTATATTTAAATTACCTAGCGGATAGCGTCGCGTTATGCTGTTGTCTGTAGGGAAGTGCGCAACGCCATATGGCTGTAGTGACATGCAGGAAGACCTGCTGAGGATAGCTCGGTGTTGGCGTTATCAGGAAATTTTTGGAAATTTGTGGTAAGTTCTTATGGGACCAAATTGCTGAGGTCATCGGTCCCTAGGCTAACACGCTATTTAATCTAACTTAAACTAACCTAGGACAATACACACACACACACACACACACACACACACACACACACACACACACACATGCTCGAGGGAGGACTCGAACCTCCGACGGGAGGAGCCGCGCGAACCGTGGCAAGGCGCCTAGACAGCGCGGTGTAGCCGCCCGGCTGCGCTATTAGGATCCCTGCGTTATTAGGATCAAATGTAACATATTGCTAAATAGGTGGAAATGCTCATTATTATGTGGCTACACGATTGCAGGGTATCGTAAAAGTAATCGCAGGTAAGGCAGATGCCAGACTGAGATTCATTGGAATAATTCTCAGGAACTGTCCGCAAAGGAAGTAGATTACAAAACCCTCCTTCGACCGATTTTTGAATGCTGCTCGTCAGTCTTGGATCCGCATCATATAAGACTGAGAGAGGTATGAAATGAAATGATCGTATGGCATTGGTGGCTGAGAGTCGTCGTCGTCGTCGTCGTGTACCCCCCCCCCCCCCCCCCCCCCCCCCGCCTCCGGAGAAGTTCGGCCGCCAAATTGCTTTTTTTCAGTTGACGCCGAAATGATAATGAGGATAACACAACATCCTGTTCCCGAGAGATTTTAGGTCTCACACGGAGTACGAGCAATCGTCGTTACAGCAACCATTCGCTACTGGAACAGGAAAAGAATGAAGGTGAACAAAGTACCCTCTGCCACACATCATAGGTAGCCTGCGGGGAGTATACATGTAGATGTAATGGTTATTACTAGGAAAAAAAGCGTTTTTATTTTAACAAACGTGATTTTGTAGTATACATCGATATTTGTGTCTTGGAGAAGAATTTAAGATGAAATATGCCATTAGCGAGTATGAGCTAAAACCTAAAGAGACGTCTTATTTCGAGGTCGAGGCAGCAAGGACAGAACATAAAAATTCTTAGAAGTGCCTTGTTGTGTGACATTGTTTTCAGTGCTCATGGGAATCGTCGAACCAGTGCATACATTCCCACATCCGTACACAACTCACCATTCTAGAATAAATAAATGAGAGTATGTGTTATTTTATTTTGCACTACAAATATGCTACGATATTGAGCAAAAACTCATGATTATCATTTTCATAATACGGCTGCAAATTATTGGCCTCGGGATGGTCAAATGTGCCTCCTTGTCTCGAACTGGGACTCAAAGAATTTCAGTTGTTCAACATGGATACCCAAAGTTATCTTATTTCTTGGTGTAAATTTCATACCACATGCTAACTAGGTAATTTTTGGCATGATGGCACGCAGCAACAGCATGTCATCAGATCGTAGTACGTAGTAGGACACGTAGACGCATTCTCTGTAAAATCTCTATGACAAAACACTTGGTAATGGATGTGATATGTCAGGTTGATTAATAGCTGGAGTCCAGCCAGCGTGTACGCATTACAGCACAGCACCTAAAAAAGGACTGTGCGTAGAAATACAGTGAACAACTCGACTGAACACGGGAAAGCATACAATTAAGAACACATGCTTTGCCTTCCGATACCCGTTGCCAGTAATTTGTAACGCGCAAGTACGACTGTGTGGTACATACTATTACGTAAGCTAAAGCCGTAAATCTGTCCAGCGATGTGGTTCCTTCTTTCCCGACCGTTCCTCACCCACTCTTGACGATTGCAGAGGAGTCTACTGTATGGAGCGATTACAATCCGCTCCTATCGATATGTGGCATCTCTCTCTGTTCTCGCTGCCAGCATGGCCGCTACCCTATCGATTGGTGGTCCTCTCCCACACGGGCCGCCCGGTGAAGGACTGCCGCGCGCTCACTGTCGCAATCCTCTCCTCCCCTCCACCCATTCCACCGCCCCTTCACACACACACACACACACACACACACACACACACACAGACGTCTGTACGCACGAACGTTACAGAACGCGTGGAGGGTGGAAGAGAAACGCAAAGGGTGGATGGGGTCGAGCCGATGTTGGATGTGTCGCCATGGCAACCTCCCGTACCACACCGCAAAACAATTGCAGTTCGCTAGGGAGCAGAGGCTCATGGCACAAGCAGACCACGCACTGCGGTTTATTGATGCGTGCCCACGTGTGCAGGGGAAGTACCAAAGCAACGCGGCTTGCCCATTGTGCGTAGTAATATGTTTTTCCTCTTTGAGGCATTGCCAATCAACTGCCCGTATGTTTAACATTTTCGTGTAGTTTGTGAGCATCTGCTGACAAAATGAACCGGACTGGCTTCGACAGAGTTACATTCGCTTTCGCATCAAATGTATCTTCACACATACTCCGCAAACCACGAGGGTACTTCGCATTCCAGTCGTGTTTCTAACACTGCAAGAAAGACTGTTTATTTTAATAAGTGCCTCTGAACGTTTTAATTAAGCTAACCTTGCCTTCACGATCCCTACGGCAGAGACATGTAGGGGACTGACAAATAGTGTTCAGCGCTTCAGCTATAACACCTGTGACGTCTGAGTTCAAACTACCGATGAGGACCAAGGAAATTACAGGTGGTAACTATGGTATTGAATTTAGCGTAAAATTGTGGATGAATGATAGAGGACCACAACTGTATCTATAACAAGGCACGTATTGATAGTAGACCCAAAAGTTGAATTTGCGGGAGATTAGCTTCGAATGCGTCACATAGAATGTTTTGAGGGTTTTTCAACCTCGTAAAACAGGTCGCTTATTGGTCTGCCTTTAGAATGACTGTCAATTTTTAGTGTGTTGTTACTGTATGGAATACATTAATAAACTGAGGAAACTCAGTTGTAATGAGTAAATACAAGAAGTGATGAGTATAAACACAAGGGGATCCGTCGAGATAAGTGTGCACAATGTGTGCTGGTGAATATTACATCTATAGATCACAGATATACCGGCATCCTGTTTCGACTGAATGGCCGAGTAGCCAATAGCGTATTTTTAGAAAAGAAAAGAAAAATAGACATTTGCAGTTTTCATATTACATTATGAAGATACGCAAAAACGGCGAGTTGTATATCTTAAAGTTTGTGCTCTCATGTTTTCTCCGCGGGATTGATTAGTGGTATACTTTCGGCTGTCCCGACAGCTGTACACCATTAATCTTAAAGTTTACCCAGGAGGCGTTGTTGCAGATATGTTTCATAGTATCGCACTCAGAACTTAGGTAAACATTGCAGGCGATAAAGAATCGGAGATAAATGTGGGATTGATAGAGGGCCACGCTGCTCGTGTATTCCACGAACTCTGAAAGTTCATGACGTTATGCTGACAATATTAAAACGAAGGCTTCCACTACCGGTTTTCTTACTTACTGGTGAATCTCCCTGGTTGTATAGTGTGGGATGGGTATCGTTGGAACCATTCCGAGTTTGATAAACAAGCTCTAATTCTGGGAAAGGGCACTGCCCACGTAATTCGTCTCATGAAGACTACTTGCAGATAGTGTTCGAGTGAATAAGAAAACCTTCCTGGGCTTTTTGCTTATCTAAAACCGATGACACTGTGACCCACATCAAGGGTCATATTTACTTCACTGCCTAGTATGGTAGGAGTCCAGTGGACTTCACTGCGGTCACAGACAATCTTTCCGTGTAGCTTCACAGCATATTATTAGAATTTACAAAAGGGATAACTGTAATAAGTGAATCGGCATATTAACATATTAAAAATTAGGAAGATATAATACTCCGACTGCGGTTATCAAATGCCACACAGTCAATTAAGAGTTCAATGTTTAGTGTTGCACAACGCTTCTTGGCTGTTATGTAAGCGACCTTCAAATTTAAGATGGATCTGCATACCAAGGCCCAAGTAGTTTTTAAACTCTAATTAATAAGATAGACAGAAAACTAGCCATGTCAGGTGCGTGAATGATTTCCTTCTGCAAGTCTACCGAAAAGTTCGATAGTCTCAGAAACCAATTTCATGTGGTCTGCTGGTGATTCTTGTCCAACTCCGCCCACGATAACATGAGGCCAGTAACACCATTTCGAGTTTTCACTACGCTGTTTGCAGCCTCCATCCAATAAACCCGGTTCTCTGTGGCTAATATTAAAGTCACAACTGTTTCACGTCATACTGTGCTTGTAGGGTACATTTATAGTAATTTCCACTGCGTCTACAGCATGTTCATCTGTACTCCGCCAACCGCCTTACGGTTTTTGAGTTCCCTCAGTCAGTAGCACCAGATCAGGACCCTAATGTGAGTAGTATTAATCATACGATGGTTTTGTGTGATACCTTTTTCGTGGTTGAGCTAAATTTACTATAGATTTTTCGAATGAGTGACTCAAGCATCTGCATTTGTTACGATTTGTTTTCTAAGTCGTTCCATTCTGTATTATTCCCCATGTATACTCAACTATGATGAATGTTTACAGCTATTGTTCGATAATAGTGTAAACAAACAATAATTGGTCAGTGCGTAATGCGTTATATGTTTGTGCTGAGACTGAACTGCCGATACCTGTACCAAGTGTCGATCCTTTGTGGATCTTACCTGCATTCCGCCTTTTTTCCCCTAAAATTAAATATATGAAATTTTAAATGTGGCTTCTTAGTTAGAAATAAAAAAAATTCAACGCCTGTGGATGTGAAACGTGGGATGAAAGTACTTATGGAAATATTTCATTGTGCAAGCATTTTTGAAGTTAAATGTACGGAAATTTGTATTTGGCTTCTTTGTTAGAAGTAACACATACACATGGCATTGTTTTTGGAAATTCAGTCCCTAAGGGGATGAAATAGAGTCAGAGTGATTCACTGACTCGTCACCGCCCAGACCAGACCGCTAAGAATAGAAACTTGAAGTATGGAGAGGGTGTGGCTCTTATACTGTAGGCATCTTTTAAGGAGTGATTGTCCGAAATTCCACTCTTGAGGGGTTGAAATAGGGCATGAAAGACATTTTGAAAGTATGTCTTTATTAAGGGAATTTTTAAGCTAAAACTACAAAAAATGGTATTTGGTTTCTCAGTCAGGAAATAAAGAATACGTGTTTCGGCAGTAAGGGGGTAAAATAATGAAAATTTTCGTGAAAATAAATAATTACCAAAGAACTACGAAAGGATTTTTAAGGATATGTCTATGAAATTGGTGTTTAAGTTCTCGGTTAGAAATAAAAGTACGTTTTTCAGTGTTTCTGGAAATTCAACACCTGAGGGAGTGCAATAGGAGATGAAAATTTTTTTTGAAAATATTTCGTTACATTAAAAAATTTTAAGCTAAATTTATGAAAATTTGTATTTAACATCTCGGTTAGATATAAAGAAATATTGGTTAGGGGATGAAACTTGGTATGAAAATATCTCCACAAGAACGCAAAAGGTATGATTAACAAAAATTTTGGACTCTAGCTTCCAGAATCGCTTTGTGGTCAGAAGTATATTCGGAAAAGACCATGCTTATACGGTCTTAATTAGCGTGAAAAGCTTAGAAGGCGTTGCAATTTGTGTACAACATAAAAATTCGATTAAGTAAAAAGCAAAGTGAGCGAAGCAGCGGGCGCTAATCTAGTGGTAAAATAAAGTTTCTACCTTCACAAAAGCCGGCTGAAGTCATTTTTGAAAACCTTCAAGCAGACAACATGGCTTCGGAAATCCCCCCCTCCCCCTTTTCAGTCATGAAGTGCGTGTTGCAATTCGATGTTTGTGTGCAAAAGAATCTACTGCTGCTGAAATATCCAGACAGATGAATGGTTCAAATGGCTCTGAGCACTATGGGAATTTTTTTTGCGACCGTAGCGGTCGCGCTGTTCCAGACTATAGCGCCTAGAACCGCTCGGCCACCCCGGCCGGCCCAGACAGATGAAATCGCGCTACAAGTTCTATCAAAAGCTGCCAAGTGAACGACTGTTGCTGTGACTGATGAATTTCCTCGTGTCTTTTGCACCAGTATTATGGCTTGGTGGGCAATAGTTTGAAGATAACTGGAAACTCAGGACCACCCAGGCGGAGAACTTTGCAGATGGGTTGAAGAAAGTAGCGATACGTTAGTGTTTGTAAATGAACGGTGAGTACTTGGAAAAGTGAAGTGGGTTTGTAGGAAACAAAAACCGGCAATAAAAGTTCTTTCTAGGAGCTCTTCAATAAAACCGCCAAGCTGATTTGTTGCAGCATGCGACAAAAATGTTTCAAATGGCTCTGATCACTATGTGACTCAACTTCTGAGGTCATTAGTCCCCTAGAACTTAGAACTAGTTAAACCTAACTAAGAACATCACAAACATCGATGCCCGAGGCAGGATTCGAACCTGCGACCGTAGCGGTCTCGCGGTTCCAGACTGCAGCGCCTAGAACCGCTCGGCCACTCCGGCCGGCAGCATGCGGCAATCATGCACGATTATCTGTTGTCAATCAAAAAATTAGTCTGTGTAAGTCGGCACCAATATTTTGTTTTATTGCAATCCTTGTTTCTGTTGAAACTGGTAGGGTGTTTATAAATTTCTGTTGCCTCTTCACACAGGCGGAGTGCCTTGCTAAAACAGTAGTCTCATAAAATATTCATTTAATGCTCTCCACTTTCCTCACGGCCGAATTATCAGTGTGTTAAAAGCTACAGTTGATCTTGTGTCCGAATAAACTGGGTTTAATACTTATTCCTAGTTCCATTAAATATTTGGCTGCAACTGCAAAATTTTTTGTGTAAAGCAGCTATCGACAATACGTGGCGTACGTCTTTTAACAGATCGTGGGAATTCATCTATTTTTATGGCGGCCTTAAAACTCTTTGTAAATCCGCAGGGATGAAACGTTACTTAATAGTTTTATACATCGAGCTCTGCCTCTCAACCTGGAAATAGGAAATTGGAACAGAACTGAATACCAGCCGCAAAGCCCTTCGTTGTGTTAAATAATTATTTAACAATGGTCTAGCTGCTCGGCTGATTCCAGTGTCAGATATGAGATCATTGGGTCGCGAAATTTTTTAAAATGGTGTTGGCACGCCATAGCAGTCTACAAAATAGAAACACGAGTCATAAAAAAATAATAAAAAATGTTAAAATATGCGTGAAATCTTATGGGACTTAACTGCTAAGGTCATCAGTCCCTAAGCTCACACACTACTTAACCTAAATTATCCTAAGGACAAACACACACACCCATGCCCGAGGGAGGACTCGAACCTCCGCCGGGACCAGCCGCACAGTCCATGACGGCAGCGCCCTAGACCGCTCGGCTAATCGCTCGCGGCTTTATACACCCACAAACAGTTTGTAATTGTCTTTATGATTTTTTGCAGTTACGATTCCTCAGTCCTAGCACACATTGAAATTTCCGCTCCACAGTACCGGAGCTCGTCACTAGAGGCAGGCGCGGAAGCTGCATTCAGTTCTTGGGGCGGGGGTTTTTGCTTTTAGGCCCTTCTGTGCTCTCCCCCCTCGCATTCCCAAATATAACTTACCGGCACACCCACATTTAACGTGCCACGAATGCCTCTGATTTCAATGCTAACAAAGTAACTTGTTTTCTTCTTGTGCCTTTTTTTCCCTTTTCGTTTTGCGGGTGGTGGGGGGGGGGGGGCAGGTTCACCTTTGACCACAGTCTCCCTTGCATCCGCGCCTGGCTAGAGGAGAACATACAATGGCACAGAACATTTCGCGTGATATTTTTATTTATATTTTTTATTTGTTAAAGAAAAGGAAAAAGAAGCCACGTGCTACGGTACTGTGGGACGGTTTCAATGTGTATTGTAACTACAGACGTATGCAGCAAACAAACGGAAAAAGTACCTTATTTACTTAATTTCGGGTTTTCGAGGCGATAATTAAATCTTCGTGACTTCACTTCGGCGTGCGTAACGGTTGTCACGTACTGAACTGCTCAAGGTATTCTTTCCCAGCGCAAAGAGTGGTTCAAATGGCTCTGAGCACTATGGGACTTATCATCTATGGTTAACTACTGTGGTCATCAGTCCCCTAGAACTTAGAACTACGTAAACCTAACTAACCTAAGGACATCACACAACAACCAGTCGTCACGAGTCAGAGAAAATCCCTGACCCCGCCGGGAATCGAACCCTGGCGCGGGAAGCGAGAACGCTACCGCACGACCACGAGCTGCGGACAGCAAAGAGTGCGGTGCAGTAGAGGTGATAATAGTGTAGGAGTGGCAGCTGCTGTGCAGGCCCGGGTCTGGCGACCGTGGAATGGTGCGGGGGGCGCCTCTTTGTGCGACCCGGATGCGTGCACGCGGCCGGCGGGACGTGCCAAGTGAATGGTTGGCTGCGGGCGGCCTGAAGGCCACGGCGAGGAGCAGCGCCGAGGCGGCCGTTGCTCTGCCTCCCAGAATACCCGCGCCTCGCCTGCACCTGCAGCCCCCCACCCACCACCGCGTCCTCGCCGCCCCTTCCAATCGCTCAGCTACTGTGTACTACATCGCGAGCTACTATTTTTGTTCGCAGTCGTCTAGCCTTCGGCTGCTTTGATGTCGTCCTCAATCTCCTCGTATCTTCAACATCTGAAACTTCATCATTACTCGTTTAGAACTACTTTTAGACCATTTTTCTATCGTTCCACTCCCGAATAGCACGTGGTAAAAATTAACAACTAAATATTTTCGTGCGAGCTCAGATTTCGCTTACTTCATCACAATGGCCATTTCTCATATGTAGCCGCGCGAGATGAGCCGAGCGGTCTAGGACGCTGCAGTCACAGATTGTGCGGCTGGTCCCGCCGGAGGTTCGAGTCCCCCCTCGGGCATGGGTCTGTGTGTTTGTCCTTAGGATAATTTAGGTTAAGTAGTGTGTAAGCTTACGGACTGATGACCTTAGCAGTTAAGTCTCATAAGATTTCACACACATTTGAACTCTCTTTTTTTTCTCCTATGTAGATGGGAGTCAAAAAAATGTTTTGGCAATCGCAGGAGAACATTCGTGACAAATTTTGGAAAAAGTTATCTCTGCAACCACAATCGCCTTTTTATAATGTTTGCCAACCCAACTAGGTGGCCATCGTCAAGCCTATCTGATAAAGATCCCATACCGCGGTGCAGTACTACAGAAGAGGACGGGAAAGCTTAGTGTCATGATGATGATGGTGGTGATAATGTGTTCATCTGGTCTCAGGACAGAAAGAACTTCATCACCTGTGTTAAAATTGTTAATCATACGGGCAAGCATAAAAGTGGCAGAGTAATAAAACTTAAAAAAAAAAAAAACTAGAAAAAGTAGAAATGCCGTAAAGTCACGCCGGACCACACACTTCTAAGAGTTAAGTGGATAACCATCAACTCCCGGGTGTAACAAGTTTTGTGTGTCATCTACAAAATTTAGTTATTGTGGCTTGACATATGTAGAAACTCGCCAGTCGTTTAGTATAAAATCTGCAATATCAGACTCTTTCCCCCTACCCCTACACACACACACACTAGGCAGCCTCTTTAGTAGATTTGTAGCTACTTCTGAGTGTTCTGCCAATAACAAGCAGTCCTTAGTTCACATTCCCCAAGGCCATTTTTGTAATTGTATTTCGTAGCTATTGAGTTGAACCAACAACCTTTAGATTTATCTCATATATCGTATAGCTAAAATTTAACTGAATATTTTTAGTGCTTATCTAGAGGACCTCACACTTTTTATTGTTCTGTATCAGCTGGCATTTTTCGCATCGACAGATATCTTGTCTAAATCACTCTGTAATTCGCTTTGACCTTCTGATGACTTTCCAACACGGGAAACGACGGCATCATCTGCAAACAGTCTAAAAACCCTACCCAGATTCTCCTAAATCACTTACGTAGATTAAGGACAGCAGGGAGCCATAACGTTTCCTTGGGCAACCCAGGTATAACATCAGTTTCAGTAGATGCCTTGTCAGTAACTACGAACTGCGACATTTATGATAAGAAATTACGAGTCGAACAACCGGGACAATAGAAACCGCTTTTGAGGAACTGTGTCTATAACCGTCTATAAATATAGAAATATAGAATCAGTTTGAACCATTACTTCTTGCGAATAGGGAGCCAGATGTGTTTCACAAGAACGATATTTTCTTAATCCGTGCTGAAAATGTGTCAGTGGACCGTTATATTTCAAGTATTTTTTACCGTTAGAACATAGTATACAACCCAAAATACGACTGCAAATCGCTATAAATGAACTGTGCCTATAATTTGGCTGATTACTTCATTTTCCTTCATTATGTATTGACGTGAGCTGTGCACCATTCCAGTCCACGTGTATCGACATTGCGTATCTGCATATTTCACCGTCAGCAAATTGTACACTATTGTACATAACTTAAGGACGAAAGTAGCTTTCGCAAAATGTGTCACTGCCAACTACCATAGCTTGATGAAACTTCTACCATTCATAGAAAAAACTGCTACGGTATAGTCCAGAAGGTAACTGAAAGAAAGTCGCAATGCAACCAACGGAAATGACATTTTTTCTCAAAGAAATCACGCTGATTCGTTGTTGCCCCTTGGACATGCAATGCAACGAACGAAAATGACACTTTTTCTCAAAGAAGTCACATTGATTCATGGTTGCCCCTTGGACATTGAAAACGGCAGGGCATGGCTCTTGATAGGGCGTGTGAGCACCACGAGCGGCAGTGTATGCTCTGCAACGCGCTCCCGTGTTCGCCACTTGATTAGTAAGGAGTTTTTGTGGTAGGGCGTTTCATTCCTCCACAACTGACAACTGTAGGGTGGTCGTTGCTGCAAATGGTTCAAATGGCTCTGAGCACTATGGGACTTAACTTCTGAGGTCATCAGTCCCCTAGAACTTAGAACTACTTAAACCTAACTAACCTAAGGACATCACACACATCCATGCCCGAGGCAGGATTCGAACCTGCGACCGTAGCGGTCGCGCGACTCCAGACTGTAGCGCCTAGAACCGCTCGGCCACTCGGCCGGTGGTTGCTGCATGTCGAGGGGTTTCTCTAAAGCATCCAACTTCGATGCAATTTAAGACGGGGAAACGGGCAGGTCAGCCAGTCCATTCACCGAGTAAGCTCTCGTTCTGAGAGGTCCTACACCTGCGCAGGATGCGGTCGCGCATTGTCCTCCATAAAAAATGACATCAGTTCCGAATGCGGGTCGGCCATTGTGGCCGAGCGGTTCTAGGCGCTTCAGTCTGGTTCGAATCCTGCCTCGGGCATGGATATGTGTGATGTCCTTACGTTAGTTAGGTTTAACTAGTTCTAAGTTCTAGGGGACTGATGACCTCAAATGTTAAGTCCCATAATGCTCAGAGCCATTTGAACCATTTTGGAGTTCCGAATGCGCCCCTGGAAAGACACACGTGAGGGAGGAGTACAGTGTCACAATAACTTTGACCGGTGAGAGTACCGTGTTCAAAGATCCGGAGATTAGTATCCTATGCAACCCACACAATGACACGTGGGCTACGATCATGTTCGACAATGCTGGACATACCGTCATATGACGAGAATGTGAGAACATGTAATGCACCTAGGAACATTATCGCACATGAGTGTTTCGGTGGTCGAGGTGGGGGAGTCATAATGTTGCATGGGGCTAGTGACCTCAACGTTACTGGACACCGCACACCTTCCCCATATGCCTCAATCCTGGGGTGCTCTCGGCTTCGACTTCATTTTTAGAGATGACAGTCCGCGACAGCAACGAACAGCGCAGGTGGAGGACCTTATGGAACGAGAGGATGTTCGACGTTTAGAATGCATTAGGGGGATGTACTGCAGAACGTTCACATGCACCAAGAACCATCCTGCAGTTGTTAACCGCACTGGTGGAGGAATGAAATGCCCTACCACAAGAAATCCTAGTGGCAGCGTGGGAGCACGTTGCAGAGAATGCATTGCCGTCTGTCGTGATTACACACTGCATTAAGACCCATATTCCGCCTTTTATGATGACCAGAGCACCATAGTAAATTGCGGTGACTTCAGTGTAATTAGTGTCTTTGTGCAGAAGTGTGATTTTTGTTCGTCTCACTGCGTTTTCAGTTACCTTCTGTACTATACCGTAGCAGTTCTTTCTTCTGTGGTTCAAGTTTCATCTAGCTGTGTTACTTGGCAGTGACATAGCATGTGAAAGCTACTCCCGTTGTTGATTTTTGCGTGGTAATGTATGTTCCACAAGGCACTGAATAGCGCATAGTGGACTGTAATTCGCACCAATATTAGCCACCACTTTGTATCATTTGCAGATTTAAGTAAAGGTTTTGATAAAATTTTCTGTAATGCACTATTTGAAATTCTAGTTAGCTACTAGGGATAAAATAAAGGGAGCACAATTTTATCTAGATGTTGTTCAGAAACCAGACTGAGTCGGAGGACAGGACAGGAAAGGAGAGGATAGTTGAGAAGGACTATACAGGACTGTAACCTGATTCCGAGGTGTAATTATATCTGATTTTGAGTAAGCAGTAAAGGAAATTGATGTGCATCGATCGTCTGGGTCGAACGGCTCGGATACGTCGTACTAGGCTTAGATGTTCCGAGGTGGACGGAGGACCTCTGACAGTGGAAACAAATTAGTAACATACAAATATACACATTATTGCGCTGCGATACATAAGTTGTACAGTAGCTCGTTGGATGAACTCGCAGAAAAACACAACTAAGCAGTGGCGTGTCAAGGCGTGCGATACTGAATACATGTCAACGACACTATGCCCGTCTCGAGCGCCACACTGTCAACCACTGTAGTAAGCACTTGCGAAGGCTTAGGCGACTCCACTAGTAGACTAAGTCTGGTAGGCTGATCTCACAGTTCGTTATGAACTACAGCTACGAACTGCAACCCTGGAACTCCGTACTATACTCCGTTCATCATAAGAATAAACCCGATGTAAACAAACACGCCGGCCGAGGTGGCCGAGCGGTTCTAGGCTTGGAGTCCGGAACCGCGCGACTGCTACGGTCGCAGGTTCGAATCCTGCCTCGGGCATGGGTGTGTGTGCTGTTCTTAGGTTAGTTAGGTTTAAGTAGTTCTAAGTTCTAGGGGACTGATGACCACAGCTGCTAAGTCCCATAGTGCTCAGAGCCATTTGAACCATTTAAACAAACACAAATGCGATGATTGGTCAGAAGCCATAGTACGCGTACACTGATGTTGCGCTCTTGGAGGTAGGTCCTACTTATATATTAGTCAAATTATTACTAAGTTACGGTAAATGAAACTTAAAGACATTCAAATGTATTAGCAGCCATCAACGGTTTTCTTAATCATGCTTTAGTTATTTAGTTTTTATTTCAAAAATCGTGTATAGTCACAGCCTTTGCACTGCTGTGCTCTGATTGTCGCGTTGTTAATATGCAGTATGAAAATGGCTGAGGCTGCTTCCTGTTACGTAGTGAAACACGCATGTGGAACGCTGTGTGTGCTGCGAAGTGGGTTGTTCTTAATGTTTGTCATAAATCTACGGATACAATCGGCTTTGGTCTGGAGCTCGTGGTCGTGCGGTAGCGTTCTCGCTTCCCGAGCCCGGGTTCCCGGGTTCCATTCCCGGCGGGATCAGGGATTTTCTCTGCCTCGTGATGACTGGGTGTAGTGTTATGTCCTTAGGTTAGTTAGGTTTAAGTAGTTCTAAGTTCTAGGGGACTGATGACCATAGATGTTAAGTCCCATAGTGCTCAGAACCATTTTTAATCGGCTTTGAAGTTTTCCAAACGACTCTATTAGACACAGTTGGCACTTAAATACGCGTTTGTGTATAGCAGATCCGGTAGCGTGGGTACCTTGATAATACAATTCAGTATATGGTTCGCTGGTTCAGTTCTCATGTAAGTGAATTTTTTTCTCGTTCAGTTTGAATTACCTACATCTCGTAATTGTAAATTCATCATCATTTTTTATGAATAACGCACGACTTCTTGTTATTAATTACATATTGCAAGCGAAATTCCTGTTTTCATTTCAAACATAAATTATCAGGTATCGATATTTTATGAAAGACTGTTAATAAAGTTTGCCTGAATTAAGAAAACATAAGTTTAATTTTTAAGGCAAAAATGGAAGAACTGAATACTCTTTATTTGGACTATGCCCATTGTTTTACACTACAAATGTAGATAGGTGCCGTAGAAACACGAAAAAAATCATTTTCACAGCATCGAGCACACCATACAAATGCTGCATTTTTACATTTGCCAGTGTACCATTGCAATATGAACCCAACAGAACTCATCTGGAGCCAAGTAAAGGGATTTGGCCCGACCCTTTCTTGTTTTTTGATCAGTTCGAATACCTAAATCATTTAAATACGGAATTCATCAACAATATGGTAATTAACTCATTATTAACCATCATTTTTCAAGAAAAATGCACGTCTTCTTCTTTCTAATTACCTGTCGCGTACAAAACTCTGGTTTTCAGTACAAATACACTTTTTTAGTTATCGATATTTTATAAGAGACTGTTGAAGACTATTGAAATTAAACATTACACAATTAAGTTTTTGGAGAAAAATGAAAAATCAAATACTGTTTGTTTGAATATGCCTATTGCTTTGTAGGACAGATGTCCTACACGATATTTTGAAAATTTGTGGTAAGTTCCTGTGGGACCAAACTGCCGAGGTCATTGGTCCCTAGGCTTAGACACTACTTAATCTAACTTAAACCAACTTACGCCAAGGACAAACACACACACGCACACACACACACACACACACACACACACACACACACACAACCACACACACACACACTAGGGACGACTCGAACCTCCGACGGGGCGAGCCGCTCTAGACCGCGCGGCTGTCATAACACAAGCCAGAGTGATACGCGTCGTAGAAACACGGAAAATTTTCACGTCGAGCACACTGTACAAATGCTGCATTTTTTTCACCTTAAAACTACAATCTGAACCCAATAGAATTGATCTGGAGCCAAGTCAAGGAATTTGTCGCGAGAAATAACAAGGCATTTAAGTTGCCAAACGTCCTGGAACTAATGCACGAAGCTTCGTTACACAACAGTACGTCACAAAAGAGGAGGAGGAAACATGTTATTAGTGGCTTGGGATTCTGTTGCTGATCGCTTCGTGATCAACATAGCAATATTGAAATGTATTCCTCGGCGTCCCACATGGAAGGAGTTCAGAGTCTCTGTGCGCCAGTTCCGATTGCGTCCATCGGCGAGTTCACAACAGAATCCAAGGAGAAATTAGGAGAGGTATAAAAGTTAAGGGAGTAGAAATAAGAAAAGAACTTTAGGGCTTGCCGATGACATTGTAATAATGTCAGAAGTGGCAAACTACTTGGAAAGAGGCTGTACGAGTGAACATCAACAAAAATGAAACAACATCAGGCGATGTTGACAGAGTTAGATTAGTAAATGAGACACTAAAAGTAGAGATAAGGTATATTATTTGGGTAGCAAAATAAGTAACAGTGACCAAAGTACAGAGCATATGAAGTGCATATTGGTAATAGCAAGAAAAGCGTATCCGAAAAAGAGAAATTTGTTAATATTGAATACTAATTGAAGTATGAAGCACCCTTCTCTGATGTCGTTAGTGTGATGTTTAACCTTGTACGGAAGTGAAAAGTGGACCATAAGCAGCTCAGACAGTAAGAGAATAGCCGCGCGGGATTAGCCGAGCGGTCTAGGGCGCTGCAGTCATTGACTGTGCGGCTGGTCCCGGCGGAGGTTCGAGTCCTCCCTCGGGCATGGGTGTGTGTGTTTGTCCTTAGGATAATTTACGTTAAGTAGTGTGTAAGCTTAGGAGCTGATGACCTTAGCAGTTAAGTCCCATAAGATTTCACACACATTTGAACATTTTTGAACAGTAAGAGAATAGAAGTTATTGAACTTGGAGCTACAGCAGAATGCTGAAGATTAGGTGGATAAATCGATTAACTACTGAAGTGGTATCGAATCGAACTGGGGAGACAAGAAACTTGTGGTACACCTTGAATAAAAGAAGGGATCGTTTGGTTGGACACATTCTGAGGCGTTAAGGAATAGTCAGTACCGGTAATCAGGGGAAGTCTGTGGGGTAAATGGATTTGGATTGCAGTACTTACGTAAAGATGAACAAGCTTGCAGAAGATGAACTACCATGAAGAGTTGCGTCACAACGTCTTCGGACTGAAGACCACAATATGCGAGGGGAAAATGGGTGTATGTATGCCTCTACACTCGCCGTCATCTCTTTCACCTTTTTGGAACACAAAATGTACGATGGAGGCAGCAGGACTGTTTCAGTCCTCCTTGAGAACCGGTTGTCTAGAGTTACCCAACAGGGTTTCGCGAGAACAACGTCACATACTTTTGAGAGATTCTCTGTGAAGTTAACCGATCACCAGTGTCCAACTTCCGTATGGGCTACACCGATGTTTTACGATCCTACAGTACGTCTCTGAATTCGTTCAGCATCTACTGTACTTCTTATTTGCGAAAGAGTAGACGTGCTGAATCAGTAATCTAGAAGTGGCTGCTCTGTTATCTTGTGTGCCATTTCCTTTGCTTTCCTAGGTTCTTCCAACGAATCTAAATCTTTCATTAACCTTCTCTGTTACTGAATTCACGTGATTGTTCTGTTTCATACCCCCCTCTCTTCGTATTACCGCTAAATATTTAAACGATGTAACGTGTTTCACTAATCTTGTAACGATACACTGTCGGGCTCTTTCTATTTGGTTTCAGACATTACCGTGCATTGATCTACATTTAAAGAGATTGCCATCCATTACGCCAGTCGGAAATTTTCTTCTTTGCGGTGCTTTGTTTTTTTTTTTTTTTTTTTTTGCTATTGTTCTACGTGTTCAGTAGTAAAAAATATTGCCTTCGTTTCCTTGTGTTCGTAAAAGCCATCTTGTGGTTTCCTTTTATTTAATAAGCTATCAACATCGCTATTGTTTGTGTATGATATTCGCAAGTGAGTTTTGTGTATTCTGTTGCCGGCCGAAGTGGCCGTGCGGTTAAAGGCGCTGCAGTCTGGAACCGCAAGACCGCTCCGGTCGCGGGTTCGAATCCTGCCTCGGGCATGGATGTTTGTGATGTCCTTAGGTTAGTTAGGTTTAACTAGTTCTAAGTTCTAGGTGACTAATGACCTCAGCAGTTGAGTCCCGTAGTGCTCAGAGCCATTTTTTTTTTTTGTAATCTGTTGATCTGTCTTCGCGCGAAGACGGACATTTGAAGTTTTAAATACGAGTGTTTTTCAAAGTGGTCTTTTAAACACCATGTCTGTATTTTGCAGGTGAGTTACACAGAAGAATGAAGGACTGTGGTGCTAGCTCTGTAACGTCTTCGTGGTGCGGTGAGTACCCACAGTACACAGACGTTTTTGTCACTTTTGTTTTCATTTTTCACTGTACGTTCATTCCTTGTACTTGTGAATATATCAGGTTGACTGTTACCGTGTTTAGGCAATCATATGGCTCAACAAGGATGTTGACGTATCACCCATAGGATACGTCAGTCTCGTCGTGCAAATTAAAAATCGACAAAGATGTATTCAAAGATACTGCCGTCGAATTCAAACTAATGCGTTTACAATAAAAGTGCTCTGCTTACTGAAACAGGTCATAAACTTGAGGAAATCAATCCTGGGAAATTTTTGCACTTCATGAATTTTCCCCGCCATTAACGTTGCTACTCGTCATCATATTACAAAATGCAACCGTCCGCGCGAATTTTTCATCCAACTTTGTGACGCATAAACAGCAGACCAAGGGTCATCCGAATTATCACAAAGACCCTAACCGAATCTAAATAGCCTTTTCCGACATAAAGTGAGCCATATTTTGTCTTCTGTGTTTGAACGTGCTATACTTGATCTGTTAATGTATATCCTCTTAAACATATTACAAATCGCGAATGAGATTTTACATGAAACAGCCAGAGGCATAAACAGCAGTACGTTGAACCCAAAGAGTGTAAGCGAAACCGCGTAGCCTTATCATTGAGTAAATGAGCGTGTGTCGTGTTGTCTGTTAACACGATTTATCTCTGCCGTGAGAAACGGTTATGTGATTGATAATGGCACAGTCATTTGGTAGGAAACGCTTATTTCTGTATAATTGCTGGGGCTGTGACTCAGTGGAAACGCAATCGCTGCTATCTTGAAGGAAACCCGCGCAAGAGCACTATATAATGACAGAACGTAAGGATTGTGGTTGTTTCTTCCATTGTTGAAAGAGATAGTGTGAATGAGCTATTACTAAAACACTTACTGCATGGTTACTCGCGCCAATTGATATGTTTCGCGTACTTTCAAATGCACGTACATGCTGCCACGGATGGCAGATAACTGTCAAGAGACTCATATCGCGCACATAACATTATTTCCACATGTATCCTGGCTGCTCTCGAAAATATAAAAAGAAGCTTATGCAATGAATCGGGGTAATTTGTACCCTCATTATACCACTATGTTTGGAAATACAGGACATATTTTGTGTCCTGTATTACACATCACAATAGACGTTGTAACATTTTACATCTGTAGTTAGGGGCTGAGGCCTTGAAAAATTTCAGGTGTATACTTACTACGCCCTGTTAGAGCAAAATTTCAGTTGTAATGCTGGTACAAAGTTATACTGCCATTTAGGATAACGCAAGATCAGTCTTAAAAAACAAACAATGTTTCCTAAATCATATGTTCTGGGTAAATTCAGATCGTGTCAGAAGGAAGTCAGTTGTTAATAAGAAGTAAAACTGAACAGTTAAATTCATTATCGCAGATTTACTTTGAAGTATCATGGTATGTATATTTACCTGGCATTGGTCAACTTAGATCACTGTCGCTAGAAGGTCTCTTCACAGCCAACGTTATAAACGGATAACCAGATGCCCAAGAGCGTGGACGAAGTTGGAAAGTCAACTGAAATACTAACTATAAATCTCAGAGCTAATAAAACTGTTGCTATTAGTACAAATTAATGTAAGTAGGAGGAGCAGCAGCCATTTGAAACAAGAGTCGTAAGTGGTGCAACGAACCCTGACTGGTAAAAGTTACCCTGATTGACTGTAATCGGAATGTTTGTTAGACAGATTAGGGGACTTCTGAAAGTATCCCAGCTTATGTGCTTTACAGAATAAAAGAATAGGGCCAGCTCGGCGTAACGGATTGCCAGCAAATAGAGTATCCTCATTTCTTTTGTCAAATGCTTACGTTCTACAGCTAATTTGGGGACTGCCAGTGTGCGGTTTCTTTAGAAATGTTTCACATTGGATAATTTATTCATTCTAAAACAAATTACTGAGAAGACATGGGAATTCAGTGTTGACATCCACATAGATTTCAAACAGCGTTATAGCAGAGTGAGCTTATGTGTAATGCCCTCAAAATTAATCAGATTAATTATATGCGCGTAGACGATACTTTATGGCGTATAAAACACCAGTAGGAGTGACTTGAAATTTTAAGGCGCACACCGAACTAAGATAAGGGTATGCCATTTCAGCTTCATTATTAACTTCGTCTTACAGAATATCGATAGAAAATGTGCTAAACCTAAACCACAACGGATACAATAGCAGGTTGCAAACATTACTAGATCTCCCTCTGCGAATGAGGTAGCGTTAAGCAGTAGGTCCAACTGAACTAATCAGAATTATACAGAACTATTCCAAAAATAGGAGTACGTGTTAATGCCGGCCGAAGTGGCCGTGCGGTTAAAGGCGCTGCAGTCTGGAACCGCAAGACCGCTACGGTCGCAGGTTCGAATCCTGCCTCGGGCATGGATGTTTGTGATGTCCTTAGGTTAGTTAGGTTTAAGTAGTTCTAAGTTCTAGGGGACTAATGACCTCAGCAGTTGAGTCCCATAGTGCTCAGAGCCATTTAGTACGTGTTAATGAAGAGAAGACATCATATCTGTTCCCAAGTAATAAAATCCGATGTGATGCACTTTCGTTTGTAGGTTTCACCTTTCAAAACAGTTGACCGCTTTATGTTCTTAGGGAGTATTAAGAGTTGAGTGGGGTTGTTTGAGGAAGGAGACCAGACAGCGAGGTCATCGGTCTCATCGGATTAGGAAAGGACGGGGAAGGAAGTCGACCGTGCCCTTTCAAAGGAACCATCCCTGCATTTGCCTGGAGCGATTTAGGAAAATCATGGAAAACCCAAATCAGGATGTCCGGACGCGGGATTGAACCGTCGTCCTCCCGAATGCGAGTCCAGTGTGCTAGCCACTGCGCCACCTCGCTCGGTAGGAGTATTAAGATACCATAACGGATATAGAAATATATGTCTGTCTAGCGGTAATTAACAGAACACATTACAGTTGTAGCAACACCTCACCAGTAATGTTATATGCATGTGAAACTTTTATATCTAGAAAGAAATACGAAGAAAAACTATTAGTATTCTAAAAAAAATTACGAAAAATTTTTCATCTGTAATCAATGAAAGTAACATGGAACGGAGAGTAAGAAAAAATCAAGAACTAAGGGGTTTTATCGAAGTGCTAGAGAATAGAAGCTTCTGTTAGGCTGGTCAAGGAGAAGTAATAGATTGCATACGATTGCATTCTGTAGGACAACAGTTGGAACGAGAGAAAGAGACCCAGAGTTAGATGGGAAGACAACGTCCGAGATGACACAGCCAGGATGAACATCAACTCAGAATTGACTACCGACACAGAGCAAAATTCCACCCGTCTCCTTTGACCAGAGTAAAGAGCATAATTTACACGAGCCGCTAAGTCAGCCACAGATAACATTTAAGCCTACTGCATAATTCAAGATGGCGAACACCAGGTAGACCATTACGCTCAAAAACACGCGAAAATTTTCAAGCAGTTAATAAAATGACAACCGCGGGTATGAGGGGGTTTTGAGTGGGGACAAAGTAAAAACGTTCCAAAGCAAAAAAAAAAAGCGTAAAATCACGAACACAAATTCTTCTAGAGTAAACTGAACGAGAAAAACTGAAAACACAAAACTGAAATCGAATTTTTCGCTTGGGGATGCTCAGAGGAAGACAGCATGACCAGACATCCCCCCTCCCCTTCACAAAACAAGATAATCGAAGAAATGACGCACGCGAATTTCTCCAGAATAGACCGAACAAAAAAGTGGACTCGAATTTTTCGCATGACATATATATCTCAAACGAAGACTGCGATAGCAGACACACTCACACAAAACATGCAGATTCCTCCAAAACAAAGCAAAGAAAATATAAAACACACACACACACACACACACAAAAGTCGAATCGCAGTGTTCGCTGGACCTATGGCTTAAACAAAGCGAAAACAGACACCCCTTAAAAAAAAAAGAGAAATGGCACGTATGTACTCGTCTAAAGTAAACATAACGAAAAATGCAAAAAAACATACAACTGGAATGAAATATTTCGCTTGGCCTATCGAAAAATAACACAAATTACCCCAGATTAAACAGAAGTGCCGGCCGAAGTGGCCGTGCGGTTAAAGGCGCTGCAGTCTGGAACCGCAAGACCGCTACGGTCGCAGGTTCGAATCCTGCCTCGGGCATGGATGTTTGTGATGTCCTTAGGTTAGTTAGGTTTAACTAGTTCTAAGTTCTAGGGGACTAATGACCTCAGCAGTTGAGTCCCATAGTGCTCAGAGCCATTAAACAGAAGTAAATAGAATCGCACTACAAACGAAAATCAACACGTCGAATCACGCCGAAAACCGAAATAAATAATCAATAAGTAACAAAGACTTGATCCCATTCCATTGAATCGTTACTACAGATCACATCATAAAAATAAACATTCTCCACAAGAATGAGCCACTGTAAGAGCAATCGATTTTATGTAAACAGCGCCTCCAGACGTCACATGCGAAAAATATAGCGAAATATTAGCAAAAACCAAGATTATAAACAACATGACTATTCTTTCCGCTCACGACAAATTGAGCCATGTCTAACCTCGCCCGCAACAAACGTGCGACATAACAAAAATAGCCAAACAATTGTAACATTACAATTTTAATCACTAATCGTTTCACTCGAAAAAATTTAAATTGTCCTCTAAAAGTTTCTGCCTATCGGGAATCGTGCCAAAGAAACAGCCAGATATCTGTGAGAAAAAAAGAATCTTTACTAGAGTCTCTATCAACAGTTTAAGCTGTGCTCTCAGGTTCCATCGTAACCGGTCCTTCATACATTACGACGTATGTGGAATAAACAGCATAGTTTACAGAGATCATAGATTACACTACTTGCTAAGACAATCGCAGATGACATTTAATAACAGGCCACTTACATCATTTGCAGCATAACCTCAGGAAGTCATGGGTCAAAGCAGACGAGTGGAATCGGACCGTTTGCTTGACCCCAGCAGAGCCGACAGAAAGAAATTGAAATGGAACAGGTGTGTGTTCGGTAAGGTCCTTGCCAGTTTTAAAGTAAATTAAAGTGAAGCAAAGTTATTAAGTAAGTACAAGAGTGGAATAGAGAGCTAAAATGTGCGTGAAGACCGAACTAAGCAAAGTGAGCCATAGGAGCGCCGCATCGAGACGGTCCCCTGTAGCCGCAACAAGCGGCAAAAGTGGGTTAATGCGCTGCAGCTGTTGCAGACACGCTCTTCCGCATCCTCAGCAGCCCGACAGTCACGCCGCACGATTATGCCATCCACTTTCTGCCGCGTTGCTTTTACCTGCCGACAGCGATCACCGTCTGTGTCTCAACTTGGAAATTAAGTTTTCCACAACCGGTGCGTTTTCTGCCTCCAGCCACAGGTGGTTTGCCGCATAAACGGCAATGACTTTAACAGGGAAGCATATTCAAGCGAATGTTATAGAGACTAAATTTATGTCTGCGGTAAACTCACCTTTTTTTTTAAAGGGGAGAAACACTTTTATTCGCGTTCTGAACATACAGTGCTTCTAACAGTACTTAATATGCGGTTATTCTGTTATAATATTAGAGAATATGTAACTAAATCTTGGTGGGTCGGAAGGTACGTGTCACTTGCGCATCCAAACGTCCATGGCTCAATCTCCAGATTACACGAGAATTTTTCTCAGTCATCTATTGCTTGTTTGATCTCTGGCAATGATTTGCAAACCAAACACCTGCCAAGTTGCCCCATGCTCTTTAATCTTCGGTAAATTGTAGCTCCTCCAATAACTGGCTTGGTAAATGCTCCAATAACTGGCTTGGTAAATGAAGGCGGAAGTCGCAAGAAGGCCACCTCCATTGTAACCTTGCTTATAGGGGTGTGTAAGTATGTAGGAGTCCAGAAGCCAATAAATTAAAAAGTATGAAACCAGATGCATAACGTGTTCTGCTCGAAGAGGGCTGTCGCATACTTGCGGCGTCATTGTTGTGCTCTCTGTCTTTGATTCTTATCACACTCTGCATCTATTATTGGTAATTGACAACTTTGTGATAATCGCCACATTGGGGCACTGTTTCTATTGCTGACTGTCTCTGACCAATTTATTTGGTCGGAAAAGTATCATCCTCTTTTGTTAACATAATAATTGCCGTATTGGAGCATTCAAATCGGCTCCAACTAACACATTGCTGGTGGAAATAAATGAAATGCCATTAGAACTACGCAGGAAATAAATCACTGTCAAATTTCCCATGGAACGTTCCCACTTCTCAAATGACAATTTATTAACAAATACTAGAGATCTTACTACAATATGCTATGTAGGCATGTATTCGATTAAGAAGAAACTACCACCCGTAGCAGAAAGTAAATAGTACTTCGATGCGTTGTCTTTCCCAAGTTCAACCTGCTCCAGCACGGCCTACACTAACACTTAGTGAAGGTGAATGTCGAGACACACCTTCCATTCACCCAAGATACACTGAAAGGGAAAATTTTAGCTGACAACCTAGAAGCATGGCCATTCTCAAGACGTATCTACGCAGATGGATTTACACAAGAAGGCGGGGCAGGAAGTGCGTTCATAGATACTAAGACTAATCTAAGAGGCAAATTCAATGATCCCTGAATTTACGTCCATACCCAATAAGGAAGTTATAGCAATTTGAGAGGGACTTAAATACGCTAAAGATGTGCAAGAAGAAATAATCATTATTTTATCAGAATCACGCTCAGCATTGATACTGTTGAAATGCTACGATGTCAACAACGCCAAATATTTGGTAGTATATCGCGCTTTAGATGCAGTTCAGGAGCTCTCCCGCCTAAATAAGACGACCATTGTACTATGATACAATTTTCTATGATAAAAAGATAAAGTCATATGGCATTGTTGACTAGCAGGTTCAGCATTGTAATTGCAAAGGTTTTTCTGTTCTTTACGAAATGTGAGAGTTTTGTGTCTGACTGGATCTGGCAAGCGTGTCATATTCATGTTGGGTGATTGAGACGAGAGCAGGGAGAGAGTGAAACCCGGTACTGGCGAATAGCCGCCTCCTCTCGAATAACACCAAGGGGACGCCGAGCGTAGAGTCACCATCCGACGGACGGATCACCATCAACAGTGTTACATGCCCTCGGATTTGGAATTTAATCCAGTACTTTGGCTCAGAGACGGGTGATCCGGGACTTTACACCACCGCCCCTCCACCCCTTTGCCACAAAGGCAGAGGGAAAGCAAGCAAAAGCATGTGCCATACCCAGACGGTTATCCACTACTGACGTTGCTTCTGTGATGTGATGAGAAATCTGTGTATTAAACAAGGCAGGCCAGTGGCACACATTTTCTGTGATATACTACGATCACTACTGCAATGGCCAATCTGTATCTGCAGACCGAGAGATGGAGTCAAAGAGACGTCAGACGTGTTTGAGAAGGAAACAGTAGTGCAATTTCTAATACTAATAACCGTCATCAACAGCTGTAAATCACTGCAGTGCGCGATATTGGGAGCTATTTCTAGTGTTATATTTACTAAGTATCCTCTGTTTCGAATCCAGGGATGGGGCCCTGGAAAACCAGTTACCAGTTTACCTGTGTGTGAAGACTATCCGAAACAGGGCAGTATTATGGGTAATTGCGCAAGATTTTAAGATTCATCACTAGAAGACAAATTTCTCCACATTCTTTCCGTGAAATAACCTTACATAATCGTTTAGTTTCAAATCCGCAGCCTATTCTTTTCCGATATAATGTATATATCTCTGACTACAGTCGGAGCTCATGCGTTAGGAAAAGACTGCAGCATGTTAAAGTTTAATGAATAGTAAGCCTTAATATTTCTCGATAATTAGTGGCTGCCGTGAATGGTTGCACCAGTATGGTATCAAAAACCAGCCTGATATTTGTGCAGTTTTATTAGGGGCAACATCTCAATATAAATGACAACGTCACCTGCGTAGAGTTTGGCGATTTTCAGAGCTATCTTACTCGATGTTTGTTTGTATACAATCTAATTTAGCTGACACAACAAAAATATGAACTGTGGCCCCTCTCAGTCACTCTATTTACCGAACGAAGTGGGACGATGCTTTCGAAACCCAGCTGTTATCTTGCTTTCTGTTTACTGAGTCGTGTGGAAATATGCCCTTCACTTTTGTTGGCCTTTGTGGATCATTTGTGTTTCACACGTTTCGACTTCTGCCCCAAAATACAACATCGGGACAACATGGTGTCCAGAAAAAGCTCACCTCGTTCACACTGAGTACAGTGGAACTCATGATTGGTTCAACTAATTACCATGGACAGGCGGAATTTCCTTTCACGCGGGGACACTGCCATATAAACTCTTAGATTAGAATAAAAAGAAGGTTGTGATGCTGTCCCGTACCGTCTCAAGTGATCGATAACTGGTCTCTACAATAACTGGGCCCAAGACCGTTAATTCGTTAATTTATCGAAGTTAACTTTTCGAGTAATGGATTGAATTTTAAGTTAATTTTTGAAAAAGTCAACGGACTTGTGAGTCCGTTAATCGATAGTTAGGTATCTACTATTTATGACAAAAATGACACCGCGCCGCCCGCAGAAATCATTTTCTCACAAGTTCCAATCATGTACGCGTGCGACTGATGTAAACAAACGATGCGAACGACAGTAACAAACTGTAGGTCTTGGCTCTTTATTGGTGTTTGTTCAATGAGTTTGCGTTAAGTAGCACTTTTTGTTAATGGATTGACTAAATAATGGACTCGGATTCTCGCTCTACAACAGCTGAAAATTTATGGGCGCATTTAAATGATTACGTTAATTTTGTTTCCAGATCGCGAGAAAAAAATAATACTTTTTGATTGTGAACTGTGCTAGCCTAAAAAATCTAGGGCTCACACTTTGAGACTTACCGATTTGAAAGCACACGAATCACGGTATACATAGTTTGAAAAAAGATTGAAGGCTCGGTCCCGTAGAGGAAAACAAAAAAGAAGAATCAGTCGCAAGTATTCGGATATCCACAGCGTAGCCAGTAGCAGTAATCCGGTTGAAAGGATACGATGGAGAAGCATTGGAGAGTCTTTTATCATTGTAGTAATTGGCAGTGGTGTGTCTCAAGCTAGTGTGAACCAATGCAGTAAACTTTGTTCTTACAAACATGATTTATTTACATGTCGTCAAATCGAAGTCATTTGGAAAGCTCATAAAAACTTCGAACCTCAGCAAAGGTGAGAATATAGGGCATACACTTGGTTGATAAGCATTTTCGATTAAAGCAACATCTTATAATGGGAAATATGCACCAAGAATAAGATACTATCTTATTCTCCTGTATTTTGATTCTTCCGTGACGTAATATTGATGACTAAATAATCACAAAATAAATGATTAAACGATTGAACTGTTTTTCTTTTTTTTAATTTGTTGTCGATATCCTACATCCTACCTAAGCTCCAACCAAAAAATGTTTGTTTAAGCAACGGTAATTAATTTGATTCACGTGCTCATTTCAGTACGCCCAGAGCATAAAGCTATTACGAATTAAAGAATAACGATCATATAGGAAGTTAAGACTTCAGTAAAGTAATGCTTCAACGTTTAACGGATTTAACTATTTTAGTACCACAATAACGATTAGGGAAGTTTTTGACAAACGTTGCGGAGCTATGGTTTCTATAACGGGCAGAAAGCGTTAACGGCCTGGTGAAAAACGCATAATTACCTCGTCTTCAAGATACACTCTTGACGAGATGTAAAGCCGTGTAAAAATGAAAGGTAATGCATCATTTCTGGCGACCACAATCCGAATTTAAAGAAGTAACACGCAGTCAAGGTTTCATTGCGCTACTCAAGTATAAATCAGATGAAATTCACAAAAAATCGTTTAAACACAAAATTTTATAAGATTTATAATTTGAAACAGGGACCAGCCACAAGTATGTTTTAAAAAAGCTTATTTATATTAAACCAAGACCTGAATTAAATACATAGAGAATAATGTTCAGCTTGAGAACCCGCTATTGAATATAGCAAACAACGTTATTCAAAAAGATTGAAAGTTCTGATAGGGAAAAAGTTCCACTACAGCAAGGTTCTAACACAAATTACGCTTGTTATACTGTGGTAATTTTGATGGGTGTATTTCGAAGCGCGCATATAATAATTGGAAAAACAATAGATCGGAAGTTATCTGTTGTGACACATTGTATAGATTCACTGGATATTTGTATCGACACGGGTCAACCAAAGATAGTTTGAAGAATAGTAGGTGCACATTTTTGACGTGTATTATTTTATTATAATCCCGCAGTTGTGGATGATATAAGCGTAGTAATGTAACATTAATGAGTCGGTATCTATAATCAGATCTAGCTGTATAGCCCATAGTCCGAAATTACTTGTTAGTTGACACTCCAAGCTTTGAAGTCCTCAACCGCAAGCACGAACTGTCAGCTGTTGCCAGCGCGCCGTAGCAGAGTGCCAGTCCCACCCCACTAAATAAATAAATAAATGTCGTGTGACTAGGGCCTCCCGTCGGGTAGACCGTTCGCCGGGTGCAAGTCTTTCGATTTGACGCCACTTCGGTGACTTGCGCTTCGATGGGGATGAAATGATGATGATTAGGACAACACAACACCCAGTCCCTAAGCGGAGAAAGTCTCCGACCCAGCCGGGAATCGAACCCGGGCCCTTAGGATTGACATTCTGTCGCGCTGACCACTCAACTACTGGGGGCAGACAGTCCCACCCTCCTAAAGATTTGAAGCTTATAATTACCGAAACATGGAATAATTTATTCAGAAAACGGTGCAAATATCGATTTGTAAGGTGTGATTGCTTTGTGTACCCACTTTGAGATTTTTCGAGTATTTTACTGTGGTAAACATCACTCTTAGATCTTTGATTACTGCATCGATTGTCCTACGCCAGCCAATTTGATGTTTTGCAGCTACACATGGTAGTACTGGTGGCCGAGAACATTCATTCGCGTGTTAAATACTACGGTGTACAAGACTTCAGTATACTTATTCACACACTGCGATATGTCTTACACTTACACCATTGTATCCAATTTCAGTAATCTGTGAAATCCACACAAAACCGTTTTTTTAACCCTTGGAATTAGCTAGATCTCAGTTCACTCGGTATTTTATTTCGGGTCGTGTTATTGGTATTTTATTTCGGGTCGTGTTATTGTGATAACAGGATTAAAGTACCTTTTGGGAATAATGTATCTTCGTTTTGTTCATTAACAGCTCATGTTGTGAACGTTGTATTCTGCTATGATAGCCACTATCATCTTGCTCAGATAATAGTGTAGTAAGGACAAAGCTATACGAGGAGCAGGCAGTAACAGGAACAAACTGGATCAAATGACGACACAGACACGTTCTAATTCCAAGAAGCGCGCCTCTTTTTTTTCTAGGAGTGCAAGCGAGAAAATGGATTACATTTTTTTTTCTTCGTGGAAAGTGCGTCTCATCTCTTCGCGTAATTCCAGTGTCAAAATTTAGATTGACCATGTAAAAAGTTAAGCTTTTTAGAAAGTAGGACGTCAACAGGACATGAACATGGAAACACAATACTTAAATTGGTTGAGAAGTTTTTGTATTAAAATTATGTGGCTTCAGTGTGCTGATCAACGAGATGTTAAACACACAAAACTGTGTGGACGCTAATATAAAGATAGTAAAAGACAGAACACAAGATGCTTACTGACCTTTTTTTTCCCTGTGACGCGTACTTTATTCAACAGAAGAATCGCGTGCAATTACGCCCTGTTCAGTTGTTTCAGGTTTAGTTTTTGCGCACAGATCTGATCTGGTGAAACGCTTAATTATGCGTGCAGTTGCCTTAACTTTTCATAACACGATGCTTTTGTCGTGACTCATTCATCTACCAACAATGAGCCATTTGCAGTGGGAGTACTTAATTCATTTCTTTGTTTAGTTTTAATGAAGCGCCCTCTGATGAAGACTCTGTCTCAGTCGACAGTGTACTACAACCTGCAATGTAAACAAAATTTTGGACCTAAGACGTAAAAATATAACATAGTGAACAGAGAACAGCGCATGACATAATATGTCGTACTATGTATCAAAACTCGTGTACTTCGGCGTGTGACGAAATCTTGTGAGGAATTATGCGTGAAGAAAGACCCGCTACTGAAATGTTCTTGAACATCATGGCCGTCTTCTCGATTCATAGCAAGCTTGTCATTGCAGTTGAGGGCGTTTTGTGTTTCCTTTTAACATTACTTATTCTGGAGTCAGTATTGACATAGGTGTAACTTAAATGCTGGAACACTTTAACTCTGAAATAGGAGTTAAGGAAAGTGACATACGGCCGTGACAGGGGTGTGGTGACCACGTGCCCCTCCACATCCGCATTCCGTGACGCCTGTGGGCTAAGGATGACACGGCGGTCGATCGGTGCCGTTGGGCGTTCCGAGGCCTGTTCGGACGGAGTTTTGTTTTTTAGTTTTAGTCATATTACATTTTCTGATTTCATAATGTCTTTGCACCAGCGCGGGAGGGGTTAATATAGTGGGTTCTCGGTGCGCATAATGGTTTGGTTCCGATAACGCCGTGCGTTCGTGGTGGAAAAGTTTATTCAAAATGGTGGATCCTTGATCAAAACACATTTTGCTCTTCGTGGTCATGATGCCATTCGCACCGGACCAGCAATTAGGAATTGAGCATCTAATTTAGAGCGATGTCTTCTTCATTGAAGAGAAAACCACCAGGCCGAATTACGGCCTCAACGTTAGCGGGATACGCAGATAGAGGCATTCAACATCACCCAAGCGTTCTTTTCGTAAACACGCCGCTACACTAGATGTCAGTAGTGTTAGAAGAATCCAGAGACCTTCAGTTGCACCCATACAAGATGCAAATAGGGCAAGAGTTAAGTGAAAGAGGCTAGGAACAAATCTGTGCCACGACAATCTGCAGTGTATCCCCCGTACTGCTGTTTTGATCTGTAGTGACGAGGCCCATTTTCACCTGGTGGGAACCGTTAATGAACAACATTTCGGATGTTGGGCTTACAATAATCACCGGAATCACCACTATCGAACACTCCATAGCATTCGAGTAACATACTGTTTCAGATTTTGGTCCCTGAGGTCTGCGTTTATTCGAAGAAAGTGATCAGGTCCTAACAGTGACTTCTGCTCGATATTGTTACATGCTTGAAAATTTTCTGCAACCGAGATTGAATGAATTATTGCGCAACCTTGACAAGGTCAACATCTGGTCCCAAAAATATGGTGTTACAGTGTTTTTAAATGAAAATTTTAAGACATATGTTTCCCGGTCACCTCTTCTCGTCTCGAGGTGACGTTGGATGGTCACCCAGGTTACCTGTTTTACTCACATGCGATTTATTTGCCCGGGGTTACCTTGAGAAAAGGTGTACACACATGCTCCCCGATGAACTGCCATCACCGAAGAAATAAATGCTATTCTCCGAAATATGACTCGCAGGGTCATTGACAACTTCCCGGATAAGATCCATCAGTGTGTGGACAGTGGAGGTGGCCATTTGCAAGATATCAATCGCGGTTTGTTTTTATTGTAAGGTTGGCTAGACCTTTTTGAAATCGGAAAGTTAATATAACTGAGCCAGTATTGTATTTTCAGCATCGGGTCACACAGATGGTTATTGTTCGAAAATATATTGTACTTTGACGAGTTGCTATGGAACGTATGCAAATGCACGTAATTGTGTACGGAAATCATCTGATAATGACTCGATAAGAAGTCGAAACCTGTTTTGAAAAGTATAATAAAAAAATTAATTTACAAACCGGTCACTGTGTTTCCCTAAGGCAATGAACCTAGTCTCTGTACGGTCGTTTAGTGTACGTCTATGAAGGTTACAACCATTACACGTGTAATGAAGTGATAACAGCTTTCTAAAACCAAAAATATTGATTCACATTTACAGCTTCCGGAAAAATGTATGATAGAAAGAGAGAGTACGCCTGAACAAATGGGCTATTAACGTGTTGATTTGTGGAACACGCACAAGGTACTACAATAAAGAAAGCTTCAGTGGTTCCTCTTTTCCTCAGTTCACTCCACAGCTGCTGCAGAAACAACCAGGGAAGGTTTCGGATGAGATAATCCATAAAATCATTATTATTATTATTCAGATAAAGTTTTCTCAGACGGCAGAAGTTTTATGTCTCATGATTATGTTACAACTACCAAGGCAAATCTGTTAAGTTTATGAAATGAAATTGTAGTTTTCTGTAAACTTTTTTTACATACAGATGCTGTGCTTTTGCTACGTTTTCGATACTGACGCAGTTACTGGGGTCGCTGGGTGACATCTATATGGGAGAAATAGGCGCGACTCTATTACAATATAGGGGAAAACAGCAATGGTGCAAGTGGCTTGTGTTGGCAGCCGTGGGAGATGCGCCATTGTTTACGGAAGCGTGCCACAAATAGCTCGGCTCGAAACGTCATCACGCCGCTTGCGCTGACGTGCGGCTAGCCGGTCTGCTCGGGTACGTTTCCTGCTCGTCACATCCGCCGATCTACACACAACCATGACCTGCACGACTGTACGTATGTTTCGCAGAATACCTTGCGCTAGATTCTCTGTTCGCGCAGTCCTACTGTTGTCACTCCTTTACATTATCTGCCATACTTCTCGATTAACACGATTAGTCACTCTCAGAAGGAAAAAGATGATGACCAACAGTTAGTGAAGGAAAAGCACAGACTGATTCAAAAAGAAAGAACGGATTTCAGTTGTTTGTTACAAATGGTTCAAATGGCTCAGCACCATGGGACTTAAGTTCTGAGGTCATCAGTCCCCTAGAACTTAGAACTACTTAAACCTAACTAACCTAAGGACATCACACACATCCATGCCCGAGGCAGGATTCGAACCTGCTACCGTAGCGGTCGCGAGGTTCCAGGCTGTAGCGCCTAGAACCGCTCGGCCACCCCGACCGTCTGTTTGTTACAGACAAACAATGAAAGATAGAAACACGTTGCGCATGTGACTGGATAGAGGAAGGTTCAAAGTTTTGACGCAGCTGCACTGTTTGTTTGTAGCAACATGGCTGCTACACCACAAGAGAAATCATTTTTTGCGTTGAAATTTGCGCGAAGTCATCCATCGTTCAAGTGCAATTTACATTGCGCCGTCGATTCGGCAAGAAGCCGCCTCTGCTCAATCAGATTTATGACTAGCATAACAAATTCTTGGAAGTTGGTTGAATATGCAAAGGGAAGAATACAGGTCGACCATGCACGTCTCATGAAATGTCGAATCCCATCTGAGATGCGTTCACACGGAGACCTCGGAAGTCCACAAGACGGACAGGCCAGGAACTTCAACTAACCTCAAACAATGATACCGCGCGCTCTGAAACGGCACCAGAATATGAAGCGTTATAAGTTCTAGTTACTGCAGCGGTTGGGTCCCGGCGATCATAACAGAAAGTACGAAATTTTCGTTCCAGTTCTCCAGGATGTGGCACAGGACTCTTTTCCGAACGATTTATCTTTTCGGACGCATCGACGTTGCTTCTATTGGCCAAAGTAAATTGCCATAATGTATGAATTTGGTGGTGACAAAATTCTGACGTCGTCCTCGAACATGAAAGAGGCTCGCCGAGACAATGTGTTTTGTACAAATTCTGTTCCCTAAGTTTAGGGCCCTTTCTTTTTTTGCGGAGCAAACTGTGACAAGAACGTCATCTCTGGACTTCCTGCAAAATGATTATTTCCACAACTTCATGAATATTTCAGTGATTTCATTTTTATGAATAATAGCGCCTCAGTTTCACCTTGAAATGCGGTGTTATCTTAACATCATTCCACAACGTTGGATTGGAAGAGATACACTTGTTAGTTGTTTTGGCCTCCGAGGTCACGTAAAAGATAAGAGTCTTCGTCCAACAGATGGCAGCTACTCTTCAAGATATGAGAAACTGAATTGGTGTAGCTGTCGATTCAACTAACAGGGATCTGTTGATTTGTGTGTGGAATGAAATGGACTACCATTACGATGTTCCTCGAGCAGCACATGTTGAGTGTATGATATAGTGCCTGTGTAAACACAAAACTTTGAACCTCCCACTATCCAGTGACTTGCGGAGTGTGTTTCTCTCTTTCAAATACATGTTACGAGTGCTTGAACGGTAATTGTAAAGACTCATGGAAATAGTTACATTTTTAAAACTCACTCTCATTAGGGTACTAAATTTGCGATATGATCACCGCTTCGAAAACTCATGTTTTCCCATGTGTAACGTAAGTGGTCGTTTTTTCCATTGTGTCCTTGAATAAGGATGTGAAACAGTCGAACAGTAAAGAGGTGGATTTTATTTCTGTTCTGTCTAGCTCTAAGTTCGCGGTAAAGTTGCAAATTAAAAGGGAGTACCGACCAAATTGTACTGTGATATGGACTGCTATGCACACTCCAGGAGGACACTCTGCGCAGTGTGTGTTGGTAGAAATAGAATCGATAGAAATACCAAAAAGGTATAAGACATCGAACCATTATTCTCTTGTTTCATGTCACTACGAACCTTGGTCTAGCATGCAATGCCGTATACACCGGTATTGCTGTCATTCTCTGCCACTGCGCTGAGTTTTGTTTCTCCATCTATCACAGGTTGCCGGCCGGTGTGGCCGTGCGGTTCTAAGCGCGTCAGTTTGGAACCGCGTGACGCTACGGTCGCAGGTTCGAATCCTGCCTCGGGCATGGATGTGTGTGATGTCCTTAGGTTAGTTAGGTTTAAGTAGTTCTAAGTTCTAGGGGACTGATGACCTCAGTAGTTAAGTCCCACAGTGCTCAGAGCCATTTGAACCATTTTTATCACAGGCTTTGAAGTTATTCATAGTTGAATGATGAGGTACCCTTAACTCCACATGTCAAGTCCGCATTGATAAACAAAAGCAGAAGACGGGATAAAGATGTTGGTATCTACATTATTAAACTGCCTGGTTCATGATGCACAATCCCAGTTGAAAGTAGTTAGAAACTGTGTATTGTATATGTCTTGAGGATTGTCCTGAATATAGTGATCCACTATTTGAGAATGAGAGCACTTAGCGCCTCCCAAAAAAATTTACACATAATGTTGAATTTTAACGAAATTTTTTCTCGATGACCTCATCCTTCGCCTCCTCCCCCCCCCCCCCCCCTCCCCGAACACAAACATATACAAAATGATGAAAGGAAACAAATTTATCGCTTACTACATTTTCGCTATTCATGCAGTAAAACTTTCAGTATCAGGTATGAAGTTTTTGTTTATTAGTTCTTTACCGCTAACTCCATTCGCATCACATTTCGCAGACAGTGGCCACATGTAACAAGCATGTGCCAAGGTAGGGGCGGTTCGTAACTGCTCATTCATAGCGCAGTATGTTCTTCAGGGTGCTCAGGAAGTAACTTTTACATCTGTTGATTCCTTCCTGTTGAAGAAGAAAGTGATGAGTTGTGCTTTGCTGTGGTTTGTGTCCGACGAATTACGTAACCATGGGGTCCAGTCGCAAAGGTTCTGTGAAAGTGAGACGAAATATACAAGCAAACAAATGAGCCATAGGAAATGCGAAGGTAAGAAGGGTGACAAATGGGAAACGCGGAATGTGGACGTCTGCAGCTTAATTACGTAACGCAAGACGGCCGTGGCTGGGCGTTCGGCAGGTTCCTAGCGCTGAGTCAGTCCCCCGCGACGCGTGTAATTAGACGGGCCGCAGTTTCGCACTCCACAAAGGAAAGGATACCGGCCTCGGCACCCGCCCCAAACGCTGAGTCGCCTTCTTGCCCTCGTCTCCTCGTCCTGTACCCCCAGCGCAGCGCGTATCTGCTGCTCGTCCATGCCAGTGTCCTTCCAGAAGGAATCCAAAACTATGTACTCGATCTGTGGCTCTTATCACCACTGGAATTTAATGAAATGTCTGCTATTGATTAAATGTAACGACCATTTAATCAGACTGTAAAAATCTACTCCTTTCGCATCTACATCCGTACTGTGCTAGACACTTGCGGAGGGTATTTTGCACATTTGCTAATGCATTCCCTTTCCCGTTCCACTAGCAAATAGACCGAGGAAGGAACGATGATGATGACTGGTTTATTGGGCGCTCAACTGCGCGATTGTCGGCGCCCGTACGATCTCGCCACGAAGGTTAAGAGTTCAACGTTCCGTCAAAAACGGGTTCATTAGAAACGGAGCACGAAACGATGTAGAAGGAAATTGATCGTGCCCTTTTGAAAGGAACGATTCCGGCATTTGCCTAGAGTGATTTACGGAAACTGTGTGTAGCGGTGGATACCTCCGGTAGCGCTGTCATTTTCCCCTTCTCTGTTGCAGTCGCGAATGCTGCGTGGGGAGAATAAACTTCCGTATGAGCTCTAATTCCTCTAATTTTTTTGGTCTTGGCCATTTCGCAAGACAAATGTGGGAGGAAGTAATCGTTGCTCCACTTTTCTTCGAACGTCCGCTCTCGGAATGTCAACAGTAACCTTCTCCGTGATACACAGCACCTCACTTGCAACGACAGCCACTAGAGCTTGTTGAGCGTCTCCGTAACTTTTTGTAATATGGATCCGCAGCCAATATACATTGTTTGCAGGATGTCATTCTTCAAGTATGTCTGCAGAAGTTTTTATTCTGATATTGCAGTTTGGTGTTATGCCTGCGCCATACAAAAATAATTGACACCATGTCATAGCACGTATATTAGCTTTAAGTAACTGTGCCCTTACAAGCTGAAGCACAACTGTGACAGGTCAAAGTCAACATGGGGCATGTGGCCAGCACAACTTACATTATTAATCGTGTCAGTAATCACAGCTGTTGTGTCCACTCCAATAAAGTGAGACACAACGCTGCAACTGTACCATACAAACAGGCAAGTGACGCCTTTTAAACATGATCATCTAAGTTAACGGACCAGGTCCATGTCACTTATCATAATGATCGGATCGACCAGTCAGGAATATAACAGCACGCCTCTGAAAATTGGTTCGACATCGTCCTTTAATCTCAGGGGCTGAAGATTTCAAACTTAACCCTTTCTGTATCTAACGCACAGCTGAATGAATCCATTTTGCTCTTCAAATATCGTCCTCTCCCTCCCTCCCCCCCCCCCACCCCAACCTCTTTGGTTGACCCTTATCTTCCGACATAGGTATACCGGTATCAAGTACCTTATTGCATCTCTAAAACTAAGACGACATACGGCCTAAAGTATTTCCACTTCTTACTTCCCCGTTCAGCTACTCGTATCTAATCGCGCTAGCGCTCAAGATTGCGTAGCATATTCCGTCCTACATAATCACCTCGAGGTTATTAGCAGTTTTAACTGCACAGGGCACGGTTACAGGTTGTGGGAGATAATATGTGTGTGTGTGTGTGTGTGTGTGTGTGTGTGTGTGTGTGTGTGTGTGTGTGTGTACTCTCTCTCTCTCTCTCTCTCTCTCTCTCACTCACTAATCCATTACATAAACACAGCGAAATCATTTAACGATACCCAACACTCGCAATGCTTGCTTGCACAAAAAGCTGTCTTGGCTAATCCATACGTTTGAAGTCACAATACTTCTACTCCTCGTTTATCTTTTGCTTTTACTTTTCTCAGTCTTCAGTGTCAGTGTGAAAAGTTACAGTTCGTCGCAATCTCTGCCGGATTCCCCTCATGTTGCAATTACTCTTTCCATTTTAATCCGTTTTTCAAGCGTATATAGGGTGCACACGTACACACCTTGTATCATGCAGACATTGCTGTTTTCATCCTGTCCACTGTAACTTGTCTGTGACGTGAGGAATATTATTTCGAGTGCTGGTGTGTGTTTAAGATCTATTTTATTTGCAAGTAGTCGAGACAAATACATCAACGTAGGAACTGCATTTTGATTCAGTAATTTTATTCGTCTTTGTACATTTACAGTGCGAGTGCTCATATAAATGTGTCAACATCCTGTGACAGAAGTGGCGATTACGCGTTATAATTGCGTTTCAGTAGGCTTATTCGTGCTGAGGCTTTGATAAGCAAGGGCTGATGCCCAGTAACTAGCATTTTGCAAATTAATGACCCTGTTTTGCCAAATCATGCGGGATGATTGGCCGGATGCCCGCCGAGCTGGAGGTGCGCGGTTGTTTCTTACTCTTTTCTCAGCGGTAAATGTTGGGTGAAAATTGCTAACACGTTAATTGCATGCAGTACAGTGATGGAAATTTTAGAACTGGAAGGTGCGAGTGGCGTTCTAGAGAATAAGATCAGGTTGATGTGCTTCCGACGAGACGTGTTCCGTCTCCGTTTATTTCAGTTCCTCACTGTGTGTCCTCCGCCGTAACTAGGTGGTCTGTGTGTCTGCTCTGTGGAGAACCATGTTTCGCTTTCGGGTATGGTCAGGACTTTTTCGTGGTGGGCGGACTGGAAAGGGGTACATTACTCCGCTCGGTGCCCATTGAGGAGCTGCCTGAGCGAGAATTAGCGGCTACAAGATCTGGGAAGCTGATGCAGGCCGCTGCTGACCGACCCAAAATGCAACAGAATGACGCCATTGGCAGAGAATAACGCGATGGCTGTCGGTACTGAATAGCCCGACACGGCCAGTGGACGGAGCTGTAGGTTTAGTTTAAGGTTCCTTCAACAACCATGTCAGTAGAAGTGTAGTACAAGCTCGGATTATGGACGAATGAGTAAAGAAAACGGTCATGCCCTTAAAAAAAGAAGGACCCCCTCAGTTGCCTTAACCGATTTATTGAAATCACGGAAAAACTAAATCGGGACGATTGCGCCACCTCACTCGGTAACTATATTTGAGTTGTAATACATAATAGACTACTAAAATATCATCTTACAGATTATCTTCGCCAATTTGTGATTGGCTCTAGGAATATTTGACTAACAGAATCCAGTACGAAGGTTCCGTAGAAACGAAAATATCATCCGGTGTGCTCCAAGAACACGCAAAAGGACCGCTAATGCATACAAAATTAATACACGAGTTATCGGGCAAGATGTACAGCACTTTACGAATGTTCGCTGACGACGATGATGATGTGTACAGGAAAATATTTTCATTGGACAATCGTAACGAATTGCAGCCAGACTTGAACAAAATTCGAACAGGTGTAATTTGTGGCAATTCTCGCTAAATATAATTAACTGTAAGAGTACGTCTATAACGAAGAGTAACAACGTCATAGAATCTGATTGGAAAATTAATGGTGAGCATAAAGAGCTTGTCGCATCATATAAGCATTTAGGTGTAATGCTAAGAAGCTATATGATATGGGACGATCTCGTGAAACCAGAGGGAGGGCTTAGATTTGTTGGAAAACTACTGGGAAAATGCTACGTATCTGTAAAGGAAATCACTTGCAAGACGCCTAGCGAGACCAGCTCTATAATATTGTTCCAATATTATGAGTCCTGATCAAGTAGGCGTAACATACATCGAACAGATTCAGATACGCGGTGGTAGGTTCGTTACATGTCGGTATAGCTTTCACGAAAGTATAGCAAAAGTCTATATAGGTAATGCAAACAGTCTTTTTTTCCCTCGCACAATACGCGTATGGAATATGACAGAAAATCGATAATAATGGTAGGAGCTACCCTTCGCCGAACGCTGTACCGTGATTTGAGTATGTGTAGATGTAGACAAAGAAGCTGCTTGCAACATATTCTAGGAGAGACGCCATATATTCCGCAGCCAGCTGCGTCTTTGGTACGAACTCAGTGCAGTGTTGATGCAGCGTCCAGGAAGCGATGTTTTGTTTCCGAGATAGCGCGTGACGTCAGCGTGTGGCGCTGAGAGGGCGAGTGGAGGAGTAGAGAACGCCGTATCGAGGCCAGCAGGCGCTGTCTGGTTTCTCGCAGGCGGACCTTGGTCACGGTGCGCGCGCAGCTCTGCAAAAACGCCGGCCGAGCTGGCTTTCTGGTCTCCCCGCTCCGTGCAGTGACTCACACCCTGCTACTGCCTTTCGGCTGAGTCTGCGCACTGTTTGTTGTAGCACGTCCTTCCTGCTTTCATTGCAAACCACTCTCAACTTGCCGCGGAGCTTACCGATAACATTCCTTGCAATGTTATCAAAGAAGTCCTTCGCAATTTAAGAACAATTTAAGTGTGCAGGGTTCAGCGGACGAAGTCTCGAATAAAGGTTTCCGGAATGTAGAGCCGCCTCGTGTAAAATAAGCATCAGTTAATGTATATAACTAATATTTGGCTACGGCTGCAGTGAACTACTTCTCGATCTACGTACATACATGAGTAACCTCTATGGCCACAAATCATACAACATTCGTAAGTTTGAGTAGCTTAGGAAGTTCGTCCACAAGGAAGGCCACTGCATCCGTGGCCGAAATGTCAGTTTTATCGATTCAATGACAGCATGATGAGGCTCTGCGCCCAGAAAATTTGAATTCTAATAGACATCTTCCGCTGCGACTTATGCACCAACACACCGTCTGCCGCAAAATTCAGGGCTGTATTCTTGGCTTATAAGCGACGTCAGCACAAAAATCGCGGTGGCAGCTGGACTGTAAACGACAATGTGCATTCGACCAGTCAGTTGTGAGCAGGCCGGATCTGGTGGTTGACGTGCGTTCCTACTGTGTCAACTTTATGGTGTCACAGACCGCAATGAAGCAACATCTCTAAATCAAGTGTTCAAGAGTTCTGGAAGAGGAGAAAAATGTATACAAAGTTCTTTTCCGCACACTTTCACTCCCGCATAGAAACTACGACACGTGGACGCAAACCGCGAAACGATTTGCAAGATGACAAAGTAATCGACATTCAGACTAATGTGACGGCAATTCATCGGCATACCAAAGAATGACCTCTGCCAGTTTCATCTACTTGTATCAACGCTCTGTGAGTTCTGCTCGAGTGGTAGGAGAGTAAGTAAAACAGCTGAAGCATTAAAGTCATCTTAACTTTTCTCTGTCTTTTATTAATCCACTCTCGAAACTTTTTGGACAGAGGGATTATAGCTCTAATACTGTTAGTTGATTAAAACATAGCAAGGGATATTACTGGTTCTTTATGATAATGTGAGATCACTATTTGTTAGTGAGTCTGAATCACACCTTGTCACATATAAGTCACAAATTACTGGTTTTGGCGTAAGACATCACGGTGCTCTGTTTAAGAAAAGAAAAGAAACTAAACGGTAGTGAGATAATATTCAAACAGTATAATTAAACTAAAGACTACAATATACACAGTATACCTTTCTGCCCTGACAGATGCATCAACGGAAATATTAATGTAGGCGTAGATACTAAGGTGGTGGTTGTCGTCTTCAGTCGAGAGACTGGTTCGATGCAGCTCTCCATGCTAATCTATCCTGTGCCTCTTCATCTCCGAATAACTACTGCAATCTAGGTCCTTCTGAATTTGCTTAGTGTAGTCACCTCTTGGTCCCCCTCTATGATTTTTACTCTCCACGCTTCAATATTAAATTGGTCCCTCCCGCCAGAGGTTCGAGTCCTCCCTCGGGCATGGGTGTGTGTGTGTGTGTGTGTGTGTGTGTGTGTTTTGTTTTTAGCGTAAGTTAGTTTACGTAGTGTGTAAGTCTAGAGGCCGATGACCTCAGCAGTTTGATCCCTTAGGACTTCACACAGATTTGAATATTTGAACCAAATTGGTGATCCCTTGATGCCTCAAAAAGTGTCCTGTCTACCGATCCCTTCTTCCAGTCAAGTTGTGCCACAAATTTCTCTTCTCCCCAATTCTATTCAGTACCTTCTCATTAGTTATATGTTGTCTACCCATCTAATCCTTAGCATTCTTCTGTAGCACCATATTTCGAAAGCTTCTGTTCTCTTCAGGTACTGAGGTACAAGTGGTAAAAACAGGTTTTTTGAAATTTATGCGTTTTTTACATTCCCCAATAGAGAAAGGAGATGGAGGCTGGCACCGAACATGTTGCCGCTTTCAGGCTTCGATTGAAACGATTAAAATACATTTGTAGGAATGAAAATGAGATTAAACTTTACGTGGTGATGTGTGCTATATTGAAATTTTCAAATGTGATGGCACTGTGTGCTCCAGGTAACAATTTTGTAAGTGAGGGGTGTGGGTGGAACTAGATTGGAGAGGAAGTGATGTGATGAATTATGTGGGATGAGTATTCGGTAGGGTCAAGAGACAGGATATAGGTGGTAGGACGCGGCTGGAGCCTTTATTTGGAATGGAGGAGGAACGGTAGGTTATTGTTGGTAGGAAACCTAGACAGCAGGAATGATGTCACGTTCTAAGAGGCGAGGGCGGTTGAAATTACCCTGGGGGACGGAGGGAGGCCGAAAGCGTTCTGTACTTAACACTGACACGACCGCTGGAGAGCACTACTGACCATGTAACGTGCTAGTGTCCAATATCAAAGTTTATTATAATTACACTACACAAGGATATTCATTGTCATTGTACGATATATGCCAAATCGCGTGCCGAAGAATACAACATGAGATACTAAGTAATACATACCAGCAAAACAAGAGTAGAGATGACTGAAATGACTACGGCACCTACTTACTGCAGTCCGTTCGTGCATCACAGAGTACATACACACCAAATATTGTGAACAGTGATTAAGTAAACAGCAAAATATTTAATTAAAAACATTGACAGTTGAGATCCCATTTACTATATCCACGCCAGGTTGCAGCAGTTTATAGGCATATCAGCTTGCGCCGACGTTACAGCCTGAACTTTCAACATGCCCACGTAGCACACTAACGACGACTTTGCTGTAATTTCCCGTACAGGCTTGTCCTGTTGCGCTTGCGCAGAGAGCACTTTTCGCAGTCAGTGCCCTTCGCCCCTCTGACTGCGATTACCTCATGGCGCGACGATAGTAGTGGCTAACACATGGCGCTGCCACATGTTCTCCATGTTTTCCTGTGGCACTTCTTATCGAAGAACGTGTGCCGCCGTTGGCCAGTGCACGTAGCTCCATGATGCTGTTCACGCTAGTAAGTTCCTGAATAAATTAAAATAGCTGTTGAAACTAAACTCATTATGTTTATTAAACAATATCTGATGCTAATGTCTTTTTATTTTTTTGCGCTGAACTCTGCCGGATGATGGCTTAAGCTGAAGTCGGTGAAATGGTTAGTTATATGTGACACGGTGCGATCAATATCGAAAATTACAAATAAAGTGCTGTTTAAAATGGTTGCGAACTCTCATGCTGACGTCAGTTGATAAACTGTATAAGTTAAAAGGAAATTTACAAAACTCCACACTATTTTTCTGAGTAAGTTACTGATCTAAAATAATTTAAATGACCCGTTTCTGCTAGTGTTCGCATGTTATTAATACAGCATGTTGTATGGTTTTGTGTCTTGTGTGTCAGTTCGGTTATGTGATGAAATGTTGATGGACGCCCAAAGACGTGACATCAACACTTCGATGATTTCTATCAGAATCCTTACAGATTGTTTGCAGCTGATTTATAAATGTCATGAGTGTAATGTGACCACCGGAAATTAATGGCGAATGGTAATACCTACGCCTGTGTCTTTTGTTGTCTTTACGATATTTAGCCAACCTTTTAGACCAAAGGTGCCCAAACCGCAGCCCGCGCGCCGCATGCGGTTCAGAGCAAGTTTAAGTGCAGCCCAAGAAGTGAGCATCTCTCACACGATCATAAAAAATCCATAAAATTCCGTTTATGTAAAGTTACGATGAACTGAATATTTTCGATTCTATTTCAAACTCCTACCATATTATGCCCCTCCCCCCTCTCTCGCCTCCCCCACACCTCCCCCCCCCTCCCCTCTCCCTGTCCCTCCCCCTCACCTCCCCCCCCCTCCCCTCTCCCTGTCCCTCCCCCTCACCTCCCCCCTCCCTGTCCGTCCACCTCTCTCCCCCCTCCCTGTCCCTGTCCCTTAACCTAACCTAACCCTGTCTCTCTCCCCATCCCCCTCCCCCTCCCAATAGTTATCGTGGGTGTTAAATATATTTATGTGCGGCCCAAAAATATTCGCCTTCTTCCAGTGTTGTCCAGGCAAACTAAAAGATTGGATACCCTTGTTTTAGACGTACCAAGTACTTGTTTATGGCTGAAACAAATTTAGCAGCACAGTATAGACCGTCTCCTATGGTGATGAGGTCCAGCGATCCCATTGGAGCATGCAAAAATCGAAAGTCTTCTGTGGCGCTGTTCACGCATTTGGTGCACTACTTGAGAACAAGTGCTAAGGTAACCTGCTGTTTAAAAGAGAGAAAAAAAGGAAAAAAGCATTTGGCTCCAACCATATAACAAACTTCCTCGTATAGACATTAGCCACTTTTGCGTTTACATTCCGTACAAGGCTTCATCTTATGACAGTGTATATGCAATTCAGTCCAGCGTGTAGTGAACCTGGTCCCTAACACCGGCTAGTGGGCGTTCCAGCTCTCATGGGAGGCGATAGGGGTTTTAAAAACGTACCCACAAAGTTTTCAAAAAAATCTTTGACGGAAACAATTTGGTAAGTAATTACTATCGTATGCTTTAATTTGCTGTAACTCTGCTTTACAAATTTCGTAAAGTAGTTATCAACTCTGTAAATCACCGCTACTTGGAATCGGTGGGCGGCTAGAAAATTTTACCACTTACAAAAGTGGGCGGTAGGAAAAAAAAGTTGACTATCTCTGGTGTAGAGTGTGCGCACTTGCTAGTAGCCGGCCAGGGTAGCCGAGCGGTTCTAGGCGCTACAGTCTGGAACCGCGCGACCGCTACGATCGCAGGTTCGAATCCTGCCTCGGGCATGGATGTGTGTGATGATGTCCTTAGGTTAGTTAGGTTTGAGTAGTTCATAGTTCTAGGGGACTGATGACTTCAGAAGTTAAGTCCCATAGTGGTCAGATAGAACTTGCTAGCAGCACATTTAGAACCTGCACCCATGTCCTGGGGGGGGGGGAGACTTGAATTCGAGGGCCATTGTTTTTCGGGGTTTCATTCGTTTCCAACTACTTATTCGCACGGTACTTCAGGGACTGAACTGTTATATTCTCAGTTCGCATCAGACATCTTGTGCTCAAAATGTAATAGCCATTGTAAGAAAATATAAATTACGGCACATATTCACCTTTTACGCTCCTATTTTTTATTTCTGCTCGACGGCAACCCTCAGTCATACATGCGAGATGTCTGGCCAACTGCATTATGTTTGGATGACGAAAAGAATAGTTATCCTTCTGTAATGGAGGAAGTACAGTCATTGCAATCCAACAACCAGGACCTGCCCTCCGAATTGATTACAGTGCACTACGTCCCCTCCCCCCTCCCTTTTCTGCACATTGTTCTTACAATGAACAGCTGGAACACACTGCCTCATTAATGCGTACCAGGTGTTCCGTTAGGCTAACACATAATCGCACTGAACTGTCAATGTTATAAAAAGAAAAACGAAAGTAAGATCATGAATGAAGGAAAATGGAAGGGGAGATATTGAAACATGTGTCTAATAATGGAGTTACTAGTTATGACAAACCGCAGCGGTCGTGTAGTGCCGCTTGGTGACAGTATGAGGGCTGCACAAATTATTGTAAGAGACAACGCATAAATTTGTGAAGGTAACAGCTCCTACTATTAAAGGAAATGGTAACGACGCTTTAGGGACGTACAGTAGGTAATCTGTAGGAGTAAGTTCAGGCAATGTGTGGCCCAGGTACGTCCGCTACGAAATGTTAAGTTGGCCACTGTCTCAGCTACACAAAGCTGGAAGGCGTCTGGATGGTATGTAAACGAAGAAAACTTTTTTTCGGTATTGTAGTTCTCTTGAGCCTTCTCCGGCACATAAGCTAACGTCGAACAAATGCAACGTACCGGTCTGACCGCCGGTCGTAACAAGTACAAGGAAACGCGCACCACGCAAGCGCAGAACCTGTTTTTGTTGCACTGATGCATTAAGCGTGGCAACATTTGAAAAAGGTAAACAGCGTTTGTTGCCAAGTCTTCGTGAAACTGTTAGCCAACCAGTTCCTGCTGACGTACGCCACTACTCACTGAGCCGTGCACACTGCTTGCTCTGCGATAACAGCGAACCGATAAGATAACAGGCATTATACTACTGCCTGCGCCATAACACAACTGCTTCTGGTGAGCCCGAAATAAAGAAGGGCCAAAAAATTTATTGTACGGATTACTCAGGACACAATGTAGACTTCATGTTACCTTCGCTACTGCAAAAGGTTTTGCGTTAGAATTTAGACCCTGCGCGCACTTCCTTCGCGGCTTAACGCTTGAACTTCGAGAACAAACGAGAAGCCACTGCTCGCGAAAGACTATTTGGACAAACTAAATTACAAGGCACGGAAGTATATGGCTGGAATAAATCATATATATGTGAACCGAAAGCCACTGCACAGCGCTTGGCGGAAGATACTCCGTGCCAATATTATCAATTGTGTTGTCCCGTCAGATTCACGTATTAGCTTAGAGAAAAATGACTTTGTATGACGCTGTACGCGTCCTAACCATTCTCATGTTAATCTCTTCATCCTTATACGAGAGATGCAATGGTGGCAGGATAATGACATACTTACTCGAATACAGTATTTCTAAAGTATAGTTATGGAGTTTGGGTTCTGCTTTGAGCAAATGCAAATTCTGTTTTTTTAGCACCCAACCGTGTTTCGGTGAAGTTTCGCCATCGTCTGTTGGTTCATTTATTTTCTCACTACCACATATTGATGTTTATGTGGCTGTCTGCCATACAGCTGACATTTTCCTCCAGTTTTCATTTTATATATATATATATATATATATATATATATATATATATATATATACTTCCACTTACAGACGCATTTATGTAACGTACTGTGCCGCAGTTTATTAGGCAGTGGCCTGTTGAATATTGACTTGTTAGGATCCTAGATCCTAGCAGCGTGTGTTCGAATTCGTTGTAGATGTATTCTAGTGCCTACTTGATAAGGATTCCAAACGCCGCAACAATACTCTAGAATCGGTTGCAATAACGTACTGTATACAGTTACGTTTACAGTTCCACTGAAATTTGCTATAACTCTCCCAACAAATCTAAAGTCTTCATTTCGCTTTCCCTAATATTAACTTCACGTGATCGTCCCCTTTCGTGTCGATTCTTAGTGTTGTACGTTAATATACTTACACGATGTGAGGTGCTCAAGATTTTCACTGGTAGTCTTGTAATCGGACTCCCTAAACAAAAGTTTTGTTGCTGTGTTGTTAAGCGGAGATAGGTCAGAGGTGTGTGTGTGTGTGTGTGTGTGTGTGTGTGTGTGTGTGTGTGTGTGTGTGTGTGCGTGTGTAAATTTTACTATTGTGTGTTGAGACTGTGTAAAGCTGGGGTAAATCACTGGTTTACCATTCGGGAGTAGCGGTGTCTGAATATTTGTTTGGCTATCCAGATTTAGATGTTTCATGATTTCCTTTATCGCATGAGAATTCCACAATTTCTCTTAGGCAGAAGAATTGGCTGACTTCCGTCTCCATCTATGGTCAAAATATTCTTGTACTTCGCCGGAGAATGAGGGAAAGATAACAAAAATACTCCTCCTTGCGCATCATCATGTGTTAAAATCACGGCTGCACATTAAATATAACAGCATGTTTATTTTAAAATAGTAGCCCATTTTTATACTCTTCTAGTGGCAGTGGTAGCTAGATTTAGTTTGTCAACTCATATAGTATTTATACGGCAGAATATCGAATCTTTAATAATTATTACGTAAAATAGTAAGAAAGATCACGAAATTTGCTTGTATCGTGACAACTAGCAACAAAATATAACATATACATGTTGCATACTCAATCAATATTTTTTGACGCGGTTTTAAGTCAGTCTCTGCCGAGGGAGTCGGCAGCATACTCTACCCCGTTTTTCATACGTAAAGAATAGCCGGTGGCCCCGCAAGGAAAAAAAATCTACTAATACAAGTCTTAGTCACACGAGACAAAGATGAAAGCCCAAAACCAGAAACTAAACTTGATTATATTACGTTAATACGTTGGCACTGTTGATTCGATAAAAAAAGGAAAATGTGTACGTAAATGACGATAGTACTGTTGTTATTTCCAGGTAATTACTGCAAAATGGCTCTGAGCACTATGGGACTTAACAGCTGTGGTCATCAGTCCCCTAGAACTTAGAACTACTTAAACCTAACTAACCTAAGGACATCACACACATCCATGCCCGAGGCAGGATTCGAACCTGCGACCGTAGCAGTCGCGCGGTTCCGGACTGCGCGCCTAGAACCACGAGACCACCGCGGCCGGCTAATTACTGGAACTTACATCTTCGAATCTGGTGACTCTAATTATACCTTCGTACCCCTCTACAATTTTTACCCCCCCCCCCCTCCCACCCACCCATCCACCCACACTTCCCTCCAATACTAAATTGGTGATCTTTTGATATATAAAAATGTGTCCTATCAACCGATCCTTTATTTTATCTAAGTTACAGCCTAGTAAATTTGAGACTCAAGCCTGGGGCTCTTATAAACAATTATGTATGTTGAGAACAGAGGTATGTGCGTCAATCCGTCTTCGTACAACAGCAGCGGTGTAGCTGTATGCCTCCTGCTTATTCCTATTCATATGACACGACACGCAAACCGTTTCTATCTCGTGCACAAACGCTGATTATGCATGCCGATGCCTACTGGCGTACCTGTTGCGCCATAACTCTGCCGCATATCGGGCTGCATTTTGCAGCTGGCAAATCTCTTTCTCTACCCACAATTTCTTATTGACATAGGAGTTTCTGCGGTTTCTGTTCCTAGAAACGTTGCGTTACAAATATGTACAGCGTGTCCCCACCAAAAGTCATCAGGCACTTTAGCTCTGGTGTTCGCAGATATCTGCAATTTCTATTTTACAAAGTGTAGCTGGAGTCACCCAAACAAATACTGCTCATCACATCTTTCATGCGATGCGCATTGTCGACAGGAAGCGAAGATCTATTCCCGTTACGGACAAATTGATTTGTAAACCGGAATTTTACGTGCCTATTCGACGGGAAGGTCCAAATTGGTCTGGTGCGATAATCGGTTTTGCAGTGTGTAATCGTATCAGGAGTGTACAAATTGAAAGGTACGAAACGTCGTAACAACTAAACTGGTTGAAATTAGGACATGCCGCTTTGAGATAAGGTAGTGAGAGGCATTTAGGGACGTGAATGTTGTGCCCGGAGTGGTTGCATGCGCCGTCACTTCTATCAAAAAAATTCAAGGCTCTGATCTCAGCTCACCGTCTTTTTCGACGTCCGATGTCCGAGTCTCGTCCAATTCCCCTAGCACGGAAAAACCATTAACAGAGACGAATACTGTTAGACAATTCATAGCCTACGCAAGTTCATCAAGAGAAAACGGCCTGGAATGCCCAGGGGAGTGATCTGCTCCACGATAATCCGCGTCCACACGTCTCCAAGGTCACACAAAGTGTAATGGCCAAGTTCATGTGGGAGCATCTATACTAGAGTCCGGACATGTCACCCTGCAAATTCCATGTGTCCGTACGCTGTTAAAAACTCAAAGGGAAGCCGTGCCGGCCGGGGTGGCCGAGCGGTTCTAGGCGCTACAGTCTGGAACCGTACGACGCTGCGGTCGCATGTTCGAATCCTGCCTCGGGCACGGATGTGTGTGATGTCCTTAGGTTAGTTAGGTTTAAGTAGTTCTAAGTTCTAGGGGACTGATGACCTCAGAAGTTAAGTCCCATAGTGCTCAGAGCCATTTTTGAAGTTCGCCATAGACGACTGGATCCTGTCACAGATACAGAAATTCTGGGACCAGGAAATCCTTTATCTCGTGAAACAGTGAAATAGTGGTGCTCAGACCACTTAACAGAGATAGTAAAACACGAAGATATTAACCCAGTGAACTTAGGTTGTGGAAACGTGCTATTAACGCAATTAGTACTCCACGACGTATCCATTTGTCATGTTATATCCGTGCATTTCGACGAATGTGCTGGAGTCTCATCAGGAATAACCTTGTTTCATTTTACATACCAAGTGTAGAAGTGTGTTCTAAGAAATCTCTGTATAGTGAGCATCTGTAAGACCTACTCGGAGGATATACGCACCTTCCAGACTATCACCAGTAATTCGAGTACTTATGTTAAGCTTGAACTGCTGTTGGTTTCTAGCCTGAATAGTACCACGGCGAACAACAATACATTCCTTGAATGCATTATTAATACATAAACTCCCCCTGGAGTATCCTTCATGCCGTGCTAGACTTGTATCACATGCCACAGCAACGGCGTGTGTTAATGCTGCCGTCTTCGAGAGACTGCAGAATGTGTTGTTTTCTATCATTTGTACGACAAATCTTACTCATTTTTGAGCCACCGTGTGTGGTGTTATGTATCATGTCACAGCAACGCAATGCTAAAGTGCACTAACAGTTGGATGACCGTGCTGTCTTTTGTCTGCAAACAAGTTTTAATGTAGTCGCGCATAGCAGCGTCGATTACCATGCACGCTATCGTATACAATAAACACCCCTGCTTGCTCACAGAATTAATATCATGCCGTGGTTGAACGGAACAGTTATCAGGTAACTCGATGCTACTACTACGTAAGTGAAAGGTTCAAGACTAAGTTCAAACTGATCGGTATGTAGTAATCAACTACCTATGTCAACACGTCGTCACTAAAGATACAGTTTGCTTATCAGCTCATTTTAGTTTGTATAGGTGATAGCTAACAAAATGATTTTTTTTTTTTTTTTTTGTATGTTATATCGAAAAATATTGACCGTAAACATTCATTAGTAGCTCAAAAACTTGGGAGTTTTGAACATGTTTTCTGGACTTTTTCCTTGACTTAGTGCGAAGAATCCGCCCCAAAAATTTTGTAAAAATATTTCTGTTACATTATTACACAATTTAGTTGCGACCAAGCACGTTTTGCCTCAGTTTACTGAAGCAACTTGGGTGACAGTGGGAAGACGATGGAAGTTGGTACGTGCCGATGTTTTGCACCAGCAGAACAGCAAGGGCACAGCGTGCAACATCACGCGCGCGCACACACGCACAGTCACTGAAGATGGTTCGATAAACTGAGATGAGACACTTATACCAAAATGAAAGTTCCTTTCATACAGCTGCATACAGACAACCTACAAATCATTAATATAATTATAATAGCAACTGAGGATTGGCGGATTCAAAACATGTTTCATATACACTTACTAATAATTTTCTTACGGCTGCACAGGGGATTGTCGCTGTATCAATCGCTACAACCGCTTCGGTATACAGCGCGAGCAAAAATAATGCAGAAAACTGAGGATAGTAAGTTACGGTTGTCCACGATAAATGAGTGAGTTCACCGATTTTCTGAATGATACATCATTATAAATGAGTGATTGCAGTCTTCTTGAGGACATAAACATTGCTGTACGTTTCTCATAACATTACCGCAAACCCACTATCTTCTAGGATAATGTTAATTAAGGTCACTAGTGACGACATTGTGGGTGATGTATTTTAAATAGTGCAGAGTTCCTTTCGGGGAAACAAAAAAAATTTCTGCGTGCCAACAGTGTAGCTTTATTTAACCACAGTTATACTAAAGAGTTACCCGGCTCACAATAACTCCGCAACGTACATCTACTTCACACGCGAACTCCGCAACTTGCCTATACCTGCCCGTACCACCAGCACACCGCAACTAACAGCAGGTTTCTTCTGTTGACCATTTTTCGCAACAGCATAGGATTGTTTAGCTAAAGAGTACTATTACATTTTTAATGAAAAAGATGAATTATTACCGTAAATGCCTCAATTGATACAAGGATAGAAAGAATATAAGAAGAGTTGTAATAGCTTCTATCGAGAAGATATTTTAAAAATGTCGATAACATTTAAGCCTTTTCTACGAAACATAGTTAAATAAGTGCTATCTGTACATTTTACTATCGCAGAATTCAGTGTGAAAATTAGTCTTTCTTTTGTTTTCTTGTCAGTTGTTGGTACGGAGCCAGAGCCGACACTGTTAAGTCTCTGTATGTTTCCCAAGTTACTCACAAGAAACGTAAATAAAAAGAGTTATAACGATAATAAGAACTGTCGCACGCATCAGTCGTCTCCTAAGGGCAGAGGACTCGGTCGAAATATATACTTTATTCACTCTTCGACCCCTGAAGGGCAAGTTACGGAATTCTGGTAGGGGGCGGACCAGTGGGTCCTTCCCCGAACTGGTACTGAAATGCGGAGTTGAACATCTCCCAGCGTTTGTAGCACGGACCACGGTCGCGTGATGTGTAGAACAGCGAAGCGGCCAAAACAGAGAGGTAGGCAAGGGGCGGAAGTTTGGTGGGCAAGAGACTGCAGGGCCACGGTCCACAGGCACGTCCACGTCACCGTTAGCTGGGTTGGGGCAGGCGTAGCCGTTTGCCAGCAGAAGACAAACGACGGCTCGTTTTTCCTTTGTTGCTGGCAGCACCAGCACGTAGAGGCGCGGCACGGCGCATCGCGTCGCGGCGACCTGTTCCGTGAGAACCAGTTTGGCCGCGTTGCAGCCGCCACAATGGGCCGCGCTCGTGTTTTTTCACAAAACGCCCGCTCCCGCCGCGCCTGCCCGCCTGCTCTCACGCGATACTGCCCGTGCCTGCCTCCAGCTTCTGCCTCGGAATACCAGACCAGACCAGCCCGGCCCCAAACCGACTCCTCGTCGTTCCCTTTTTTTTTTCACGAGCACTTACTCCACATCGTGTAATTAAGCTTGAGGATCTCGTCGTGTAATTTTGGACACCCACGAAAGCATAAATTTACCCAAGGAATGTTACCTACTATGGCCGGAGCACTGCCAGTATTCTTCGTTTCAGAACTGAATGCGTATACTGAGGTCAGTGACTGCCGAGATACGGCGGTGGTTAAGTAGATAAATGGTAGTCCTTGATGCGGGTTAGCAATATCCGTGTATTACGAAGTAGATGGATTTTGTGTGTGCCAAGGTACACGAGAATCGTCAAAGTGTCCTGTTGGTAGAAGTGTGTGTACATTAGACCAGTTTTGTGATTAGATTGAAATGTTTCTCACAGATAAAAACAGCATCAGATTTTTAACGGAGATAATCTTCAGAGTAAAATTAACTTCGGGGGGACTTCCTCCAAGAAAGTACTATAGAAGCTTTACTTTTCTCAATATATGTGTGAATTATGTAGTGTATAACAGGGGAAACTCTATGAGGCCATTTGCGAGTGATGCAGTTGTATACAGAGCAGTCGTTGCGTACTCGAAGAAATTGTACTGAAACGCAGAGAATCAACGCTTCAAGCAGTGGTTGGCTGTTGACTCTCAACATACGAGATCTGCTCAAAAAATTGTCCACAAAAGTTTTCTACGCTTACCTTTTACTTATTGTGTATGGTCTCCTTTGAAATACTCTTCTTCACAATTGGTACACCGCTCCCAACGCCCTTTCCACTTTCGCAAGCAGTCTTGATACGCCTCTTGGTGGATCGCGCGAAACGCCGTATGCAAATTTTCTTTTATCTCGTCTATCGCTGCAAATCTTCGTACTTTCAACGGGGTTTTCAATTTTGGAAATAAAAAAAGGTACGCATGGCCAGGCCTGGTGAGGATGGAGAATGAGGCACATCAGTGATTTCGTTTTTTGTGCAATAGCCACGCACCAACAGGGATGGACAACAATGAAATTTCCGGCAGTTATACATTAAACAAAAACGCGTTGAGGGGTGCCAGCCGCATTTCGCTCCAACACACCGTTGGCACGAAATTACGAATGTTCCGGAATTTTTTTGAACAGACCTCATAAACGTACGTGAAGTACTGCGCTTAAATAGGCGGAAAGGCCCGTTGTTGTATGATTACACAATTCCATAACAGTCAGTGGAAATAGTCACATCCATTATTTTTCGGACGGACCGGTTAAACTTTAATCGTAGGAAAAATAGATGCTAGATTGAGATTCATTGGAATAATGGACCCATGAAGCAGGTAGCTTACAAAACCTTCGTTTAACCGATGCTTAAGTGTTCTTCATCAACCAGAGAAACTTTCCAGGTAGGGTTGATAGAGGAAATATGCTCAAGAGTACAGCGTTTCGTTGCAAGTTTGTTTAGTAAGCGCGAAAGCGTCGTGGAGATTCTCACCCAACGCCAGCAGCGGGCGCTGCAAGAGAGGCGTTCTGCATCGCGATGAGATTTACCGCTAAAATTCAGGAAGCATACGTTCGTAAAACAATCACCTAATGCCGTACTTCCTTTTAAGTATGCTTCGCGAAAAGACCATGGAAACAAGATAAGAGAGACAAGAACTCGTATGGAAAGTAATCTGGAAATGACATCTACAGAAACTACCTTTGCCACACGCCGTAAAATGGCTTGCGGAGTATACATGTAGATCCCTGGAACTCACGAACCACACCAGTAATGTACGAGGGACATTTCATAAATGATGCTTACTAATGTTTTTTGGTCGTTTATTTATTTATTTTCAATATCTCTTTACAGTCCTCCTATACGTATATTCTACCAGCTTCACTAAGACTGAATCCCAGCGTTTTGGACGCTCCATTATCCCATCCAGAACACCACTCCTGTTCACCTTTCGAATGGCTCCGATGACGATGGTAGAAAGCTATTCCAAAGAAAGGTAACGACGTCAACTCATGGGTTTTTTCAACTTCGAGAACAAGTCGAAGGCTGGTGGACATACGTCCGGGATGTAGTGAGGATGTGGCAACACTTCCCATCGATATTCGCGCAGTATTAGGGCTACGACACTGCCGATATGCTGGCGAGCATCATTGTGGAGAATGTGCATGTTTTGCGTGAATTTATGATAATACGCTGCTATGACACTTGTTCCACAATGGAGTTTTATCTGTCGAAATGATTCGTTGGTGATCATAAGCAAAAATCATGATTTGCTTGAGCTTTGGTTAGGGCATGGAAATTTTATTGGACGTGAAGAATCTGAATCTCTCCACTCATCAGACTTTGCTTTCAACAACGGTTCCAAGTTTCATAAGTCGCGGTAGTTCGACACAAGACCGCGTGACCTTCACGGGCCTTCACGGGTGGATCATTGTTTAAGCAGCAAGACTGCAATGTCGAGGAGTTTCTGCTTCTCTTTAGCAGTCATTGTGGGACCCACCTCGCAGAAATTTTTCTCTTCTTCGAATCATTTGTCAGAATGCGGTATTATGATGTTGGGGAATTGCTGTGGCTTCCGATAGTTCCTCACAAGTCGCACTGCGATCTTAAAGAGCATCTGCACAAGTTTCACAGTTTGTTCATCTGTTGACGTTTTTCCCCTTCCGGGTTTTGGGTTATTGTCTATGCTCACATGACCACGACGAAAATGGTTAACTTAGTCACAGTACCCGAGAATCCTGCAGGGCCCATTTCTACCTCTCGCCAATTTTATGGTAAGAGTAAACAGCATAATACACGTGCTCCTTCCTCAAGTTCCCATCTACACCTGACGTACTCCTCATTGTTGCTGCATCAAACAATCTAGAGCAGTATCAACCTGTGCATTATTTATGAAATGTCCTTCGTATTACTGATTGAAATACAGGTGGTATAGGCGCCATTACAGTACTTAGTGTCCCAGATTAGTCAACATCTCGATTTTTAAACGGCACTGTGTAAAAACCCGTTAATTAATTGGGTAGACTTACCATCCACCCAGAGCATTAAAGGCTCATCATGACAAATCTGAATATAAAATATCAGAAGTGTTCGAACATCATAAAAAACGGACCAAAGTTTCCTCTTTTGCGTTTTTAAAAACACAAGGACGCTTTCGATCCGGGCATTTTTATTCTTTTAGTCTTACGTTGGAAGATGTACAGTTTCGGACAGTTATTTTGTTTAATCCGGTTCTGTGCACGGAGGTTCTTCACGCGATACATGTGGGGAAATCGTTGAACCATTTGGAGCGGAATGTAGGTGTTCCAAGTATTCCACAAGAATATCATTTCCATATCGTTACCAAAGATTGTTCGCACGTGGCTGGATTGTTATAAACACGAGTTAGCCACTGAAGTAGTTCCGCAAAGTTGCACTGGTATTTAGTCAGTTGCTAGTAAACTCCATGTTCTTGTGAAGTTGTGTTAAATGTAGCTTTTATTGCCAGAATTCCAATTCCAAATTCCATCGCCGAAAAAAAAAAAAAAAGAAAAAAAACTCGCACTGGCGTTTTTGTGGCAATTTCTTTCGAAGAGAAGCATAATTTTTCGAGCAGATTTCCAACGTCGTGACGATTATAATACAGATAATCTTGCTGTAGAAGAGAAACGAAACTCAAACTGTTTAACGTTTATTAGATAAATATAGTCATGATGACACGCATCCTCTTTCTGTGAGTCAGATTATATGATACATACGATGAGGACTGCTAGGTGGAACAATAACGACATAGGCAACAGTTTCCAAGCAGCAAAACGTGCATTTTGTTTTCTTCTCCTACCTCTCCTCCTCACCCTCTTCTCGTACTTCCCAGCACCGTAAATTGGATTGCCCTCTTCGCCATCAAAAGACCCCGAAGTTGTTATTTGCGATCGGAAGAAGAAGAAAATTGTCTCCACATTAAGCTGAAAACAACTGAATTGTGTGGAACAGGAATGGATCAGTCCGCGACAAATCGTAAATTGGACGCTGTGGTCAATGCACGACTGCAACTGTAGACCAAACACCTTCAAGCACTGGTGGCATACTTGCAAACACCTGCAGCTAAATTAAACTGGGCAGATTGCCGCACTGAAGATTTGAACAAAAAGCACCACTGAACAGTGGCGAAGCAGACGCGCAGCGCCACCCTTTGTGTTTGGACGCTGGGATTTTCCAGGCTACGAACACATCCCTTGGTTTCAGTTTTTAGATAGGCGCTGTTGTACATGGGACGCACGTATAGAAATTGAGAGGCATGTAACTGCACTTCAAATGTCGTAGGCTGAGTGGGAGGGACTTCACTCCCCTTAATTTCAGGTATCTACTGGTCTTCTTTTTAGTATATGCTGCCCTCTCCTTTTAAACGCCCCGTTGCCCTACACTCGAGTTACCTGGTTCACACGAACTCCATAACTTGCTTCTCTCACCGCAACATATCAGTGACGGTAAGCCATATTGCATGAGCGTAGCTGTGTTAAAGATTACTACTATATTTATATTAAAAATAGCCACACATTATCTTAAATACACAAACAGACACAAGGAAGTAATCGTTTAAAGAAAGAATATAATAACGAGCTTTGAAAGCAAGCGCTTTTATTCAGAAGATATTTTTAAATTCACGGTAACGTTGCGCTGAACAGAGTTCAATGAGTAGTACATGTACATTTCACTGTTTTGTCATTACAAAATTCAGTATGAAAATATGTTTTTCTTTGGTTTTCTTATCGGTTCTTGGTACGGAACCAGAGTTGACATTGCTTAGTCAAATCTGTCAGTCTAATCAGACTGGAATGTGGAGCTAGCAGTCATATATAAAGAAGTACTGTATGAGACGACTCTCTGTGAGTGTGATTGAACGATCATGTCTCAGCTGGTGCCCTGCACCTCATGCCCTCCACACCGCACTAAGGAACACCCAGTTTTTAAATTACCAATTGACTATAATTTCAGCATTTGTCGTATTATTTTATAATAATTACTTATGTTTTGTATATAGGCTAAAAGGATGTATGAGCACAGGCAACTGAATAAAACTTGAATTACACAACATTTGTGCAAGCAGTTGCAGGGTGGAGAGTGGTCAGCACTACGACCTGGTTTGTTAAAACGTGTGTCTATTATGAAGACTGGTAAGCAATTAGAGGACAGCCAGTAAGAGCAAACGGAGTTTGCTGTTGGGGACGAGCCGTATATTTTTGGTGTGCGTTTGTGACGGCCTGGTGTGGCGCCTTGCACTGCTGTAACTGACTCCAGTGAGGAGGCTCCGCTTCCTGCAAGTTTTCCACAAGCGGAAGTGGTCACCCGCGCTCGTCACCGCACGGCAAACTGAGCCGAAACGTTGCTACGCAAACCTTTCATCATCTTCGGCAGCTGCTATGGAGAATTTGTTGCATGTATGCTGTGGAGGCGACAGTTTACTCTCTCGCTTCTGAGTAGCAACCTCGATTAGGAGTGATCTCACCCAGAGCTGGTGTTTGTCGTTTGCGGACCTCCAGTTACTGTTGCTTGTAGGCATTTGAGTGACCGTGCCAGCGACGAGTATGCAACTCTATAGCTAACTTCAACGTTTCAGCGCAAGTACCTCTGGAACTACAATAGATATTGAAGTACGACTTTCACAGATATGAATGTAAGGCAGGGGTTGAAAATAAATACCTTGAGACATTCAAGAACTTAGCAAATATTATTTTCAACGCAAACTTATTATTTCTTTAAATGGACACCCGGTATTATTTCTTATACCATCAACACGAAAAATCACAAAAAGAATAGCGTTGGTTGCATCGCAATACGTCGTTTACATCCAGAGAAACAAGTGAAGTTCACGCCTAAAATAACGAAGCGCGTCGCTATTACATATCCCTAGATTCAAGCGGGAACCCCACGTTGCTCGTAATTGCGATGTAATTGACGTACTACGATGCAACAGACGCTGTACTTATTGCTAGTTACACTGCTATTAAGTGGACTGAAAACAATACGGATGATCAGTCACACAACTGCGTACAACTACCATTTACCCCTTTGTTAGATCGTTGGCGAGCCATTAGTTATATTTACGCTGGCCGGTGATATTCCGTTTTTCGTTACCGTTACGTCCATTTTAGTGCCGTAGTAAAGATCAATAAAGCACAAACGTGTAAAGCCTTTCCTTATTTTTCATTGTGTGAGACTGTACGTCTGTATTGTTTCCAGTCCACTTAATAACAATGATAGCAATAAGTGTTTGTTGCATTGTAGTACGTCAGTCACATAGCGATTACGAGCAACGCTGGATTCACACTTCACACTTGCAAATCGGAATGTGCGATAGCGTCACGTTTCGTTTACTTCAAGTGTAAACTTCATTTTGCAATTTCTCTGGATGTAACTGGCGTACTGCGACGCAACCAACGCCAATCTTTCTGATTTTTGGTATTGATTGCGTAAGAAGTAATACGGGTGTCCGTTAAAAAAAGAAAAATGTAAGTTTGCGTTGAAAATATTTGCTTACGTTTTAGAATCTCTCATAGTATTGACTTTCATGAGCCTCTGCTTTACATTCATACCTGTGAATGTGCGTTTTCAATATCTATTGTTGTTCTAGATATATTTGCGCTGAAACGTTAAAGTGGACCATCCTTTATATACCTCCACAGCCAATCACACGATAATTTTCACTTTCTTTACACTTTTATTCATCGTATCCGAAGCTTGATATGAATTTTACAACGAAAATTAGTTTATTTCATAGTCAGACTGAAATTTAAACATAAAAAAATCAAATGTTTGGTTGCACTTCTTGTTAGATTAGGTGCACACATAGCGAGGTATAAGGCATTTAATTAGCGATGGGATAGAGGGCGGTGGTATATCCACGATATCGTCCATAAATGTACTTTTTGATGGTTTCCGTTAGCCATGTCGCGTGAACTTGTGCAACATCGCTAGTCACTTATGTTCCCTATTCGTTACACCCTGTATGTTTCTTTGTGGGTGATCATTAGGGGACGTTATTTCACACTTTACCCATTAAAGCCTTGTTAGCTTTAAATTACAAGCTTCGGGTATTCCTTTTATCTTTTTTATTGAAGAATATCCGAACACTTCTAGGCATATAGGCCCAATCTAGCACGAACAGTTTGAGCAGTTACTTACTTCCTAACTTCAGTGTAAGAATGCAGTTATCGAAATATCCCTTTCCTACAAAGGCGCTTCACTAAGCATTTACATAATGGAAGTAGTTTGTTCTTCCAATTTCTGTGTTTAACGTTGCTTTTCTAGATACAGCACTTGTTTTTCGTTTTACATACCTTGTGATTCTGGAGATGTTACTTGTAGCTTTTAGTCGCTTAGTTCCATCAGATCACGGTCCAGTACACTGCATGTTAAAGCCCTTTCAATCGTACAGTTGGTAAATGCCAGCAAAGTGGGTAGCAGAGCTTTTTCGGTGGTCTGGTGACGGTTGTGTTCTTGACTTTGGATGCCCTGTTGTTCTTCGAGCGTCAGATTATTAGTCTGTTTGCTACTTCTTCCGTTAATTAAGTGCAAGAGGGTTACTCCAAAATAAATGCATAATATTTTGTTACAAAATTCCGACTTTTGTTCCGGAGGTCATAGGAACATTCTACCTGCTTGTATTCAAATTTAATTCAACCTGTTTCGGTAAGTCACGCTACCGTAGAGATGGCAGTTCGTCCGAAGCAACGCGTTGTTATATACAGTTCTTGTGAGGTGAGAACGTGACAGTGATAAACATTCAGAAGAGATTGGAGAAGGTGTATGAGGATAACGCTATTGATTACACTTACGTTAGTCGTTGGGCAAGCAGATGATCTGGTGAAAGAGGGCACTGTCAAAACCCCACCACAATATCATCACAGAGACGGACGGACGCTCGTATTTTCAGGCGCTCATGGCCAGTGGCGCCACGGCTAATAAGTGCTGCTGTGTGAGAACAGTGCCGTCAACTACACGCTGGCGTTAAACAATTGTGGAGAAGCTCCACGCATTTACCATCTAGATCAGTATGGCCGCAATCATCACGCGATGAACGATAGGGAGTAGCGTTTTACACTGCCGAATATCTGGATGTCTGCGAGACTATCGTTTTGCACCAGTGATGGGGTCTTGGTAATCTGCTGATACCAGAGCGCGGCCAGTAATAAGAAATGAGCACAAACGAGGCAGCAGTCGGGAACTCTGGCGAAGCTTCCGTAAGTCGTCGGTGGTGGGGACGAGTGAGGCCGGACAGGATGGAAGCGGCAGCTGGCGATTAGCGGCGCTGTTTTCCGCGCCCAAGGCCGGCCTGAACGCGGCCAGACCGGTCCGAGCCGCCGCCGTCTCCTGGAATGCCGCGAGCGGAAAACCTGTCCCTTCGCAGCCTCCCATTGTCCGCGCCGCAGCCTCCAACGGACCGTGCGTCTCACATTGTGCCCGGTCCCGCAGGTAAAAGCGCCCAGACACCTCACGCGTTCCGATGCCGAGACAAAGCCACTACGGAGGAGGTGTCCACGAGTACAGGGACACTGTGCAAAGGGTGCGTCAAAGAAAGTTGAGGCAAAGCAATGAATAATATGTCTTAAAGGTGGGCTAAAAATGCATACAGCGAAGTGTGTCAGTACTTGGCCGTACAGAGTTGCGAAGTAAACCAAACTGTCGCACGTAGTCTCAAGGGTAAATTTAAAATCTGTATTTATTTTATTCTAATTGGATTCTGGCGATGACTCACACTGAGATCTACACTCTGGTGTGCTAAATTTAAGAAAGAAAGTAACTTTTCCCGTGATGTGTTACTCTTAAGTAACACAGCTCGGTGAAACTTGGGCCACATATAGAAAGAACTACAGTATCGTATAGAAGGCAACTGAGACGAACGGAAGTGACGCCTTTGTTGAAAGACAACAACTACATCGAAGTCATCGCTATTTGTGATCGTCCTTTGGACATTGCAAAAGACGAGACGTGTGCTTAATAGTACGAACAGCTATAATGCTCTCTAACTTACTTACACGCTGGCCACAAGGTTGGTAAGGACTTCCTGTGGTGGGACGTTACTGCTGTGTGGTCGTAAGTGGATGTAGGCGTGCTAGAATACGTCTCACACTTGCTGGATGGATTTTAAGTCGGGGGACGGCCATGCTCCATTTGTTGTATATCGTCTCGTTCCAAGAGGTCTTTCACCTGCGCTGCTCGATACGATCGCGCACATCATCTTCCTTCCAGTTTCTCTCTGATTCGCCTCCGTATGAAGTTCAAATGGCTCTGAGCACTATGGGACTTAACTGCTGAGGTTATCAGTCCCCTAGAACTTAGAACTACTTTAACCTAATTAACCTAAGGACATCACACACATCCATGCCCGAGGCACGATTCAGACCCGCGACCGTAGCGGTCGCGAGGTTCCAGACTGTAGCGCCTAGAACCGCTCGGCCGGCTCCGTATGAAGTAATCCATATGTTGTCTCACGGGCCACGTTGTAATGAAGAACGCTGCTACAGTTCACCGTAACTGCTGGCTGATTAACACACATTGCCTTTTCCAGTTCCTTCAACTGCCTCGTGTTGTGGGACCAGTACCATTTGGCGCTGCAGTCTCGGAATTCAGGCCATGCAACGTCTAGCTTCTGTGCACGGCTGGGAGACCTCTGGCGACGTGCTGCCGCACATTCACCCATTTCTAAACACTTTTGAACGTGTTAAATTACTTTATCTATTTCGCCGTTAGGTTCGGCAGAGCAGTGCACAATAATTTCTACAAAAAGCTTTTGCAAAATCTGTCAAATTTAAGATGGGACGTGTTGTCATATCAGGCGGTGCAGGATTAGTTCGTGGAACCAATCCCCCCACAATAACTCTAATGTCAGTGCGAATAAGAGATGGAAAAAACACAAAGCTGTTAAAGTAGATATGGAAAGGGACGGATAATTTTAAGCAGTTCTACGTCGTGATCGAAATTATCTGTTGGGTTACGTTAGAATCGGCTTTCATTACTTAGAATTTTAGGTTATAGTGTACAGAGAAGTTTGCGTTCTAAGCAGTTGATTTGGAGTTGATCGAGTGGTTGCAATCCATTTCGGATTTACGAAAAGAGCAGCGAGTTGAATAGAATTATATCACAGTACAACCAAGTAGAAGATTTAGAAATGTGAAGCAAAATTAAATTGTGGTTACTTGATACACAGGACACGAAAATAGTAGTATTTTTGAAAATTAATATTTGTATACTTTCTCTTCATGAATGTAACACTGTGGTATCCAAAGCATTTTTTTTTCATACGTTAGTAATGTGAGGGAACCAATCATGTGATATGTACAAACATAAAGCACCATTAGACACAAGGTTGCCGTATCTAGTTGGTGGACCTTCTCGGGAGGGTGTAGAAATGAAGTAACAAATTTATTTAATGTAATTAATTTCTGATCTGTATGTCCTTTCTTGACAAAAAAAATACTATTTTATGTAATCATCCGAAAACATACTTTTTCTTTCCATCCTTAAGCACTTTCGTTTGCTATGATAAGTTTACTAGGCGTAAACAGTCGACAATAACACTTTGGTCATCGAAGTACACCTCACTATATACTTTACGCACAATATACCCCCCCCCCCCCCCCAGTAAACACTTCAAACATTTCTAACTTGCGTTCATTGTTCGTATTACATTTAGAATGAATCGTCTTATCAGATTGCTATTCAAATGGGAATTACACGATTCTTCTGCGTGGCACTGCTAAAATAGTTCCAGCCCTGTACTACTGGGGAGGTCTGGTGTTTACTCGAATGACGGCGCTAGATCTAGAAGATATTTGCATCGTCGACCCAAGGTACGCATTATGCAACGTCATCTGTGTGAGGCGATGTTGCCAACACAATCTTATTGGCATAAATAAAACTAACTAGGGCTGAGTTACTGTTTGTCCACGATAAATTGACGATTGGCGTAGTGGCTGTGGGAACGGCCGTGCCCCCGCGTTATGGTTGTGGAGGGGACGGGAAAGGTGAGGGGAAGACAGCGTCGGCTGCTTCCTGCAATGCTGGCACCACTACCCGCGTTTTGTGCTTCAACACGAAATCGGAGGCGGCACTCGCGGTACTACTGCGCACTTAACTGAGACTTCCGTCGGTCGGAAATCACGTATTTTATTTATTTTTTTATTTATTGTATTTGTGGGTATCCATAGCATCCAGATGCTAAATAAACGTAAACATGGTCCGTAGTAGGCGTTATTGTGATTTTTATTTAATCTTGTGATTAGCTAATTTCGACTACTTGTTATTGTCAAGCACCTGCAAAAGCAACATGGAAAAGCACTCCATATGCCCTTACGGGCATTCGCTGACTGTTTTTATACATGACTTCAACTAAGTCTGGCACGCCAGCAGTATATGTAACGTGCCTGTGATATGTGCTATCGAGTGGTTTTTCATTTTTGTTTTACAGATGCTTGACTACACCGTATTACGAACCACGTTTACGTTTATTAAACGCAATTTATTGATATGTTCATGCTTGAGGGTTTTACCTACAACTTATGTCTTATTTATTCATCGAAAACAGCGAAAAATGAAAGTAGATTAATGTGCAATTTACGATACTACGAATAGAAAGTCAAAACTGTTGTTTTTAATCTGTTTGCACATTGCATGTGTTAAACACAGCACTGCAGTAATGTTTACAAAGTGTAATTAACTGTACCTGAAAGAATTGTCAAAATGATGTTCACTAAAGATCACCGTCTTTTGTGTTTGATTCAAGTTGGTCGCCGTCGTCTGAGGGCCGGGTATTGGTGATAACTGTATCGATGAGCATTTCCATTATTCCATGTCGTGTCGAATATTCTTGCTTCAGCTGCCGCACTTTCCTGCAGTAGCCCTGAATGTCCTGTGCAGTAACTGAAAGGAAACCAGCATTTTTTGCAATCTTTCCATCGAAATGTCATAAGTGATATTGTTCTCCCTGAAATTGTGTTTTGTTTTGGCCCAAGTCAGGCCTATAAGATTTAGATCGCAGTTTTAGTGCGGTCTCTCCTGTCAGTGATTTTATCCACGACATACGCTTTCATGGCTGGTTTGTTTTCCTTTATTTTAGATAGCATTTCAGCCTTCCTCATTGAGTCGTAGCAATTTGTTTGCCTGTCTCGCAACCACTCTAACGTCGCAATCATGTAGTCATATTTCTTAAGCGTTCTGTCGAACTTCCTGCTCTGGTATGACGCATTATCCATACAATCACAGAACAGGATTGAATATTAGGAACCATCTCACCTGCAAACTACACCCGCCCTCCCCCACCTCCCATCGACGTCCCCTAGTTTCGTCACCCTCAAGAAGTCTGAAAGTTAGTGGAAACTTGAATGAAATTTCCTGGCAAATTAAAACCATGTGCCAGATTGGGTTTCCAGTTTGGAGTCCCGGTTCGGCACACAGTTTTACTTTGTCAGGAAGTTTCAGATCAGCGCACACTCCGCTGCAGCGTGAAAATTCTACCTAGTTTCTTGTATCTTACTGCAAGTACTTGTCGAATTGATCATTTCGTGAAGAATTCCATAAACTTACAGAAAAGTTCCGTCTGTTCAGTGCTGTTTCCAAAAAGCTAGTGTCGAAAAGGAGAGTGGCGCAAAGACAGATAGGCCGAAGCAAATGTACCATTGGAACTACTAAATAGATATAATTGGCACCACTAACCAAGGAAGTGAGAAATGCGTTTACCAATCAGTTTGTTTCACCAGAAGAGGAAGTAAAATGTCAGTACAGACGTATTTAAATGTTAGTGTTACCGTAAACATAAATGCATTACATTTGTGATAAAAGCAGTAAAATACTGCTTGCAAAAACCGAAGAATAATTAAAACGCATTAAAACATAGTTTCTTGGTGAGGTGCCGCGCAGCATTTTTGTTTCATGTTATGGAATATTTCTTCGAAATTTTCATACGGCGTCCCCAAAGATTTCAATCTAAGTAAAGACCTCTGATTTTAGTTAACTGAATAGTGTAACTTCAGTATGTACTCATCTAACATTTTTTCAGTTTTTTGTATTTTTGTGTTTCGTCACGATTTTTATTCATTAATATTAATGCAATAACAGTGGCGACTGCTCTAGTTTTTTAAAAATACCTGCACTTATTCATCTAGTACTTGCAGCAAATCCTGAAATAAACTTGTCCCAGTGACTTGAAGTAAACTTGACTAAGTTCTCGTTTTAACTTAACCATAATTCGCGTCTAGGAGAGGCTTGACGTTGGCAGCGCTCGGAGACAAATGAATATCTTTCAACTAGTGCCGATTTTCTCCTCTTCTCGCGGCACTTGGGAAATCGTCAAGTTATCGTGAACAAACAGCACATGTTGCGCTAACAGATGGCGTTACTTCAGTACTTGAGCCAAGCTTGTAACAGTATTTCGCAAAATCTGTACAAAATTGGGTCTTGTCGGGGTGTTGAGACAGGAATGTCCATAACGGTGACGATCCCGATGTACCGCTACCGACGGCAACCCTAATTAAAGAGCTCTCATACAAAGTCTAAAGTACATTTGCAGGTTTCATACATCAAAGAAGTTAGAACCAGTCGTAGTGCTGAAGTGTTTTCTCGCATTGTTCTTTTTTGTATTATTGCACTTCAGTAAAAAATGCAAGATGTCATCGTCAGCTGAACAGTAACTACCATTTGGAGAGGCTACAAATTTTAACGGGTTTTCCTTTTGGGTATTGTTAGCTTGGGAGATGATGCAGTAAAGAACATAGATGTACTGTGCATAAAAGGTTGTTTCCAAATGGATATGGGCCCAGGCTCATAAGTCGGTTGATCTTACAGTTATTGTACGTACATAAACACATAGAATGACAACGTAGTTCTCACGGATCCCTGTTGGAGAAATTTGAAAGAACCTACTTTGAGAGAAGACTGTGAGGTCATTATTCTGTCACCAAGGGTAGGGATCGCAAGAATAAAATAACAGATTAGTGTGTTAATAATCAAGCTTACCAATGGTAAAACACCCACTGCCCATTTCCATACGTCGATATGTGCAAAGCAATGCGTTCATTTACATATACTGTATTTCGTATTTATGGTATTGGTATATTTTTTACCTAAAATTATATTGCACTTTCACAGCGCATTCGAACAGTTGTGGAAGCAAGCAGCTGATTGTTACTGGGAGCTGTGGAATCTACCCAACTGCGTTGGTAGCACCGATGTGAAGCACCTTAGGGTTAAAGCTCCCGCTGTATCTGGATACGCATTATGTAATTCCACTCCATAGTATTGTTAAGTGATTTTACATGTACATACATCCTCTTCAAGCCACCGTACGGTGGTGGAGGGCACCCTGTACCACTACTAGACTTTTACTATTCCACTCGCAAATAGAGTGCCTCCGTATACGCCCCAATTTCTCCACTCTTCGTGGTCCTTGCAGTAGAGTCGTTCTGCATTCAATCTCAATAATGTTTCTCGAAATGCCATTTGCGTTCACGAAGCATCTCTGTAATACTCGTGTGCTGTTCGAACCTACCGGTAAATAATCTAGCAATCTGCCTCTGAATTGCTTCGATGCAGGTGGGTCATTTTTATCGGTTGACGTTGGGGAGTATGACCGCAACAGTTACAGGAGGTATAAAAAGAAAGTTGTTTCAGTTAAGCATGTTTGGAGGCGCTCTCCCGCTCTCTGAACGTAAACTTACGGGGAGAAGACTGGATTTTTCATTATTGTTGTGCTGCGGAGGAAGATTTACATCTCACAAGACATAATGAAACCATATCGTAGAAGACGTTTGCTAAAGAGAAGCTTCTGTTTATTTCGGATTATCCAGTAGGAAGGGTGTCTGTAAAATGTTCTTTGGGTATGTTAGTACAGAATATCGGGTTTCGAAACTTAGTAAATTGCGGCGTGAATAAAATCGATATGACAGTTCAGGCTATTTGTTTATTTCATAACTTATGCGGATTTATGATAGATCTTTCAGCCACTTCTCTACATTGTTGCCGCTCCGATTTAGGACATTTGCCGTAACGTTGAGCCAGCTTTTCATACTCTAGTTATAGAAGGCAGCCGCCTATGCTTTCCGCCAATACTCTACGCTGGTTTACAGATCATCGTCTCTGCAAAAATGTTGTCTTCAAAGCCAGCGGTTCATGTGAGCAGAGAAGAAACTCGGGGACAGCCAGTTCCGGACTGTATTGCGTATGAAACACTCCCCATCTAAAACGCTACAGGGGCATTTTCATTGCCCCTATAGAGTGCGGCCCGGAATTGTCGTGAAAAAGGAACCGTACGATAGTTGTTTTATGCGGTTTGCATGACATCAGACGAAATCTATCACCAGGCCCTGATACTTGGCGGGAGACGCTATTTCCTAGGCATCTTTGCGTGTTCACTGTCACTCAGAACTGAAAAGAGCGACGTGACGCGGTAGACGGGCATACTAGAGACACTGCCCAACCAACACATTTGTTCAAAGATGGATTTTCGCAGTGGTTTCCATTTCGCTACCGATTGGAACTTGCTTTCCTATTATAAGTCATGTGTGCAACACAATGTGGACCACGTTACTGGGAGCTTGCATCAAAAGCCAGGAGGCCAACAGTGACGTACAAACAATGCTATGTAGTTTAGTAATCCGATCTGTAGTTCCTTTCTTAGCCCAGGTGGAACATTGTCTTTCCAGAACAAAGTATGCATGCAGTTACATACCGAAAGGATCTGATATTACATTAGGTCAAGAAAAACATGTTCCGTAATTGTATTCAGTTCGATATCTTCATTCCCTTGCACAGAAAAAGAATAAAAATATAATTAATTTCAGTAACTGTATCTGTCAGATATTTCACTTGCAGTCCTTTCTCATGCTTTATTGTTTAACGTTGCTGTTGCTGTATTCAACACTGCTGTGATCGTAAATGCATGGATATAGTTCACTACACGGACGAAAATAAATATTTAACTTACAATCGCTTCTCATTTTCTTTTGTAGAGAAACAGTCGAATAACGAAAAGATAGAATCGCACAACCAAAGCAGAAATGTTCGTAAACCATCACTAGCACAGACACAATACGCGTGGCAAAAGTGGAGAGCATCTTTGCGTGTTCACTGTCACTCAGAACTGAAAAGAGCGACGTGACGCGGTAGACGGGCATACTAGAGACACTGCCCAACCAACACATTTATGACTGCTATGACACAGTTACGTCTAGTTAGTCCTGTAGGCGCTGGCCGGTTATATTGTCTGTGTGCGTCATATGAAGTAGCTCGCCACGCATCTCGTATCTCACACCACTGGGTGCCTCTAACTGATACCTGTAGCAGGTATATCACTGTTGAACACATTACACATGCATGAAATAGAGTACACGGAAATTAGAGACATTGTACACAAACAGTTGGCATAATTTGCTTTGTCGGTGTTTAGATCAGCCTAATTTGCTATTATTATGGGATCGTGTTAATGACTAGTTGCGGTATTTATTCGGAAATCGTTTTCTTTTCGTCATTCGTGGAGTTTCGTGTAATATCTATAGGGAGAAAGTACGAACGTTAACACACATTATTTCACCAGCGAGAGGTCATTTGAGACAAACGGGACGAAAAAAAAGATACGTCACAAGAAACGCGGTACCTTCTGAAAATGGCTAAAATTACAGGTTTATAGTACGATTTATTTTCAGACAGGACTGCAAGGAAATCGCTAAGGTAAGGGAATCATCGTGCGTGAAGAGATACTGAAAGCACACCCTTTAAAAGTAGGAGCCATTTTACCGTCAGATGCTTTGCAATTAAGAAAGAGCTAATCTTCCCATCACCCCCCCCCCCCCCCTACCCTACTTGCATAGCAACCAAAATAGTTGCGGGGACGATGACTTTTAATTATTCGCTGTGCAAATGTAATAGTCCTGCTATAAAACCTTACGTAAATGTTTAGTATTTCTCTGGCAACACTTTTAAGAATCGGAAAAACTGTCAGGTCAGTTTACTCTAGCTGATAATGGATAGTCTGAAGAGACTGCGCCATCACGTTACTTGAATCGTTGAAGTGGATATCTACCCACTCAGGAACTCGATCGGTGGAAAAAGTGTCTGGCGTGACTTGGAGAATCTTGCCAAAGCGAAGTTATTTTATAAAGTTTTTTACCATTTCGAGAGTGGCCGTGCGGTTAAAGGCGCTGCAGTCTGGAACCGCAAGACCGCTACGGTCGCAGGTTCGAATCCTGCCTCGGGAATGGATGTTTGTGATGTCCTTAGGTTAGTTAGGTTTAACTAGTTCTAAGTTCTAGGGGACTAATGACCTCAGCAGTTGAGTCCCATAGTGCTCAGTGCCATTTTGAACCATTTCGAGAAATATTTATCTGATACTGAGGAAGAACAAACCCGTAATCATGCCTTCTTTTTCACTTTCTTGTTCCATCATAAAGTCAAAGATACAAGCCACAGACATCAACATGATTAGTCCGCAGCCCGTGGTCTTGCGGTAGCGTTCTCGCTTCCCACGCCCGGGTTTCCGGGTTCGATTCCCGGCGGGGTCAGTGATTTTCTCTGCCTCGTGATGACTGGGTGTTGTGTGATGTCCTTAGGTTTAAGTAGTTAGGTTTAAGTAGTTCTAAGTTCTAGGGGACTGATGACCATAGATGTTAAGTCCCATAGTGCTCAGAGCCATTAACATGATTATGACATGGATAGCAAGGTCATTCGGGACGTGATATTTATGACTGCTATGACGAAACGGAGGCTGTGATAGACGGAAGCAGCATACGGCTGGAGCGATGACGGAAATAACGGAGGATCTAAATGGGGATAGCTAGACAAGAATGCGCCTTGGTTGCAGCTAAAGTCCTATAATTATTCGTCGTCACGCGAGTCGGTATGCAGAAATGTCAAGAGCTGCAGAGTACGGCAGCTTGTGGAAGCCAGAGAGGAAACTAGTGGCGCGCCACGTCAGATCACGCCAGCTACTACCCTCCCCACTTCCCCTCGCCACCCCCCCCTTCAGCAGTACGTTAGTGCCGCAGCTGAGTCAGAAGGCGCGCCACGCCAGTAGCACAGCGTCTCTCAGACAGTACACTTCGTTAGTGCGCCACTTATGCCTCCACCTTCGTTCGTTCCGCAGCGCGCTGTTGTCGTGTGTTAACTCGACTGTTCGGAGAATCTAAAGTGCTTGTGTGATCTACAGTTTGTCTTCGTGCTCAGCAACTTGCATCATCGTGGAACGTGAGTACCCTTTCCATGTACAAAGAGGCATTTTACCTGTAGGTATCACGTAGTGAAGATGTGCGATCTCCGTATTCGCCAAAAAGCAGGGGCCAAATACTCTGACTGCAGTGAATTCCTCATTCTGCAGATGAAAGCAAAGGTAGGAAGGCGTGCAAGAAAATGCAGTTGCTTGGCGTAATGATCTGACGTAGGGCGTCATAGATGTTTCTGTGTAATTCGTCAGGGAAGTAATACCGGCAAAGCCATTGTCGTGAGGGATATTACTGATGCTTCAGGTTCGGACGAACCTAAAAATATTTAACTTGGCAACTCACAAACAGAAAATACATTAACAGGAAATAATAACTCGTAAGATGCCGATTCGACGTCGTCGATAGGTAGTAGGTTTAGCAAGGCATCGGCTTGGTTGGTTTTGATATCCGCATGGAAATATTTCTCTGTAGTTCATAGTTGACACAGTTTGTTGTGTCCTATGGCACGGTGGAGACACAATTGTTTGCTTTCGATGTAGATTGAATGTTTCATTAATACAGCGTACTGGATTCTTATTCTGTAGCAGGAGCGGGGTTCAGAGCCTTGCCCGGCCAGTGCAGCTTCAGGTTCCCCGCCGTTTGTTAAGTATCTCCACTGATAGTTGCCTGGATGGTTCCTTTAAGAAAGTCTGCGGCCCGTTTCGTGCTTCGCTTTTTCACAGTTGAAAACACGTACAATTTGGAATCACATTGATAAAGACGGAATGTTTAAAGACGATCTTCGCTCCATAGTTCTCACTTGCAGAAGAGTAGAGTGATATCAGTTTTGGCTGCTCATAATGATTGTTATTTTTCAGTAGTTTCTATTGCTAACTCGAAGATGATACTTCAAGAAGGCTACCAAACATGTCTACCACATTCTGGATCAATTTTAATCGCCTTGAAGTCGATGTGGCTAGAGCACACTTTGTACTGATTGCTCAGTTCTGCAGGCAGTAACGTTGAACGTTCAAAACCTGATCTGGTTCCTTCCACACTGTTATCCATACTGATAGGTAATCGCGAAAGCTACGCAGATAAACTCATGTACAATTTTATATATGGTCATATCAATTATATTTATTCATATCCTCATTAAAATACGACAGACTTTAAAGAGAAGATGAATTTGGCCCCTGTCTCTATTTCCGCAGCACGGTAGTGTGAGGTTGTGTGTTACTCTGAGGAGGCATGTCGTTGACTATAAACTGAAGAGCAACAATAGGACGGAAATGTAGACTACGGAGGAATCCTGCCAAGTACATTGTCGTAGTCTGTTGATGTTAACTGTGTGGTTGTATTGTTCGTCTCTCTCGCGATTGTGATTTTTGGTATGTTGAGCTCCTGACTGAACTCATTCGAGGAGGTGGTCCGTTTTATTTAATTCTCTGCAACTGCCGTCCGGAAAGAAATGAGATCTGTAGGCAGTGTGTCGAGCCATTGAGACGAAGACAGACCGTAAGCGTGGGATGTAGGAGACTGCATTGGTGTTGCGGTGGGCGTATCAATTTGGCCTGCGCGGCCTAGCCCAGTATCGTGGCCAGGTGGAGTGTCGTGTCCCGGCCGGTCAGAGCCGCGCCGCGCCGCATCGATCCGCGCCGACGACCTTGCTCGCCCTCTGCCGGGCCCGCCTCTTACCGGGACACTTGTCGCTGCCGCCGCTGCACGCCCTGCCCCCTGCTCGCCTCTTCATCTGTCACATCCCGCCTCCGGCCCCTGCCATAAAACTTTCTCGTGAGGACTTTCGTGGCCTACACGCACGGGCGGGTAGTCAAGGCCAGTGAATGCACTGCTTTCTCGAAATGTTATTTGCTGCTCTAAGAATCGTGCAACCCGAACATTTTCCCATCGCACCATTAAATTGCCAGAAACGTTCACCAATCAGTGAAATGCTAGTATTGGCACGGCACTTATCGTTCGTGCACGCTATATCAGTAATTTGACTAGTGCAGTGGCTAAACAGTTGCCTCTATTAACTAGTGTAATCAGGCAGCTATCACCGCCAACTCGGCAATAGCACTGCATGGACAGTCTGAATAGCAGCTATCTAGTAAGAGATAATTTGTAGATCGTTTTACTACGAGCAGGTCACAGCAATTCGCACTTGTCCGCCAGGGATTGGTGTCACTGGTGATAAAACAATGACTACATAACCAGTAACTCAATACAGTGACACAGCAAAACATCATTATTAAACTATCATGTTATTGTAACGTCCGCCGGCCGGGGTGGCCGAGCGGCTCTAGGCGCTACAGTCTGGAGCCGCGCGACCGCTACGGTCGCAGGTTCGAATCCTGCCTCGGGCATGGATGTGTGTGATGTCCTTAGGTTGGTTAGGTTTAAGTAGTTCTAAGTTCTAGGGGCTGATGACCTCAGATGTTAAGTCCCATAATGCTCAGAACCATTTGAACCAACCTCATTCAAAATCTAATCTTCGTGTAGGTAAGAAATAGCATTCGCTGCACTTTCAACTACCTAGTCTTGAACAATTTTTCAATTTCATTCAACTTGCTCCACCCAAAAGACATACATGTGGATCATCATGTATAGAACACTTTTTAGGATTTTCGCCACAGTAACGAACATTAACAAATATTTTCATACTAAAACTTTTATTGGTTTTGTATCTACATTTGTACACAGAAAACAACTGTTTCTTAATTTATGTTTGGTGTAGTTTAAATTGGGAGGTTAACCTCATTGGTGGCATCTAGTAGTCAGGCCTACTAGATGAGTGGCCAGCCAAGCGAATGCTGTCATTATTCGTACATCAGAAATATTTTCATGATTTATCACACCCACTGCAACTATGCTTGAAATTAGAGCCCTAGTACCTAACAGTTAAGCTATAATTTATTCTCGTCTTTACTTCTCCACGCAACGGAATGGATAACGCATCTGACTCACAGCTTGTGCACGTTTCTGATGGACTCACTCTACCCTGGCAATACCACATTTCCTTTATGTGGCATATATTTTAATCAAAGCTTGGGCATACTAGCAAAAAATGGAGTTTATGGTATAATACCTCTACAAAATGGCTATTCACAACTCAATAATCAAGACCACCATTTGTTTCATATGTCTCCTCTTTTATTATAATAAATTCTTTCACGTTAATGTTGCATAATTTCTTGCATTACACTTACACAATAGTTAAAAAAAGGGATTCTCCACCCAATGGGCATGACATTACATAAGCATATTACTATTCTATGGTCTCGTAATGTTTCTGTTTATTGGTACTGCTCAGAGCCATTTGAACCATTTTTTGTAATGTCCATTTTATTGTTGCTTTATTATTGTCTTAATTGTAAACTAATGTTCTCTTGACGCAGCCCGTATTGTTCTAAAATAGTTAATAGTGTTAACTGCTAAACGGTTAGTCACGCAAGGTGATCGTTCTCTCCATTCCGAGCACTGGGTTTATTCGGATTTCCGCTCTACTCTAACCTGTGCACGTCTTTTTGTCTACGCGTAACTACCGCGCCCAAATCCATTTGAACTTGCTTACTTTGTCTTTCTTTGCAATTCTTACCCGTCACACTTTCCGTCTTTACCAAATTAGCGACTGTAGCTCAATCGATGCATACAAAGATTCATGGGACGCTGGTCATTCGGGAGCATGTGCCACGATTTCGTTTCTTTGTCTGCAGAGAGCATCTTATCGGCTACATTGTATTGCCGCCACAACAAACAGGTTACGCACTTTTTGAGTGGTAAAAGGAAACGCAGAGCTTCGACATACGATTGTGAATCTGCTGCTTAACACCATGAAACGCGAACGTGCGTCCGTGGACGGTATAATCAAACTAATTCTTCAAAAAATAGCTCTGAGCACTATGGGACTTAACATCTGAGGTCATCAGTCCCCAAGAACTTAGAACTACTTAAACATAACTGACCTAAGGACATCACACACATCCATGCCAGAGGCAAGATCCAAACCTGCGACCGTAGCGGTCGCGGGGTCTCAGACTGAAGCGCCTACAATCGCTCGGCCGGCAAACTAATTCTTGTTTGCGGAAAATAACGACGTACGTTTTAAGGTTCCATTGCATTCCTTTGCTTTAGTAAAAGCGATTGATGTGGGGATCATCTAGATTACATCAGTGAACCGCTATGAAATCGCGGAATGTGCGTTAAATCCTCCCTGTTACAAATGTACAAACAGGCTGCATTAATATCGAGCATAGTGCTGTCATCTTGAAAGAAGATTGTCACAGTAGAGAGAATTAATAATTTTCAGAACTGCTTGTCATGCAGCTGTGTTTGTTATAGGTGTCGCTCTGTCAGTGTCACGCGGATGTGCGTCTGTTCTGTTGCAACAGCGGCGGCAGCCAGACGGCTTCCCGCCCACAGCCGCAGAGCAAAACAAACGGCGCGCTAGTGTGGCCGGCGCGTTTCTCTTCCCTCCATCTTTCTGCCTTCCTTTTGGTGCGCCACCGCCCGCATCGCTGCCCCGCCGGCGACCTGGGAGGGGGGAGCGCTTAAAGCGAAACCTGTTCCGCGGCGACTGCCGGCCGTGCCTGGCCTTCGGCGCGCTGCCCGCCACGCCATTTATTACTCGCGACCAGACACTAATCTTCCTTTTATCTCTGCCATCCCATAACGAGCAGTTTTGGTGATGCTGCATGCAGGCTAGGGGATCGACCTCTGGTGCCAGGGTCACCATGACCACGTTCAGGCCTGTCTCTTTCTTGTCGTGCTCTTTACGTTCGGGATTTTCTATCTACTTTTCATAAACACTGTACTTGGCGCCCCCCTGCGGGTTCGGGGGTAAGAATAGGCCCGCGGTATTCCTGCCTGTCGTAAGAGGCGACTAAAAGGAGTCTCAAACGTTTCGGCCTTATGTGATGGTCCCCTCTCGGGTTTGACCTCCATCTATCCAAATTATTCCGAAGAGCGAGCCAATTGGGGAAGGGCACCTTACATGGTGCACTGTATCCTTCGTGCAATTAGACCTATTGCCGTCTTTCTCGTCGTTGCGATGGTGTCCCGCTCGTTTTCGATCTCATGGGCGATTACCACGCTGCACTCTGCAGTGTTTCTTTTAACTGTGACGACGACCTTGGCCATTTTTGCACCTAAGATCCAGCACGGTAGCCAGTCCGTTGTGGTGGGGTCGCCATGTACCCTCTTGGTTGTAGCCCCCTGACAACACAGGGATCGCTCTACTGATGCCTGCGCCGTTCACTCCCCACGTATGCCAAGGAGTAGATGCCCATCTCCCTGGGGCATCGGGACTCCCGGCAATGGCCATCCTGCCAGGTGGCCTTTGCTGTGGCTGGGTGGCGCCCGTGGGGAGGGCCCTTGGTCGGAGTAGGTGGCATCAGGGCGGATGACCCGCAATGAAGCGTGGTACATCATCTGTCGCTGGCGGCCAGCCGCCAGCAGTCTCTAAGCGTTCTCGGGCTCAATTTAATGCTGAAAAGTACAATCCGAAAACGTTCCCCTCTCTGGCCACGCCGTGGGAGGAACGTAAATCTCAGGATGGCAGTAGCACTTATTCGCCCCGATTCTTAGTTTGTACGAGAGCTGATGGGGAGTCTTTTCTCTCAACAAAGCCTCAGTTCTTCGTCGAGCATTTAGAGGACAAGTTTGGGGAGGTGGAGGGCTTGTCAAAAATGCGCTCTGGATCGGTCCTGATCCAAACGGCATCCTCTGCCCAGTCACGACGGTTACTTGCTTGTGATAAGTTGGGGGATGTTGCTGTTACGATCACACCGCATAAGAGTTTAAATATGGTCCAGGGAGTTATTTACCATAAGGACCTTCTTTTGCAGTCTGATGACGAGCTGCGCGCCAACTTAGAGCGCAGAGGTGTACATTTCGTCCGGCGCGTTCATCGGGGTCCGAAGGAAAATCAGATAGCTACCGGTGCCTTCATCTTGGCCTTCGAGGGTGATACGTTACCGGAAAAGGTCAAGGTGATGGTCTACCGATGTGACGTCAGGCCCTATATTCCTCCCCCGATGCGGTGCTTCAAGTGCTGGAAGTTTGGCCATATGTCTTCCCGCTGCACTTCCAGCCTCACATGTCGAGATTGCGGACGCCCGTCTCATCCCGATACTCCATGTGCCCCGCCTCCCATCTGTGTCAACTGCGGGGAGCACCATTCACCTTGCTCGCCAGACTGCAGAATCTTCCAGAAAGAACGCAAAATCATGGAATATAAGACCCTGGACCGACTGACTTATACTGAAGCCAAGCGGAAATACGACCGATTACATCCCGTGCGAATGACGTCATCCTACGCCGCCGCTACGACACCTGTGCCCGCCCCATCAGTTTCACGACTTCCAGCCAGCTCGATAACCAGTAAGACTCCTCCTGCCCCCTTGCCAGTGGGGGGCTCTACCCACCGGGTTGCTCCTGCGCCACCTACCTCAGGGGCAACACCATCCCCCCCATCAGGGACGTCCGTCCCTGCTTCTAAGCCGGAGAAGTGTCCAACTTCTTCGGCTTCTCACGCTCGCAAGGGGTCCCTCGGGTCCCTCCCTTCCCAGGTTTCCACCAGTGGGAAGGCTGACGACCGCCAGTGGCGTAAGTGCCCGCAATCAGCTGGTCGACGGGCTTCACGATCCTCCTCAGTCCCGGAGACTGAATCGGTGAAGCCCTCCCAGCCAGTTAAACCCAAGGAGCAGCGTGAGAAATCAAAGAAGAAGAGCTCTAAGCCCAAGGAACTCGCGGTGGCAGCCACCCCACCGCCACCTTACAGCTCTGCGTCTGAGGACGAGGTGGAGATCCTGGCGTCCGCTGAGGACCTAGAACTCGCCGGTCCCTCAGACGCCATGGATAACACTAGCACGGGTGCTCAATCGGAGGCAGCAGGTGACCCAGCGGCGTAATCTGCCTTCCCCGTCCTGTCACGCCTTTCTCAGCCATGGACAATACCATCCTCCAGTGGAACTGCAGCGGTTTCTTCCACCATTTAGCTGAGCTCCGCCAACTTCTCAGCCTTCGCCCTTTCTTCTGCATTGCTCTCCAGGAAACTTGGTTTCCGGCGATGCGAACCCCCGCCCTCCGTGGCTATCGGGGTTATTACAAGAACCGAGCAGCTTATGAAAGGGTGTCTGGTGGCGTCTGCATTTATGTCCTTCACACTTTGCACAGCGAATCTGTCCCTCTCCAGACGCCTTTAGAGGCTGTCGCTGTACGCGTGTGGACGCCACAGGCTGTTACCGTCTGCAGTCTTTACATTCCACCGGATGGTGATGTCTCGCAGCATGTCCTGGCTGCACTGGTCGCCCAATTGCCGCCACCTTTCTTGCTATTGGGCGACTTCAACGCTCATAACCCTCTGTGGGGTGGGTCAGTGGCAACAGGTCGAGGCGCCATCATTGAGCATTTATTGTCGCAGCTCGATCTCTCGCTGTTAAATGATGGTGCCTTCACACACTTCAGTGTGGCGCATGGCACCTACTCCGCCATTGACCTTTCAATCTGTAGCTATAGCCTCTTACCGTCTGTCCAATGGAGTGTGCATGACGACCTGTGTGGTAGTGACCATTTTCCGATCTTTTTGTCACTACCACAGCGCCACTCTTCTGGGCGCCCTAGCAGATGGGCTATGAATAAGGCTGACTGGGACTTGTTCTCCTCCACTGCCGCTTTTGAGCCTCTCTCTACCGATGACATTGATGCGGTGGTTCAATCGGTCACCACCGGCATCGTTACTGCCGCCGAATCTGCCATTCCCCATTCCTGTGGGTCCCCTCGGCGGAAGGCTGTGCCTTGGTGGTCGCCTGAGATCGCTGAAGCGATTAAAGATCGCCGGCGGGCGCTCCAGCGTCACAAGCGACACCCCTCCCTCGACCACCTTATCGCCTTCAAACGGCTGCGTGCGCGGGCCCGCCTCCTTATCCGCCAAGGCAAGAAGGAGTGCTGGGAGCGGTATGTGTCCACCATTGGCCTCCATGTCACTCCCTCGCAGGTCTGGGCCAAGATTCGACGCGTCTACGGCTATCGGCCACCTGCCAGCGTCCCTGCGCTCTCACTGAATGGAGCAGTTTGTACTGACTCCGACGTCATTGCCAATCGCTTAGCAGAGCATTTTGGTATGAGTTCCGCTTCTGCGAATTACCCCCAGGCCTTCCGCTCCATTAAAGAGCGGATGGAACGTCGGAGCCTTTCGTTTCGCACCAACCACCCAGAATCTTACAATGCTCCATTTAGTGAGTGGGAATTTCGCAGTGCCCTCGCTGCTTGCCCTGATACCGCTCCTGGGCCAGATGGCATCCACTGTCAGATGCTGAAACACCTTTCAGTGGACTGCCAGCGGCGCCTTCTCGATCTTTACAACCGTCTTTGGGTCGAGGGGGAGTTTCCGTCGCAATGGCGGGAAGGCATTGTCATCCCCGTTTTGAAGCCTGGAAAGAACCCTCTGGAGGTGGACAGCTACCGTCCCATTAGCCTCACCAACGTTCTTTGCAAGTTGCTTGAACGGATGGTGAGCCGGCGCTTGCATTGGGTACTGGAGTCTCGGGGCCTTCTGGCTCCATCTCAGGGTGGGTTCCGTAAAGGCCGCTCCGCCGCCGACAATCTGGTGAGCCTGGAGTCGGCCATCCGTACTGCCTTTTCCCGCCGTCAGCACCTGGTTGCTGTCTTTTTCGACATGCGGAAGGCGTACGATACGACATGGCGTCATCACATTCTTTCTACGCTTCATGGATGGGGTCTTCGGGGTCCTCTGCCGATTTTTATCCGCAATTTTCTGTCGTGTCGTACCTTCCGCGTGCAAGTCGCGGCCTCGTATAGTTCCTCCCACGCCCAGGAGAACGGTGTGCCACAGGGCTCTGTTTTAAGTGTCTGTCTGTTTTTAATAGCCATTAACGGGCTTGCTGCGGCCGTGGGACATTCTGTCTCCGCTTCCCTGTATGCTGACGACTTCTGCCTTTATTACAGCTCTACTGGCATTGCAGCTGTTGAACGTCAGCTACAGGGCGCTATCCGTAAGGCGCAGTCTTGGGCTGTAGCGCATGGGTTTCAGTTTTCGGCAGCCAAGACCTGCGTTATGCATTTCTGCCGGCGCCGAACAGTCCATCCTGAGCCGCGGCTTTATCTTGCCGACGAACTCCTTGCTGTGGTGGAGACCCACAGGTTTTTGGGGGTGGTTTTCGATGCCCGGTTGACTTGGCTGCCTCATATCCGGCAGCTTAAACAGACGTGTTGGCGGCATCTAAACGCTCTGAGATGCTTGAGCAACACCCGCTGGGGCGCCGACCGCTCTACACTGTTGCGGCTCTACCAGGCGTTAATCCAGTCCCGTCTGGATTATGGGAGCCTGGCTTATGGCTCAGCATCCCCATCTGCGTTACGGGTGCTGGACCCGATTCTCCACAGCGGAATACGCCTTGCCACTGGTGCTTTCCGCACCAGCCCTGTGGACAGCGTACTAGTGGAGGCAGGTGTACCTCCACTGCGGTTCCGACGCCAACGTTTGCTGGCCGCTTATGCTGCCCATGTACTAAGCTCGCCCGGGCATCCAAACTATCGCCTCCTGTTCCCGCGGTCGGTCGTCCGTATGCCAGAACGTCGGCCGCGGTCTGGTTGTACAATAGCGGTCCGCGTCAAAGAGCTTCTCTCTGGGCTCCAGGGTTTCACTGTTCCACCTCCTTTCCGGGCTACTTTGCATACACCCCCATGGTGTGTTCGTCGCCCTAGCCTTCGGCTCGACTTGGCACAGGGCCCTAAGGACTCAGTCCCTCCTGAGGCCTTCCGCCGCCGCTTTTATTCCATCCTGGCCACGTATCAGGGCTCTGGTGTTGTTTACACTGACGGTTCGATGGTTGCTGGTCGTGTCGGATATGCGCTCACTCTAGGGGACCATTCCGAACAACGTTCCTTGCCGGATGGCTGCAGCGTTTACACTGCTGAACTGGTCGCCATCCTTCGTGCCCTAGAGTATATCCGCTCCTGCTCAGGTGAGTCCTTCGTTATCTGTAGCGATTCCCTGAGCGGTTTACGAGCTCTCGACCAGTGTTTCCCTCGTTCTCGTCTGGTGATGGCTATCCACGAGTCTCTGCATACTCTCGCCTGTTGCGGCCGCTCTGTGGTCTTTGTGTGGACCCCCGGTCATGTCGGTATCCCGGGTAACGAACATGTTGACCGCCTGGCGAAAGAGGCCACCAGCAAGCCATCTCTGGACGTTGGCCTCCCAGAGACTGATTTGCGGGCAGTCTTCCGCCGCAAAATCTTGGCGCTATGGGACGCTGAATGGCGGGAACTGACAATGCGCAATAAACTCCGTGCTGTCAAGGAGACGACGGCTGTGTGGCGGTCATCCCTGCGAGCCACTCGCAGGGACTCAGTAGTTCTTTGCCGGCTCCGCATTGGCCACTCCCGGCTGACACACAGTTATCTACTGCGCCGGGAGGACCCTCCTCTATGTCGCTGTGGGGCAGCTTTGACAGTGGCCCACATTTTGCTGGCCTGCCCCCTTTTAGCTGTGGTCAGGCAGACATTTGCGCTGCCTGCTACGCTCCCTGCCCTTTTAACAGACGACTCCACTATGGCTGACTCAGTTTTACGTTTTATTCGGGTAGGGGGATTTTATCATTTACTCTGAGTGTTTCTGTTTTCTTTTAATGATTTGTGTTGATTCTGGCCTTTGGCCTATGGTTTTACACTGATTTTGTAATGTGTTTCTCAGTGGTTGGCCTTTCCTTTTTATGTCTATGGTCGGCCAACCACCGTCACACTCTGTGTGGTTTTAGTTTGTTTTGTCTTGTCTTTGTCTCAGTATCTCTTGTTCTGTGTCGTCTGTGATCTCTTCTGTTCCTTGTTTTTATTCTCTGTGGGTGTTCTTTGTCTTTGGAAAAAGGGACCGATGACCATGGCAGTCTGGTCCCTTTAATCCCCCAAACCAACCAACCAACCACTGTACTTGGCGAGAGGATAAAAAAACCAGCTTGTTGTTATTTTGCAAGATTTTTCTTCAAAAGTGAATTGAAATGCTGTGTTGCGCTACGAAGGGAATTGTAACTTCTAGACACGCGTTGTTAGCACAAGTAGTTTATAATGCTTGGTCACAAGGTTTACAGTGAAGTAAATAAAACTGTAATTAATTGTACACATAGAAATCTGCGAAACTTTGCGCTCATAAAAACATCAGAGTATTTAAAAATGTTGCAGGAATTATTTTGTTTCCATTGCGTTGTACATACACTAATTATTGTTCCGTTCGATGTAAAAAAACATATAATGTGAACTGACACCAATTTTTGTATATCAGTAACGAAAGATGTTTCCACCTTCCAACCATCTTAGAAACGCTAATCACTAATAGTAAATTTCTCCTTATGGGGCAAGAGAGAATAGTGTTTCGTGGCATCTTTGAATCTGCCGCAGCTTTTCCAGGCTGTTAAGCTAGTTTTTCTTCTTGTTTACGAAACAACTGTACTTGTGCATTCTCGGGACTGATTTAGTTTTTCTTCTTGTTCACACAATGAGCTGTTCCTGGGCCCTCGCGGGATTTATTGGACCCAGAACCAGATGTTCGCACTCTAGATAATTCACAGATAGTCTTTGAGAATTTATCCCGGGAGCCTCACGTCTTTAGGCACTCAGTGTAGAGAGGCAACTCAGAAGTATAGAGGGGGCGAGGAAATGCTTCGAACCTAGAGTTTGTCTATTCCGTGTGCGTCCGTCCGTAGTTGTCTGGAGCTCCTTCAAATTTTCGCACCCACGGACATGGCGTCGGTTTTACGTGCCTTGAATTGAGAAAATGCATTTTGGACCTGATACCCTGATGGTTTTCTCGCTCAGACATTTAGAAACAAATTCCTGTCAACGATATGGCATTCTCCACGGCACATAGTTGTGTTGCGTCCAGTAAAGGGAGGCAACGACAAGTTACAAGGTCCCGTGTGCAGAGCTGTTTGAAAGTGGCACCTGTTTTACGACTGCACCTTGTATCTTCAATCACGCCGCGCTATCTTCAGTATTCGCTTAGTTATTATGGTGTCTTTTCAGGGAGCCGGGAAAGTAAACATTATCAGTGGCAAGGACGGTAAGGATCAGCATTCTCCGAAGTACCCTCCCTACCGGCTGCGGGACAAGCATTCCTTCTTGAGATGTGTGACAGGCGAAAAGCAGTACCTATCGCTGTAATCAATGAATTTTCTGCTCCTTCTTTTAACCCGGAAGCCCCAGATTTCAGTCAGGTGCCAGTTTTGTAGACGGCATAAGTATTTTAGTTCTTTCTCAAACGGTACGAGCGTTGGCACGCATTGATTGAAGCCGACGAACGAACCAATTAATTGACAACAAGACAACCCGTACGTACGAGTTTTTCACTAAGAACTGTCTCAGAACGGGCAAGTACGGATTGGCCAGTTTTCTGCAATCCACAGGTAAGTTGGCTTCTTACTCCGCCAATTAACATCGCCTAGAAATATTGAAGTTGCAGACGTCACCCGTTTTTGGCCCTAACGCCATTAAAATGGCGAACATAAGCAATTAATGGAATATTACATCTGCCTTAAGTAATACTTCGCATTAATATTTGTTGGCTACGACATCTCACAACCGAAGTGTTACCTTGCAAGCTAACGTAATCTTTCATTTAAATTAGATGGCCCTTGACAGTAAGAAGGCTGAACTGTTTCCGCCATCAACACAGTGACAGGAAACCTGGTCTTGTTGCTCTCACTTTGTTGCCACTTCCGTCGCGCAGAAGTGTAACTAAGGCCCTTATTAAAATTAAGAACATGTTTTTGGCGTAAAGATACGGACACTCATATCATACTTGAGTTTCAGGTTTATATGTGATACGTGACTTGGAGATGAAGAGGCTTGCGCGAAATAGACGGTGTGGCGAACTAGATCAGACCAATCTTCGGACTGAAGACAACAACAACATTGTGTTCCTGTTGGAGAGAGATTTTCTGTCAGGGCAGAGATCAGACTGCAGACTATTTATCCTCACAACGTTACAACTTCGGATCTGAAACGTCAGATATTAATGTAAAGTACACCTAGACCTCGGCTACGCCACAGTTCAGTTTACGGGTAGCAAGCACGTTGCAGTCATGCTATCCAGGATGAACCGTCGGTGGATCTGGAGATGGAATCCTGGTTGTTTTTTGTGGCAGTTAGTGCTGTCTTCTTAACTCAAGTGGCATACCGGTTGTATGACGAGGGTGGAGTTCGGACCGTATAGTGCGGACAGGTGCATAAGTGGTTTCAAATTTTAATGCCTTATTGAAGTGGATCCATACAATCCGGATGCGCAAAGTCGTTAAAACATTGCGAAACAGTGGCAGCGGTCCGGACTGAGTAATGGGCTGTAAAGTGCGCAGTCTGCTGGGTGAGGGAGAGGCAGCGAGCGGTGTCTGGTTAGGCGGCTGACTCCGGGTGACCGGTTTGGGCCCGCATTAACCTTGTCCGACTGGTTTCCCGGCCTGTTCTGAAATGCAAATGAGGCGCGGCCGGACCGGATCGGGACGTACGCGCAGATAGCTCCATCTCGGAGCCAACGGCCCGGCCTCTGCGGCCGCAGCGGTCACCTGCGCGTGCACGCCGCCGGTTCCGGGACGTAAGTGCAGAAACATTCGTGTTTACTTGATAGCCTGATCAAGTCTGTTCCCGAGTTTACTAGCTGTTCCGTTTCCTTAAGCACGGTAAAGTAAGTTTTTCAGTAGTACTTTGAGATGACAAAGGTCATTGGATACCTCCTAACGTCGTGTCGAACCTCCTTTTGTCCAATGTAGTGCATGGAATCAACAAATCGTTGGAAGCCGTTACAGAAATTGTGAGCCATGCCGCCTGTGTAGCTGTCCAGCCGACGCAGAATCGTTTTTTGCACTAACTGACCTCTCAATTATGTCCCAAAAATGTTCGAAGGCGTTCGTGTCGGGAGTTCTGGGTAGCCAAATCATACGCTCAAATTTTCCAAAATATTCTTCATACTAATCGCGAGCAATTGTGGCCCAGTGATATGGAGCATTGTCATCAATAACAATTTCATCATTGTATGGGAACGTGAAGTCCATGAATGCGTGGAAGTGGTCTCCAGGTAGCCGAACATGACCATTTCCAATCAATGATCGCTTGAGTTGGAGCAGGGGATCCAGACCATACCATTTAATTAAAGGCCACACCATTATGGGTCCACCACCAGCTTGCGCAGAGTCCATGGTTTAGCGGGTTCCACGAAAACAAATTGTGGAAGTTGAAAATCTGCTGCCAAACCCGCTTTTCCATGATCGGTATAGGAGTGTTTACATAAACAACCAGAAGCGGTGTTGGAAAATCATTTATACGCTAAACTGGAGTTGGGAACCAGTGTAAAGGTTGATTCTGATATGCAGAAGATCGAGGTTCCATACATATTTCATTGTTTGACTTCTAGTTGGGAAGAATGAGGTACTGCGGTAGTGAGGAGAACGTTAGTGCCTGGAACAAACAGAAATACAGTAATTGTCCATTACTCTGGAGTATGAACGTACTGCCATCCTAAACATGTACCGAGCTCACTAGTCGAAGTCGCCAATGTGGGTAAGTCTTTGTTGGCGTTCAGTCCAAAGGTATTCTGACTGAAGTTGGTCGAGGGGGGGGGGGGGGGGGGGGGGGGGGAGGGTGCTTGGAGGAATGGAATATGGCTTAACAAAAGGACAGTTGCGGTCCTCTACCGACGAATTTGTAAAATTTGGTTTGCTTAAAGTAGTTTTTGGTAACTGTTTTGGAGTTCAGGGTAAAAAATGTGTATTAATAAATAATAAGACGCCTATTTTAAGTTACCTGATATTTATTGGTTTAGGTAGTAAGCTATTCGCCGCTCTTATTTTTTTGTTAAAATGTGTTTGGAATACATTCCAACCTATATTGCTACATAATAATTAAAAAAGTGATTGAATCTGTTGGAGTAATATATTCGCTGATTTCTGAAGTCATTTTACCCAGTGTAATATGATACTCCAGGGGGGGGGGCTATACCCCCCCCACCCCTTGCCACTGCCCCTGGGTAGTTGCACAAATTCCCATCACTATTATGTGGCTGAGAAAGGAGTGAAACGACAACCTGTAAATTCCTTTCCTGTCCAACTTTATACTTTTGATCAGCAGCTACTGGACCATTCCTTAACAAGCTGTGAAACTACCACCTTACATTGTGCTATGTTTTTAGGGCAACAGTTGCTTGTACACAATCAATAAATAATCAATATCACTCAATCAATCAATAACAAGTGGGCGCGAAAGCTTGCCATCGGTTCGTAGTTCAGCGGTTGCTGAAGAAGCACCGCCCCCTTTCCCCGTGGCAGCCAACTTGCAGCTTATACAAGAAACGAACACGTAATGGATTAATGTGTCGCAGAAGTGACAGAGGAGTTAATGGCGAGGAGCTAGGATCAGTTACAGCCCATTTGCTCATTTTTGTAAATAATATTAACAGTCTCTACACACAACAAAGCACGCGGATCAACACTACATGCTGAGCGGTCGCTTACTGTTTCGGCGCACAATACTGTTACGTAGCTCATGTAGCGCGTAAATATTCCGGAGCGGCAGGAACACAGCAGACTTCCGCCGAACACAGAGGGGCAAAGTAAAAGTGTGTGACCAGTTTGTGTCAATACGTTTGTTCTTCTTGCTTTAATAATGCATTGGTAATTATGTTTCTTGCGATGATTGAGTTAGTAGTTTTGCCGGCCGAAGTGGCCGTGCGGTTAAAGGCGCTGCAGTCTGGAACCACAAGACCGCTACGGTCGCAGGTTCGAATCCTGCCTCGGGCATGGATGTTTGTGATGTCCTGAGGTTAGTTAGATTTAACTAGTTCTAAGTTCTAGGGGACTAATGACCTCAGCAGTTGAGTCCCATAGTGCTCAGAGCCATTTGAACCAAGTTAGTAATTTTCTCATAGGAAACTGTGGATCTGTTTCACATCTTCTCCTCCGCAGTTAACCAGGTCTTGACTGGCTGTCCGCTTGATAGTCCTGCACTGGAAAAGCAAGAAACGAAGTCTCCGTGCATTTGATCATAGAGTGCGTCGCAATGTATCAGTCTTGACATTATCAGGTTCAAACACCTCGACCTTTGTATAGCTTTCCCGATGACTACAGTTCAGCCTCGAACTCTTCATTGTTATGCTACGAACAAAAACATTGGAGGAACAAGTGGCAACGCGTTTAATTATAAAGTTCTAATATAGTAGAAATCTCGCTACCCACTTGGTGAGTATTAGCCGCAGTAGAATACGGCTTTGAGCTGATTAGCGTAATGTTCTGTTTATATCGTGCCTGTAGTCAGTAGTAACACCAAAGCTACCTGACAAGTGCAGTACGGACAACTATATGGTGATAAAAGAGCATTAAGGAAGCGAACCTTACGATTCTCTTCGATGGCACGGTACTCAAAACGGTTTCAATGCCTCGTGCGCGTGTTTGACATGCTTCAGAGCCACTTCGTGCAGAACATCACTCTCCGGCATTCCCTGTCGAGAGAACGGATTCTAGCTGTGAGAGAGATATTTCATGAAGCTAAATGATTTTTAAGTACTCCATGCATTCTGCATGTTTTACAGGGCGATAGTAAAATTTCGCAATTAGTTGTTCAATGCACATACAGTTAACTTGCGAAGACATAATCGAATGGCGTGTATAATTTTGCCTTTGCCTGCTTTGCCCTCGTTACTGGACTAGCACTAAAAGATAAAGGGTAAAATGCTGTCGTGACTATGTAAAGGTGATTCGTTTCAAATTCAGCCCAGTATTACTGACTGTATAACGTTTTATCTGTGACCATTGAGGGTGATGGTGGTTGTTGACCTAGAAAGGATGCTTGTGATGACTGGTTCTCCCACTGCCAAAAGATTGTTGACAGTTGCAAAACTGACGACGCACATATCGTACGACTCTTAAGTCGTTAGCCCCATATACCGCTTATTTTCAATCTTTCTAATTGGCCTATACACATGGTCTTATTTTCTGAAACCAAATTTCTGTTGCAAATAATGATAGGCCACGTGGTGAAAGGATAGGCAGCTGAATCTAACCTAAATAAATTTGAAGCGCGTAAATAGACAAAATATCTGCGTGTGTCTGACCACGCGATCGGCAATCATTTACTGGAATCAATCATAACCTTAAAGTACCTAGGAGTTTGTGTCCAGAGCGCCTTAAGATGGAACGTCCATTAAATCTTGCTGTGGAGAAGAAATGCCAGAGGTCACTTACAAAACATTCGTTCGATCTACTCTTTAATACTGTTCGTCAGTCGTGGACCCAAAGCAACTTGGATTACCCTGTTCCGTTTAGTCATTGTGAGAATGTGACGAAAATATCGGCATACTTCTGTCAGAGATATTGCAGGGCAGTTGCGGAGGGCCTTGAAAAATTTATAGTGCCCATCTTCCAAAACTGAGGCCAGGTACATGCGGCTTGCTGTATCTTTTAAATGGTGCAGTGATCATGAAGCTATTAAATGGTGCAGTGATCACGAAGCTAAAATCAGATAGGAACCGACAGTCCTCCTTCCCCCCGCACTATCTGTGAATGGAACAGGAAGAAGGGGAAGTGGGAGGGGTGAGGGATGGTACTTACACACTATGTATGCACCGCACGAATCGTACGGTGGCTTGCGGAGTGGAGATGTAGATATGGGTAACAATGCAAGCACTCTCACATGCATACAATATGAAGTTAAAAGTTGGATAGTGGTCGTGTTGGACCCAATCAGTTTTCTTAGCTGTGGTATCGGCGTTAATGGCGCGGGATGAGGTGGGCAGTTGTTGGAGGCAGTAGGAAGTGGAGGTGGCACGCTGCCATGCGCGCTATGGCAGGCAGAGACGGCGCTTCCAGTGCAGTGCAGGCTGCGGGCGCCGGGCCAAGCACACGCCTTCACGTTGCCAGCCAGCACCCTACGCTGGCAGCCGCCGCACTCGGAGCTAACTAACAATGTCATCGCCGCGCCGCCGCTCCTTCCTAAACGACCTGCTGGGGTCCATCGAAATAAAGGCGCCCACATCGTAATTGCTGTAAATTTCTCTTTACGTTCCGCTCGGTTACAGTAGTCAACAACCATTTTGCATTTGATGTATGCTATATCAGTTCCAGCGTATTTCTGGTTGTAAGATCAAAATGTTCCATTAGAAGTCTCTTTGCCTAACGTTTCACCGCGTAATGCGGGAGACGCCCTGAGAGGCTATAAAGCCTTCATTAATCAATTTTCGAACTCAAAGAAATATCACCGCGCAGCGAGCGTGTCGGTGACCTACTTCGACCTTTGCTGAAGAAGAGTTGTTCAGATGAGTGTGAATTCCTAAGGGACCAAACTGCTGAGGTTACCGGTTCCTAGACTTACACACTGCTTAAATTAACTTAATGCTAAGTACTACACATACACCCTTGCCCGAGGGATGACTCAAACCTCCGGCGGGAGGGGCCGCGCAGTTCGTGACATGGCGCCTCAAACCGCGCGGCCACTCCGCGTGGCAGAAGAGTAATTGTTGTTTGGTTTATTCAGGGATGAGACTAAGTGCTTCTTGTACGTTCTGGCATCGTAATGATCGGATCTTGCTAAAACCACAATTCCAGAAACGCGAATTTTATTGTTCCTGGGTCCCAGTGCATTATCTGATCCTGCCGATTTACCCATTTTGCCGAGATGACAATTTCTAATGTACTCATTATCACGGGTGTTGATTCTCTGTTAGTAATTCCTGCGAACACTTGGCCCCATGGGCAGTGAGTTTTGTGTATTGCTGTGGCAAGCTGTGAGCGTAGGTCCTTCGCGATATTCAAATATTCTCATATCTTTCTTGTCGGTTTGCAGAGTTTATCAACACTGCGTTGTTCTCAGCAATCTGCCGATGCGATCAAGTTCTTACGTGGGGAGGAAACGTTTTCCATTAGTCGTCTCTTTTTTGCCGAAAGCTATAGATATTGTAGGATGCAATGCGCTACTTACCTCTTCGCCACTTTAGCCTTTTTCTGAACACCAAAAACAGAGCTTCATAGGTTATTCTAGTCCGGCCCGGTTTTAAGTTACTCGCTTTTTCTCCTTGACGTGGTGACTCGAATTTTTGCGAAGGTATTTGCTCTTGGACCATGGCCTAATGCTCTTGTAGGTAAAATCACGAAGGATGGAAATAACGGCAGTGAAAGCCTGCAGTGTATAGTCTACACGTGTTACTAAACCTGCTGCCCTCTGGAAGGCAGGATAGGTGTGAGTTGTGCGCCTGCTCTCGCCAGCGTCGCGAGGCGGTCGCTTCCGCGTGAGCGCGCACCGCCGGCGGCAGCTTCTCTGTCCGGCTTTTAAAAAAAGAATGACGTCGTCCGCCGCGCGCTGCTACTTTTAGAAGCGCGCCTCGTACCGTACTGCCGAACATACGCTTCGGCACCTGGCGTCCACCGCACGCGACGCTGGGAAGCTCAAGCTGCTCTTTTCGTCTGATGAAAAAACACCACCAGAAGCCATCCATCGCTGCACTTCCGCAATATGTACGTCACTTGACGTTGACGTAACGGTAGGGTCAGTCCCCCAAGGGGTATGCAGATACTGTAGTTGCGATTATCGTGACGCCTAAAAAGGCTGACAGAAGACATCGGTGTTATCACAATGTGTCGATATTGTCATGCAACGACTCGAATATCCTTCCAAGGTTTATTGCTCCCTCCAAACGCTTGAAGGACGTGCACTCCACTTGAATTCCTGTATCGACTACTTTCTCCCATTCGTATCCTGTTCCAGCTCAAAATATTCCCACATCTCCTCAACCGAGCGAGGTGGCGCAGTGGTTAGACACTGGACTCGCATTCGGGAGGACGACGGTTCAATCCCGCGTCCGGCCATCTTGATTTAGGTTTTCCGTGATTTCCCTAAATCACTCCAGGCAAATGCCGGGATGGTTCCTCTGAAAGGGCACGGCCGACTTCCTTCCCCATCCTTCCCTAATTCGATGAGACCGATGACCGATGACATCTCCTCAGACATGGGGAATACCTTCACCCCTGCTACAGACCCTGTAGACTTGCGTATGAATATCCTACAGGGTCCCTCCATCACCCAATACTTGAGAGCTGACGCGCAGCCGCGACCCTGTCATAACCCCCCCCCCCCCCATGATTTCGAAACACTTCATGTACATTCCCAACGTAATTCAAATCTCCTTTCCTTCCCAAACCGTCAACGCATCCCTGAAATCGATCCTAAATTTCAACCATAACCTAGCATTGCCCAAGATGAAGGCTCCAACCGGCCATTTCCTTACCCAATTGTCATCCCATTCATCTCCTAGCGCTCATATTGCACCCATCAGTTCGCTCCCACAGATTGGTTCAAATGGCTCTGAGCACTATGGGACTTAACATCTCAGGTCATCAGTCGCCTAGGACTTAGAACTACTTAAACCTAACTAACCTAAGGACATCACACACATCCATGCCCGAGGCAGGATTCGAACCTGCGACCGTAGCGCTCGCGCGGTTCCAGACTGAAGCGCTTAGAACCGCTCGGCCACCAGGAGCCGGCGCTCCCACAGACGCTTCACATAATTTCCATCATTTCCACATCAGTACCCATATCCCATCCCCTATTTCCAGTTATCAGGAACCCAGACATATAAAGAGACTGTAAGTCCAACACCAGCATCTTGCTCTGAATATCTTTAACTATTTTCTGTTATTATCTTTTAATTAAGTTACTGCGGAGTGTCTGTCTGGCCGCTGCCAGCCCGCCATCATATGAGGCCATAAAAGTCTGTTAAATTAAAAAAAACCTCATAATATTTAGCGAGTATTGTGAATGACAATGAGAAATTGAAAGTGCTTACACGAGACGTTACCAGCGCTTGACAGAAATTGAAAGGGTCGTAAAGATCTTTTCATAATTGCCACGCATGAGATGAGTAACTTCTGCACAAACTTATTTGCCTATGTTTCAAAGGCCAAAAACAAGGTATAATTAACCAAATAAGAACAGTAGTTTAAGCACTGGGCTCAGATTTGTAAATAATCGATTTATAATCAGCGTATAGTCATTTAGTTTCAGATTTCCGTGCGTATGCAAAATGACTTCTAACAAGCATACTTGTTGATACTGCAGTTCGTATTGTGTTTTCGTTACACCATTGGGCTTCTCTCTCTCTCTCTCTCTCTCTCTCTCTCTCTCTCCCCCTCTCCCAATCTCAATTTCTATCACTTTCCCCCCTTCCTTGCCCTCCTCTTCTGTGTGTCCATTTAATCCTCCTCCTCTGTGTGTCCATTTAATCAAGTACTCGGTTCACAGTTGATAAATCATTCAGTACCAGTCAGAAAGGAATGAGAAAGAAAACTTAGTAGATTTCTGCATGTAAGTTCGCAGGATGAAAATCTTTGAACTACATATTCTCACTAGTATAATTTTCGACTGATAACGCGGAAAGAATTAGTTTCATGTTCAGTTGCGTTTGGCTTCAAAGAAAATTTCCAGTTCTCACGCAAAGACCCGTTTTTTAAAAATCCCCAAATACACCCACCAATGAACGAGATTTCAGTCTCACTGTAGTTTATTGAAATGTTTTTAAATTTATGTGTGCGTGTCAAGTGTGAGAGCTTATACACCTTTCGGGTGCTGAGGTGCTTCTATCGGCGTCGCAACTTCCAGAGTTTCGCGTCTTTTCAATTACGCACGTGAAGTTAACTACGTTGAATCTCCCTACTATGCGGAATGGTCAGACTTAAGTTGTGACGTCTCAGTTTTTGCTTGGGTAGCACCAGCCACCAAGAACGGTATCATGACAGGATTTCAGGTGCAGGGACTGTACGCTCCACTGCGCTGCCTGCTGGGCTGCTACGGAACTGTGGCATTGGTTTTGTAGCAACTTGGGCCGGCTGAGATGGCTGCGGGCGCCGTGAAAACAGCTTTAGGCGCACGTCGACGAGTTGCACGCTGCCCTGCAATTACCCTACCCTGACGGCTTGGCAGAAAGCCAGTTGCAGTGACCAGCGCAAACCTGTAGACCCTCCACGACGTACCATGTTCTTGGCTGATCTCTCGTGCAGGTCTGCTGTTCTGGCACAGAAAACATGATTGATATGTATTTTTAAAAAAGTTATTTCATATCTGTACCGCGGTGATGAATGAAGTTACGAAAGCGAGTTGGTATCTTATTCATGACCGCCTGCACACTATTGTAAGTGAAAAAAAAAATTAGAAATATCTTTGACAATGCGAAAGTTATTTAAGGTGAAACAGTTAGGGTACTCATCGCATACAGGAGGTCTAATAGCTTTCCTGGCGGAAAGGAAACGTTTGAAGCTGCGAGTGCGAGTTAACAGTCAGCATTTCCATGATTAATCACGGAAATCATCCCTCGAGAGCGACATGTTCCTGCGCAAACTAATGTACTGTCTTTGTGGTTGATACGGATGAAATTATGACGGTATCAACGACTCCACTCACAAATAATTGCGAATTTATTAAATGTCCTTGGCATGAGAGCCCTAGCAGCCTGCGTTTACAGTGCAGTAGCTAATGCCAGCCCATTGTCACTCAATTTTAGCATATTTCTGTGCCACTTTTTCGAAGAGATCAAAACGCGTTCTATCACAGTACTAGTGTTTACATATACTTTCGAATGCCGTTAAAATGTACTTTCACTTTAAAAAACGTGCCATCTCGGTTAATACGAAGGTTCACCTACCTAACAAAATTTTTCGCCGAATACACCAACTTCGGTCAGAAAGCAAGATAACCAAGGTCCCGCATCGCGGTTAAAAGTAAACAGAGTTTAAAACAGCAAACTGTGTGAGCGCGGTTAGTTAACGGCCGCCTGTAGTATTTTCGTCATCAAGCAGGTGTGTTTGTAACTCACTACTGTTATAGTCCGTTCGTTTATGTATGGCGGTATGGAAAACAACACCAAAATTTTCCAAGTACGGCACGAATACCACTATCGAATTGGTGAGTGCGAATGCATCAACTCTTAAAAATAAAAGAACTGTCGGCTGCATTTTAAATGTACTGCAACGTACAGTGTCTAGTTTCGGTTATTATTTTTTCGTTTTTTCCCGTCAAGTTGGAATATCTACGTCATTTAAATACAAAATTAATTAAAAATATGCTAATTTACACTTATAGCAGTCAGTTCTGTGAAAAATGCGCATCGTATTTCTAAATACATACTGTACACATAAATCCAGTTTACATTGCAAACAAAAAGTTTTAATTACCGTTTTTTTTACAAACGGTTTTAATCACGATTGTATAATTAAAAGAACTACAAACTATTTTTCTATCATTTTGTACAGTCTAAACCGCGCGACCGCTACGGTCGCAGGTTCGAATCCTGCCTCGGCGATGGATGTGTGTGATGTTCTTAGGTTAGTTAGGTTTAAGTAGTTAAGTTCTAGGGGACTGATGACCTCCGCAGTTAAGTCCCGTAGTGCTCAGAGCCATTTTTTCTATCATTTTGTATTATGCGCTTCAAGTAAATGTTCATAGAATATGCACCTTTGTTTAAAAATTTGAATCGACGTGGAATCGAACCCAAGCGCCACTCCCACTCAACACAGTGAGCAAGCACGTTACCACAAGGCCACACTACTTGTCAAAGCGAATCTATTTAATGTATTAAACATCTTCGAAAAATTTAGAAGACTGATTTTCCGAGAATTTTTCGGTGTTGTATGGAACTGTCTTGGGAGTGATGTATTTGTGTTTTAACGTCAAGTATCATAAATATAAAAAAATTACAAAACTGCTAGTGTCGTTATAGATATCCACAAAAGCATTTTAGATTCTGTCCTACTAAAACAGGAACTCTTTGTACTTCATTGACTTTAAACCATTATCAAGTACTTCAGTTGGCTACTGTCGAGATCATTAAACGAAAATAAATTTAGATAAAACTTTGCCTGCAATATATTGGGTGAAAATACTAGTTGTACCTGCGTAGGTTCTGTAAACACGTCGTTTTCTCCTTTTAACGTGGACAACATTTCAAACGTGATACAGATTTGGTACTTCAGTCCGTAGGAAAAGCTGTTCGTCAATTAAATAATAATTCAGCATAATAATTATGTAGGCGTTACCACATAATTCAGTCAGGTAGACATGGAAGTGGGTGTTTCATGCATGTGTGCTGTCGAAGTAAGACAGAAAGTATCATTTAGCCATTAGAACATGAAACTCATTAAAGTCAGTCATTGGTAAGGGTACTTGAAGTGCTGCAGTTTTAGCTTGCATGAAGGACAATTTTTAGTCCGTATATGTGAATTTTGTTCATCATTGACTTTTTTAAATTGTTTACTACATTATATATGTATTACATTTTATGAGATCCAGTAGTACTGTATCACTCCAATCCTCAAATTTTATGGCAACAAACAACATACTAAATATCAGACCACCGCAACCTACCCGTTAGAAAACAACTAATCTTTTGCCTCAGTAAGCTGGGAATCTCACTAAAATAGGAGCTATTACGTTTTGTCTTCTACATCAATACCGGAGAATCCCAATTGAGGAGATGGCACGTTACTCTTTTGTGAGTTACAGCTTCATAGGCTGTGCTCCGATGCCAGGTTATAAGTCTTGTGTTTACTCCTGCAACTCTTAACAAGTGTTGCCAGGCATGGTTCCTCAAAGTTCTTACGCAAGTTTAGTGTCTAAGGGCCTTTCTTAAAGGAAAGGACAGCAACGTAGTACAAAGTTATTGGTGCAGTATTTCATCTTACTGTCTTGAAAGGCAAAACATTAAAAGATGAACTTAAGTTGTGTAAACTCCATGAAATGAATCAGAAGTAATCGTCTGTGTAGTAAGATTTCACAACCTGCGACATGGTCGCGAATTGAACAGTGACTCGAATATAGAAAAAATTTCCTTTACTTCACGTCTATGGTCACAAACTTTTTGCCATCAGACTACCGGTTTCGGTCTATAATGACCATCTTCAGGTCTGTTTTTATAAACACATGTCCTCATGTGGAGCACGGCTGATGTCTGATGACGATAAATTTGTGACCATATACGTGAAGTAAATGACATTTATTATGTTGTAAGAGTCGTAGTAAAACATAAATTTGTTACATCTAGCAGAGCTCAAATGAAAAAAACGTCACTGGGATAGTTGTGACTGATGTGCAGAAAGACATGGGCTGTAAAAGCTGATGATCTTTACAACACTACTTCACTCCAAATAAGAAGTATGCTACAATTTTTGTGGCCTTCGTTACTCACTATACAAACGAAAACGTTTCTGTTTATACCTCAGTTGTGCGGTTTAAGAAATTATATATATGACATTTTATGTTGCCTGATGAGCCTCCACATCCCATTCCTTTGGCACGTTCTAGCGTCCTCTGCTTATTAGCTTTCTTGCTAACAGTTTAACGACGTCTCACTAATCATTGAGCAAGGAGCTTACGAAATGATGTTATCAGTCAAGTACAAAATGTATATGACAAGATTTTTCGCGAGCGTCTCTTGGCAAGGGTATGGGGGTACAGCAGTGAGACACGCTCACCACTATTATACAGCACTTTGTTCCGCTATCCTGTCTATCGCGATGTTGCAGTAAGGAGAAATAAAACGTTACGCCTTATGTAATGAATATGTGTCGTTATTCAGTACAACGTCCGCTGTGCTGGAGACACTTTGGCATGATGCCATATTACACTGAAGCGCCAAAGAAACTGGTATAGGCATGCGTATTCAAATACAGAGATACATAAACAGGCAGAATACGGCGATGAGATCGGCAAGGCCTTTATAAGACGATAAGTGCCTGGCGTTGTTGTTTGATTGGTTAATGCTGCTACAAAGGCAGGTTATCAAGATTTGAGTGAGTTTGAACGTAGTGTTACAGCCGGTGCACGAGCGGTGGGACACAGCATCTCCGAGGTAGCGATGAAGTGGGGATTTTCCCGTACGACCATTTCACGAATGTACCGTGAATATCAGGAATGGGTAAAACATCAAACCTCCGACATCACTGCGGCTGGAAAAAAAATCCTGCAAGAACGGACCAACGACGACCGAAGAGAGTCTTTCAACGTGACAGATGTGCAAACCTCCCGCAAATAGCTGCAGATTTCAATGCTGGGCCATCAACAAGTATCAGAGTGCGAACCATTCAACGAAGTATCATTGATATTGGCTTTCAGATCCGAAGGCCCACTCGTGTACTCATGATGACTTCACGACACAAGGCTTTGTGCCTCGCCCGGGCCTGTCAGCACCGGCATTGGACTGTTGGTGACTGGAAACATGTTGCCTGGTCGGACGAGTCTCGTTTCAAATTGTATTGAGCGGATGGATGTGTACGGGTATGGAGATAACCTCATGAACCATGGATCCTGCATGTCAGAACGGGACTGATCAGCTGGCGTAGGCTCTGTAATGGTGTGGGGCGTGAGCAGTTGGGAGTGATACGGGACCCCTGATACGTCTAGATACAACTGTCAGGTGACACGTACGTAAGCATCCTGTTTCATCACCTGCATCCATTCATGTCTATTGTGCATTCCGACGGGCTTGGGCAATTCCAGCAGGACCATGCGATACCCCACAAGTCCAGAATTACTACATAGTGGTTCCAGGAACACACTTCTGAGTTTAAACTCTTCTGCTGGCCACATGAGCATTATTGGGCATATCTGGGATGCCTTGAAACGTGCTGTTCAGAAGAGATCTCCACCCCTTTGCACTCTTACGGATTTATGGACAGCCCTTCAGGATTCATGGTAGCAGTTCCCCCCCCCCCCCCCCCCCCCCCCCAGCACTAATTTAAACATTATTCGAGTCTATGCCGTGTCGTGTTGCGGAACTTCCATGTGCTCGCGGGGCCCTATTAGATATTAGATATAGGCGGGTGTACCAGTTTCCTTGGCTTTTCAGTGTACTTTACGTAGAGCTCAAGCGATACTAGAATTCCCATTCTGCTGCAGTTTTTCATTTGTATTTCTTCTCTCTCCCTCTCTCTGCTGTACTGTTCAAAAATATTGAATTAATAGTGCCCTTGAAAAGTAGTTGCAGCGTAAACAGGATTTTACAAAGGAACGCTCATTTTATTGACACCGTTAAACGGTCGGAAGAAGAACTATATTGCATAAATCATTATCGAAATTTCATAAAATACAAAATAAAAAAAAAAATTTAAAGGGGTTCTGACAAATTACCACCCTTCAGATGTAAGCACCGTTGGGGAAACGTAATAAACCAGATTTTGCATCAGAATGAAATACAGGCAGTATATAGTGTAGGTCGCCTGTATACATCAAGCAGTGGGAAGCGATTTATCTACGTAAAAAGTGTAAGATGTCCAGATAACTTTATGTAAGATTTCTAAGTCGTAGTTGTTGAGCACCAGAAACATTACTCGATCGACCCATCATCAGCTCAGTCAAACTATGAGTTTAATTCCTTGCCGTCAAGGATCTGGAGTATAAATGAAAACAGCCTCTTATTGAATATCGGAAAGTACAAGGTTCTGCCATTTTGAGTACTCATTGTGTGGCACTACGAACATTGGCGTTCACCTGCTGTTGGCAGTTTATGCGAGAGTTCGTTCAGTGAGAGAGAGGAACGAAAAGGAGAGTGGAAAGGAGAAAGAAAGAAGTTCGTCGTCGTTAGAAAAATACACGGAAAAGGCGGCAAGTACTACGGCTGTTTTTGGATAATCTTAAGTAATTATTGTTTCTAGCGCACGTCACGCTTCATTCTCACACTTCGAAGGGGGTGAAGGCGTACCGGGTATTCCTATTTCACCAGCTGTTCGGAAAACTGTAGCTTTATCATTGAAGAAACGGAGTTTCAGCTCTCAGCATACTGCCTTGTAGATCGGACTGCTCAATCTCCTTTTGCCATCAAGAACTCATAAAGTGGACATTCCAATAGGACGTGGTCAGGTATACCTGTTGTTCGGCAACCGTAGCAGGTTGGATCCTTTTTGTGGATTCTGTTAGTTACTCTTGTCAGACAGTGCACAACACTGCGGTTCATTGAACGTGACATTTTGGAGACTCCCAGATGCGAAAGGACTGATGAAGCGGGCGTGCAGTTGCTAGGAGATGCGTAGAAGCTGGTAGTGGAGAGCTGTTAGAGCTAGTTGTCACGGCGCGTCACGTGTTTGCGGAGCGCTAACCAGCAGAGCCACAGTTCCGAGAAGCTCGCCGTCACGGCTGCGGCGCTCTCGTAATTGCAGGCAGCCGTAGCAGCGCTCAGTGACGTCACCAGCAGCGGCGCGGGCCTTTCCCACAGTCGCCTGCAAGCACGTTCTGCAGGCTATTATTTTTGTTGTGCCTTTCCCCATTCGTTTTCAGTCAGTTCCTCTACTGTAACCAGAATGGCATGCTGTTTTGAATGCACACTGTGGCTCATGTCGCTTATTCCTATTTAAATTGTACGGCTAGCTTAAATGCGACTGCTATTCTTAGATTTTTCTATCCGAAATAAACTGTACAAAATCTCATAGTCTCATATTGACGACACCCAACATATTATATAATATTTAGCGAAGGGCATCATTTCTATACCAGGGCGTGTCAGGCGATTTCTGTTTTTTCTGAACAAATATCGTTTTCTATACCGGGGCATATCAGCCGGTTTCTGTTTCTTCTGAACAAATAGCAACTCGCCAAAGTAGGCACATTAGCTCAGCTCCTGGTTGAAGTAGGGACGGCAACAAATGATTCCAATGAGACAGCTCTCGTGTCGTACATTCTCAACAGATGACGACGTGAATATAAATATTCTTAATTCAGTATGACCAACAGGGAACAGCGTAAAACGGATAGCAATTGGATGGGTGGGGTGAGAAAGATGTAGGCTAATCCAAATCCACAAAATTGATATTTGTCAGGAAAGTATTTTAAAAGTTGTAACAAATCAATAAAACACACACATTATTATTTTTTTTTGGGGGGGGGGTAGCCAACACAAGTAGTTTGTTTCTCCCTTGTCTTAATATACGTGTGCGCTTAGTTATTTTGTGAGAAAAAGCTATACATTATTAATAAAAAATATTTTGTTGCTGGATGACGCTACATTGGGATTTGGCCGTTGTCACACCAAAAGAAAAGGTTTACAAAATTGTGAACACCAACATATAATAGTGACTACAATATCTCACAAAATATAGCCAGTATCTATCACCTCTGTCATTTTCTTCATTTTTTTCCTTTGTTTCACTCAGACTGTTGATGTATACCTTCCCCCGAAATATCTGGTATATGTGGCATTAATGACATAACATCTTTACAGTTTTTTCTCGCAAATTTGAGGGAATTTTAAGTATATCGTTGGTAGCTGGAATGGTTTAAGCTCCTGACGTTCTCATCCTTTCCTAGTGATATTTGCAGTTTTGAATTCTTCGAAATCAGTACATTGATACCTCACTTTTAAATGTGACGGCGTTCCTTCATCAGAACGAAAATCGGAACTGACATCCATCATAAAGTTTGCCCCTCTTTGGAATATTTATCTGCAAAGGTGTCAGATCTGTAAAGTCTTCTAGCTTCATTTTAACAACCGTCTGAAGTGCTTCTGGTGAAAGTCTCCTTGATGGGTTCCCCATTTTCCCTGTAAACATTATAAAATTATATGCCCAGGTCAGAGAAATTTACTGAATTGAATATGATACTTAAAGAAAAACAACACAAATAAACAGAATACAACATAAGTAGGGACTTTCCGAAAAGCAGTGTTAATTTAATCTTTCGGTACCTCTTCCGCCTTCTGGTGAAGTGGAGTGCCCATCACTCAAGCATTTCTATTCGTTCTTAAGATGTCCTTGATTGTTCTGGTGTGGTCGCAGGTTCGAATCCTGCCTCGGGTCATGAGAGCCGCGGATAAACCTGATAATCTGCTGATAAAGAGAAGGTTCTGAAAATTCTTAGAGCGGGAAAATAGTAAAGTTCCTTCGTCCAGCAGCAGTGCTAATCTACATTGCCACATACAGAGTGCTGGTGCGGGTGCCCGCTTTCCGCTAACGATTGACATGTTGTCACCTGCCGACGTGGAACCTACTCTGCTGCCCGTAGCCTAATGTTATTCCTTTAACCACATTGTTTTCTGCCGACTTTGAAAGATATCTCATTGAAAGAATTATGCTCTAACTGTTTAAAATTAATATGCTTTTATGTCTCTGTTTAGTCTCTGCAATATACAAGCAATACGATCGAAAATAACCGTACCTAAGTCAGTGGCAAGTCTTTTACAGAAATCTACAGACATGTATTCCAAGAAGGCTGTTTCCCAGTATACCTTACGCTATTTGCTTAGGACCAGAAATGCAGTCTTTCTTCAAACACTTCCGTTTCAATTGCAGGACTGAAAGCAACATCCATTGAAAATTTTGCTGGTTTCGTGGAAGGTTTCTCCATATCACAGGACAACAAATTATATTATTGATAGAAGCCCAAGGAGGGTTCAAATGGCTCTGAGCACTATGGGATTCAACTTCTGGGTTCATTAGTCCCCTAGAACTTAGAACTAGTTAAACCTAACTAACCTAAGGACGTCACACACATCCATGCCCGAGGCAGGATTCGAACCTGCGACCGTAGCGGTCTCGCGGTTCCAGACTGCAGCGCCTAGAACTGCACGGTCACTTCGGCCGGCGCCCAAGGAGGGAAAAAAGCTCAACACGTGAATTGAAGTTTGTGTTAGGGACGTTGGGCTAGGGTAGTCCGTGCTGCTGTGGTGGTGTAATGGCCAACACAGCTGCCTAGTTAGCAATGAGACTTTGGTTCATGTCCCGATCGTGGCGCAAGTTTAAATTCATTGCTTGGGCTTCTATCATTGTCATAGACAAAGATGAAACTCAAAAGTCTGAAGGAAAATTTAATTATGTAATTATATTTTTTCCTTGACTTGGTTGTCGTTGTGGAATGATACCAAATAGAGATGTTAGGAAAGAAATTAGTTGATATTCGGCCTGTTATTGATTTTCGGAAGTCAGGACTTTCATGAGAACAACCTGGAGAGCTGTACTTTATGCACGTGAAGCGTTCCAACTCCTCTAGGTGCCGCTGCCACCACCTGTCCTCAAAATAGTGATGTCAGTCCCTAACGTAAAGTACATCATGTCAGTATGTCTCACTTGGCACAAATTGTATGCTTTACTTGTCATTCCTTAAATTCATTGCAGTTTTTGTACAGAATTGTTGAATTATTTATCGGCATAAGTGCACTTCTGATGCGATGAATACACCTTTTTATCTTGTGTACAGTCTTCTACCCTCCCACTTTACACCAACACGTTGGTCTTCAGGCGTGTACTCCACACAGTTCTGTGGAAACGCAGATATGTCATGAAAATAGTAGTGATTGACATGTAGAGAGTGTAACTGTTATGCAGTTGAACCTTGGGATAGTGCAGAGAAGACTTGTTATCCCATTGCGAGAAATTTTTCTGTATCGTGTCGTTCCATAGTTATGTACAAGTATATCAAGTGGGCTGGCGGCAGTGACCCGGACGAAGTCGCGTAGCTGTAGCAGCCGGCGGCGGCGGCGACAATAACCGGTTGTGGCGCTCCGCTCCGCTGTTGGCGCTGTCCCGTTACCTGAGGCCGCAGCCGTACACGGCCATGCACCTTATCGCGCAGTGCTGCACTACGCCACCACGGTGGTAGCAGCATCTCACTCGACTGCATGCACTGCAGCTGACTCTAGTAGTAGTAGTAGTAGTAGTAGTAGTAGTAGTGTGAACATATTCAAAATCCAAGGCCCTAAATACCTGATGTTAAGGGACTTGTTAAGGTGTATGCTTTCTCAGAAAATTATTTTGAACAATTACTTCATGCGCCTACTCGAAGCGTAAATAATTGCGAAAGCATACTTGACCTCTTAGCAACAAATAATCCTGGACAAATAGGAAGTATCATGACGTACACAGGGATTAGCGACCACAAGGCAGTTGCTGCTAGGCTGAATACCGTCACACACGACTATCAAAAAGAAACGCAAAGTACATCTATTTAAAAAAAATCTCATAAAAATGCTCTTAACGGCTTTTTAAAAGACAGTTTCCACTCCTTCCGATCTGACCACGTAAGCGTAGAAAAGATGTGGAATAATTTCGAAGAGATTGTATTGATGGCAATTGAGAGATATATACCACATAAATTAATAAGTGATGGTACTGATCCTCTATGGTACACAAAACGGGCCAGATCGCTGTTGCAGAAGCAGCGAAAAAAGAATGCCAAATTTAAAAGAACACAAAATCCCCAAGATTGGCAAAGTTTTACAGAAGTTCGAAATATAACGCGTGCTTCAACGCGAGATGCTTTTAATAATGTCCATAACGAAATTCTGTCTCGGAATCTGGCAGACAACCCTAAGAGATTCTGGTCTTATATAATGCACACCAGTGGCAAGCCGCAATCAATGCCTTCATTGCGCGATAACAACGGTGATGTCACTGATGACAGTGCCACCAAAGCACAGTTATTAAACACGGTTTTCCGAAACTTCTTCACCAAAGATGACGAAGTAAGCATTCCCGAATTCCAATCAAGAACAACTGCGAAGATGAGAAACATAGAAGTAGATATCCTCGGAATAGCGAAGCAGCTTAAATCGCTTAATAAAGGCAAGGCTTCCGGTCCAGATGGTATACCAGTCAGTTTCTTTTCAGAGTATGCTGATGCAATAGCTCCGTATTTAGCAATTATATACAACCGCTCGCTCATAGAAAGTTCCGTACCTAAAAACTGGAAAATTGTTCAAGTCACACCAATACCCAAAAAGGGAAATAGGAGTAATCCGCTGAATCACAGGCCCATATCACTAACGTCGATTTGCAGTACGGTTTTGGAACATATACTGTATTCGAACCTTATGAAGTGCCTCGAAGAAAAAGATTTACTGACACACAGTCAGCACGGATTCAGAAAATATCGTTCTTGCGGATCACAGCTAGCTCTTTATACTCATGAAGTAATGAGTGCTATCGACAGGGCATGTCAAATTGACTCCATATTTTTAGATTTCCAGAAGACCTTCAACACCGTTTCTCACAAGCGTCTTCTAACTAAATTGCGTGCCTATAGAATATCGCCTCAGTTGTGCGACTGGATTCGTGATTTCCTGTCGGAAAGGTCGCAGTTTGTAGTAATAGACGAAAGCCATCGAGTAAAACAGAAGTAATATCCGGCGCTCCCCAAGGAAGTGTTATAGGCCCTCTGTTGTTCCTGAACTATCTGAGTAGCCCTCTTAGATTATTTGCAGATGATGCTATCATTTACCGTCTTGTAAAGTCATCAGATGACCAAAACGAATTGCAAAATGATTTAGCTAAGATATCTGTGTGGTGCGAAAATTGGCAACTGACTCTGAATAAAGAAAAGGTGAAGTTATTCACATGTGTACAAAAGAAATCCGCTAAATTAAAAGTGGAACGATCACATAGATAATGCTGTGGGCGGAGCAAACCAAAGACTGCGATTCATTGACAGAACACTTAGAAGGTGCAACTGGTCTACTAAAGAGACTTACACCACGCTTGTCCACCCCATTGAGTATTGCTGTGCGGTGTGGGATCCGTATCAGGTGGGACTGATGGATGATATTTAAACAGTTCAAAGAAGGGCGGCTCGTTTTGTATTATCGCGAAATAGAGGAGATAGTGCTACAGACATGATAACGTGAATTGGTGTGGCAATCATTAAAACAAAGGCGTTTTTCGTTGCGACGGGATCTTCTCATGAAATTCCAATCACCAGTTTTCTCCACGGATTTCGAAAGCATTCTGTTGGCACCCACCTACATAGAGAAAAATGATCACCACGATAAAATAAGAGAAATCAGGGCTCGCACAGAAACATTTAAGTGCTCGTTTTTCCCGCGCGCCGTTCGAGAGTGGAACGGTAGAGTGACAGCTTGAAGGTGGTTCGTTGAACCCTCTGCCAGGCACTTAATTGTGAATAGCAGAGTAATCACGTCGATGTAGATGTGTGTTGAATTTCAATTATTAAGCAAGACTTCCTTGCGTTGTTCACGTTTTATTCTTCAGCAGCGTCACGTCATTTCAGCCCTTAGTGGATCAGAGGGGTACAACATTATTTACTTATTTTTTCATCGAGTACAGTTTTGTGACTCTTGCTTGACCTTTGTCCTAGTCGTGTCACTACTCGAACTTTCTTCGTCGGTTGTTCTTCCCTGCGTAGCCTGCGGTCGTTACTTCTTCCTCTTGCCTTCAGGCATCCGATCATACGTTTGGAGACGTCATGTACCGGCTTCCTGAAAGTATCAGAGTAGCGAAACTCATATAGGATAGCCTTTTTCGCCCACTACATCTAGAGGAGGAGCTGATGCTTTGCTCTCTACAAGGATATGTAATAATTCGAAACCTGCCCTATATTCACAGTGGAACAATGTGAAGCGCCTTACATGTTGTGACCACTCTGTTGATCCAACACAAAACAGGCAGCGCCAGCTTAGTTCGCGCGTAGTAGCTGTTCGCTATACGAAGCGGAGCCACCAGGCAGTATTGTGCGGGTGGTTGTAAAATAAGGAAATACTTATTATTTGCTATTGCCCCTGTTTAGCGGGCGGGCCAGTCGCGCCCCGCTGTAAAACATCTTGGAATTTAACAAACAAATAAAATACTGTCACGAAGGACGGCCTGTTACTAGTAATCATATCCGTAACCTAGAAAGTACACCGTCGGAGACTCCATAACGGATTGTGTGTTAATGATGTAGTATGAGTTGACACCCGCCCTGCAGATGATGAGCAGTGGCTCCAGCGGAGGACTCGTATGAGGAGCTGGAACTACGTGTAGCGGCAGCTCCTGGGCGTTGACTGGAGCAGTCCAGAGACCGGCTCCCCAGCGGAAACTGGTTATCAGCCGCGGCCGCTACGTCCTGTCGACGCGGCCTCATCGGGGGTCCATGCTGACCACGCTCTGTGCTTCTGTCCACTCAGCCAGGTCTGCCTTCTTTTGCAGTCGGTATCTCAAGCAGTCTTCAGTCCGAGGAACGATTATCAAGTTGAATTAACGAAGTAGAGAAGATCCAAGGAAGAACGACACGCTTCTTCACGAGGTCTCGTATTGGGCACGAGAGTGTTGTGGAAATACTCAGCAAAACTCTAGTGGCAGACGCTACAAGGCAGGCATGATGCGTCACAGGTTTACTGCTGAAATTCGGATAGCGCACGTTCCAGGAAGAGTCGGACAACGTATTACTTTCACATATCCATCCCTCGAATGACCTCAATGAGAAATTTCGGGAAATTGGAGTTAATATGGATGTTTACGACAATCATTCTCCCCACACGCCCGCCATTGGCCAATGGAATAAGGAGCGGAAGGGGGGGGGGGGATGATGGTGTTACCAGAGGCACCTTACACACACACACACACACACACACACACACACACACACACAGGCCTTTCATCTCGTCATAACTGCCGGAGCCTACATCCATCTGAATCTGCTTTCTGTAGGCAAATCTTTTTAACCGTCCAGAGTTTTTACTTCATAGTTCCGTGCATTACCAAATTAACTATTCTTTGATCCTTCACCCCATTTCTACTTTTACTCAGTTCGTGCCATAAATTTATTTTCTCCACCATTCGATTGATTACCTCATCATTAATATTCAATCAACTAATTTAATCCGCAGCATTTTTCTGTAGCACCACATTTCAAAAGCTCCTGATCTCTTGTCTACGTTTCACTTCTGTACAAGGCTACATTCCGCACTAAAATCGTCAGAAAAGACCTTCTGACACTTAAATGTGTATTGGATATTAACATTTTCTCTTTTCCAGGAATACTTTTCTTGCTATTCTCAGGCTGCATTTTTTTATACTTTTGCCTTTATCAATTATTTTCCTTCCCAAATAGCAAAACTCGCTCACTACTTTCTATTGTACCTAATCTCCTCAGCATCACCTGCTTTAATTCATCTACATCCGTTTACCCCACCGATCGAGGTGACGCAGTGGGTAGCACACTGGACTCGCGTTGGGGAGGACGATGATTCAAATCTGCGTCCGGCCATCCTGATTTAGGTTTTCCGTGATTTCCCTAAATCGCTTCAGGCAAATGCTGGGATCGTTCCTTCGAAAGGGCACGGCCGACTTCTTTCCCCTAATCCGATGGGACCGATGACCTCGCTGTTTGGTTCTCTCTCCCAAAGCAACCAACCAACCTATTAACCCTATTTTACTTTATTTGTTGTTCATATTGTTGTTGTTGTTGTTGTTGTGGTCTTCAGTCCTGAGACTGGTTTGATGCAGCTCTCCATGCTACTCTATCCTGTGCAAGCTTCTTCATCTCCCAGTACCTACTGCAATCTACATCCTTCTGAATCTGGTTAGTGTATTCATCTCTTGGTCTCCCTGTACGATTTTTACCCTCCACGCTGCCCTCCAATACTAAATTGATGATCCCTAGATGCCTCAGAACATGTCCTACCAACCGATCCCTTCTTCTGGTCAAGTTGTGCAACAAACTTCTCTTCTCCCCAATCCTATTCAATACTTCCTCATTAGTTATGTGATCTACCCATCTAATCTTCAGCAGTCTTCTGTAGCACCACATTTCGAAAGCTTCTATTCTCTTCTTGTCCAAACTATTTATCGTCCATGTTTCACTTCCATACATGGCTACACTCCATACAAATACTTTCAGAAATGGCTTCCTGACACTTAAATCTGTACTCGATGTTAACAAATTTCTCTTCTTCAGAAACGCTTTCCATGCCATTGCCAGTCTACATTTTATATCTTCTCTAGTTCGACTATCACCAGTTATTTTGCTCCCCAAATAGCAAAGCTCCTTTACTACTTTAACTGTCTCATTTCCTAATCTAATTCCCTCAGCGTCACCCGACTTAATTCGACTACATTCCATTATCCTCGTTTTGCTTTTGTTGATGTTCATATTATATCCTCCTTTCAAGACACTGTCCATTCCATTCAACTGCTCTTCCAAGTCCTTTGCTGTCTCTGACAGAATTACAATGTCATCGGCGAACCTCAAAAGTTTTTATTTATTCTCCATGGATTTTAATACCTACTCCGAATTTTTCTTTTGTTTCCTTTACTGCTTGCTCAATATACGGATTGAATAACATCGGGAAGAGGCTACAACCCTGTCTAACTCCCTCCCCAACCACTGCTTCCTTTTCATGTCCCTCGACTCTTATCAGATGGTAGAGTTTTGTCAGGACTGGCTCTCCCAAGGCAGCCAGTAGTTCCAATGGAATGTTGTCTACTCCGGGGGCCTTGTTTCGACTCAGGTCTTTCAGTGCTCTGTCAAACTCTTCACGCAGTATCGTATCTCCCATTTCATCTTCATCTACATCCTCTTCCCTTTCCATAGTGTTGTCCTCAAGTACATCGCCCTTGTATAGACCCTCTATATATTCCTTCCACCTTTCTGCTTTCCCTTCTTTGCTTAGAACTGGGTTTCCATCTGAGCTCTTGATGTTCATACAAGTGGTTCTCTTATCTCCAAAGGTCTCTTTAATTTTCCTGTAGGCAGTATCTATCTTACCCCTAGTGAGATAAACCTCTACATCCTTACATTTGTCCTCTAGCCATCCCTGCTTAGCCATTTTGCACTTCCTGTCGATCTCATTTTTGAGACTTTTGTATTCCTTTTTGCCTGCTTCATTTACTGCATTTTTATATTTTCTCCTTTCATCAATTAAATTCAATATTTCTTCTGTTACCCAAGGATTTCTACTAGCCCTCGTCTTTTTACCTACTTGGTCCTCTGCTGCCTTCACTACTTCATCCTTCAAAGCTACCCATTCTTCTTCTACTGTATTTCTTTCCCCCATTGCTGTCAATTGTTCCCTTATGCCCTCCCTGAAACTCTGTACAACCTCTGGTTCTTTCAGTTTATCCAGGTCACATCTCCTTAGATTCCCACCTTTTTGCAGTTTCTTCAGTTTTAATCTACAGTTCATAACCAATAGATTGTGGTCAGAGTCCACATATGCCCCTGGAAATGTCTTACAATTTAAAACCTGGTTCCTAAATCTCTGTCTTACCATTATATAACCTGTCAGTATCTCCAGGCTTCTTCCGTGTATACAACCTTCTTTTATGATTCTTAAACCAAGTGTTAGCTATAATTAAGTTGTGCTCTGTGCAAAATTCTACCAGGCGGCTTCCTCTTTCATTTCTTAGCCCCAATCCATATTTCATCATACATTTCTTCAATTTCTTCGTCATCTGCAGAGCTAGTTGGCATATAAACTTGTACTACTGTAGTAGGTGTGGGCTTCGTATCTATCTTGGCCACAGTAATGCGTTCACTATGCTGTTTGTAGTAGCTTACCCGCATTCCTATTTTCCTATTCATTATTAAACCTACTCCTGCATTACCCCTATTTGATTTTGTGTTTATAACCCTGTAGTCACCTGACCAGAAGTCTTGTTCCTCCTGTCACCGAACTTCACTAGTTCCCACTATATCTAACTATAACCTATCCATTTCCCTTTTTGAATTTTCTAACCTACCTGCCCGATTAGGGGATCTGACATTCCACGCTCCGATCCGTAGAACGCCAGTTTTCTTTATCCTGATAACGACGTCCTCTTGGGTAGTCCCCGCCCGGAGATCCGAATGGGGGGGGACTATTTTACCTCCGGAATATTTTACCCAAGAGGACGCCATCATCATTTAATCATACAGTAAAGCTGCATGCCGTCGGGAAAAATTAGGGCCATAGGTTCCCCTTGCTATCAGCCGTTCGCAGTACCAGCACAGCAAGGCTGTTTTGGTTAGTGTTACAAGGCCAGACTGTTGCCCTTGCAACTACTGAAAAGGCTGCTGCCTCTCTTCAGGAACCACACGTTTGTCTGGCCTCTCAACAGATACCCCTTCGTTGTGGTTGTACCTACGGTACGGCTATCTGTATCGCTGAGGCACGCAAGCCTCCCCACCAACGGCAAGGTCCATGGTTCATGGGGGGGTTGTTCATATTATAACCCCTTTTTAAGGCACTATTCACTCTGCTCAGTTGTCTGCCAAGTGCCTTGCCGGCTCTGATAAAATTACGCCATGGACAGATCTCTTAAGTTTGTTTTTTCCTCTAAACTTAAATTCCCTCTGCCAATTTCTCCTTAAAGAGAAATCGAAAGTTGATTTGAAGACCACAGTGCTTTAATAGGTATAGTCTCGTTGGAGATGATATGGTATTCACTCTGTAAGACATTTGAACTGATTTACCGAGCCAGTTGCAGTTGTTTAATATAGACTCCGAATTTGCTACAGCTCGACATTTTTTACAGTAACAAATGTTTGCAGATGGCAAAAGACAAGATAAAGTTCATAGGTGTGACAGGGATCCAACGCGAAATTTTTGGATCGGAAACCTCGACAGGGTTCTCTGTAGTTTACATTATTGCTTGCTTAGTGTACACATTGAATATTGTAGGAGATTTGCTGCCGGCCTGTCATAACTTCTTTCTCCATTTCGTGTCTTTAGACTCTTAGAATTGTTGTCCAAGTTTTCTACAAGTTGTAGGTAAACCTTCGCTGTCTGTATTCTATTTTAGATACCTGTCACATTTGAAGAACAATTCTCCCACTACCAGTTTCTGTAGACACGCGTATCTAGTGATCCAATCGAGTGGGGTGTGATGTATCGACGAGTGGCTATCTCGCGTGATTTGGTGGGAGTGGCTGTGAAATCTCCACATACATGGAAGATAGCAGTGAGCAGGTCAGACATAGAAGGGCAGGAGTGTCGTTATCGCTTCGGGACGTGCCTGCAACGTTTGGCTGGCTGCCGTGCGTGCTTCCGCCAGCGCTGGCTCGCCAGATAAGAGCTTCTGCGGCAATTCACGCTAGTCGCTAACGAACCGGAGCCGAACGGGACAGTAATGTCAACATAACATCACGTAGCTCACTCCAGTGCGTCAACATAACATCACGTAGCTCACATCAGTGCTGAACGGTGAGAACGGGCTTCTGATATATCATGCGTGGTACGAAAGTAGAAATAGTGTCAGAATTAAAGGACTAGCAGCGATACAAGCCTTTATTAATGATTATTATTATTTTACTTTTATCATTTTCTATTTTACACCAAATAAAGATATACTCATCAACATTAATCTTCCTTTTCCTCCTTGTGTGTATGGTTAGTAGCTTCTTCGATGTGGATTCGTCTGAAATAATTCTAGTGCCTTTGATACCGTCGATGTCTTCCATGCTATAATATCTCTGCCTGCGTATGAATCCAAACGTCCATCTGCGAGACTACCTGCCACAATTGCTACAGTCTTTGTGTTTTGTTATCATTTTAACTTGAACGTAATGACAAAAACTGTTCTTTTCTCTCTCAGGACTATAATTTTCACTATTAAAACAGTTTTGTTCAAGAAATATTCGTTTATGTTCTTATTCATGTACAGTATCCAGCTCCAGGTATTGTAAGGCGAAAATCATTTTTCGCTTCCAGATAGTGAATGTCTTTTGTGGGAAACCACTCGTAGCAAAAATGTCAGATCCACGGGCAACCTTTGGACATGTCTCGATACCAGACCCAGCAATGAAATAAAGGCTAAGAGACACAGGAACGCAATATTGGCTACTATTACGTCCGCGAGGAAATGTCAAACGTTTCTTCCTACCAAAGCTTGACGGCGACTTAACGTTCCGCGCCTCTCCGTTGGCGGGCTGCGTGAATGTAATAAGGAATGTTCTGATGGTCCATTTTTTTTTCCCCAAGATGACCAAAGAAGATAGAACGTAACTGACTGACCTGACGTGTGCCTTGTTTGTTGGTGCGTCCCCTCGACGTTACACTAAATGAGGATTACTAATTTTCAGTACCTGTAGACAATTTGCTTATATTTTATTTTGTGGCGTGTTCTGGAGCAAAAGGCCAGTTTCTTCTATTGTTGTTCAAGCTTGTCAGGTTTCTCCACCTTGCCCATGGTCTGTCCACTTTGTCTACTCGCTTGGGTTTATGATGAAAGGCTTGCAGTAGGATCACAGTGACCAACATACGCGCAACGTATTTCTTTCATTCGTTTTTCTTCTGCACAGATTTTTCTGTTATTTCCACACCTAATTATGCCCTTGCGTAGATATTTCCGATTTTATCTCCTCTGCTGCAACTTGTTACGGATCAAATTTTTTTCCTGATGGCTCCTGTTTCTTGCCTTTATGAATGGAATCTCATTGCAGGGAAAGCGGTGTAGAGATTCTGCGATATACAAACTTGCGTTTCTAAATACTTTTCTTCGTCAGAACTACTATGCGGCAATCTTGCAATACAGATCAGTTCTTTGTTCCCTTAAGATGAAAAAGCTTCTGTGATTGGATAGATACTATCTTGAGGTAAATGTTAGTCCTCTGATTTATTGAAATAAGAGAGAATTTCCCTTATTACTTTTGTATTATTAATTATATTTTTCGCCATTTTGTTATTTATCGTATTGCGACAACAGCAAGTGTTAATATATACTGTTGTTAGAATTGCACCACATGTTTTCACTATGTTACATTTGGTAAAACATTAACTTATTCGAGTACTTCTGTATTCAGTATTCACAACTATCTTCGCCACTCAGTTTTCTGTCCCAGAACAGTTGTTCCTCTGTTTCTTCACATTATTTGACATCATTAGGCACTGTTCACTCAAGACCTCTGTCACTTGTCTGTCCACTGCTTAGATGCGGCCCCAACAGCCCTACTTGGCGTCACTCTCCAGGGGTATATTTCCTCGGCTAACGCCAGTCATTATCGTCCTTACGACATACCTAATGATTTCCACTTCTCACAATATATGCCTTCACATGATTTCGTTGTCAGAACGATGCTTTCTTCTAATCAAACTGCTACGTTGATGAATTCTTCTCGGGTTATCAGCCGAGTGGTGGCCAGAAGATGATGGGTACGAAACTCATTGAAACGTTGCGACAAGACGACGCCACCACTCGGCTGATAACCCGAGAAGAATTCATCAGTGGAATACGCCGAGAAAACTGCTACATACCGTGAAGTGTGAGTTTAGGGATCACGTTACCGTAAATATGTAAAGTATGTGTGCGTCACTGAATGACATCGAAGGTAACGGCAGAGGTTTCCAAGCGCATCGTCATCTTACAACTTTATAATATTTCGTTTGCTTAACTCTTCTCACACTGAGAGCTCTTCGAATAACTCCTCATATTCCTATGGATGTTTTATTTTTATATCTTTCCCATCTTCATACCTTACTGCGTAATACTTTCGTCGTAGAAATCAAATTACATGTGCAGAACTGAAGAATGGCAGCCTATGCGCTGTCCCCTACCGTTGTCTTCAGTTTTTTGAATAATTGCTTTATCTTCAGCATAGCGTAGGTTCTTACTAAATCATTTCTGTGTTAAGTAGCGACGCCGATATACTGCATCCGTGCCAAAATTCCTGCTTTATGTCTATCCCTGGCAATAACTACTTTTCAACGTGCATAGAAGATGCAAACACATTCGTTTATTCTACCTTCAAATAATCTTCATCGTCTCAGATTATACGACTGGCAGTATTTAAAATAATTTTGTTTGAAATCAGTTGTGTGTGTGTGTGTGTGTGTGTGTGTGTGTGTGTGTGTGTGTAAGGGGGGGTGGTTGTGTGTGTGTGTGTGTGTGGTTTTGTGTGTGTGTGTGTGTGTGTGTGTGTGTGTGGTTTTGTGTGTGTGTGTGTGTGTGTGTGTGTGTGTGTGTGTGTGTGTGTAGGGGGGGGGGGGTGAGGAGGGTGATGTGTTGGGTGCTCAACTAAGAGGTTATCAGCCGAAATCCATCGATCAGCGATGTTAACACGTCTTTGGATGTTCGTCGAAATGGTGGTGCAAGCAGTTAAGCATTGAGGTGACGACTATTACTTACTGTACACCGACTTGGCTTTGTTGCGCCAGGACTTCTCCAGCAAGACAGTGTTAGTATGTTGCCTATCAGTTATTACTCGTTTTACGTATCGCAATAATTTAAGTGAAAAAATTTAGTTGCACCGTGGTTGAGTGTCCATGTTTTCCGTCCAAAAATTTTTGAAGCAGATGTCTTATGTTCTGCTATTAACATCCCACTGACTACTATCACCAGGAGAAAAAAATGTTTCGTAGGCTTTATACCGAATTTGATGCATAGGCGTTATTCCATGCCGCAAAAGTCTCCACTCTCATTGCATTTGAATGACCGCTTCGGAAAAGCGGCACAATCAAATATGAAAAGCAGTTGCCACTTACCGTAATTACAGTTTTAAGTTTTTACGCATATATTGTATATTCCGTTTCTATTCGGCAAATTTATTCTCATTTACCGTGAGTAATAGAATGGCTCCTTCTGTACTCTTCCTAACCACAACACTGCACTTTAACTGAGCGAGGTGGTGCCGTGGTATGACAATTGAATTCATATTGAGAGGATAGCGTTTCAAAGCCATCCAGATTTGAGTTTCCATGACATCCCTCAATCGCTTAAAACAAATGTGGCGATGGATCTCGAGAGAATACTTTGTATTGCTAATGATCTTTTCGTCGACGGGACGTTAAACCCTAAGTTCTTCTCGTTGGTTTTTCACGGCAAATAAACTACAATAACCTGTTTGAATGTGAGGTGGTTGTCAACCCAGTATCTCGTATTATGAAGTAGACAGAATGCACGTGTGGAATTTTTCACGTTTGCCGGCTTCGCCTATGCGCTCGCCTAACGACGCGGTGATAGGCTGGTGCTCCCTGTAATGGCCCGAGGCGGCGACAGAAGTGTTCCCAATAGGCAGTCCCCGTCCGCCTGTCAACAGGCGTCCGGCCGCCATGACCTCCAAGAGCCGTTATTGACGGGCCATTAGGAGTCGGCTGTCAACAGCGCCACCCGGCCCAGGCCCTGCGCGATCGATGGCCGCCGTAATCCGCTTAATGGGCTCTGCATCTGCACGCGTTTCTGCGATTCTTCTCTGCTGCCGGGCGCTGTCGCTCAGAAGTGCTACTGTGCTCTCGGGGCCCAGGTATTCTGGATAGGACTTGGAAGGTGTTAGTTATTTAGCGTTTGGCTTACAGAATTTTGCTTTACGAACAAAACAAACTGATATGAGAGAAAATATTATGAATCAATACAGGCAAATACATATATGAATGTATTAGCCAGCTGTATCTAAAACGTTGAGATATGCGTTGCATCATAATTGGACCTCCCAAGACTCCAACCAGTTAACTGTGGCACGTGTTACGTCTACGAAGTGTTTCCAGGTACCCATGAATTTTCTTTCTGGCCAGTCGTACGAAATGACCCACAGAGAATGTTTCGTAGTCGCATCGGTCATCATCCGTAATTTCCCACACGTGTAGGGTTGCTTCGGGACGGCGTCGTCATTTCTGATATGGTTGAGGGAGCTCCATGTATTTTTCTTCCTTGGTTAGCAAGTGGGAGTTGGGTTGTCGAATATATGGCACTTAACTCCTTATGACCGTGGAAGGACGTCCGATGATTTCTCCATTCATCTCTTAGGCTAGGCGCAAATTGAGAGGAGTATAGCGCGTGTGGCGCGACGCAGCGCAGCGCGCGTTTTTGTAACATCACAGTTTCAAATGAGACCGCGCAAATTGCGACGCGACGCGACTGGGACGCGACACGCGCCTGCGCCAGGTCGCGCGGCGTTGTGGTTGAGGCACAGTTTCTCGCGCCGCGCGTCGCGCGTGCCTCGCTAGCACCGTGGGAAATTTGAGGCGGGGAGCGAGAAAGTAGCCCGACCATATGCTCACTTCGGCACGGCGCATATGAGCAGTGAAAACACTGCCCATACGATAAACATTGCCTTATACTCTGTACTGAATTTTAATGCCATTGGGTAGTGTTTAGTTTTTCGCCATTTAAACGCTCCAGCTTTCGTCGTTAGTGCATTATATTTTCCTGTTATGTATATCTGTATAGTTTTGTTCTGTTTTGATTTTCTTCTCTCAAGAAAAATGCATAGTTCAGTAACTGGTGAGCCATTGGCCGCTAGAATTGTATCATACGCCTTCAGGATGTTTTCAGATCACAAGAACGGACATAGGTTAGTGAATAAGGAAGCAAGGAATATTATAAAATCATGTGATATAGAAGCAAGGCAGGAAAGTAAATCAACGTTATCCTCTCGCTTCGTAGTATGCTGACATATCCGTTCGATCTGTTACAAAAATTCGGAAAGGGATAATCTCCACAGGTGTGACCCCTTTGTGCTCCTGGTAAAAAGCGTCCAAGATCTGAAGTATAGAAGGCCCACAGTCATTACTTCGATATGGATGTAAAAATGTAATAACAATACACTGTACTACTTGCATGTGAACATCACATTTCCACTGCAAGCTAGAAACAGTCGAGAAACCTTCACGAATGACAATGTTTTACTTGGCTCGTCATGACGAGAAAAACATCTCAGTGGTAGCATACACAGTATCAGCATTAATAAGCTAATTATGTAACAGGATACACAAATGAATTAGTGGTCGGTATTATTCCGAAAGTATGAGTATCTTTGAAAATGTGCGGCGATTTGATGTATTTAATTTATTGAAAAGTATTTCAGACAACGACAGGCAACAATCATGACAATGTTTTTCGAACGACGTGAACTCTTCCACAAAGCACACCTGGCTAACTTCTGCATTCTTGTCGCGTTTATTATTCACGGCTACTGACAGTACACAGGTTATTCTGCTGTGCAGCGGGCGTTGTGCAGTGGATGAATAGTTTACTTCTCACCATGGCAGTATAAAAATTAATAGAGGCAGTGAGGGAACACAGAGAGCTGTATGACACAAAACACGCAGACTACATGAAGGTCAAACTCAAGAACCGGATTTGGAGTGATATAGCAAAGGATCTGAATTTGAAAGACGGTAAGTACTGCAATATTTATTTCACAATTTTTTGGTTAATACATATCACTGTGTACTTCGCTTGAGCACATAACCTGTGTAGCACAATAATGGTACAATAATTGGAAGTTGCTATATTGTCAATAATTACCATGCAGAACTGACTAATGTTGCCATGTAACTGCTCCGCAAGTGTTGAAATATTGAGTGAAATTTTTCCTCACTTTGAAGGCAGTTGATGAAGTCCTCCTCCTGTTCCCTTGCACACGAAGTAACTGAGTTGCTGGCAACGGTTCGATGTCATTTAAATCATGTGCAACTACTTCTGAAGATCGTAAATAGTTGTGCAGAACGCAGGCTGCTTTCACAACATCTTTCACTGTGTCGACTTTGGTTTCAAATGGTTTCCTGCACACACGGAAACGTGATGATAGTATACCGAAAGCACATTCCACAGTTTGTCGTGCTCGAGAAAGTCTGGCATTGAAGACCTGATGTTCGTAATTGTCGGTAACCTGTCACTTAGGATATGGTCTCATAATGTTTTCCGACAATGGGAAAGCTTCATCTCCCACAAACCCATACGGCATTGGATCAGAAATTGTAGGTATTAGTTCAGGAATGGGAAGCAATAACGTGTTTTTTCTCATTTTCTTGGCCAACACAGTGCTAGCAAGCTAGCAAATACATGTCCATCGCTGAATCGTCCCATTGCGCAAACATCAACGGTGATAAATTTGTAATCTGCGTCAACCGTCGCCATCAAAACGATGGAGCATGTATGTTTATAATTAAAGTACAATGATCCCCTTTTGCCAGGTTTTTTAATAAGAACATGTTTTCCATCGACTGCACCAACGCAGTGTGGGAATTGCCATCTATGTTCAAACAGTGACGCGACTGATTTTCATGTCTGTGTTGTAGGTTCTGCTAAATACTTTGGTTGCATTTCTTTCCATACAGCGGTAGCTACTTCTTCTACAATATTAGATACACTTCGATCTCCCAAGAGATAGTTATACGCAATACTTTTGTAGCTGTCACCGGAGGCTAAATATCTGAAACAAAACGAAAGTATATTGTTAATGTGGAACGATAAAAGTAGATTGCAAATATGACTTTATCCAAACACTATAAGTTAATATTGCTTATCTTTAGTTTGTCTATCTATATGGGACAACATTAATGCCTTATTAGTTATACGTTGTTAATTATTGCAGGGGAAGAGACAAAAAATTCGTGGCTGAAGCTGAGAGGCAGCTATCGAGATGCACGACGACGACGACGACAGGTGAAATATATGAAAAGCGGAGCTGCTGCTGAGAATATCAAGCCGTGGAGATATCAAAACCAGATGTCATTTCTTGAACCTTTTATGACAGCTGGTCCACGTGATAGTAATCTAGGTGATGACAGTGATCACAGCTCACAAGCTACAACTAAAACATCAGCAAGAAGTGATACACTGGAAACCGAGGAATTAGAAGATAACAACTCACTCGACAATGAGGCGAATGAGCAAAGTCATGATATTAATAACTACGACAGCAACGAAGTATCTAGTAGGAGCATAGGAACGGAGTGCATAGCACGTCACACCGCTACTTCAACTCCAGTTATTCAAAGAAATCAATCAAGGAAAAGAAAACAGGAAGACGTTGTAATTCTGCTAAAACAATCAATGCCAACAGCGTGAGGACAGAGCAAGACAAAGAGCAGAAGAAAGAAGAGCGTTGGAGTCACACTGTATCAAAGATGACCCTCTTTACAATTTTTTTATCTCTATGTATCAGCTGACTTAAAACATGCCTCAAAGTTACCAACACAGAATCAGAGGTCAACTTTTCCAGGCTGTGTCACTTGCAGAAGAAGAAATAATGAACGTAAGGAGCCAGACACCTTCGATGTCATCTTCTTCAAATAATTCAGCGCCATACAGTACAGCACCTGTTTCTCACTCTTCATCGCCATATATATCGACTGATTCAGACTAACAGACAGCGTCTCACTATTCAGAACAGCAGCAGATGGAAGATTTGAAGGTCGACACAACTGAATCCGGTTTGTCTAATATCACCGATTTTGTTCACCGTTTTCAAGAAATCTGAAGGGACCATCACAATTATGTTTGCTTAAGACTTTAATTCTTTTTTGTATCAGCATTTTGTGTATTTTTCGTTTTCTTTTCTGAGTAGTTTTCGCTGCACCGATCCAGATTTTCATTAATTATAAATTAACATTCTTTGTTTATGAACATGTATTATTGCAATAAAACACTAACAAGAGAAATTTGGTAAAATTTTTTTAAAAACCCACTCCAGCTAGCAGAACGGTTTTTTTGTCAAGGTGAAATTCGCTTAAGACCTAGCTTGTATTGCACTAAGTTGCGTGAAAAGTGTACAGGGTGTTGCAATTCGTTGACAAAATTAAGTTATTTCCTGGTGCCCTCGACGAATCTGCTTTGGCAGAATTGCAAAGAAAAACAAAAGGATTTTTAATGCTTCAGTATTTAAGAACCACTTATTAGGTTTACATTTTTCTTATTCTGATCCGTAGATATATTCTATGGCTAAGTTCTAGTACATAGTTTGTTAATTTAGATATCACAGTGAGTAAGCAGTTGCGAGGAAAGTACAAGTCCGAAAACATTCTCCCATCAATGCGTTCTTTTGCAGTACGCCGACTAAACCATAAGAGCAACAGAACTTGATTCAGTACTGATTTGTAGACCTCAAAAAGACTACTAAATAGTATACAAAAGCATATGTTTACCTTTTACAACAGTCACACTCGACATTTTTGTGTTATATAATATTGTGCGAGGCACCTTCCTAATACAAAAATGGCCATTGCATTTCAACCGTGAAAGATAAACGTATGCTCTCGACGACTTTTATTTAGACTGTTTGAGTTCTGGTACTATGTACCTTGATGTAGATCATATGCTTTAGGCATAGTATAACTAGAGAGCCTAATGATAGCATACATTTTTAGTTTATGTGGCCGCTTAAAAGACGGCTGAGCGTAAGCATAGCTACGATAACTCCCGACTAAACCAGATTTCAAACAAAAAACACCATTAAAATCAATCCGTTAGTTTCGGCGCTACGATGCCCTCCCTCCTCCCCGCTCACACACACACACACACACACACACACACACACACACACACACACACACACACACGCACGCGCAGAAAGTTGGTAATTGGAATTTCGTGAGAAGATTCCGTCGCAACGAAAAATGCCTTTCTTTTAATGATGTCCAGCCCGAATCCTGTACCATTTGTGACATTTTCTCCCATATTTCGCGATGATACAAAACGTGCTGACTTACTTTGAACTTTTTCGACGTACTCCGTCAGTCCTATCTGGTAAGGATCCCAAACCGCGTAGCAGTATCCTAAAAGAGGACGGACAAACGTCTCCTTAATAGATCTGTTACATTTTCTAAGTGTCCTGCAATAAAACGCAGTCTTTGGTTAGCCTTCCCCACAACATTTTCTATGTGTTCCTTCCAATTTAAGTTGCTCGTAATTGATATATCGGCCGGCCGAAGTGGCCGTGCGGTTAAAGGCGCTGCAGTCTGGAACCGCAAGCCCGCTACGGTCGCAGGTTCGAATCCTGCCTCGGGCATGGATGTTTGTGATGTCCTTAGGTTAGTTAGGTTTAACTAGTTCTATGTTCTAGGGGACTAATGACCTCAGCAGTTGAGTCCCATAGTGCTCAGAGCCATTTGAACCATTTGAGCCAATTGATATATCTTTTGTTAACATGGCTTCTCCTGCTCCAAACAGGAGTCTACACACATGGCTGCCGAACCAAATGAGATCACGGCCGCCAAGATCAGATTTTACAAGTACAACAATAGCAGTTCTTGCAAGAACTCATTGACGCAGGATTTGAAGGCCAGTGCCCGGATATCAGTATCCTAAACCTTACGACGCACGACTCATGACTCGGGCACACAACCTCAAATTTTAAGCACTAAGAACGATAAACACTCAGATGTGGCCAGTTCAGTTGCAAAATATTTTATACTTCATACACGATCGCTTTCGGTATTTTTCAAGTATTTCGCTAAGTACCTCGTGCGGTTTTAAGAAATTTATTACCAGTCTCCAACCTTCATATCCTATAACTATGCAGAAAATGGAAGATTGCCAACCTTAACGTCACCCCTAGTCACGCCGTGCACCAGAGCTTATCCGGTGATGAGTTCATCGTAAGTTCAAGCCTTGTGTAAACAAACGTACGCCCAGCGTTTGTCTTGTGTCGCAGTGCACATTCACCGGGTGTTGTTAACCCCAATAGGCACGTTCCTACCTACGTATGTCTATTAGGTGCAGGACGTAGGTATAAAGTTTATCACATCGAAAAATACCAGAATACCAGACGGCTAAACTGGATTGGCCTGACCCAGCTGCATCATTTCCGCTGCTGTCGAAAGCGTATTTTCGACCATGCTCCATTTTATCAGTGGGTTACACGATTTTGTCGCGGCTGCAATAACATGACGCGAATATTTCAATTTGTACCAAAAGTACAGAGATGTACTTAGAAATAGACAAAGCTAATTACGATTTTTTTTGAAGTAATAATTAAGACTCAACACGTGTACTTGTTGATTGAGATCCCATTGGGCACTGGCTTTCTCTCTTTTCACATGTGATATTGTCGTTCCTAAGCGCTGTGAATATTTGTGATGTTGCTTCACGGCCCCCAATGAAATATAACCGCTGACAACATTTAAGAAGTGCGAGAAATAGTTTGTTTCCGAGAAGCTTTATGGGGAGACAAATCTACGTGGCAGTCGATACGGTGGATTGCAGAAATAACATGGGAGTTTACCGAACATTCCTTGTCTAGTGTTGTAAGTACGCGGGAAGATCACAAAATACGGGTAAACTGTTTGCTCCTGACTGTAAATTCAAATGGTTCAAATGGCTCCGAGCACTATGCGACTTAACTTCTGAAATCCTTAGTCGCCTAAAACTTAGAACTAATTAAACTTAACGAACCTATGGACATCACAAACATCCATGCCCGAGGCAGGATTCGAACCTGCGACCGTAGCGGTCGCTGGGCTCCAGTCTGTAGCGCCTATAACCGCACGGCCACTCCGGCCGGCTTGACTGTAAGTATGATGTTCATTATTACTTGGCGGAATAGTGAATTTCAGCATCAATTCGAAGGTGGCATGATGTCGTCATAATATACCGAAATTGCCTAGACCGTACCCCATTTCTTCAAGAATGCTTTCCCCCGTTTCTTATTTTTTCTGATATCCATCAGTCCCTTTCTTCATCCAACACATATGGTAGCTGTGGAGGACACGGTTTAGGTGTATTAGAACAGTATGGATGGCGATCTGCAGGCAGAAAGCGTGCAGAGTCGTAGAAACAGTTTAATTCGTCGCGCGCACCAGGGCACGCTGCCCGGTCGTCCTTGGGCGCCGGCGTGCTTGGCTTTGTATGTTCGCCCGCCGCGACGCGTTTTCTTTTTACTGACACGGGCTGCCGACTTTTTGTCAGCGGGCTCCTGTAGTGCGACTCGTTACGGACATTATAACGGCTCATTATACGGTTCTCTCAGCTCTAGCCTCTCTTCCAATTCTGCCGCCGATCCCCTACGATTTTAGGAGGGCGACTTAAAAGCCACGGTCCAGACACATCGCATTATCCTGTTAAGAATAACTGCGGCAGTTCGTATGCGTGCTTCAGTGTGAGAGTTTATTTATTTACCATCAGATTATGGCAGTTCTGTTTAACTGAAACATATCTTCATAAGTGAAGGTTTTTCAAAAGGGATCCTAGCTGAGAAGTTTGTCTTTCTGCAGTTCGTTTATTTATTTATTTTTCTTTTAAGGTGGTGATTTGATCACTATAATTGTTGGGCCGTTTTAAGAAAGCAGTTGCCAGTTGCCGATCTGGAGTAGCGGGAGCGAAGTTCAAATCCGTTTGAGATCATAATGGTTTTCCATGATTTCCCTAAACGCCATTTTCATTCAACAAGCTTGTAAAAGTGGGGCTCGTGCTCAGTTTTTAATATCCTCGTCGTACACGCCGCTTTAACATCAACGGTTATTAACTGCCCAAAGGACCCTCGTCTCTATCAACCATTATGATAACTGTCCCTTAAGAGGAGCCGGAGGTGGTCAAAATAAAAAAATTACGTTTTTTTGCTACCGAAAATTAATTGGAACATTCCTCTTTAATGTAAACTTTGAATTCTGGCGAACTGCTTGGGATTTTCTCGGCCTGTTACGCATACAGCGCCTTATGTTACGCATACCGCGAGTTTGCAAGGGTTGGCCACATTGTTTTCTGTGACAAATGAAGCGCTAAGAGCGCGGAACATCGTCTCTCTGCTGTTTACCGTTTCGAATTAGTTCAGTGTTGCGCCTGTTCTTGGCAGTATTATACTTCTTGTGTAAAGCGTTGTTCTGGTTACGATGCCACGTTTTAGTAACCGTGTATATAAGAAGAGGAAGAACGTAGGGAAAAGAAAATTAACACTAATACCAAGTTGCGATACTACAATTACTGAAACAGTGCGTTCTTCTGCTAACCAACACATGGCCGGCCATAGCCCTGTGACATTTTCTAGCAAGAAGCTGACTGGTGGAAGTGACAGATTTCGTGAATATGTTAGTGACAGTGATGATATTTTTCATCACTTAGCACAGCCAGAATTGTTACACAAATGTCTACACGGAAAGACGCAGAATCCTAATGAGAGTGAAAACAATTTGATTTGGAAAGTGATTCCTAACAGGGTGTTTGTAAGCATAAAAACACTGCGCTTTGGCGTTTATGATGCAATAGCAACCTACAATCAAGGGAGCAGTGTGAAGTTCTGAAGGCATTAGGATTTGCAGCTGGGGTGAACACTGTACGAGCACTAAGAAATATTGACAGAGAAAGGATAAGAGGAGCAGAAAGAAGAGAAAGGCATATGAAGTATGATGGAACAACAGGCCAGAAAAGAAGACAGAAGAGGAAGCTTTTGGAGGATGAAGAAGAAGACACTGATAATCCATCCTGTAGTGCAGGAATGTATTGAGAAACTTTGATAGCCATTTCCCGTAAATTAGAATTTTTCGAATATAAGGAACATTTTCTCAAAATCCACTCAAGCTAGAGAGATGAAATTTTTATACAGCACTCCTAGTGGTCAAACTTACATTGTAACACAGCCATTTGGCAATATGTTCAGTAGTTTCATTTCAGTTTAATTATAAAGCAATTATTTGTAAAAACATTTGGGTCATTAATAAAAAAAATAATTGGAAGGAAACTAGAAAAGATACTCCAAAATCCCTCTGTCATAACTGCAATACTAAACCACTCTATATGTAAAAAATAATTCAAATTTTTCTATTTGGTAGTTTATTCATAAATGTTCCTCAAACTTAGTGATTTTAACATGGGCAGCATAGGCACCTCCGGCTCCCCTTAACCCTTTAACAGCAATTGGGTGGCTTGCGGAGTATCAATGTAGATGTAGCAATGAAAGACATTAGGCCCTACGATTAACATAAGCACAAGGTTTTTAAAGAAAACATGTTACTCCATTGGCACTGATACAGTTTTATAGCAAACCCACTGGGATTGTTCAATTTTTTGTCCGTCTCATTCATTTGGTATAATAAATTTACGTGTGCAGCATTTACCTGTTTGGCTTGTCGGGTGTAATTGTTTACAACGGCTAATGTACAGTGTTTCATTTCCTTTAGACCTGTTCAAGCCCCCATATGCCCTGCAGTGACAATGACGCTAAAACTTTCAAACTTATTCCATTTTCCTTAATAATTTCGCTGAAGATTTCGGTGCTGTTGGTCACAGCATTAAGCAGTGCCATGACTTCTGATCACATCGTATTACATGTAGTAGCTGAAGATACGTTAGGGTCACGGGAGTCACCAAAGTGCCATCTAATTCAAACACCAATCAGCCCGTAGAGCCACATGAAGCAATCATTATTCGTGTGACCAGTTCAACAGCACACAGATTCCATGATTCCATTGCTGAGGAGACTGCTCGATCCTTATTTGCCAGTGGTTACATTCTGAAACGAACGCTTTTTTCTTGTTTAGTGTGAATGCTGATGCGTAGTAATGACTTTCAGCACACACATCGTAATTTTAAAGACACATCAACACTTAGCTTCAACTAAAACTGAAGTTATCTCACTCGTATTGTCATCAAACAAGAAAAAAATTGCAGGCCGAGTAGCACATAAGAAGCTTAAGCTACAGCGGTAATCTGAAATTGCATTACACTATAACTAAGAAGTAACAGACCTTGTATCAAAATTATGTCATGACATTATGTCCATTATCGTTCATATTCATCAATTTCTGGTTCACCTTCATCTGCATTTTTTTATATGTATATTCTGCAAACCCGTATGAAGTACATGGCAGTGGCAGAGAGTGCAGCATTGTGCTATATGTTAGGCTTTCATCCCGTATGGAGCGCTGAGAAATTCCTTAATCTGCATAGGTTGTAATTAGTGTAATCTTGTTTTCACGATGCCTACAGGAGAGATTCGCTGGGGGCCAGAAGAATATATCTAGATTCTCTTGTTAAAATTGGTTCTTGAGACTTTGTTATTAGCATTTCGCGCGATAATAATTGGCGTCTGTCTTAAAGTACCGCCCATTTCAGGGGTTTCTACATTTCGGTGGCGACGTTCTCATGTGAGTCAAACAAACCCAAATCTGTGGACCATTCATTTTGGTATAAGTTCACTGGGCTGACTTTTTTTTTTTTTCTTCAGTATCTTACCAATGAACCGACGTCTGCCTCCTGCTTACTTACGACTACATTATCTGACCAGAGTACAATAAGGCTGTTTAGCCAACAGTCCTGTAGTCTCAGTAATACTCAAAAAGTCTTCCATGTAATAATATTGGCATATGGAAATGCTTCAAGACCACCATAATCCGCATGATTGCCCCAAACAACAGCCAGTGTCAGCCATGTACTGCCTCCAGAACACTGCTTGCACATCACAAGTGAAGTTCAGACGCAGTCCACGAAACACATTGGGACCTCCAATTAACTGCTGTTTATTAAATTGTCCAGCCAAGTCAATATCAATTGCTTTTAAGCTCCGATACACAGGTACACTGCGCCGCCAGCGACGACGGTAACCTAGACGTCGCAGAGGCATTGCTGAGGCACGTTAACACACAGTGATGTGTCCACCCTACGCCTTAATGACGTCTTGAACTTTGTTGGAGGCATTTTCAATGACAGGCCTGGAATGTATGTGGAGGAATGACGACCCATTCCTCCTCATGAGCCAAGGCTAGAGAAAATGGGTTCAAAATGGTTCAGCCCGCATCTCGTGGTCGTGCGGTAGCGTTCTCGCTTCCCACGCCCGGGTTCCCGGGTTCGATTCCCGGCGGGGTCAGGGATTTTCTCTGCCTCGTGATGGCTGGGTGTTGTGTGATGTCCTTAGGTTAGTTAGGTTTAAGTAGTTCTAAGTTCTAGGGGACTGATGACCATAGATGTTAAGTCCCATAGTGCTCAGAGCCATTTGAACCATTTTCAAAATGGTTCAAATGGCTCTGAGCACTATGCGACTCAACTTCTGAGGTCATCAGTCGCCTAGAACTTGGAACTAATTAAACCTAACTAACCTAAGGACATCACACACATCCATGCCCGAGGCAGGATTCGAACCTGCGACCGTAGCGGTCACGCGGTTCCAGACTGAAGCGCCTTTAACCGCACGGCCACACCGGCCGGCAGAGAAAATGGGTGTAGAGCGAAATCGACGTTCTGACTCATCCCCAAAAGTGTTCCTCTGGATTCAGGTCTGGTCTGGCAAGGTCACTTTATTTCCAGAATGTTAGTTTCACAAACCATTACGTCACTTAATGCTGTTTTCGGATGCATTTTCATGTTGATACAACCTATCGTCCTTTCTGAACTGTTGCCATGCTGTACGCGGTACACAGTGGTATAAATGTGTTCATATCCTTCCGCATTTAGATTTCTTTAGAGCAATAAGGAGAAATTCTAACCTCGGAAAACACCGTCATACTACCTCCTCCGTTGATCACTGTTGAAAAAATGGCTCTGAGCACTATGGGACTTAACATCTGGGGCCATCAGTCCCCTAGAGTTAGAACTACCTATACCTAACTAACCCAAGGACATCACACATATCCATGCCCGAGGCAGGATTCGAACCTGTGACCGTAGCAGTCGCGCGGTTCCGGACTGAAGCGCCTAGAACCGCACGGTCAGACTGGCCGGCTGATCACTGTTGACCCAACAGCATGGTAACGTTCTCCGGACATTTTCCAATCCAAACTCTTTCTTCTGATTGTTACATGGTATAGCGTAAGTGATCAATCCAGATCACACGCTTCCAGTCACTCACTGTACTACACGTTGCTCTTTAAACCACGTCAAGCGTCGCTTAGCATTGATTATCGTAATGAGAGGTTTATGAAAGGTGTTCGACCATTAGAACCCAGTCTTTGTAACTCACATCGAGTGTGATGCTGCGATGTTTAGCACAATGGTCTAGCATCTGGTAGGACAACGATTAAAAAAATCATGGTCCGACCATCCAGAATTAGGTTTTCCATGATTTCTCTAAAATCACCCCAGGGACAAACGCCGGGATAGTTGGGCACTACCCATTTCCTTTCTCATACTTGAAACATTCCGAGCGTGTGTTCCGCCTGTAATGTCGATGGGATGTTAAACCTTAATTCTCCTTCCTTCCTTTTTAACTCTCTACGCACAAAATTATTCGATATGGACTGCTGGCAACACTTTCTTACTCCATTCTTTTTCCCAGTGAACGGCGGGCAGTGATCTCCAGTAGGGGTGTACCGGGTCTTAGTTTAGCTGTGGTCATGCCTTCGCTTTTCCACCTCACAATCACGTCACCGACAGTCGATATAGGCTGATTTAGAAACGTTGGAAGTCCTTGACGGATTTGTTACACAGGTGACACCAAATGACTAGTGGACATTAGAAGTCACTTTGCTCTCTCGTGACCGTCCCATTCCGTTGCCATTAGTGCTCCTCTATTGATAACACAATACATTATGCCTCCTGTTATTCTGGCGGGTCCGCCTCTCGTCGCATCTGTTTCTCAGTTCCGCATTACATATGGCTGTCCGGATCCTTTTGATCAGATAGTAATTGGGATCATTCCATTTGATATCCATACCTTTGTTACATCCAGGCATTTCTTTGAGTTCCAGCTGTAGTCTTAGGATTCTACTATTTTGTTTTGCGATTTTACTTTTATGTACATTATGAAGTCACTAATCTGTGCACCATTCCGAAATATTATCAACATCTGCCTGAATAATTGTGCAGCTTTTTCATTGTAAATAACAGCATCAGGGTACATTTATTAATAATCGTTGGCGTGGTACCAAGTCAAATGTTTATCGGAAGTCAAGAAATGCCGAATCCACTTTAATGCCCTGACCCAAGGTTTTCAGGATATCATTAATGAAAGGCGCAAGTTACAGCTGTAGAACACAAACAAATTGTTCATCCCTGCCACCAGCTCGTGCCCAGGACTCGTGTTGTCGCTTATATCCGTACTTGATAAGCGTCGCTTTCAGCTGCCTCAGACATTTGTGTTTTCAAGTTTATCACAGAAGTAAGAATGCAGTTGTGATTCACATAGAAAACTCGCTCAGCCGTGGTTCTTTCGATTTTGCCACGGCACGTCTCGTTCGTCTGTAGATAGTTTGTGTTTTTTACGGCACGTTTGTGTGGCGAGAAAGCGCCCCGCCGCCCCCCTCCTCGTCATTCCGTTTTACTTCTCTTTTTTCTCCTATGCCGTTCCAGTAGCCATTTCCAGGTATTCTTAGTCGCTGGACGTGGGCGCGTCGAAAGAATTAGTGAGAAACGCTTCGGGACTGTGAATCAGAGTTAGTGGCGTCCTTGAAGCCTGTTATCTGACGGTTCTCTGAGCTCGCGTGCGAGACGACCGTTCCAGAAAGCAGCCTGCAGTCACGTGACGGCCGGCGATTTTTCAAGTTGGCGAGCCAGCCGGAGCGTGTTCTTCTTCCGGGGAAAGGCATCCCGCCATTGCAGAGCTGATGCTGGGGTCGCCGACCCCGCCCAGTGCTATTTCATTTTTGGACTCTCGCATATCATGTCGACATGTCAACCCAGTAACCAGTCTTGTCTCTCACAGAGCGTAACCGACATTGGGCATTTCGCAGACACGCAAGCGCACAACTAATATGAACACGCACCTCTGGTTCAGTAATGCGTCCTTGCACATTATATTATGTGATCCACATCTATATTCTGAAAGCCATTGTGATGTGCATGTCAGTACATCACATTGTAGCACTCACTAGTGCTTTCTCCCGCTCCATTCACGTACCGAGCGTGGTTCTTTAAACGCTTCTGTAACTAATGTAATCTTGTTTCGTGGTAGTTAATGGAGCAGTACGCACAGTGGTCTAGTATATTCGTAGATTGCTCACTTAATGTTGGATCTTCAAACTTTTTGAGTAGGCTTTCGTGTTTATCTACAAGCTTCTGGCGGATCGTGGTTTTTCAGCATTTTCGTTCTCTCGTGGTTCAAACGAACATGCATGCCGTCTTTGTATATATGGTCGATATCCCTTGATAGTCCTGTTTTGTACGGTTCCTATACATTAGAGCAATACTAAAATAGGACCCTCTAGTGATTTGTAAGCAGCCTCCTTAATATACTAACTTCATTTTTACTGTGTGTTGCCAATGAACGCAAGTCTGCTACCTGCTTTACCGGCAGTTGACCCTATATAAACATTCCATTTCATATCCCGATTGATTCCAATTGCGATTCGTTCATGCTTTTGTCATATACAACCTTTTATCATTTTAAAGTTTACATTTTTACGTTCTGTAGATTTAAAGCATGTTGCCAATCTCTACACCTCAATGATATCTTATCATGGTCTGACTGAACATCTGTACATCTTTTTTTCAGAGATAACATTATTGGATATAACTGCCTCTTGGCAAAATCTGAGTTTGCTGTCAATGTGGTCTGCCAGGTCATTAATAAAGAACGTGAACAGCAAGGGTCCTAATACACTTTCCAGACGTATGCCTAATGTTAATTTTGCGTCTGTCGATAACTGCGTCTTCCATGCTAAGAGGTTCTTTGTCAAACCACACGTTTCGTTTGATACCCCGTATGATCGTACTTTAGTTATAATCGTTGGGCTGGTATCGTGTAAAATGCCTTTTGGAAGTCAAGAAAGAGGTCGTGCAGGAATCCACGGACTAATGATTGGCTCCGAAATTGTCTTTTTTGTCGTTGTCGTGTTGTGCACTAGCTGTTAACCAACGTATCCGAATTTGATTTTGTGACGTCACAGATAGTTACGGAGAGCATCAAGACTACTGATAACATCTCTTAATAATAAAGCTAAGGGGCAATTTAGTGATCTTTGATGTTTGGTAGACCTTAAAACGTTTAGCTGTATTAATTCAGACGAACTTTTGAGTTTTTAATAGGATTTTATGACACTTACTGTGAAAAGTTTTATATGCAATGCAGGTAATTTGTTTCTCAGTTTGATATGCGAAACTAGCAGTCGTAGCACAGTTGTGTTCAGAAAGACTGAGTATACCAAGGAACTTTGTGTTTTGTCGTCCCTTCTCCTAAAGTTCTTAGGTCGAAGCTTTTAGTTAATTGTGTACCGTGACTCATCATCTCCATTGTATAGTTCAGACGATGGTGTGTGCTCATGTAAAAAAGAGTGCAAGGGAGCGTATGTGGTCTTACGTCGTATTTTAGGCTATCCTCCTTTTGTGTGCTATAGCATCATTCGCCTCACAGTCGGCGTACGGGCGCTGATGACCACGATTTTGAGTGCCCTCCAGATGCAGCAACAACAACAATAATAATAACAACAAACAAATCTGTACACAGTAACTCAAATAATAGATTGCCATACTGGGGAATTGCTTCTTTGTTATGTAACAAAAGCACAAAAAGGATTTGGTCGTGTAACTGCTTTGTTACTGTTCATCCTTAGAGTTACAACGATGGGAAAATGCCGTGATTTTTAATATGAAACACAAAAAAATTGTAGCTGATATTGAATGGTTGTGTGTCACGTTCTTGAAATTTACTAGTGATAACTGTAAGTCTGTAGCCATTAGATCCGCCTGTCAAGTTCCATAAGCTCTATTCGCAGTGCCTCACATCGAATTTTGAGTCTCCTTTCTCTATTTCACTGTAAGATACATACTGATGTCTCAGTGCCTCAGGCTGTACGACAGATGTGCAGCCTCGTTACTCTACATTCTATAGAACTTGGTTGAGAACTGCGGCTCGCTCGGGATAATCAGTTATCTGCAGCAGAAGGCTGCTGCAGACGACAGAATGTGAGGAATTTTGTTGTATGCGAATGCAAGAGTATTTATGGTAGTTCACATAGCATTTTATTTTAGCACACGATAAATAAGAAGCATTGCTGTTTGTGGAGGAGCTGCCATAAGAAACAAGCTTCTCACTGGCGTATTCCCTTCTTAGTAACATACTACAACTACACTCCACAGGACTCGCTTCCCTGTTCCATTGGCATGGGAAGAATGGTAATAGGTAAGACATCCATATGAACACTGATTTCTAAGATTTCCTGGTTGTCTTTTCGCGAGGCGTTTGTAGATGGAAATATCTGTGTGTATTCCTAAGGGACTAAACTGCTAAGGTCATCGGACCCTAGACGTACACACTACTAAAACTAACCTATGCTAAGAACAAAACACACACACACACACACACACACACACACACACACACACACACACTCACTCACTCCCCTAGGAGGGGCCACGCAATCAGTGACACGGCGCCTCTAACCGCGCGGCCAGGAAATAATATGATGAGCGATTCTTTGAGAACGCAAGTGCTACAAAGATGCTTCAAGAAGTCAAATTGGATACCTGAAGAGAAGGCAGCTTTCTTTTTCAAGAAACACTGTTGATAAAAAATTGAGAACCGGCATTTGAAGCTGACAGCAGAACGATTTTGTTGCCAACGTACATTGCGCGTAAGGACCACAAAGATGCGAGAAATTAGGACTCATATTTGGCTAATAGACAGTCGTTTCTCCCTCGTTCTGTGGGGAGTGGAAAAGGAAAGGAAATGAGTAGTGATGGTACGGCGTACCCTCCACCACGAGCGGTAAGGTGTACTGCGAGAGTATCGGTGCAGATGTGGAACGTACGCTCTTGGAATTTCAACAGGAAACCTCTCCGCGATAGACATCGCCTCTTTTAGCGTCTGCGGTTGGAGTACGTTGAGCACCTCCGTAACGCACGTGCACTTCGTTGAATCCTGCCCCCCCCCCCTCTCCCCCTTTTTCTTTCTCTCTGACCATCTTATTAATCAAACGTCGTTAAGGGTCTCAGACTATTCAGCACGACTCAACGTTTATTGAAGTACCTCTCTCGAGGATGAGTTACATTTCATTAAAATTCTCTGAATGAATCTGTGTGGCATCTGATTTTTCTACAATTTGTTTTATTTGTTTTTTAGGTCGCTCCGGACGATTGTTCCTCAATATTTTTCGATGGTTACTATTGCCAGTAATTCGCCGTCGATAACGTAAGCGAATAGTAGAGGATTTCTTCTCCTGTTTAGCACAGGTACATTACGTATCCACTGCCTATTCACTCAAATCACGTAAGCTTTACGTTGCCTTACCGGTGTTTCAGCTTGCTAGAAATTAATAAGTTACAAGAAGACACTCAGTGTCTTGTTTGCATCTCACTATTGCATCATTCCAGCGAGCCATTGTGAAACACGATGACAGGTGATCGTGTGAAAATATGAGTGTAGGCGTAGAGGCTAGCGACGGAGCCCGGCAAGCCTTCAGAGTCGCCTGTGTTTGCCCGGCATAATGAAACTAATAAGGTGGTAACGAGCTTAACAGCTTCCTGTCGCCGCAGGCTCCACTCGGGATCGGCCCGGGCTGCCAGCGGTGCTTTCTAGCTGTTTGTTTGGAAGGCAGCCGAGCCGGTGCGCAGGTAAACTGGGCCACGTTGCTCGGAACGTGACAACATGCATTATGCAGAACGCCCCTGCCATAGCGCCCGCCGCGTTTCGAAATCCTGGGTCGCTGATACACATTCCCTAGTCCAGTCCTCTTTCCTCGTCCAGTTGCTGTCAAGTACATTACAGTAGGAGGCTAGGGATATCGGAGCAGATATGCAGTCGTATTTATGACTAAAATAAACAATCCATCCCACTGAAATTCGACGTGTCTAGCCTGTGGTAACTTCGAGAAAATTCGACGCATCAAAAATGTACAATCGTGCCTGTACCAATTCATTAGCAGATCTCGATTTTCTCATCAGAATATGTTTTTATAATACCTCTCAGATACAGACTTCGTTTACAGCCTGCAGATTTGTGCTGTTAAGAGTAATTGCGTGCGATACTGTTAGAATGCGTGAGTGAGAGCAAATTTGATCTTATCTAGCTTTTGGCACCTCTGTGTTCATAATGTGTAATACTCTTTGCTGACTGTTTCAGCACCTTAATGACATAGTTATAAGATTCTAGATCTACATACAAGCTACTGTATAGTGCGTGGCGGAGGTTACTGTACACCATTGTTAGTAATTATTTTGTCTCATGATTATCCATATCTCTCCGTACGAGCCGCCTGTCTTACGCGAGGTGAACCTTGGAATAAGTAGGATCGCTTTGTAATGTGTCGGAATTACTTGTTCGCTAAACTTTCACAATAGCGTTTTACTAAAGGTTCCTCTTCTTCCCTGCAAGGAATCCCATCCAAGCTCGCGGCATGAACCACAAAAGCCCTCTGTGTTGGCAGGTTTTGGCCACTTTGAATACAAAGTGTTTTACTACGCATTCTTCGATTGGAGGTAGTGTGCCCTGCCTTCTTTCAACTAATTTAGCAGACTGTGTTGTGGTATTTGTGGAAGGTACTTATTATGTTGAGTTTAAACTTTTATTGTTGTCATCGTAATTGTCAGTGTCTTTCAGTTCTATTAGGTCCAGTAGCTAGTGATACTGGTAAGTCGTGTTTTCGGCTGTTGTTCAGAGAGAGCAGTAGAATTTGGATCTAAGTTTTGCTTATTGTCCCGGGAGGGTGGTTGTTATGTCTGTCATATTTGTTGGTGATGGTGCGACGTCCACATTCTGAGGAGATAGTCGTACTAGGCGGGTGTGGGTTTGGATGATCTCTGCTGCTTTATAAGCTGTGTTCGAGGACGTTGGAAAGTCTAGTCGGAATACAGTCGTATTGGCCAGAGTATGGTTGTATTAGTAGGTGTATGCCTCCGAGTAATCGTAGTCCGGTCGGGAATAATTTGTTAACTGTCGGTCAAGCCAGTGTTTCACAAGCATATTCCATAATCGATCTGATGAAGGTTTTGATTAGTATATAATCAATTGCGTCGGAATATCCTTGGAATCCTCTTCGTATTTCATTTGGGATAGTCTTTATCTGGACTTTTCTATTATACAGGGTGAACATGAATAAAACCAGCAACTGCAGGGACTGATTCCTGACTGGAAATCGAGGGAAAAAGGTCCTATGAGAGGTATCCGGAAATCCATCGTTGCCACGGCAGATGCCGCTGACGAATAACAGTTCCTTTGACCACGTGCCGTGTGTTCCTTGTGTGTTCCAGGCTGTGATTGACGCAGCGTACTGTAAGCAGCAGAATAGTCTGCTATTCAAATCGGAAACAAACCGAGATGGTGTTGGTATACGGTCGAGAGGCATCACGGCTATACCAAAACAAGTAATCTCACGAACGCCAATCACATCATTTCAAGCCCCTTTGGGGCGTTTGCGTGATCAGGGGTCATTTCAGACATACGAACGTGCAGGGAGGTGACGGACTGGAGATTTTGGAGGACCAGATTCTGCACCTTGACCGTTTCGACCGTTTCTATTTGCTTTGCCGTACACAAACACCATCTCGGCTTGTTCCAGACATGAATACCGGACCATTCTGCTGCTTACAGTATGCTGCGTCAATCACATGGCCCGCAACACGTAACGAGCACGCGACACTTGGTAAGAGGAACTTTAATTCGTCAGCGATACCCACCGTGGCAGCGATGCATTTTCGGCCTCATGTTTATAGTACCTTTCTTCCCTTCATTTCCTGTAAAGAATCTGCCCCTGCAGTTCACTGATTTTATTAATGCTCACACTGTATGTTTTATCTGCTTTAGCTATGATTTATTTCAGTAAATGCTGACATAGACTGTTTATTGGCTATGTCACTTTCAGTAGGCTATAAATAACTCGTGAACGATTGCTGCGTTAGGATAGCAGTCAGCATTTCTATTCGGCTGGTGCAAGAGGACTGTAGCCTCGTAAAAATAAAGACTCGCAGCTTGTCCTGACGTAAGCGTCGGGCGATAATTATTTATGGACTTTTGATAGTGACTTATCACTGGAAGTCGGCATGGCCGGTAAATTATTGGGGTCTAACTGAAATACATTTTGTAGTTGAAAGTAATGGTCCTCACCGAAACTATCTGCCAATCTCAGGGCAAATAAGGTTATTTTATTTTCGTGGCAAAAGTTGAAGTAACATTCCAGGTGGACTTCTAAATATTAAGTCAGTCGGTGCGAGGAAAATGTCTCTGAGACTACGAACTGTTGCGAAAATCGCTTCTGTACCTTGAACGGTGAGTATTAAGAGCGACGACGCCACGTGGGACGCCACGAGTGTATATTTACTTAACAGGGGAACACCGAGGCCCTCTTGTATCGAAGAGAGGACGCGCCCAAGACGATAAGTAAATTCGGAGCCAATAGTATAATCCGGAGGCGTGACTGGAGTGTGAGAGCTGATCGCAGAACCACAGGCCAAAGGAAGGTGAGACGAGGTTAATCTCGTCCAGCTACGATAACGCAGCCGATTAGACCCGCCGGTTCTCGGAGCAGCTGCGCCCACGGGCTTTGTGTCCACTATTAATAATTCATCGCGCGCCATTTGCATAACCGGCTGGCAGTGCGGGCGTGGACGCGGCCATAGGACAGGCACGGAGTGGGCCGCTCGATAACGAGGCAGGACTAGCGACACGGCGCGGCGCGACTATACTCGTATAGGCGACTCGCTCCGCGGCGCTTCCCGTTTCGCAACGGGTCACCGACACCGCCACCGACTCTGACGCCGCTTATCTGGCCTAGCGCCGGCACGACGCCGCGCTCCGCTTTCCCGCCGCAGCCGCCTGGCTTCTTGTATTAAAACAATGTCGCCTCAGGAACGACAGCCAGGACACGGGGATAGCCTTATACGTTGGGACGCAGCAGTACAGGCTGTATCACAATTAACAGGTACATCAGGCGCGGACGAAAGTTTACCGTAATAGACACAAAAGCGTTGCAGTAAACATAGGCCGCAGCCTAGTAGTTTACTGCTGTCTGCTTACGAACTGCCACTGACTCCACCGTGGAGTATTTCCCTAGCTTCTGCACGTGTATCACATATGTAAAGTTTTCGATTAAGTCTCCATCTAAGTGAATTCATATTGCAGCCATGACCATGATTTGACAACATGGTACTTGCATGACGGGTATCGGCACATTTTCCTGGTAATGTTAGTCAGCGTCTAACCAGGGTTTGTACGCATCCATTCGCTTGCGTACCTCTGGTTCCTCTGTTGGTCCACGTACGGTGTGTGTAGTACGAGAGTGCTGACTGTCCTCCCCTATTTCCACTCAAAGGATACACCACCACACAATGTATTTGATACAGAAAACACCCTCACTCGCTGCGGAGTCTCCGAGCTACCTGTACACCCTGAACAAAGGTCCGGATGCTCCAGGAAGAATCACCTAACACATTTTCAAAAGTACACTATAATGGTCTGGGGGTCTTTCCTGTTCCAAACTGCTGTATTTCATGTAACTAGAAATGGTAAAAGTAACAGAACTCAGCATCCGTTTTCTCAGTATTCAGTGTTTGCCTGGATTCGCTTAAGAAATGTACTGCTCCTCCACTGATACGGCTTAAGAGCTGAATTAGCGAGTTGTACAGAGCAATAAAAATCTAAGAGATGACCCAGAGAAATTCGTAAGAGTAACGTATCGGCACATTAATCATGGCACAGACACTGGAACATAACGCGCCAGAATATCACAATGCTGGAATGCGGAGATGGTAAATATGTTGTTGTTAAAGGTATGCTTGGTAAGTGGTAAACAGTGTGACAGTTGGGGAGAACACAAGTCTTGCGAAGATGCCAGTTTCATTCCGGGTTCGAGTACTGTTACGGACGCATAACCTCGAAATACTTCCGTAAAAGCCATAATAAAGTATGGGAAAGCATGTGCCATATGTTGATCAAGATAGCAGAAGAACAGAATGGAAATGAAGTCCCATGCTCCGTGACAGAGCGTAGAGGAACAATGTGGGAGACCCGCACCACCGTACTAGGCAAGGCCCTAGTGGAGGTAATTAGAAGAACAGAAAGTGGAGACAAAACAGCGCCTAATGTGAGCCAAGGCACTAGTATCAACAAATGAGTATCATGCCATGCTGCTTTAAAGCGAGATGCTTATGTAAGTAAGATGTTCCGTTCTTTCACAGATTCATGATAGCGCTGCTACATGAAATCAGAGCTTAAGGCTAGGAACTATTTGATCTGCCCACTGAGACGCCTCTCATAGTTGCTGGTAGTTTTTCACATCTTTCTGGATTTCAAATCAGTCGTCCATTGATGAGGTTTCCATAGCTGTGGCGAAATGAAAGACTGTCATCGGATGGCGGTGTCACGCGAAGACAAGTGTCTCAATTTTATACATGATACAGAAAAGCAGCAAGGTTTAGCTACTTAATCATGTCCACAATTTATTCTTTTATTTTTATTTTTTAATTTTTTACCCGTAACAAAATTTACCCTCGGGATGAGTCTAGTATTATCACTGTTATTACCGTCTTTTGCGTCATATAAACGCACTTTGTTCTTCGAAAAAATTGCCGTAAAATTCAGGTGCGTCTTATATTCGAAATTAATATAAAAATGTGCAGTGTTAGATTTAAAATTCCCGCAAGTCTTAAAAATGGCCATATATATGATACCACGAGGAACGTGGCAACATTGGATTCAACTGGCAACAGCAATGCACCGATGCGAAAAACAGGAGTTGCGGGTATTCACAAGCTTGCTAATCCTGTCTCCTTCTCGCCCCGCCATCACAAATCCAGAACACTGTCTACCCTGTGATGCGTCATTGCAGTCTACCGTGCCAGTGAACTTGAATTGAAAGTGATTTGTGTTATCTGTGAAAGAACAATATTTTTCTTACCGCTAGTAGCTAGATTCGTAATGGAAAAAAAATGAAAGGTGTTCATATGATGTGGGTTGTAAATTGATAATAATAGCATATGCAGAAGCACACGGAAACTGAGCAGCTGAGTGGCATTTCGGCCCTCCACCAATAGAAATAATCATTCGCGATTGGCGGCCTAGTAAAGAACTGGAAAAAGAAGACTAAATGTGCAGACAGAGGACTGATTGCGAAATGGCAAAAACTAAAAGATGACGTATTGAAATGGATCCAAGGACATCGTCAAAATGGCATTGGAATTAATATAAAAATAATTCAAAAACACGCTAGTAAGCTAACGCTGAAGTGGCACTTACACTTTAAGGGTGGAGTTGGTTTGTGCTACAGCTTTGAACCATGGACTTAGCATGAGAATCAAAACATCTCAGAAAATGCCACAAGAGTATGAACAGAAAATATTATCTTTTCATCGAGTTGTTATTCAACATCAAAAGAAAATCAGTGTGAAACTAAAACAAATATCGACTGTGGACGACACTCCTCCGACATTTGATATACCGAGTAACAGAATTGTTGCCATGAAAGGTGCTAAAACTGTAACTATAAAAACAAATGGACATGAAAAAATGTACTACACTGTTGTCCTTTCATGTTGTGTTGACGCTTCTAAACTCAAACCAATGATCATTTTCAAGCGCAAAACAATGCCAAAACCTGAAATACCGCCAGGTTGGTGGTTTTCACGTACGTGACAAGGGTTGAATGGACGAGGCTGGTACGAAATTATTGTTTAACAAACTATGGGATGTTCCGTTCTTTCACAGATTCATGCCAGCGCTTTCACATGAAATCAGAGCTCTATAGAAGAACAGTTTTTGTGCTAGATCAGTTTAGTAGCCATGTGAAAAATTCTTTGAAACAGAAGTCAGTACCAAGACTAAGTTATCTGTGCACCGTTCAGTCTTTCGACCAACTTTGTTGTATGGGAGCGAAAGCTGGGTGGATTCAGGTTACCTTATCAATAAGGTTGAGATTACTGATATGAAAGTATTTAGGATGATTGCAGGTACTATTAGATGGGAACAATGGCAGGAGGGTGTCCACAACGAGGAAATCAAAGAAAAACTGGGAATGAACTCTATAGATGTAGCAGTCAGGGCGAACAGGCTTAGATGGTGGGGTCATGTTACACGCATGGGAGAAGCAAGGTTACCCAAGAGACACATGGGTTCAGCAGTAGAGGGTAGGAGGAGTCGGGGTAGACGAAGGAGAAGGTACGTGGATTCGGTTAAGAATGATTTTGAAGTAATAGGCTTAACATCAGAAGAGGCACCAATGTTAGCACTGAATAGGGGATCATGGAGGAATTTTATAAGGGGGACTATGCCCCAGACTGAACGCTGAAAGGCATAATCAGTCTTAAATGATGATGATGATGATGATGATGATGATGATGATCAGAAATTGAGACAGGGAAATACACAGTTTGCTCTTATTCCTCGAGGACTAACTTCTCAATTGCAACCTCTTAATCTCTCGATAAATAAACCATTTAAAGTATGTATGAGAGAGGAATGGAACAAATGGATAATGGATGAAACCCAACATGAACTCACACGGAAAGGAGCTTTGAAACGACCTACAATCAACCAATTGTCAGTGGATAAAACAGTCTGGTGTACAGAGAAGACTTTATTGTTAAATCTGTCAAGAACTGCGGCATAAGTAACGTTCTCGATGATAGTGAAGACCATCTTTTATATGAAGATGATAACGATTATAACAATAAGGAGAATAGAAGAAGAAGGTTTAGATAATGATTTTCATGGATTTTGAAGGTCAGTTCAGTTTTAAAAACGAAGAATGTTTAGTCTGGATTTGCAATGTAATAATAAAAAGTCAGTTATTTTTTTATAATTGGTTAAAAATTAAGGTGCGTCTTGTAATCCGTAGCGTATTATAGTCCATAAAATATGGTATTAAAAATGATTGCCTCAGGTAGAGTGTTCTGTATGATAGAGGAAAACAATATCGATATTGCAGAAGGTAGCTCACAGTGAACCTGGCGTCAACACCAGTGTTAGTGTGACTTCGGCTTTTGCGCGTAGAGTCGCTAGAACATGAATTGCTGGTATTTCGTGTAGAATATTTCGAATAATTGCGTAGTACTATCTTCATAAAACCTTGAAGAGTCTTCTTGATATTACAATCGTGTGAATTTAACAGGGCCTCATTTCACTCTGTAAAGCAACGATTCTGATTCTGTTCACAAATTATGAAACATAGACTACAATGGGCTCGTCAGTAGGCATATAAAAATACAGTCTGGCATCGAGGGGAAAAAACGTAACTTGGTTTTATAGTGGGCACGACGCAAATCGTTTACCGATCGCGTGAGAGCAGCGAGCTTTGTAACGTACAGGTTTCTTCCCCAACGCCGATACGGCGGTTGCACACGCTAACCACTACGAGAATTCCGCAACGCCAGGCGAATATCGGGGCTACACGGGACAGTAAACATTGATAAACTCATTCAGTGGTCAATAACTCCGTGTCCTTGCCAGTCGTGATAGCGCTCCGCGCCGGCAGTCGGAGTTGGCTTGTGACAGACACTTGTCAGAGAAGGAAGAAAGTGCTGTGCGAACGGAAGCATTACTCGGCCCTCCACCACAACGTGCGCATAGTGTTTGTTTATTCACTATGTTGATATTACATAGAGACCACTACGCTACAAACTTCTGTCAGTCCCACAAAGCCCCTGGTAAGTCTACTATTTTCTATATCGGTGAAGATGTTTCTCAGTTGACGTTATGTTTTCTCAGATGGACTAATAAACTTATACACTACCCAATTGTGTGCACTTTGGTTTCTGTTGCCAAGTAATAGATACATTTCATGGGCAAAGCGATGAGCGAAAGTCGATATTTTTATTAGAAATGGCAATTTACTTACATTAAAAAGTTTTCATTCTCAGGCCTCTTGAAACTGTCAAAATTTATCACCAAATATTTGTTAGTTTAGTGTTCTGGTTGAATTTACATTCTCCTATCGCTAATCATGAACGGAACCGTGTTCAGTAACTTCGAAATTCTGTGAAGAGCGCACCGTTAAAACCTACGAAGGTACATAAAACTTTGTTCTCCAAAATATATTCTTTTGTGTATGGTATTATGTATTTACGCGAAATAATGTTAAGCGGTACCTTCCTGATAATGCAATCGGTTTCTCATACAACGAGGCATGTAGTGGCATAATGCTCTCAGAGAAATTACCAACCACTACTTGAACGAAAGTTGTAGGGTATTCAATCACCCAGACAATGAATTTAAGCGGCGAATGACAGCACCACTTGCAAACATGATTTCATGGCTCGTTGATACACAATAATGCAGCGAATTTAATTATATTCCCCAAAGATGCAACTCAGATTGCAATTTTGTGGCAGCCATTTTATTTGGCAGTAGACACAGCGAAATGTTTGTTAAGAGCGGGAAGTGTTACTTCCCGATTTATTGACGAAATCTCCATGTTGTAAGTTCAAATGAGTCAGATATATTAGAAGCAAAAGGAAAATGATAGACATGCTGTCATCGTTTGTCCGAGATCTCTGTTAAAAGCCTGTTCTTAATAGCTAGTTAGCGCGAATGTAGCATTGTGGTTGAATTTTTAAGTTCGCGTGTCAAAGATTAGGAGTTCAATTCCAGGAATGTTGTTAGCTCAGTAGTTAAGTGCCGGACTACGTATTCAAAGGGCCGGAATTCGAACCCCCATCGGGCACGGAATTTTTTCTGTCGGAGCTTCTTTCACATCTGGCAGTTTAAGAATAATGCGAAAACTGCCAATTCGGATCGTGCTTCTTAGGGCGCGCTGAAGTGCAGATCCCCCTGTAACCGGTCAGGAAAGCAAGTTGAGAGGCAGGAAGAAAGCAAGGTCATGCCACTTCCATGCAGCAAAGCAGTGTTCGTTCTTGCCCTAGTACACCGTGGCAGAACAGCTAACCTTGCCTCTTACAGACGCAGTTTAACGCGAAATCCGAACCGCGGAGAATGGAACCGTAACTCGCAAAATAGGTCCACAGTCATGCTTGCACAAACCATTGAATTAATAGGAGAGGAGTGAGTGGGCGGGAGGGGGGGGGGGGGGCATGAAAGTAGGTTAGGCTACTGATCACTCAGTACGGTCTCACTAAACGTCTCAGTATGATCACATTGAGAAATAAGAATTTCAGTGTTGCCCACCGGTAATTCAACGTATGACATACATTTTTGTGCGGTAGTTTAGTTCGTACATAGGAACGTATCTCCAGCAGAAACTTACAAGTAAATTCGTTATTTCCATTTACCACAAAGTTAGTTAATAAAATACTTGACTCATTAAGTTGGACACACAAAGCGAAAGCAAATAATTTGAAATAACGTGCACAAAGAAAGAGAGAACTGCAGGAATGCCTCATCTGCTACGCAGACGGAACCCGTAAGATTTGACTTAGCAGGAAGGCTGTTGCGGTGTTGCATGTGGCTGATCGGAGTGTGGAAGTGGGAACTACTGCTTCCGTCATGCATTAGGGGAAGTGGGAACCAAGTAACTAAATTATCAGATGGGTTTTTTAGGAGTACTACGTTCCGTTGGAGACGTGACCAGTTGTTTGCTGCTTGAAGATAGTACCACACGACTTTCTGGTAGCCATTTCATTGCGTTACAGTGATTAAATGATTGTATGCAAATGTATCAAAAAGTAATCCCTCCAACGTCATACATTTAATAAGGAACAGCGGAATTAGTGAAGACCATAGCGTAAAGTGTATTCTGCACAACACTACTGTCAAAACATTTTACTATGCATCTCTACGTAACTGCGCCATCGTTGAACCCGGGATGTAAACTAGTTTAGATCAGTTTCTTGACCCCTGATATTAAAGCTGTTTTAATCTTACCCACGAAGAAAGTGTAGGGACGCCGTAATGGACGTCAGCAATGTACACCTTTAGATAAGCAGCTTGGTAACGGGAAAACTGACGTTGCATATCAATCGCGCAGTGGCCAGCCCACATCTGTCACAGATGCCAATCAGGATGTGTTTATTAAGTGGTTCGAAGAGACAGGCGCGTTCATAATCAACAGAGAAACCTTTGTAACCAAACTTAAGGAAGCAATAAGGAACTACGTCTCCATACGTCATTTTTCATAATCCAAGCTATTGCAAAAATGCGATTCTCAGTGGTGCCACATGGACCCTACAGCCCTGATGTGGACCTGTCTGACTTCAGTTTGTTTGGATCTATGAAACGACGTACGTGGTTACAGTTTCAGTGACTTGGCTGAGGTTAATACAGCTTTAGAATTGTGGGCCAAGAAGGAAAACTGATTTTCCCTAAACAGCTTTTGATGCCTAGGTTCAACGATGGCGCAAATATATACAAATGCATGTTGACTGTTGTTATACGTTGATTATTAATTTTTTGTGACATAGGAGGCATTACTTTTAATCTATATTCGTGTATTACATTGATTCATTGTACCACGTATAGGCTATAAAAAAATGTTAAGAATCGCCAAGTGCGTCTCAATGGTATAAAAAGTCCATCTGAAGATAAAGGAAAAGGTCTGAGAGAATGCGTCGTGAATCAGTGAAATAAAATTGTTGGATTTACTTAATATTTTTAGTTCCCAAGGTACATTCTTAAATAGGTAATCCAGTATTAAAACAGTGATTACTTTCGCAACGGGCTTTTCTGTTTTCGAACTTTTCTCTGTAACAGGCGAAATGGAAAAAAAGCGACAGGTCCAATCTTATTGGCATAGGTGTGAGAACATTTAAGTTTAAAGACAGTATTCTACAGGGCAGTCCCTTACGTAGAATCCTTGAGGGAAATGAATAGGAATCGCGGCCCAGAATAATGCACTAGATAAGTCTCACCAGCATGAAGTTAAAAGATGTAAGTCTCTTACGTAGTTTCATTATTTTATTTTATTCTTTCCTGGAAACCTTAAGGCACCTTCTTTTTTACCATATCGATTGTGTAGACTTTGTGACAATTAATGCTTATGAACTTAAAACTGTATAACAAGTAGCTGTAGTGTTCGTTCGCCTCACACTCCGAGAAACGAGGATTACTAAATACAGCATTGCGTACTGGGCAGTCAAATTTTGAGTTCTTCCGTGATACTTATTCATCTATCGTTAGATATGTATCTAGGTGAACTATCTGTTGCAGAGGATTTAAGTAGCAGTAAAATGATGCTCGGGCACGATAAAGGCCGTTAAGGCAGGGCGGGTTTCTGTAGCGCTAAAGTGTATTCTTTGTACGCCGTACGCGGCTGCTCCACTCACCCCATAGAAAGTTATGTTTCTAGTGACGTCATGGGCGAAACATTTAATCCTAACACCAAGTTGGATTTGTGTCTGAAAATTAGAATGTAAATAGATTATCTAGGAAGTAAAACTGCTTCCAGTCGAAGCGAAAAATATATAGAGATAGTACTTGCAGTGCTGTGTGTAGTTACCGCAAGTAGATATTTAAAATGAAATGCACCGTCTGTGTTTCTGAAAGATACGCAAAAAAAAACTTTACTAATGATCTATTGTACGTTACTCTTGGTGCAGGTGATCAGTACAGAGTATATAATCACTAATCAACATTTGTTTACTTATTCGAACACAAAAATAACCACTCGAATTTTTTGTGGCGTTCGTGACAGCTTAACGATGTCAGAGCCGTGAAACCTTTCTTGTAGCACAATGGCTGTGTGTGCCAGTGGCTTCCTGATTTGGAATTTCGTAATTAACATTTTACATTGCATTGCTTTCACACTGCAGACGAATGTTACGAGAAAAATGTGATTAGTTATTTCCTTTATAGTTGTTCATTTGAGTTAAACTAACGTTAATATTTACATAAGACATCAGTGATGAGTTTGGTATGTGACAACGCTGTTGTAAATTTCAGGCACTGCTATCCATTATCGCGGAGAAGATTCGTTTGCGATTTGCACTTTCTTGGTGTGTCTGGAACACTAGTGTGTGCCGTAGCGCGTGTTCTGCACTTCATGATGAAACCAGAAGTGGCCACCAACTTACGGGTATTCCGCCCATCGATCGCAGCGTGCGTGGGTGGCAGCTCCACGAATCTGTGGTACAGCGCAGTGCGGAACAGGGCTTTCCCGCGTTGGTCAATATCCGTACTCTGTTGCTTCTTGACTTCGTGTGTTTGTTCTGCGTACCTGCTATTGTTTTAGGAATAGAAGCCTGCCTGCAACGGTTTCAATGGGGGAAGATGTTTAGACTGACGTGAAAAACCATATGCACACTTAGCCTGTTTATCGTAGTATTTTACTGACTAATTTTCAGCTGAGTGACAGATATGGCCAAGTCTTCATCACATCTCGCGAGAGTGAGCTGAAACCCAGAACAGTCGCACGGCCTAGGAAACAGTGTCTGTCATGTAATTACTTTTTATAATTACTTGTTTCCAAGTCAGGTTAAACAAACGGCATCATTACCGGTTTCGACCTATTACCAAGTCATCAGTTGATTTAGTAAGTTGGAAGTGAAACATGGGCTATGAACACAAGAAGGGAATTGCAGCTTATGAAGTGTGCTGCTACGGAAGAATGCTGAAGATTGAGATGTGTCGATTGAATGCCTCTTGAAGAGATACTGCATCAGATTGGGAGATAAGTAATTTAACTAAAAGGGGGATGGGTTGATTGGACGCTTGCGCGGGCCTCAAGGATTCTATTTGGTAATGGAGGGGCGCGTGGGGTGTGAGCATTGTAGGAGGAGAGGACTTGACTACAGAAACGGCAGCTCAACTGAGCGCACTTGTGTTTACATTGTGAGCGATTTCCGAGCTTGTTCAGCTGATAAGGAGCTATATAACGTATTCAAGTCATTTGAAAATGGCTTGGTAATAAGTCGATAACGATGCCATTTGTGTGAACTGAGGCCGAAATATATAATGAAAAATCAGAAAAAAACGTACAGAGTATGTTAGTCAGCCGGTGTGTCGGGGATAACATCACGGAAGATAGCCCATATTTGGATGAGTATGAATGATATGCTTAAAGAACCGACAGTGAATTCTAGTAATATTGCTTAAGATTTTAAACCTTAAAAACTCGAGCGCGTTATTGAACTGCCTCACGGATTGTCTCGGATATTACATTTATACGGGTTCTGCTGGTTCGTAATGCTGTTTCAGCTGTGGGCATATTCGATTCAGCGCACCAAGCGAGGTGGGGCTAGAGATTTTCGGGAGGAGGTGTATTCAAACAACCGTTCGGCCATCCAACCAAATAAGTTTTACGTCGTTTCCTTAAACCGATTTAGGCGAATGTGCGACTGTTTCTTTGATAACGCCACTGCTGATTTCCGTCTTCATTCTTGTCTATTCGAACTCATTGCCAACGGGAAGGTAACAGATTTTCCTTTCGTCGTGTCCTTCCGTACATTGGACGACGAAATTACCCATTTGCAAAGAATATATGCTTTACGGAGTACTGTCTTGCAGCATCCTTTGTCGGACGTTCTGTTGATACGCGTTTATAGCGCCATAAAATTAACTCAGTGCCCAAAAGTATGTTCAAATTACTTCCTGTCTTCACAATTATTTTCTTCGTAATACATACGTAGTTTTCAGATACCGCGATGCATCAGAGATTTCTGCTTGAGGTCTTGTTGTGCATGCTATGGCAGTTTTAATCAGTTGACTCGCTAAAGAACAACTTTGTCTCCAACATCCCAGTGTAGTTATTGAGTCATAAATGTGTCCTCTGAAGTCACTCCGCTGATGAATCAACATATTTCTTGAAAAGGTCCGTCGGTTGTGCTCAAGGCTCTCTTCCGTAAGTCGCTGGCGCTCCGTTTCGCGCACACTGCCAGTATGGTTGACTTGAAACTCTGCACTACTGTCAGAATCTGTTACTCTCTGCTAAGGCTCAGATGATGTTATCCGTTAGGGAGATAATGCGTACATTGTGGAGCAGCTGATATGTGTATTGCAACTTACCTTTACAATATCGGCAATATTGCCCATGTATTGCGGAAGATCCATACTCAGGGCTTTTATTTTGTGTCACGGTAGCGTTATGCCAATTTCATTGACATGTGCTTTGAAATGTAATTTACGGACAGTTACATTATTTATTATTATAAATGTAATTATCTTGTGAACGGAATTTCTCATTTATCAGAGGTCGCCAAAGAGAGACTCAGTGTGTGGGGACCATAAAGGATTTCTCATCTACTTAAAAACAGACTGTGTCATTGATGATCTTTAATTTTCTTGTTTCAGAGTTAGGAATATTGGCTGTCGGGCGTTGTTGAATATAGAATTGAGTCGTGTATAGTATTTACAAGAATTAAGAAATGACTAAAATTTCTAGTACATTAGCCAAAAACGACGAGGAAACAAGTCGTCCCGATCTGCAAAGCGAAACTAAACAATAAAGGCAAATTCTGGGTATTTTCGGTGAAGATAAGGGACACATGCTGTCTATTAATTGTCGTTCTAGAAGTGCATGGTTTCAGTGCAAAATACCATTTTAATTGTCCATGTAATGCCGTATACAGAGCTTTTCAGTGGACCAGACTTCGTCGTTTCTTGCCAGACGGCGGAACTCTTGTCAATGACTCCAGCACCCACGCCGAGCTCTTACGAGAATCATTAGGTGGTATGCTTTGTGAGGCGGTATCAACGGGGACTGGTTACCCTTTCCGACGCCTCAAGCTCGGTGCCTATATGCACTTCCGCTACATCCCCTACAGGAAGAAATGCTGTCGGCGATTGGAATTGGTGATGTAGCTGCTTCATAATGTACTAACTTTCAGAGGATGGAGAAGAATGTGGAAACACCAGATACACAACACTCTAGCATGCCAAATACGGTGTACGACAATCGTTGGCTTTCAAAACAGCTTCCATTCGTATGGGAATTGTTAAATACAAGTTTTGTATGGTTGTCAAGGGATTCTTACACATTCTTCCTGCATAGTACTGGTAAGTTGAGGTAACGATGATGGTGGATAGCGACCACCCAACGTTCTCTCCAAAACAGACCATAAAGGGTCAATAGAAATGACATCTGCTGGCTGAGGTGGCCAGAGAAGATGCGACAATTGTGTTGACAAAACCAGTCCTTAACGATGTCAGCTGTGAGAACAGGGTTCAAAAGGTTCTGAGCACTATGCGACTTAACTTCTGAGGTCATCAGTCGCCTAGAACTTAGAACTAATTAAACCTAACTAACCAAAGGACATCACACACATCCATGCCCGAGGCAGAATTCGAATAAAATAAAATTCGGAGTCCAAATAAAAGCGTAACATGTTCGGTGTAACAGAACATCAACAGTGGTGCATTCGTAAATATAGCATACTTAATACGTCTCCATTTTGATACTGACAGATTTTTAAAAAAATTGTAGGTTTTGATATGATGTAGGATTTACTTAAGTTGTTTATTGCCTCTTGTTACATTATTGAAGACAGAAGGATTTTTTCCTTGTTGTAGTAGGTTGTAGTAGAATAAAACTTAGTTTACCTTCACCCTTCACGATTTGTCGCTTTCTTTTGGTGCATTTGCGTTTTTTGTATTCATGTAAACAAGAGTATTCCTATACATGTTATTGTTTATTTTGCGTTAAGCATTGTGTATTTACATGCTCATTAATGTTTTCGTGTGTTGAGTACTGTGTAAGCCGTGAATGCAGAGTTTTTAAGTAAACTTTCGTGTGTGCTTGTGAAATTAGAGATGTGTTCGGTATTCTGCTTCAAAACATGTAACCGAGGGGAGAGGGGGGAGACGTTGCACTGGACATACACTGCACATGGCTGCTACAGTCTGATAAATCTGCTGTTACTGAAAACAGTGTATACAGCAAGTCACGCTATAGAGTGCAATGTCCAGATTTTAACGTTTCATTCTTATAGAATTCACTTGTCGGGGAAGATACTGAAATACGTCTGACATATGATTCAATTAATCACGGTGATATCCTCATGTCGACCCAATTAGTGACACACCATCGTTCACAGAGGGGTTACTGTAGCATTTATCTTCGCCGCCCGTGTTATATTTCTTCTACTCTGATTATCCTCGCACTCGTACGCACTGGACTCATCCTACCGTTATACACGATGATTTTGCTCAACGACGACAAACTGGAAAAAACGACACCAGAGAGACTTTAGGTGCAGAACAGGTTTATGGTCATGCGGCCTGAAATACGTTCTGGAGGTACATCAACTTGAAGTTAGAGATAAACTTATCTTCAACAGAGACTCTGGTACCAGCACGAGGTTGGCGGTCAGCCAGCACGGGGTAATCCAGATGACAGGGTGGAATATTCTCCACAACTACCACTGTTCGTATCACAACACATGCAGTCTTCATTCGCGCTACGGTTTTCTCGTTGGTTCGTCGCACCGGCCGTCGGGATACTGAGATTTCTGTCATTCACCTTATTCACAGACGAACCTGTCTTTACGAGGTGCGATATCGTCAACCTTCACCCACTTGTGGGCGAGGGAGAATTCCCACTGGCTGAGCCTCAATGTGTAGGTTGGTATTATTGGCGATCCCTTTTGTGGGATCAGTCATCCTTCCACAGCGCCACACAGACAGGGCACATACTACCCCTGCATGTGATCCTAGCTCCGCTGCTGGAATGCGTTGTTTTGCTGATACAGAGGATAATGTAGCTACTCCATGATGGAGCTCCAGCCCATTGCTATGTTGAGGATGGAGCTAAAACACAAGTGTGTGCTGTGTTCTCATGTGTGCTTTCAGTCATTAAACCTATACTGTCAAAGATTCTTTTATCTCCATTTTGAAATGAGTGTACTTTTCTCGAAGCGAATCGTCTGCTGTAACACTGTCTCAATTTGCTGTGTGCTTCGACGTGTGACAGGCCGGTATTCCGATGTTGCAGGCGCCGCCGGCCAGTACAGGCGCGAGCATGTGTCGGCGCTGGAGCCGCCGCGGTCGTCCCCGGCGCCGGTGGCGGCGCCCGGCTCCGGCGTGTCCGGGGCGGCGGGCGCGGCCGTGGCCCCCGCGCCTGCCCCCGGCGCCGCCGCCGCCGCCGCCCCCGGCCACGGCGGGCCCGTGTGGCGCGACCCCGCCGGCCTGGTCGAGGTGCGCCACGTGCACAGCGTGCAGCACCAGCTGCTGATGCCCGCCGCGCCCCACTCGCACTCGCATTTCCACCCGCCACCGCACCCGCTCTACCAGCCGCCGCAGCCACAGCCGCAGCCGCACCACCGCTACGACCTCGAGGTGCTCGAGCGGGACCGCATCATCAGGTAAAACCAAACGGAAAGCAGCGCATATTATCTTACACGGTCCAGTCACGTTAATGTGACCGACGCCCATGTCCGACGTCAACTTGCGATAACCACTCACAGACCTGAGGTGGCAACCGTACTAGTGCGAATACGTAAGGCATGTCGGGGGTGGGTGGGGGGGGGGGGTGTGTGCAGAAGATACTGCACATTTCGACGTAATGTGGGAATGAGCTAGCTCACTGGCTTTTGTCCCAAGGGTGGAAGCATTTTCGGAACAGCTAAGTTTGTAAAATGTTGGCGTGCCGCAGTGGTTAAAGTATACCGTGCATCACAAAATTCTCGCAGTATAGGTGTGTGGTTCGAAGAGTACCAGGTTGGGTTTGCCGTACTCACCTGGCCAGCAAACTACCTGGATTTATAAGCAATCGAGAATCCTTGGAACCTCCTCGATGCGGCTGTTCGCGCCGTGGATCCTCCACTGACGAAACTAGCGCAGCTGACCACGGCACTGCAGTCAGCATGGCTCCGCTACCCTGTCCATAGCTTCCAGAACCTCATTCTCTCTCTTCCTGCACATCTCGCACTGAAAGAGGTGGTTATTCGGAGTTTTGACAGGTGGTTGCATTAATGTGACTGGACAGTTATAGTACATCTACTGTAAAGGAATACTAAATATTAACAAATGCAAGAATTGGATGAAATCACTCGAAATACATGACTCTTTACAACGCTGCCTGTAACCAGCTGTAGGTTCATTCTTCCACTGCGTTAACAAAGACACTCGGCTTTTTTGTCACATTTCATGCAGGATCTGTTGTATTTGTTCATTACGTGCAGCCACTGAATGTGATTTGGCCCACTTCTCCCCCTCCCTCTCTCCCCCACCCCAGGGGGCTCACCACTCTTTAGTGAGTATGTGCTTGGCTACCACGAGGCCCCAGCCTTTGCAGCATTGCTCCCCCTTTGTGTGCTGCAAACCTACACTTGGACGGTCTCTTACCTTCTCAGACTTTGTCAGGTCGTCCTCTTGGTGCAGACCCTGCTTGCACATGCTTCACAATTCTGATCTTGATTTCTAGTTTCATTACAGACGCTATCTTAATCTTCCATTAACGATTACATGGTCCCCATTATTGGTTTTTGACGTGCCACCTTTTCCAAACTTAACAGGAGATTTATTATCCAGCAACGCAGGTCCCAGCCATTCGTGGATACCGGGGAAGAATCGTGCTGCCTATGACAAGGTGTCGGGCGGAATTTGAACATATTTTCTAGACACCCTATATAACAGACGTGTGCTTTTTAATACACCCTTGGAGGCTGTGAATGTTCGGGTAACGACAGGATGTTACCATCTGCAGTGTTTGTATCTCCCTGCCGATGCTGGAGTTTCTGAGAACATACCATTAGCATTGGTTTCTCAGGTCCCCCACATTACCTAATCTTGGGTGAATTCAACACCCATAATCCTGTGTGGGGTGTAACAATGGTCTCTGGCCGTGGCATAGACCTCGACAATTTACTGGCACAACTCGACCTTTCCCTCTTAAATACTGGTACCCCCCCCCCCCCCCCCAATACTTTAGAGTGGCACATGGAACATTCTCGGCCGTAGACTTTTGTATTTGCAGCCTACGTCTTCCTCCATCCATCCACTGGAGGGTCCATGATGACCTATGTGATAATGACCACTTCCCAATCTTCGTGTCTCTTCCTCAGTGTCACTCCCCTGGACGTCTGACCAGATGGGCTCTCAACTGTGCTGAATGGGTTGCTTTATCGTCTGTTGTCGACTTGGCTCCCTGCCGCTTGAGAGGCAGTCCAGAGTACAACTACAGTTATTCTTTTAGCAGCTGAATTAGCGATAACCTGTTCCTTGGGCCTGCCCCAATGGAAGACAATACCTTTGTGGTCCTCGGAAGTCGCAGAGGCCATTCGAGATCGTAGGTGGGCTCTCCAACACAATAAGCGGCCCCCCTTCGATGGAGCACCTCACTGCCTTTAAGTGACTTCGTGCCCAGGTGCACCACCTAATAAAGCGACGCAAACAAGAATACTGGGAACAGTACATTTCAACCATTGGGCCACATACCTCTTGTTCGCATGTTTGGGCTAAGATCAGATGTCACTATGGATACCAGATACCTGCGCGCGTATTTGGTATTGCACTGAATGCTACCTTGCTCACTGCCATGATACAGACCCAGGGCCAGACCACATCCACAACCAAATGATCAAACAGCTACAGGTGGATCATCAGTGTCACATCCTTGGCATCCTTCACATCTTTAACCACATCCAAAGAGAGGACGAGTTCCTATCGCAGTGGCGAGAAAGCATCATTGTCCCAGTATTGAAACTGGGAAAGCACCCTCTACAGATGGACAGCTATTGCCCAATAACTCTGAACAAAGTTCTCTGTAAGTTGCTTAAACGCAATCAGCATCCGGCGGCTGTGTTGGCTCCATGAGTCATGGGGTCGTCTGCCTCCATCCTGTCTACTACTGATAGTCTGGTTTCCCTGGAGTCTACCAGCCTTACAGCTTTTGCCCGTCTTCAACACTTTATAGCTGTGTTTTACACCTTGCAAAAGGCTTATGACACCACACTGCGACACCACATCCTTGCTACCTCACATGCAGGGGGTGACAACTTGGGGTACAGCACTGCTCCGTGACCTTTGTCGATTTCCCAAGGATGGTACCCCTTTACTTGTTTATCGTCGGGCATTTGCTGCTCTATGTGCACAAATGACGGACGCCACATTTATTTACACCGCCGGCTCGAAAACATCGTTAGGTGTAGGGAGTGCCTATATTGTTGGCGACACCCCAAATCACTTTCGGCTTCCTGACCAGTGTTCGGTTTATACTGCGGAGCTTTACGCTGTTCTCCAGGCTGTCCACTACATCCGCCGCCATCAGCGGATACAGTACGTTATCTGCTCCGATTCTCTCAGCTCTCTCCTCAGTCTCCAAGCTCTTTATCCTGTGCACCCTCTGCTCCACCGGATTCAGGACTGTTTGCGCCTGCTCCACCTGGGGGCGTCTCGGTGGCGTTCCTCTGGCTCCCGGGACACGTTGGTATCTGTGGAAATGAGGCGGACGATATTGCAGCCAAGGCTGCAGTCTCTCTTCTTCGGCCAGCTATTCAATCGATTCCCTTCGCCGATCTACGGAGCGTTTTATGTCGTCGTGTTGTTCATTTATGGCACGCGCATTGGTCGACACTTCCCCATAATAAATTGTGGGACGTGAAAGCTCTTCCTTGTGCTTGGACCTCTTCCTCCCGAACGCGCCGTCGGGAGGAGGTAATTTTAACTAGACTCCGGATAGGGCACTGTCTTTTTAGCCATCGACATCTTTTAAGCGGCGATCCTCCCCCACTCTGACCCCACTGCTCTCAGCTGTGGACGGTAAGACACCTTTTAATTGAGTGCCCCTATTTTAATCCGTTACGCTGCCGTCTACAGCTATCGCCTGATATATCGTCGATTTTAGCAGATGACACGCGCTCAGCCGACCGCGTTCTCAAGTTTATTAGTGCCAGTGAAATGACGTCAGTCATTTGAAGCTTTTTTTTTTGGGGACAACCAACCCCTTTCTGTAGTGGATTTTTAAGCCTTCCTTCTGCTTTTCGTTTCTCCAATTTTATGACTTTCGTTCCCATTGCCGCTGGTTTCCATTTTCGGTTTTTTACTGTTTCCTAAGTCACGGACCGGGCGCTAATGACCATAGCAGTTTTGCGCCCTAAAACCAAAACAAAACAAAAAACATGCATGGGGTCTCCGGAGTCCGCTCCCAGATTTTGTCCAGGAGTTCCTGTCGCACCATATCTTCCAGGTACGAGTTGTTGCTTCCCACAGTACCCCACCCCCTTATCCAAGAGAATGGGTGCTACAGGGCCCTGTCCTGAGTGTCCCTTTTTCCTAGTAGGCATCAATGGTCTAGCAACAGCTGTGGGGTCCTCATTATGACCCTTGTTGTATGCTCATAACTTTTGCCTCTACTGTTCTTCGTCTAGCCTGGAAGGTGCCATACCAAAGGGGCCGGCATGGGCCTCACCCATGATTTTCGATTTTCCGTCTCCAAGACTCGCGTCAATAACTTCTTTTAACGTTGACCTCGATGACCAGCTACTCAGTGTGGTGGAGATCTATCTTTTAGGTCTGGTCTTTGATTCTCAGTTGACATTGACTCCCATCTTAGCTAGCTTAAGCGAAAGTGCTGACTGCACCTTAATACACTTTCGTTGCCTGAGTAACACCAGCTGGGGTGCAGATCGCACTACCCTTCTGCAGCTTTGCAAAGCCCTGATAGACTCCTGCCTTGATTATGAGGGTCTGGCGTACAGTGAGGCATCGCCCCCAGCATTGTAGATACTGGATCCGATACAGCACTGCCGGGGGTTTCACTTGAGACGAATCTTTTGAACTAGCCCTTTGAACAGCTTGCACGTGGAGGTTGGGGTCGATCGATTATGGATCTGGCGCTGACAACAGCTTGTTATTACCATGTATCCGGTTGATACTGACTATATTATACTTAAGTGGGTGTTTTGAGCCGGAGCGTAGTTTATTGTAAAGCAGCTGATAATTAAGTCTATTGTGTGGCAAACGTGTCCTAACAATTTGTGACGTAAAATAGTAAACACTTTCACACTATGTGCGCTGTTTCTGTGACTCTCATGTTGCGCATGTTAATCACTCGAAGTTTCTGTTGGCCGAAACGCTGAAGTTCTTTACTGTCTTGGCTACCCAACTTCACATCACGCTTAAGAATCCAAACTACCGTCTCCTGTTTCCAAACATGGTAATCCATCTTCCACAGTAGCACCCCCGATCAAGGATTACGATAACAATATGCACCCTGTCTATGTTCTCTTCCACCTCTCCTCTGAATCCGCTCCTATACATCTCTGTGGTGCATCACTCAACCACAACTTCTTGACCTATGACAAGATCTGAAAGACTCAATTTCCTCCCGAGGTCTCCACTGCCATTTTTTCTCCATCCTTGGCGCATCCCAGGGTTCAGAAGTAGTCTACAATTGATGGCTTGGTGGTGACTGGTCGTGTAGGCTTTTCTTATACTTTTGTGGAACATGCTGAACTGCTCTCCTTGTTGGCTGGCTGTAGTGTTACCACTGTGGAGTTGGTAGCCATTTCTTGAGCTATTGATCACATCCGTTCCTGCACTAGTGGGGTGCTTTCTCACCTGCAGCTAGTCCTTGAGCAGTTCGCAAGCTCTCGTGCTGCCCTCGCCATCTGTTGGTCATTGCTATCCAGGATTCCCTGTATATTCTTGAACAGTGTGGACGCTCAGCGACTTTCGTCTGGACAAGGGGCAACATAGAGATCCCAGGGAATGGACTCACTGATACCGTGGTCAAACTGGGTCTTATTCCCAAAATTCGACTTCAGACGTGAGACTCTCCAGGATGTACCTGCCGACTTAAAAATGGCGCTGTAATCGTTAGAATCTTCCCTAATCGCCTTGGGTCGCAGGGCCGTTTCCAAATGTCCATGTGCATGATTTGATTTTCTGTGCGAGAGAACTCCAAATAAAACGTAGAGAACAGCAACAATCTCCCTTCGTAGCTTTGTATGACCTGGATAAAGCTACATTATCTGTATGTACTTAGACGATTTTGTTGTCCTCGTCATTTCTGTAATCCTGGCCAGGCCGTTGACGATCGCATGGTTGGGCACTCGGTCATTCACATAATTTATTTAAATCTGTAACGATTACTGCTGGGCTGCATACTATATGCTCACAATAACTTCGCACTTAACGCTGTGGATCCCGGGAATGCAGGAATCTGTTGGAATTGGTCAGTATTGATTTGGTTCCACTCGGTGCCAGCTTCAGTCAGCAAATAATGTCGTACACAGTAACATTTTACGTAGTTTTCTACAATTTGTGGCAAAAACATTTCAGCGATCGTAATCTACGCGTGTCACCTTTGATTTGGTAGTACTACAGTTGCGTGTTTCTTCCAAACGCCGCCTTGAGTAGTATGTGAGAGGGGCAGAGAAGGGTTTCACCCACTCCTCCGCGTGAAGTCTCAAGTTGTATTTCGCACATAGTATTTGCGCCCTTTCTCTTCGCCCTTTACTTGTCAGCTATTCCATACGTAATGAGATCCAGACCGGGTGTTGAGTTTGGATATCTTTTCGGCGGAGGCCTCCTTAATTTTCATAGGCTTAGTTAAAAAAAAAAAACTTCTACGATCCCAAAAATGACTTGAACTGCTGTGTGTAGATTACGCTGCAACATCCGTCCTCTCACCAGAATAGCTGCAAGAGGCAGTAAACCAATAAAAGAATACATACTCGTAAAACAGATTGTAACTCTACATTGATTTTCTTTCAAAACCAAGTCCTTGTACCAAGGGTAATCCTTTAAATTTACATCTTTGTTTACTTCCCATATGTGGGTTGCAGCCTATCTAAACACTGTGCCTCTGAACGAATCTTAGACAGGAAATGTGTACAACCGGCACTCTTTGGAAAAACGACACATTGAGTCTTCAGTTATAAAGATCTGATCGTGCACCTAAAACTCATGCTGTATAAGGTGATTTAAGCGCTATTACGAAGCTGTGAAACTTGGACACTGTACAGCCAAGACTGTAAGGAACTTCAGCGTTTCGGTCAACAGAAACTTCGAGTGATTAACATGACCAACATGAGAGTCACGGAAACACCGCACATAGTGTGCAAGTCTTTACTATTTTACGTCAGCTGAAATTGTTAGGACACGTTTGCCATACAATAGTCTTAATTATCAGCTGCTTTACAATAAACTACGCTCCGTCTAAAAACACCAACTGTAATATAATATAGTCAGTATCAACCGGATACATGGTAATAACTTATAGTTACCTAGACGAACTGTTGTCCCTAGATCAGTGTGATACAGCCTAAAATTAAGAATGGTTGTTGTATTTAGTGTTGCTTGCTACGTATATGTGCTGTTGGTAAGTTAGAGTGAACGCATTCGGCGACGCTCAGCAATGTGCGCCTCATTTGGATTTGGCTTTGAAAGCCGGCGAGCGACTGCGCAATTCCCGATTGAGCGGCGGAGAATAATTCCCAATTGAGCAAGGGCAGCCTGTTAAGTGATGGCTGTCCTCTATTGTAGCACGACTGAAGGTTGTGCCACGAGAGCCGCTCCAGAGGTGCAAGCAACCGGCGCGGCCTTGGCAGCGCTATTGTCCGCTGCCGTTTACATCTCTGCCCCGCACACGCGGAAAGACGCTTCCACCCACCAAATCATATGCGTCCAAGAAGTTGACGGAAGAAATGTTATCAGTCATATCGACTTGTCGAGTTCTGTGTCGTCTAGTTTCCATTTCTGTATTAACATCGTCTCTAATTCCCAGCCGCATGAGGTAGCCGCGCGGTCTGAGGTGCCTTGTCACGATCCATGCGGCTCCCCCCGTCGGAGGTTCGAGTCCTCCCTCGGGCATGGGTGTATGTGTTGTCCACAGCGGAAGTTAGTTTAAGGTAGATTAAGTAGTGTGTAGGCTTAGGGACCGATGACCTCAGCAGTTTGGCCCTACAACACCTTACCACAAATTTCCAAATTTCTAATTCCCAAATTACCCTAGTTATCGCCCGTATTTTTAATTGGCAGTGAATTCAGTGGGTGCTCTTTCCTCACACTAAAGTTGGAAGAACGGTATCAAGCCAGACTTTAACCGCAGCAAGGACTACAACGGCTTATTTTTATAGATTTCGTAATGACCTATTTTCATGAGTAAATGAAATACAGTTTATGTTGGTTGTTTATTTCGTAACATAACCATTAGAATAAGTACATTGAAATTTGAAACACGGCTGTTGCTGTTAGAGTGATAAGAGGACTGAAGGATAATTCATACCCAAGATGAGTTCACTGGTTCAGTTCATTGTCATGGTAAGTGATGGGAAGAATGGAAATAGGAATTATAGTGAATGTTAACTCAGAAAATTTAAGTCCGTTGATGGCTAAAATAGCTGAATAAAAATCGTATAGGCTTTGTAATGAAGTGTCTCATGTTCTAATCCGTGTGATGTATTTTACCATAACACACATTTTTCTGATTCAATAATTTGTTGTTGGTGAGGCCTTTATTGTATTATATGAAACACATGTACTTCTAAATTCACACAGATGCTGGAACTGAAGTTTGGCTATACAGCAGTGAGAGACACGTCTGTTGGGTAATGGTGCCTCTGGACTCGAAAACTTAAATTTTCTAGTACTGACAAAATAGATAGTATTTCTTCATATAGTTTCATTATTACACGGTGAGAGGCTGACAGTCCGTCGCGGTGAGTGTGAGGTTTACAAGGACCATTCGATCCACAATAGCGAGTGACGGTGCACAGGCAAGGTGAGATGCTGCACCGTATCACATTCAATCGAGTCACATTATTCAGTCACGCGCCGTGCCTCATCTTCAACACGCAAGAGCTTAGAGGCGTGACGCGTAGGGGCCGCGTACTGTGTGGCGTTCTGAGCTCACCGCGCGACGGAGGATATTATTTTACCAAGATACTCGAGAATCCGGTAGTCCTGTGGGAACTGGGCTTTGGCGTGTAACAACACCTGTCGATGATGAATTTGTCAAAGCCTCGCGGCAAAATCCTTTTTTAAACGCGAGCGTTTGAAATGTGGGTTTCCTGAGTGGGTCGATACGGTCCGGCGCCGGCTTCGGGAGGCTGGTTAGCAAACGTGTAACAGGCAGGCAGAGGCTCCGTGGTGATCATCGACTGTACAGATGAGCGTTTGTCGAGGACCGTGTCAATCGTGACTAGCGGATCATGATATATTCAGACGAATGGACATTGTCATCAGCGATTGGTGGTCCAGTAGGAGTATATAGGCCGAAAGGCTCCCGTTCCAACCGCAAATACATCGAAGAGTTATCTTGCAGTAGTTCGGTGTGTGTGTGTGTGTGTGTGTGTGTGTGTGCGAGAGAGAGAGAGAGAGAGAGAGAGAGAGAGAGAGAGAAGAGGAGCAGGGGGGGATAGATTGGGCTGGATGGGTTTCCATGGACTTGTAATGCTCCACAGGATAATGATCGACCTATTGTTGCCCAGTGTACCCATAGTATGCGTGAGGAATATTACGGTCCCATTAAAGCGAGAACTATATCATGAGGGAATAATGTCTCCAGTAAAATCAGTCTCCTGTATACATGTCAGCTTTGGTGCAGGAGAGGTTCGCATAACAGATCGAGATTTTTCTTCTCGATTGCCCTCCTCGTGCACCCTACTGAAAATGTATGGGCAGAGACGAAACGGATCACGAGAGAGAATTGGCCTGACCTCGTGCCAATAACCCGCAATGGCTTTGGAACGTCACCTAGCTGCTTGGAAGGAGGTGGTAGAAAATAGTTTATTACCCACCTTATAACTTCCGTTCCTTGCAGATTTAAGTCATTGAAGTTGGAGGAATTTGTACGGGTTACGAAATGGAGAAACCACGTGCCGTAACCTTTTGAGGGCGGAAAACATTAATAAGAATCGTGAAGTATTCGTGCTGTTAATTTCGTCATTTCTTCGGATTAAACAGGTTAAGGAATAACGCACAGAAATTGCACCCAGACAGTTATGAACCAAAACTTTCGCCTCGCCTACTAGATCGTCGATTATGCTGCTGAGCTACGAATGCATTATGCTACAGCTGCCGACATTTAAATACTTCTTATCGCTGTGGACACCGCATCACGAGACGAAGTCCTTTTACTATGTCTGCAGTATTGCGAATGACGCGGGGCTCTTTTCCTTGCGTCCTTTAACAGTCCTTAAGCTCAAAGTGCCAAGAATGTGTTATTCCTTCTATGTAGTGAAACTTGTGTCAAGATTATGGGATGGGTATACGAGTAAGAAATATAAAACAAGATCCGTTACAGCCTGTGTGAAGTAGATAAAAACGGCACTTGCAGTTCCGGTTCATCAGACTGGCTGATTTGATTTCAACATCGCTACGGAGTTGGCATTGTTGGCCGGGAGGCCCCATTCGGAGAAGTTCGGCCGCCGTATTGCAAGTCCTTTTTAGGTGACGCCACGTCGGCGACTTTCGAGTCAATGATGATGAAAATGATGACGGACACAACACTCATTCCCCTCCCGAGAATCGAACCCGGGCCCCCTGCGTGGTAGGCGGTAACGCGACCGCTACGCCACGGAGGCGGACTACGGGGTTAGAGAAATTGCTGTTCAGAGCGAGAAAAACTTAGTGCTTACAAAGACACAGCTTGTACTGTGAATTCTTCGGTTACATCGAACAATGCATTCTGTTGAGAGCGTATTTTCAACACTGACAGTTTTTGGAGGACATCTCTTTGAGTGAAGCGCTTGCTGTAGTTGCCGCTCTCGTCGCCATTCTCAGTGTTTGTGCGTGTGTGATCTAATCCGATAGAATGGCCTGGGGAGGGGCCCCGAAATAGCGGGCGGCAGAGGCGTGTTGTGCCGCCCTTTAACGCCGCCCAGTGACACCTCGCGACAGGCCGGCGCGCCGCTGCCAAGTATGCCGGCAGCCTGCCAGGTGCTTTTCTGCGAACAGGGCCGCCCGCCTGCACCAGCGCCTCCCGGAATTCGGCCACCGCACGCCTGGCATCTTCACGCACTGCGGCCGCCGCTTCTCGGAAAACCCCGCAGCACCCACCATCTCAACCCTAGTGCCCCTCGAACCTTGAAACAAATCAGTTGTCAATACGGTGAATTACTACAGTGATTAATTCCCAACTCAGATCTGAGTTTTGACGTAAGGGTTACGAGCTGATATTTCAATTTCCAAATTCCAAATAAAAGCCAATACCGTCGGGAATTTTGCCCCGCCAGCGCACATATTAACCATCTGGTAATCCCCCCTTCCCCTATTGAACGTAGACAATGGTCGCGTCACGAGGTGTCCACTGTCACGTCGCGAGGTCCACAGTAAGAGAAAGTGCCATATGCACTTGTCCTACGTGGATAACCAAACCGCAGCGACATATTTTTTCAATCTGTCGCAGTAATGCGGTACCCTGAGTGACAAATGAAAGGAAAAGGTGTTCTGAAAAATTTAAGTACATTAGTACAAAAACCGTCCCATTTTTGGAATTTTGGCAAAATTAGCTATCAAAATGTGCAATATTATGGACAGTGCCGAAAACTATAAGACACATCGTGAACAAAATAAAACCATAGTTTGTAATATTACTGTGTGTCTATTGAGTATTAAATGAAACAAAATACTTATAATGTATATCAACATTGCACTCTAGGAAACCAGCATTGGACTTATCACAATTTTTTTGTGGTTTTTGTCCGCACAATATTCACATCTCTGTCGTGTTTTACGTGAATGTGGTTTCCTGGATCCAGTCGTAGATCTGTGCTCCCTCGTACTCACGTCAGTCTGCTTCCTTCTGGTTCTCTGCGTTTCGGTCTCGATCCTGGTTTCTTCGAAAAGTACATCACTTTACTCTGTTGGACATCGAAAAGTGAGAGCTTTGGGTTAGCAATTTGGTACGCACGCCATGTATTTACCATGCAGACATCATCTGGGTGAATAATGGCCAGCATCACCACTCCCTTTATCTTATCCTCGTCCTGAGAAACGATATCTCCTTGTCCAGTACAACAACGTTACACATTTGGGCCTTATATTCTTCGACGAATAGTGTAATTTGTACCTGCACAAGCTATTTTGTCGTCCCTTCATCTCACTACGAGAACTTCAATCTGTTTGTCAAACATGTAGTCACTGAATCCTCATTCCTGCTGGTTTTGTTATTTCATCTGCATTGGGTGAAATAATAACGAATATTAAGTCATCAGCCTCATGTTCATTCAATACATAACTCTCCAGCTCTGCTAAAACTTCTTGAATGTAAGACCATGTGGGATGTTTTATTTCTTGGCATTATAAAATGTGAAAAGGATTAGTTCACTTTACCTGCTAAGCCTAGAGGAAATATCATACAATTTAAAGAAAGTAGATCTCAAAAACGTTAGTACGTTTTGTGTAGAGTGTATATGATTGAATACAGTAATACCGCACCTCAGCACAGTAGTGATAATATAACATTTGAGGAATTATATGACCTGGCATGCTCACGAGGTGTTGTCTTCGATTCATGTTAAAAATATTTAATTTTGTTTTAATATCTTCATTTCTAATTACAGGAACTACATCTGATATTTGAGTTTTGTTTTGCTTGTGGTAACCCACTCTTGTTTCCTCAGGACAAGACAGAAGCGGCCATCACTTCATAGAATTACATGGTGGTCTTTTTTGTTCTTTATGGGCCTATGTTCTGTTAATGATACCAGAGATAGCATAGAATTTGTGTATTTTGTTTTCAATGTAAGCCTGACAGAAGTTTATAATTGTATGTGTTCCTTGTTAACCATCTACGTGGCCGCACGCCCATTCACGAATTTGCAGCGGTTTTTATTTAGTTCCATGATCAGATGCCTTAGTGCCGACGCACTCTGTCAATTATACTAAGGGGCAAAGCAGATTGTGCTACCTGTCTGTGAATCGTGTTAACCGCGATGTAAGTTCATTCGTGTTTTAACTTGCTCTGTGTGCTAAGGACGATACCTTTTGTTTTTGTTTATACCTGAATATCCGCGTGGTCTAGTGCGCCTTGTCACGGTCCGTGCGGCTCACCACGTCGGAGTTCAGAGTCCTCCCGCGTGCGTGCGTGTGCGTGTGTGTGCGTGTGCGTGTGTGTGCGTGTGTGTGTGTGTGTGTGTGTGTGTGTGTTTTGTCCATAGCGTAAGTTAGTTTAAGTTAGACTACGTAGTGTGTGGGCTTAGTGACCGATGACCTCAGCAGTTTGGTCCCATAAGACCTTACCACAAATTCGATTATTCCAGAAAAACTAGCCCGGCATTTGTCAAAATTAATTTCGTTGAAGAAAAAACTCACACAAAACTCACATGCAGGTTGACATCTGTAAAACACCGATGCCTGTAACACAGTGTGCTGACCCACCCGAATCTGCTACACAGTGTCTCGTACCCATACAGTGAACATTAGGTCATATGGGCAGGAAGAAATCCAGATTGATTTAATTTCCTCAAACTATATTTATAGTGCTACCTTTTGGACTCCTTCAATAATTACGGATCTCTGCAGTGGCGTTGATTATCAGCAGTAGTTTCGTCAATACCACTGTTGATTTGGTGCAGTTCTCATGTATGTTTATAGCCAAATGTCGTCTTTCCTCGTGTATACAACAACTTAACCGGTCTGCTTATACAGGATGTCCATAAATTAACATATCAACTTACCTTTAAAAACCTTAAAACTAGAGATTATAAATGGTTTTCAACATGTTATAACTCATAAGGTTTCTTTTACCTTTAAAGTTACACAATTTTTGACGCAAGATGTCCGTCAATTTCTATATATTTTTCCGGATAGGTGGATTTGACGAAATGGTCCAATTCGGTGGCCGCCACGATCCGTCAACCCCACGCCACTAGACCTCTTCCTTTGGGGGTTTTGTGAAGGACCTGGTATACCGAACCAAGGTTAGAGACCACGGACTTGAAGACGCGCATTCACAGTGCTTTTCAACACCATGGGGATCTGCAACCGCGCGTGGAGAGAAATGGAATTCCAACTAGACATTATCCGTTCAAATAAGGATGCACACTATGATGCGTATCATTGATTGAGGAAAGAAAACTTTGAGTTAGCAAAGGACTTGGAAGAGCAATTGAACGGAATGGACAGTGTCTTGAAAGGAGGATATAAGGTGAACATCAACAAAAGCAAAACGAGGATCATGGAATGTAGTCGAATTAAATCGGGTGATGCTGAGGGAATTAGATTAAGAAATGAGATATTTAAAGTAGTAAAGTAGTTTTGCTATGTGGGGAGCAAAATAACTGATGATGGTCGAAGTAGAGAGGATATAAAATGTAGATTGGCGATGGCAAGGAAAGCGTTTCTGAAGAAGAGAAATTTGTTAACATCGAGTATAGATTTAAGTGTCAGGAAGTCGTTTCTGAAAGTATTTGTATGGAGTGTAGCCATGTATGGAAGCGAAACATGGACGATAACCAGTTTGGACAAGAAGAGAATAGAAACTTTCGAAATGAGGTGCTACAGAAGAATCCTGAAGATTAGATGGGTAGATCACATAACTAATGAGGAAGTATTGAATAGGATTGGGGAGAAGAGAAGTTTGTGGCACAACTTGACCAGAAGAAGGGATCGGTTGGTAGGACATGTTCTGAGGCATCAAGGGATCACCAATTTAGTATTGGAGGGCAGCGTAGAGGGTAAAAATCGTAGAGGGAGACCAAGAGATGAATACACTAAGCAGATTCAGAAGGATGTAGGTTGCAGTAAGTATTGGGAGATGAAGAAGCTTGCACAGGATAGAGTAGCTTGGAGAGCTGCATCAAACTAGTCTCAAGACTGAAGACCACAACAACGCCATCATATCACATGCTGAAAACTTTTTGTTAATATTTAGTACAGTTTTAAAGATTTAAAGTATTAAGTTGTACAGAAAATTTATAGTCACCCTATATATTCACACCCAGGCCTGATCCTGCGATTCTGTAAACTACAATTTTTAGCAACCGCTCTCCTTCCTGTTAAGTTTTTTATTAGGATTTTTTCCCTCGCTGACTCGTTGCAGGATGTCTTTCATTTCTTAAGCGATCAACCCATCGGATCAGCAGACTCTTGTAACACCACATTTTCAATGCTATCAGTCTTTTCCATCCTACTGACTGCCCGCGTTCCGCACCCATACAAATACAAATATTGATTTTCGTACATCATTTCCTGGTCTCGAAGTTTTTTTCTTTAATGTTACCAATTTCTGATTTTTATGGAAGCTCTGTTGTGTTTAATCGTTGCTACTGAGTATTTTTGACGTTGCCTCTTAATCTAATCTATTTCGTTTCTTGGAAAGCAACATCCAACCCTTTGCGTCTTATCAAAGTAAAGGATTACTTTCGTGTTTTTGTTGATGTGCGTGTTACTGTCACCAACTTGCACCCGATTTAATCCTCGTTTCATTTTGTCGGCCACTGTTCCTTTGCAGAACTTAAAAAGTAAAGGCTTTAGGAGCACCTGGTGACCGGATTTATTCAAAATACATCGACGTGCTGTGGAAAAGGTGACAGTGGATGAAAGAAATACCGTACAGCCCGTGGCGCGGCATAATGAGAGGGGGAGGAGTTTTTGGAAGAGCTCCGTGAATTGGTGGTGGGGGGGGGGGGGTGTTGGGGTTGGTACAGCCCGCATCAACAGGTTGGCGGCTGCTGGCTCCCGGGACGGGCCAGCAGAGCAGCAGCAGCTATTGATCTAGCCGAGCAGCGGCGGCGCTCGCCCAGATCTGCTACCTGCTAGACGGCCCCACCTGCGCAATTAAAGGCAGCCGAGGCCTGAAAGCGGACTTTGCCGTTACGGAGCATGCCGTGTAAAAGTATGGTGCACTGAGATTGCATTTAAGACGACACTCTTTTTATCGTCTTTCTTTTTATTGTAAAGGCGTTCTTGACCATACGCTTCTGCTAAAAACCCCATAGTCGTATATTTCTTTCACTCCAGTGCGTCGGTTGTCCATTTCGTGTTGATAGTCGTCCTAGCTACGTCATGCCTCCTGGACCTTCCTCGACTATTAACAATTTTTCTAGAGAATTAATGTACGCATAAACAACCACAGCTCGCCTATTATATTACTGTATTTGTTTAATTTCGCTCGTTGCAAGCGAGCAACCTCAAATATTCAATGCCCTGATGGCAACTAGATAGAGGTTTAACGAACCGCTCGGGAGGATCCTTGGCACTAAGTGGTGCGTTAGTAGTTGCCTTAACCTCACATATTTCTACTATATGACTAACCCAACTCAACCATTCCTTCTTTAACACTGTGACTACGTGATCGTGTTCTACACTCAGTCATTTTTCTAGTCCTCTTTTCTCTGTTATCATCATAGATTTCACTTCGACAGTTTTCCTTTCGAATATAAAGTAGTAGTTAACATCCTTTTCACTAAATGTTAAAGCTTCACGCCCATAAAATTATACTGCCTTGTTAGATTGATATACGGGTATTTTGAACCTGCTGCAGCGCGTTCTCTCTCAGGATTTAGTATACCTGTAATGTGTCGGATAGTAGCTTGCCGGATGTACATCTATTTTACGTCTGTTTTATTGCCGAGACTCACAGGAGAGGATGCATCAATTAGTTATTTTTTCCCTTAATTGTCACCAGGTATTCTGTTTTGCCTCATTACCACGCACTCATTTTTCTCAGCAATTCTCCAATTGTATGTAATTATTGTGATTACTTCTGTTATGTAATTGATAATTATTGCTACATCATCCGCGTGGCAAGTTAAAAAATGTTGCCTATGTCGCCCATGAACTACTCAGTTTGTATATTTTGCTTATTTTTTCACAGTTCCACACAACTTCTTCCTGTTTTCTCAATTGATCTGTGTTCAGTTTATCAAGGCCTATCCACTGTGCCAAGTTATAACTAAATCTGAGGGGGGTGCGATGGGGAGGTTCCCTTGTGAGTGACTAGATGATACGTTGTATTGGATTCAACATAGGCAAGTCTACGTCCCTTTTCGGTGCGATGTCAGGCTACAAAGTGTGAAATTGTCACCGCAAATTCAAGCGACAGTAATTAGACGGAGGTGACAAAACTCTGGGAAAGCGAGATGAACATATGCAGATGCGTTACTATCGCGTACACAAGGTATAAAAGCATAGAAGGGTAGTGGATTGGTGGAGTTGTCATATTCACTCACGTGATTCACGTGAAAAAAATTCCGTAATTATGGCCGCACGACGGAATTAAGACTTTAAATGCGGAATGATAATTGGAGCTAGACGCATGGGACATTCCATTTCGGAAATCGTTAGGCAAAGTCAGGAATGTGCCGAAATACCATATTTCAGGCATTACCTCCCGGCACGGATAACACAGTGGCCGGCAGCCTTCACTTGACGACCGAGAGCAGCTTTGTTTGTGTAGAGTTGTCAGTGCTAACAGACAAGAAACGTTGCGTGATATCAATCAGTGTGGGACATACGACAATCATATCAGTTAGGGCAGTGTGGCGAAATTTGGAGTTAATGGGCTATGGCAGCATATGTCCGTTTGTTGTGGCTCCATTGTGGTGTGGGCAATGTTAACATGGAACGGAACTGAACAGCTCATTGACTGGAAATGGTTATTTCGGTTACGTGGAAAGCATTTGCAGCCATTCATGTAGTTTACGTTCCCAAACAACGATGGATTTTTTGTGGATGACAATGTGCCATTTCACCGGGCCACGATCGCGATGGGTTTGAAGAACGTTGTGGACAATTTAGGCGAATGATTTGGCCACCTCGATTGCCCGACATGAATCCCATCGGCATTGCAAATCGAACATGTCACCAGATTACCAACATGAACCACCCCGTGAATGCACTATAGATCCGTCGCACACATTATTTTTCCCAGTGATCTTTACTTTGGAGAAAGTTGTTCTCCTCTGATGTGTGACACTGTTCTTTTAAGAGGAGCACATCTTACTTCCTCCGTCGTTTATTTTCGGTTTGTGTGGAGCCATTGTGGCTTGAGTGTTTTTCTTCAGGATGATTTCTGGATTGCTGCATAGACCACGATACATTCATTTCCTCATTCTTGTCCCACCACTTCTCGCCCTCATTCTAAAACGATTTAGATTCCCGTAGGATGTTCAACCGTAGATTCTTCCTCCATCTCTTCCTCTGAACAACGAGACGCATTATTGACATACTGTTATGTTATGTAGAGGAAGCTACATAATTAGCTTATATCAGGGGAAAAAGTTTGAAGAAGGTATAGTGTTGTTCTTAATTATTTAAACAGCCATTAACATAAGCGTGTATTCCATCCCTTCTTTTGTATTAACTCGCTTACGATGAAACGTATTGGTTATGACCTGTAGATTAAAACTGAAGAAACTGCAAAAAGATGGGAATTTAAGGAGATGGGACATGGATAAACTGAAAGAACCAGAGGTTGTACAGAGATTCAGGGAGAGCATAAGGGAGCAATTGACAGGAATGGGGGAAATAAATACAGTAGAAGAAGAATGGGTAGCTTTGAGGGATGAAGTAGTGAAGGCAGCAGAGGATCAAGTAGGTAAAAAGACGAGGGCTAGTAGAAATCCTTGGGTAACAGAAGAAATATTGAATTCAATTGATGAAAGGAGAAAATATGAAAATGCAGTCAGTGAAGCAGGCAAAAAGGAATAAAAACGTCTCAAAAATGAGATCGACAGGAAGTGCAAAATGGCTAAGCAGGGATGGCTAGAGGACAAATGTAAGGATGTAGAGGCCTATCTCACTAGGGGTAAGATAGATACCGCCTACAGGAAAATTAAAGAGACCTTTGGAGATAAGAGAACGACTTGTATGAATATCAAGAGCTAAGATGGAAACCCAGTTCTAAGCAAAGAAGGGAAGGCAGAAAGGTGGAAGGAGTATATAGAGGGTCTATACAAGGGCGATGCACTTGAGGACAATATTATGGAAATGGAAGAGGATGTAGATGAAGATGAAATGGGAGATACGATACTGCGTGAAGAGTTTGACAGAGCACTGAAAGACCTGAGTCGAAACAAGGCCCCCGGAGTAGACAATATTCCATTGGAACTACTGACGGCCGTGGGAGAGCCAGTCCTGACAAAACTCTACCATCTGGTGAGCAAGATGTATGAAACAGGCGAAATACCCTCAGACTTCAAGAAGAATATAATAATTCCAGTCCCAAAGAAAGCAGGTGTTGACAGATGTGAAAATTACCGAACTATCAGTTTAATAAGTCACAGCTGCAAAATACTAACACGAATTCTTTACAGACGAATGGAAAAACTAGTAGAAGCCAACCTCGGGGAAGATCAGTTTGGATTCCGTAGAAACACTGGAACACGTGAGGCAATACTGACCTTACGACTTATCTTAGAAGAAAGATTGAGGAAAGGCAAACCTACGTTTCTAGCATTTGTAGACCTAGAGAAAGCTTTTGACAATGTTGACTGGAATACTCTCTTTCAAATTCTGAAGGTGGCAGGGGTAAAATACAGGGAGCGAAAGGCTATTTGCAATTTGTACAGAAACCAGATGGCAGTTATAAGAGTCGAGGGACATGAAAGGGAAGCAGTGGTTGGGAAGGAAGTAAGACAGGGTTGTAGCCTCTCCCCGATGTTATTCAATCGGTATATTGAGCAAGCAGTAAAGGAAACAAAAGAAAAATTCGGAGTAGGTATTATAATTCATGGAGAAGAAGTAAAAACTTTGAGGTTCGCCGATGACATTGTAATTCTGTCGGAGACAGCAAAGGACTTGGAAGAGCAGTTGAACGGAATGGACAGTGTCTTGAAAGGAGGATATAAGATGAACATCAACAAAAGCAAAACAAGGATAATGGAATGTAGTCTAATTAAGTCGGGTGATGCTGAGGGAATTAGATTAGGAAATGAGGCACTTAAAGTAGTAAAGGAGTTTTCCTATTTGGGGAGCAAAATAACTGATGATGGTCGAAGTAGAGAGGATATAAAATGTAGACTGGCAATGGCAAGGAAAGCGTTTCTGAAGAAGAGAAATTTGTTAACATCCAGTATTGATTTTAAGTGTCAGGAAGTCATTTCTGAAAGTATTCGTATGGAGTGTAGCCATGTATGGGAGTGAAACATGGACGATAAATAGTTTGGACAAGAAGAGAATAGAAGCTTTCGAAATGTGGTGCTATAGAAGAATGCTGAAGATTAGATGGGTAGATCACATAACTAATGAGGAAGTATTGAATAGGATTGGGGAGAAGAGAAGTTTGTGGCACAACTTGACCAGAAGAAGGGATCGGTTGGTAGGACATGTTCTGAGGCATCAAGGGATCACAAATTTAGTATTGGAGGGCAGCATGGAGGGTAAAAATCGTAGAGGGAGACCAGGAGATGAATACACTAAGCAGATTCAGAAGTATGTAGGTTGCAGTAGGTACTGGGAGATGAAAAAGCTTGCACAGGATAGAGTAGCATGGAGAGCTGCATCAAACCAGTCTCAGGACTGAAGACCACAACAACAACAACGATGAAACGCGACAGAGGATTATCAGTATCATTTACATAACACTGCTGTGGAAGTCTTACCTAGATTGTGTGCCTTAAGCCTTGAGGGTAGCTCAGTGGGCATCAGCGGATCACCGATAGAAGCACCACATTTATGCTGCTGCGTGATCATTGTTTTGCGGGCTGCGTATTTTTGGATATGTGAATGTTACAGACAAGGAATTGCTATTGGTAAAGCACAAAGAGCGAGAACCAGTTCTGATAGGAACAAAAACTATGGTTCATTTCGGGAAAAGCAACCGAGTATTCGGCCATTGAATGGAGAGTTGCAGCAATTAATAACGCCACGCGTCTTTTTCAGGGATCGTCCTTACTGGCACAAAATCATTAGTCTTTGATTCATAGCAGCAGATGCGGTAACAACAGTTAAGTATGCGCAAAGCTTTTGAGCAAACACCATGTTACCCTGTTCGAGAGACTTTCATGGGGAAACGGAACAAATATGTTTAAAGTCCAGTGAATGATGTGATATCCATTTGCAAGTTTTCATTACAAATACTGTGTTCAGAAATTTCACGACACTTAAATTCAACATAGGATTTAGTTGGTAGTTGTAATATCCACAGTACAACTGTCAATCAGAAACCAGACATGCTGACTCTAGATGATATTTTATGATAACTTTTGCCACGACTTTGTTTTCCATGTAGTTTCTTTTAAAGAAATCTTCTCGCTTCTTGTGTATGCGCAGCTAGTTGTCTGATGGATCCTTTTGTCTGATTGAATCTATTTTCTACGACAGCAGTAACAAAAAGAGTAGTTACTACCGCCCATTTGGAGATAGTCGGGACACAGCCTTTGATGATGGAGAAGGACAGTGGTCGTGAATTTGTTTTGAGGACGAGAATGACAACGCCCCCCCCCCCCCCACCCCCCACCCCCCCCCCCCCCCCCCCCAATCGCGTCTGTCTTAACATTTTCCTCTATTGTTTGTAGAAAATCGACGTCACCGAATAACGATCTGAAGCCTTCTTCTCCCATACGTGCAATTGGAAACTATTCCGAGGTCCCGTCATTTGTCAGTGGGGAATTCTAGATAATCTGTCAGAAGGCAGATTAGCAAATGATGCTGATGATTCATTTTTCAGCCAGGAGCAAAGTTTTACTCCATTATTGCTTACTGGACACCCACAGCGTCAGAGAATAGTAGACAACTTGGGAACGTAAACGGTCGAGAAGGCTCTCCTTCCGTAAAAGGCCGGGCCACCGACTTTGTTCAAAGTGAGGCCCAACCTCTATCTCAATTAACCGTATCCGTGGCGTATTACGTTAGTGAAACTAATTAAAGCCGAGTAATGTCATCCGACGACACAAACTTTGTTCGCCGCATGGAGGGGAAATTGGAAAACTTAAAAAACAAAGTTGGGGAGATTTAAAACAGGAAAGTTGCGGGGCAGAGAGTCTTTTGAGGGGTGCGCCTGGAAGTTGTGGCACTCTGTTCTGCGCGCATTACGCCGTCGCTCGATAACCCGGCCAGGGCTAGAACACTCATCCGTAGCTTCTCTTTTCTTTGTGTGAATACCCGCCGCTGTGATAATACAAGGTACACGGGAAGCTGGCGGAGCTCCGCTAGGGGCTGTGTGCGTGCATGAGTGACAGAGCTATTATTTTAAGCGTCCTCCATTTGCTAGTGCCTGCGAATAGATAACAAGTAAATCCGATAAATAAATCCCTACCATTAGCACTATTTCTTTTCCCTACTTCAACTCCGTCACCATCTTCGTCGTCGTCGTCTTTTGTATTATCTCCGACTTTTTGCACCTCGTTTCCTGTTAACTGTAGAATTTCATTGATAACTTTTTCGATGTTTTATATGTTTGTACATGTATAGTTGAAATTTGCCTGCTTTCATTAAAGAGTCAATTTCATTCGATGTATATTTAATAGCCACGTCCGTGAAGGTAAAAGTTGCATAGCCCATAGGCAATCCAAACTCGGTGACTTTAGCAAATGGGGAAGCAGTGAAAGGTGGATTCCTGCTGCCTTAAAAGTGTAAAATTTCGTCTGGGGATAGCAGCCATTGAAAACTGAACAGTGCATAAGGATCCAGATGCCGGCGTCTTCCACGATTTTAAAAAGAGGTTAGTAGCGTCTCAATAAAAAAAGTAATATAACTAGACCAGAGTTTCCCAAAATGTGTTCCGCGGGAAGTAAAAAACTATTAATAATCCGCGCGCAGTGGCCGCGCAAGGTGCCATTCACGGTTTGCGCGGCCCCTCCTGCCGGAGGTTCGCGTCCTCCCCCGGGCATGGGTGCTTATGTTTTTCTTAGCACACGTTAGATTAAGTTGATTTAAGTAGTGTGTAAGTCCAGGGACCGATGACCACTGCAGTTTGGTCCCTTAGGAATTCACAGGTACACTATTAATAACAAGGGGTTTTTCAGAAGTTTAGGCGATGCTATTTTTTTAAAAAATCATTGTGCTCTGTGTTATTAGTTATTATGTAAAACTCAGGTAATTACTGAGTGAGCAGGTGTTGCTCATTTTTAAAAAAAATTCTATTAACCTTCAAATTAAGCCGGCCGCGGTGGCCGTGCGGTTCTGGCGCTGCTGTCCGGAACCGCGGGACTGCTACGGTCGCAGGTTCGAATCCTGCCTCGGGCATGGGTGTGTGAGATGTCCTTAGGTTAGTTAGGTTTAAGTAGTTCTAAGTTCTAGGGGACTTATGACCTAAGATGTTAAGTCCCATAGTGCTCAGAACCATTTGAACCTTCAAATTAACGAGTGTTCCATCAAAATACCAGCATTCTCAAACTGTTTGGCCAGAGGAAAAATTCGGGAATCATTGAACTAGGCTAATACAATAACAAGCCAGAACATTACGACCACCGACCTATTACCGACATACACCTTACGAGGAGTCACTGCTAGTCAGATACAGACAAGGTGCATATAGCATCAGTGAACGTGCTGCCCGTGTGTAGAATGGGGTAGACACACGCGATGTATCTTGAGTTTGACCGAGGGCAGATTGTGATGGCTCGGCACGAGCATTTCGGAAACTGCACGGCTTGTCAGGTGCGTTCGAGGAGTGCTGGTGGCGAAAGTAAGGTGAAACCATGTCCAGACGTCGTGGGGTTGGGCGGCCACCCCTCATTACAGATGCCAGACGTTGCAGACTGGCCAGACTAGTAAAACATTACAGGCAACGAGCTGTTTCGGAGCTAATATCATACTTTAATGCTGGACAGAGAACAAGTGTGTCTTGAACACACAGTGCAGCAAACACTCCTACCGATGGGCCTCGGCATCCGACGACCCATTCGTGTGCCAATGTTAACACTAGGATTTCGGCAACTACGTCAGAGGTGGGCACGTGACCTCGGCACAGGAGTTTATCGCAGTGGCAGAGCGTTGCTTGGTCTGATGAATCCCGATATCTTGTTCATCATGCCGATGGAAGGGCGCGAATCTGTAGTCTTCCAGGAGAATATGTTGCAGACCACGCACACCCCTTCATAAAGATCATGGTTCCCGACGGTAGTGGGTATTCCAGCAAATCAAAAGGTGAGGAGTGTGTAGAGGTTCGAGGAACAGTGTGGCGAGATCCACTTGATGTGCTGCCCCCTCCCGCCCCCCTCGCCCTCCCTTCCCCCCGCAGATCTGAATCCGATCCAACGCATTTGGTATGTGACTGAAGTGGCGTCAAATAGGATCTGGAAAGGCAAGTGCACTGTGGCCAGCACGACAGTCATCTATTAATATTTACTCCGTGTAGTCCCAAAAACCTCTGAAATAGTGTTTACAATTGCATTCAGGTCTTGGTTACACGTCGTCATCTGATCATGTTAAGTCATCCAAAGGATTGTGCGACATTTTTGTTACTTTGGTTATAGACCCTACAGGCATCATGGCGAACAAATATATCTCAAGTTTCTACTAAGCTCGAGTATATAAATCTCGTTGTTCTGATTTCTTCGCAAACAATGATGTGAGAATTCCACTTCTTTCTATGTAAACTAATGACAATAACAGGTTTTAATAATGTGATTTCTGGGTTTAAATATCCACGGTTGAAGTAACAACTGCTTAAGTAAAACAGTTTTTCGTCTCCCGATAAAATGAAAAAAATGGTTATATCATGAAGGTATTCTCCAAAAGAATAAATGTGTTTTATATCACAAAGAATGTGCCGGTTTCAATAGCAACAGTGGAAGTGTAATCGAAAGAACCGAGACATTATTGGCCATTACTTCGCTTGGAACTTAAATTAGTTTTTGTCTTTTTTGCGTGTCTTCATTGACAACTTCATTTCTTTCCCAATAAATACCCTAACTTTTAAAACTTTTCAACTGAGCAGGTACTTGGGTGGTAGATAAAACCTAGATAGGTTTAACCTTTAGGTACTGAAGCCAGACGTCGTCTAGCATTTCGTAATCTGTGTTATGTATGGTAAATAAGAATTAATATAGAGTGAAACGTCTTGTAGCAACATAGGTAGAACATTACGTAGGAAATCAGCATACATTGCACCATTTAGATCGCCATCGATTAAATGGGGGCCAATTATCCTTCCTCCCATATTGCCGCACCATACATTAACCCGCTAAGGTCGCTGATGTTCCACTTGTCGCAGCCATCTTGGATTTTCCGTTGCCCAATAGTGCTTATTATGCCGGTTTACGTTACCGCTGTTGATGAATAACGCTTCGTCGCTAAATAGAACGCGTGCAAAAAATCTGTCATCGTCCTGTAATTTCTCTTGTGCCCAGTGGCAGAACTGTACACGACGTTCAGAGTCGTCGCCGTGCAATTCCAGGTGCATAGAAATATGGTATGGGTGCAATCGATGTTGACGTAGCATTCTCAACACAGATTCCCGATTCTCGCGCAATTTGTCTGCCACTGATGTGCGGATTAGCCGCGACAGCAGCGAAAACACCTACTTGGGCATCATCATTTGTTGTAGGTCGTGGTTAGGGTTTCACATGTGGTTGAACACTTCCAGTTTCCTTAAATAACGTACCTATCCGGCGAACGGTCCGGACACTTGGATAATGTCGTCCAGGATACCGAGCAGCATACATAGCACACGCCCGTGGGGCATTTTGATCAAAATAGCCATACATCAACACGATATCGACCATTTCCGCGGGAAACGGTCCATTTTAACACGGGTAATGTATCACGAAGCAAATACCGTCCGCACTGGCGGAATGTTACGTGATACCACGTACTTATACGTTCGTAACTATTACAGCGCCATCTCATCACAAAGCGATAAAAGTGGTCCAACTAAAACATTAATATTTCTTTACGTACTACACGAATATGTAATAAAAATGGAGGTTCCTATAAAAAAAAAAAAAAAAAAAAAAAAAAAAAAAACGCAGTTGATATCCATTTGACCTATGGCAGCGCCATCTAGCGGACCAACCCTAGCGCCATCTGGTTCCCCCTTCAAGCTAGACGAGTTTCGTTCTATGTAGTTTTTTCGTTTGATGCTTATTTCGTGAGATGTTTGGCCCGGTCACTTTCAGTGGACCACCCTCTATATATATATTGCCCAGGAAGGGGACGGTCGCATTTCAGACTCTGGCAGGCGCTTGTTTACTTCCTCCAGATACTAAGGAATCACGTTCGCGTCGCTGAAGTGCTCCACGGACTGGGCCGCTGTACTTGAGCTACGTAGCACAGTTAGCACGGAAATCCCTAAAATAGCACAAGACTTGCAGGCAGGCGACATGTACTTGCAAGAAACTTATAATAGAAATGGGTAATGGGTAGAAATGCCTACCGATACAGTTCTACAATAATAACAATAAGCATGACTGTAAGGTGCAACAGTAATTTTGAATAAAACTTGTAATTAAAGTAACACAGTTACGCAATTAACACTGAGTTGTCATACAGATAACCAACAGGAACGTTACATGGATGTTTACATCCATGTACGTCCAATACAACCATCAAGTAAACCTTAGGCAGCCACATCAGAGACCTAGCGATGTATGCCAGAGGCAATATACCCATTACCCATTTCTATTATAAGGTTCTTGCTAACACATGTCGTCTGCCTACAACTCTTGTGCTATTTTAGGGATTTCCGCGCTAACTGTACTACGTAGCGCAAGTCCAGCGGCCCAGTCTGTGGGGCACGTCAGTGACGCGAACGTGATTCCTTAGTATCTGGAGGAAGTAAACAAGCGCCCGCCCGAGTCTGAAATGCGACCGTCTCCTTCCTGGCCGCCTATCGCTGGTGCTGTCAGCAGCACTGCACCAGTGCCTCACTTCACTCCCAGTGGTAGCAAAATAACTTTCGTCTGTGCTCATGTCGGAGCATAGCGTGTCACTTGCCGCCTACGCTGTTGATTGCCGTATAGGGCAGTGTCAGTTTTACGGTCAGTGAACTTCAGTGCGCGTCCTAATGTCTCGCATCGGTTCGTAATAGAAATCTACATTTATATATGTAACCCTTTTTCCCATTTATGGTTTGTGCCAAAGGGTACTTTGAGTACTGCTGACACTTCCCCACTCTCTTGTCCCAGTCGCGAATGGTCCACGGAAAGAATAATTGATTGTAATCCTCCTTGTGAGCTCGGATCTCTCTAATTTTAACCATAATCGAAATCTATACTCCTCCAGCCACATTATAACGTGTGGTCCTTTCGCTAGATATACAGGGTGATTCAAAAAGAATACCACAACTTTAAAAATGTGTATTTAATGAAAGAAACATAATATAACCTTCTCTTGTACATCATTACAAAGAGTATTTAAAAAGGTTTTTTTCACTCAAAAACAAGTTCAGAGATGTTCAATATGGCCCCCTGCAGACACACGAGCAATATCAACCCGATACTGCAACTCGTTCCACACTCTCTGTAGCATATCAGGCGTAACAGTTTGGATAGCTGCTGTTATTTCTCGTTTCAAATCATCAATGGTGGTTGGGAGAGGTGGCCGAAACACCATATCCTTAACATACCCCCATAAGAATAAATCGCAGGGGGTAAGATCAGGGCTTCTTGGAGGCCAGTGATGAAGTGCTCTGTCACGGGCTGCCTGGCGGCCGATCCATCGCCTCGGATAGTTGACGTTCAGGTAGTTACGGACAGATAAGTGCCAATGTGGTGGCGCTCCATCCTGCTGAAATATGAATTATTGTGCTTCTTGTTCGAGCTGAGGGAACAGCCAATTCTCTAACATCTCCAGATACTGTAGTCCAGTTACAGTAGCACCTTCGAAGAAAAAGGGACCAAAAACTTTATTGGCTGAAATGGCGAACAAATGTACAACTAAATGAAACTTTATAGCTCCCTTAATTCGTCGACAGATAGTGCTTAGCTCTGCCTTTTGTCGTTGCAGAGTTTTAAATTCCTAAAGTTGTGGTATTCTTTTTGAATCACCCTGTACATCGGTGGAAGTAATATATTAGTTGACTGTTCAAGGGAAGTACACTCTCAGAATTTTCTACGATTCTTACTTAAGGGTATCCCCAAAGTTACTTTTACTTCCGGAGATTTCTCGTCGTTAAAAATAGTATGCTGTGATCTATTTACTAGAAACTAATCAGTCTTGTCACAGAACTCGTCTGATATTCGGTTCGATCCCGTTTCGTTCATTACGCAACAACGCGGAATTGGACGACGACGACGACGACGACGGTGATTATGATCATCATCGGTACCGATATATACTGCTTTGAGTCTCATGGACGAACAAAGGGGGATGGCCGCATTTTTGGAGAGGAAAAGGTAGGGCTATAGGGGAGGAAGGAGGCCCATTTTTTAATTTTTCAAAAAAATAAAAAAACAAAAAAAAACAAAACAAAGGGAATTGGGTTCAACACGATCGTAGTTTTCAAAATCCATGTTGCTTCCTGAAGGGAGGTTTTCCTTGTCCCGAACAATAAAACTTGTTATAAAATTCTACGATGGTTTGATATGTACAATATGGGTCTACAGTTATGTGCGTTTGTTCGACGAACCTTTTCAAAGACGTATACGTCGCACAGCTGTCACTTGGCGCCTTCCCCGTCAATTACCGAATCAGTTAGGGTTCGTCTGACGATCTTTCATCCTCCGTACCCTCTCAAATCTCTCCCTTCTGGTCGTAATGGAAACTATACATAATGTTCGTTGCGTTTCGTAATAGTACGAAAAACTGGTTTTCTGAGCTAATAGAACAGCTTGTTACTCGAGCAATGTCGCCTTTGTTTCAGCATTCTCCGTTAAAGGTTACATATGCGTCCCCGTAACACTTTCGTAAGGACACGATCGACCGGTCGTGACGGTAGTGGGACGTTCCTGAATGTTACATTAGCCCAAACACGGAACGTTGCCAGAGAACAGACAACCCTACGGTATTGTGTAGGTATATGTAGCAGATGTGCTACACGTGGCCTTGAAGAAAGCAATCATCCATTGATACGCTCTAAACCTTGGTTTTACCTGTGTATTGAAGTTCAAATCACTTCTTAACGATACGTTGAACGTGTATTCACCGTGAAGAGTTCCCGAAAGTCCAACAGTGATTCTGTCGTCGGATCCTACGGGATTTTCTCTACTTTGTGTTCTATGATACTAGGTAAACCCTTGGAGGTAGATTACCAAGGAGTTGCTGTTTGGTTCTGACAAAAGAATAGCAATCGTTTGTGGACCACCGCAAGTTGTTAGCTGGAACAGGCAGAAGGCGTACTTCATTCGCGATGCACATTTTAGCGATTTTGACTGAGATGAACTCACGCTGCATTGTTCTTCGGCACGCCTAGGTAGAAGTGTGCAAAATATCAGCTAAGTGAAAAATCTGTGCAATACGCACGTTTATATATAAAAACTGACTTCGGAATTGCCCTTGGCGTGAGACCGCGTGTAAGAGATTCGTGTGTACGTATCTGAAGTTTTAGATTCGCATATGTCACTGTTCGCGGTGCTTCTGCATTATATTTCAAAAAATGGTTCAAATGGCTCTGAGCACTATGGGACTTAACATCTATGGTCATCAGTCCCCTAGAACTTAGAACTAATTAAACCTAACTAACCTAAGGACAGCACACAACACCCAGCCATCACGAGGCAGAGAAAATCCCTGACCCCGCCGGGAATCGAACCCGGGAACCCGGGCGTGGGAAGCGAGAACGCTACCGCACGACCACGAGATGCGGGCCATTATATTTCATTTATTGTTTCAATAACCCTTTGTATTGTGATATAGTGTGAAATTTCGGACATTCGCGAGTACCGCAATAAACTCTTAACAGTTATCGTCAGTTATAGGCCTAAACTTAATTTTGTCTTTTTAGAATTTTTAAGAACAGTAGGCCTATCCTCGTTCTCTAATTTCACTGTACAGTTCCGTGAGAAATGTTATTTTTGAGAATTTTTGGTCGCTTACAGAGCTATATTTTTGTAAGTTAACGGTATGAGTGTTTCGGATACGTAATTTACTTCGTAGCAAATCGTACTTTGTGGTTCACAGTTCTTCCAAAGAATAGAGAACCCCAGAATTTCATTGTACACCAACGTATATAAATGTGCGTTTTTGAAATTGTTCGGAAGCTACCTTTGTCCTTTGCATAATCCACGAGCAATTTGTAGTAAATAGACGTGTGTGATTTAGTTACTGTAGCAGACATTCTAGCTAACATAGTGTTGCATCTAGTTTACCCTTAAAGAGGAGTATCTCTGTATATTATATGCATTTATCGTGAATTAACTCTGTTCGAGTTTGTTGACAACTATAGTTAACCCCAAAACGTGTTAGGAAATTCTTATACCGATTTGGTAACTTTTTAGCTCAACAGATTAAAAGATAATCAGCGGACTTAACTTATTGTTCATTGGCTTGTAATGCATTGCACCAGCCAAAATGCAGCCCCATTGTGAATGCTGTCCTCGAACACGGGATGAATTTGTTGATGTTCGTAAGCAGCTGGAAATAGCCCTGACTACTGCCAAACGACTGGCAGGTGCTGCGAATCAGAGTGTTTGAAGAGCTCCCGAGAGTCGTGTTACGGGCACCAGAGGCACTTCAAATACTATCCTCTCCTATGGATCCTGTCTTTTATGCAGAAAGTTCAGAATCTGTCATTCCTCGTCAACTTGACTGCGAGCGTCGTGCTTATGGTAGATTTAGGTGTCATGTACAGGGTGGATGGGGACCAGGGTGTTGTACCTATCCACCTAACCAATAAGCTTGAGGTGCTCTCTCTCACTGAAACTGAGCCAGTAGGACTCATTTCACCTGTTTTGGGTAAACCAATTTTGTCTGGTTGTAAGAGGAGGCAAACACAAAAGGGTAGGGTTCTGTTAACCGTCGGCAGTTCAGATGTATGGCGAATAGTTGTACCTCTCAGGGAAATGGCAGTAAGGAACAGACATGTGCACTCGCTGTGTATGCCTGGGGGCCTCATTCAGCATTTTGAAGAGGCGATTCCAGCAGCCATTGAGGGAACAGGATGCAACCAACTGTAGATTGTGGCACACGTTGGAACAAACGATGTCTGTCATGTGGGCTCAGAGGTCATATTTGGGGTCATTCCAGCGAATGGCATAGAAGGTTGAGAGACCAGCCTTGCGCATGGAGATTTGGAGTAGCTCACAATTTGAAGTATTGTCCCCAGAACTGATTGTGGCTCTTTGGTTCTGGGTTGGCGGAAGGACTGAACCAAAGACTTCGGAGGTTCTCTGACAAGCTATGCTGCGATTTACTGGACTTGCGTCAAAGGGTCGGGAACTGTAGGGTCCCTGAAATGGGTCAGATATGCAGCACACATCAGAGGCTGCTACTCAGGTAACTGACCCTGTTTGGGGTACACACAAGTCTCTTTTTAGGTTAGGCGACACTCTACCCCATCCAGATAACTGTAGGAAACTCGGAAGTATAAGTTCGAAAGGAATGTCTACCACAGGTAAGAGTAATAAAATCCTAATGGTAAACTGCTGAAGCATTGGCAATGAAGTGCCAAAGTTAAAAGCGCTCAAGAAAAGCAATGGAGCTACGTACAGGAAGTTGGCTGAAATCTGTAATTGATAGCAGTGAGGTTTTTGGGGAAATTTTAAGTGTATATCGAAAGGATAGGTAAATTGGAAATGAAGGTGGTGTATTTGCCACACTAGAGAAACTCAAATCCACTAAGGCAGAAACTGGAGCTACATGTAATATTGTTCGCGCAAGACTCAGTATCAGGAATTGGCATAAAATAATTCGATCGGTGTATCGCCCACCAGACTCATCTCCTGGTGCAACCGTAAACTTCAGAAAAAAAAACATTGTACATAAGTTCTCCAATCATACTGTAATCATTGGGGGAGACTTTATCCTCCAATAGTTAATTGGGAAAATTACGGTTCTTGTTAATGGTAGGCGTGATAAGACATCCTCTGAAACATTTCTACATGCCTTCGTTGAAAACTACATAGAACAGGAACCCCACTCACGATGAAAATACAGTGTGTTTGGAAAATAACTCCCTAGTTTTAATGTGTCCTAGAATCTGTACAAAGTGACATACGCTATTCTAATTTGTGGTGTTTGGTTCAACTCTCTAAGTTTGGCTCCCCTGCAGTTGGCAGGTCTGTTTGACCTTGAGACGGTCGTGCGTGCAGTGCAGGGCAACTCAACAACAATGCGTACTCCGCAACAGAAAGCGCAGTGTGTTATTTGGCTTGTGAAAACTGAGTCAGTTATAACAATGCAACGTAATTTTAGACGTCCGTATGGTGAAGAACCACCTACCGCAAAAACTATCCGTCATTGGCTAAAGTCTTTCAAGGAAACCGGTAGTGTTTTAAAAGTAAAATCACCAGGTAGACCGAGAGCAGGAAGAACTGCCGGATAGTAGCAGTCAGACGGCCAAGTACATGTGCTGCAGAAGCAACAATAATGGATAGTGTTCCGTTAGATAACAGTTCAGTTTTCGCACTGTGTTTATTACTCTTTAGTCGTCTTCGTGTCGGCCGCGGTGGCCGTGCGGTTCTAGGCGCTGCAGTCCGGAACCGCGGGACTGCTACGGTCGCAGGTTCGAATCCTGCCTCGGGCATGGATGTGTGTGATGTCCTTAGGTTAGTTAGGTTTAAGTAGTTCTAAGTTCTAGGGGACTGATGACCTAAGATGTTAAGTCCCATAGTGCTCAGAGCCATTTGAGCCAATCGTCTTTGTCGTGAAAGACTGCAGAGGAAATACGGGATTCAACCTATACTAAGTGACAGGTCAAGAAAAGGAAATTTCGTTTTCTTTCGTAAGGAACTAAAGGAATATCCAATTTTGGAGTATGTCAGGTAATTAATTCGAAAAACTGTTGTCTATGGTGGAAATTGACACGTCTAAAACAAACGCAGTCATGAGGGATTATGTGAATGCAGAAGAGAGACTAAGAGACATAGAAACAAATGCGTACAATAACAATAGTTATTACAACGGCATGTATCATATTACTGTAATAAATTGACAAAAGGTATGACGGTTCGTCGGTGTCGCACTCAGATCACACTTTACTTTCGACTGAGGATTACTGATACTTGTACCATGGTAACTGCCTGCAGCTCGATATTCATACTTCTGTTGTGATATTTTTGCACTTCCAGTATTAAGAGCTCAGTATCTGAATACTCGATGTTGCACATATCAGCGTTCTGGTCGGGATGCGCGACAGACTGAATCTGCGTGAAAAACTGCTCGTGTGGACACGTAGGCAGCTGGAATTTTAGCAGAAAATCGGCCACAATACATTTTGCTGCGTGCGATCTTGGAAACTCTCCTCTGCTGCGCAGCAGCCGCATGAATTCCAGCGTTGTGTTGCCATTCTCAGTTCGAATCTGCGGTTTACGTCTGACACGTTTTCCAGCTTAGATCCCCCGCCGTACAAAACGCACGTGAGGCCATCTTGAGATTTTGCATTGCCGTACACGAAAGGGAGTTAGTCTTCCGTTAACTATCTGTAGCGTCCCAATACACGGCTAAAATTAGCAAATAAAATGTCCAAAATACGGGAGCGACACAACTTCGACATAATGCTGCGCTCCAAACGCATGAGTTAAAAAAAATTCTTCCTCAAATTAAAGTCTGTTTTGACAGTAGCAGATTTAATCAAGGATTCGTTTGATTGCTTCTGATGTAGGAAAATTCTACAATTTTGGTATGTTTCCTTTTTACTTTCAGTCGATTTTTAGTGCCCATAAGGCATCCGTTCGACAGGTCCTGCAGTTCCTCACTTTCACCGATGATGGTAATATCACCAGCGAATACTGTCATCTGCTCTTAAATTTTAATCCCACTAAAGAACCTTGCCTTTATTCCCGCCAGTGCTGTTTCCGTGTACAGGTTGCACTGTTGTGGGAGAACAGCTGTTGATTTATCACGAAGCAAGGTGGCTGACGATGCAAATAAGCTTCGAAAGCCGTCGCATATAAGAAGTCTCATCAATAAAAGCTGCTACTGTTACCTATTTCGAGCAGCTGGAGTTTCCGCGCGCTCGACCAGCAAGGAAGAAAGGAAGGCCCGTCATGTATGTAATAATTACTGACTATGCGGTTGGTAGAACCCGAAACTATACTTTTATAGATACAAGACGTGAAATAGAATAAATGCTTAAAATTTACATCTTCACTTTTACACCGCAATGATATATTTGTAACTGTTCCTTTCAAGAGATGCAGCCGAAATGGTGGAAGAATAATCGGAGCCTGTTTAAGTTTCAAGCGCCAACCAAGAGCGAAGTCGCCAGAGGCGCCACTACTGTAAAATTTCTGTACAAGGCAACAGAAATACAGTTCAATTAAAATTACTTGATAGTTGTCACTTCAGCCGTTGGAGCTACATTCCTCCAAACAGAGCGCTCAACGTACGCCCGAACCGTTCGCCGTTGCCAAACTGCACAAGAAGTGGTTCACTTCCAATTCCTTGTACGGCTTTGTTTCTACAATTTTCGGATCCCGAATCATGGGTCTGACGCTTTTATTTCGTATTTTATCATTTATGATAACCACTCCAAAAACTGCACAAGCACACGCGCGCTCGATGACAAACATTCACGTTTCGTACGCAGGCGTAACCAAACATTACTGGGTACTTCCGCACAAGAAGCAATTCAGCGTCACATAATACACAGTTATCATTATCACAGAGACTGGACTGCAGTAGATTTTGCACAACATTGCTTGAAGCCAGATCTTGAAGGCTGCAATTCATCGTTGCGACTAGGTCAGCATAGTTAACAAATTAATTACGTGACTCACGGTTGTGGCATAGCGCAGTAGTTAGTGTATTATTTTTACTTAATTAATTGGTTTAAATGCATTTTTTTTATTTCTATTGCTGTTCCGAATTATTTTTTACCATCGCATTGATTTTCATATTGCCACTTATTTTTCTTCCTATCATTCATTTTTCGTTTGAATATGCCTGTGTCGCCTATAATATGCAGCCAAGTTGCAATGCTCATCGGTTGGTAAAGCGGCATCTCGTGTATCCAGTGTGATTGTTTCAGGTAACCAGCGGTAGCGGGAAATTACAGTTGGTTCTGTGGTGAATTTGCTCGTAAAGGTTAGCTTAAATCACAGTGAACAAACGATCGATATATAAGTCATGCCTCAGATTGTTGATCGCTGTTCTTTCGGATACATTGCAGATCACGAAGTTGTGGTTAGCTCAGGATATGGCTAAGAAAGGCATCATCCGCCCAGAGCCCCCCGCGTTTCCGACATACCTTGGCCGTTCCCGACATTGGTCCGCGTTAAATTTTAACAGCATTTCTGAAGTGACCCGCCGAGTGCGCGCGCGCGCGTGTGTGTGTGTGTGTGTGTGTGTGTGTGTGTGAGAGAGAGAGAGAGAGAGAGAGAGAGAGAGAGAGAGAGAGACCTACAGCGGAGCTGTAGCCGGCAGTCGACGTGATAACACATCAGCGGCAAGTGTCTGACGTCAACTATAAAGTAACTAGTCGGTCTCTACTAGATGACGCTTGGGGTGCAAAGTGGCAAAGTGGAATGGGATACCAGGGACACCAAATGCAAGATTTGTATACGACACTTATCACTATTAGTAACGAAAATTGACAAGGGTGAAAGCGCACGAGAGGAAAAAGGGGCGGGGCGCCAGATGAGTCGCTTGCGTGAAAAATTATTCCCGAACCGGCCCTGAGAATAATTTGCCCCTGCCATCTCTTTGTGGCCTAAATTTACAGCATGCAGGAATCGTCAACTTCCGTACACTAGCGTCAATATTCCCCAATTATCTCGTAAAACTGCATTGACAAAAACAACTCATTATTGTGTAAATTGACAACATGTCGAGCAGCAACATAAAACTACGTTATTACTTAGATCAGATTGCCTGCATTGTATAATGATAAGCGATGTAGGCTGCTGTAGGAAGGTGCCGAGTTCGATTTAGAGTAACCACCTCGTATTATTCAAAGCCAGGTAAGTGTAGAACGGGTCCCACTCAGTCGCACTACGGCAACTGAGAAGCCCTTTTATTTGTGAGCTTCCGTCAAATAAATAGGGACAGGAGCTGCACGGTATCGTGGTATCAGCCGTGGAGGCAGGTGAAAATACAGAGATTGGATGCAATTACTGCAAAATGCGAATTATACTCCTGGAGCCAACATTCACGTTAAGGCATACGAAGAATATAAATAGTGTATCTTCAACAATGAAACCAATGATTAGTTAATAGCAACTAAGAATTGTTGCTCTTGATAACGCTGAAGGCAAATGGCATATAAAGTTGTTGATTCAGCGTGTGAGGTAGATAACTGTAATGTGCAAACAACCGCTCTTTATTGTCCAAGTGATTAAGGAACTCAGACAGCCTAATGAACCAAAATTAGTTGTGCTGTTCTAGTGTTACATTTTATAATAAATTTTTTGAACCACCGCCAACAAAAGAGGCGAACATTTTTCCTATAATATCTCCAAAGCGTTTTTCTTGTTTTACGAGACAGTTGCATTTCATTCACACGAGCGACAGTGTGCCGCTTCACCGTATGGTATGCAAAAAATATTTCGTTATTGCTGACAGTCTACGGTTGACATGGTAATCAGTACACAGTCAACAGTGGATGTAATACAAACGTAACATAAAACTAACGGAAATTTAAAAAAAATAGTTACTTACTCTCCACTTTTAGCAATGTCACCGCAGCGTCACATAGTTTTTGTAATGACGTACCGCATAAATTATTAGAAGCGAAATAGTGCTCGCGCTCAATACACCTTCTTAGAACTTTTACCACTGCAACTGTTGTACCCGACCACCAGCGACGCTTAATATTTTTGAATTCACAGACGCTGCACAGCTTTCTGTTACGTTCAGCCAATACACAGTAAATTTTTCCTGTAAATGTGCCTCACGATCATAAAGGTGAAAGTGAGTGTGTTCTCGGCCGGTAGATTTATTTGCAGTGTCATGTTCCTGTCGCGTCGTGATGGTTCTAAACGCCAAATGTCATCTAAGCTTTAGTTTAGACGTCTAAATAGTCTGCGCGTGGGGAAGACAGCCAGTTTCCTTTGTTAGCTTTGCTTTGGTTCGTTTCAACCGTTTTTCTTGTAATATATTTCATTCACATGAGCGGCAGTGCATGCGTGCAGCCGCATGTGGCATGCAAACGATGTTCCATTATTGCTGAAAGTCTACGGTTGACGTAATTACAGCACATGCAACCGTGGATGTAACACCAACATAAAAGTAACGGAAACTCAAAAAAAAGTTTGCGTCAAATGTTGATTTGAAGATTAGCTGTTAGATACGTGAGGTAATATTGTTGTTGGAAGTCGTGAACAAAATTTTTGACTGTGATCTAAAGAACATCAGGAATATAGTGCAGGAATGCTCTTAGCGAAAATTTGAGTGTTACTAGGTCGTAAAGGAGTTTATAACAGTTACTTCAGTCGAATATGGTTTTATAAATGTCATAAAGCATCTAGTAGTAGGTGCAGCTGGGAAGGAAGACAAGATTGTTTCCGGTCGGCCGTATGTATTTTGATACATTTATGAGTGATTTTTATTAAGTTTGCCTCCGAGATCTTGTTTGCAAATAAACTAAAACGATCCGTAAAGAATTTACATTTTAGAATGAAACTTAGTTTTTCAGTACTACTAGGAGTAGTTTTTCAGTACTACTAGGGGAGAGCACAGCAGAAGAATGAGTTCAGAGATATGGCCTACTTTCTTACCTGACAAGTGACAGTGGTGACTGGGTTTAAAGATTTTCTTTCTGTCAGTGCTTTCATGGGGTCTGCCCGATTACAGAACAGAGAACAGTGAGTGTTGTTTTATATTTCAGTGTTTGACACGTGTCAATTTCCATGTTTCATTTATTATTTGCCTTTTTCGCTCTTAGCATTATTCAGTTGAGTTCATTGCGTTGCATTGTTATTAAAATACATTATTACGTCTCCGACCCTGCAATATGTGAATCACAATGAGTTTCCATGTACTCTGCATTGAAGTATTGTTAAAAACTTGATGTTTTCGTCAGACGTTTTCTTCGATTGAGAGGAGGAATGAAGATTAGGGTTCAACGTCCCGTGCCCGATTTGAAAAGAATAATGGAAATTCCTGGATGGAACAACACGTGAAATTAGGGAAAGACAACTACTCACGAGAAGGAAGTATAGAAGTATTAAGGAATAAAGAATGAACAAGTTGCAAATAGTTTCGTGAAAAAAATAATTAAAATTTCAATCTCCTTTTTGTCTTTGGCTGTCTCAACACTAGTTAGTTTATATATGGAACTAATTAAACTGTTGTAGTGTGAATAAGCTGTTAATTTACTGAGTACATCGTCAGCAGTGTATCGATGGCTAGGCGACAATATGTCATGGGAATATTGGGAAACGATCAGCGAGATCTTTTGTATTATTTTTAGTTTTCGGTAGACGATTTGTATTTTCTGATATTTATTCTTGCCAGTTGTATGAGTACAAAATTAATATCTTTAAAAGAAAACTCTTCGGTTCAGTATGCACGTATTTAAGATGTTTCTAAAGTTTTAATTACATGCAGGTTATGTTGCTATAGATAGGAAAGGCAACGTAACAATTCGTTAACTTCGGCTCTTCTTTTGTCATTGAACGGCAGCAAAACTTTGTTTTCGAGTTTGCCGGTGGTGGCGGTAGAGGGGGGGAGATGTTTGCCTGCGACGGCTACTCGACTCCAGTTCAACTTCCGCCAACTCTGGCAATTATCCCTTCCGTTTTAGCTCCCTTCAGTTCCGCTGACTGCTAGCACGAGTGAACAAAGCTCGACTGAGACTTGGCAACGCGGCGCGCCGGTCCCGTTGCGCGGACCTGGCCTGCCACCGAGCGGTCGTTGTCGCAACTAATTGCTTTCTCCGAGGGCGCTGAGGTCACTGCCTGCGATATTGCGAACATCGATCTATTGAAGATTGCCACTGTTAATGGGTCTATTGCTCTGGATGAGCGTATTAAATGAACGGTGTAGGTAGTGACTGTCGGAATTCTGTTACTTTGTAGGGATATTAAACGTATTTCTACGTGGGAGTTAACTCAGATTTGCGTTTTTGTGACACGGACATTGATGGATGTTTATAGATGAATGTATCGTAACGGAAAGGTAAGGAACGATAAACCGGTATGTGATTGTAATTGCGTCCTTCTGTTGTAATTTCTGCGGAAGCTCTTAAAAAACCATTAATACTTTAAAAACTTTGTGCACTGGATTCCAAACGTTCTCGAAGAAATAGTAAACATGTTGTCATTTTGTTTTCTTGGTGCTCCTTCAGCGTTTGAAAGTTATAACATGTATACGCGACGACGTTGTGTATATCAACATCCATTTTAACACAACAGAGATGTCACACTTCACACATACGTCATTTGATATAGACTTACGCAATATATGCCACTGATTGATGAACTTTATGCCCGAATACGGGTCTGGCAAGTGTCTGACAACTGTGTGTTTTTCTTAGATGAAGACCATGGTATACAAAAAAGGTTGTCATTTGATTGTCAAGTCCATAATTTTTTCTGTTGCTTATCACTTCTTTCACTTATGGCAGTGTTTGTTAATATGGAAAATATCGGGTTGCATCGCGGTTCAGTGTTCACATTAACGAATAGGTCAGCTTGAAAAGTCAAGTCAGATAACCTCTAAGTATCTGTGCAATTTTCAGTTAATAGTACTTACAGATAACAAAGATATGGGCTATTTAACGTAAAGCTAAATTTAATTTTGGGCCATATGATAAGTAACTGCGGCTGAAGCAATATATAAATTTAGTTAGCCTTTTTTTTTTTATAAAACTGATCCATGAAAATTGGAGCTGAGGGGCAAGCATGAACCAAATAAAACAGTTAAAATTTTGTCTTTCACGCCTGCCAACTTTAACGTCTTCTTCCAAAATTGGACGATCATTGTAATTATGATCAACACTTTTTTCATTAAGGCTGTCAGTTAGTGATTCGACAATCGAAAAATATTGACTGTGCCTGCATGTCTGCTGAATATTAATTCCGAAATGCGTGATGTAAAATAATGACTCATTAACTATTCAGTCGTATCTGTTATAGCCCTAGAAGTAGTTACGAAAATTTTCCCGTAACTTTGCGTCTGAATACGAAGTTGGAATGTAAAGACTGGTATATGTGACTGTCGAGTAGCAAGTAGTTACGGTAAAGTTACTGCGGTTGGTGGATTTGATGTCAGGAGGCACTCAGGATTTGATTTCTGTAGAATCATTTTAGTAATGTACACAACATTACGTTCTTATATTTTCGGTAAATATACGAAGTATTTGTGTATGTATTGCTGATATAATTTACTTCTTATCATTTACGTTAAGGCAATGAATAACTTCCTGGTCGTTCCTTTATAATTTTTACTTCACTCCACGCACAGTCACATCGTCAACATGAACCAACTTTTTAAAAAAGGAAGTAAAAGTTGACAAACCAAACACAACTGCATATTTCCATGTGTACTCAGATCATTGAGAAACACATTGTACTACATATTCAGGCTTTTTCTCATTCGCGTTTAGGACACAGCAAGAATAATTGGTTAAATGCTTCTGTGTGCTCTGCAATTAGTCTAACCTTGTTTCCACGGTCCCAACGGGAGCGGTACGTACGGCGTTGTAAGGTATTCCAAGATTCCTCCCTTAATGTAGGATCTAGAAACTTTTGAGTAGGCCTTCGCGAGATAGTGGTGACTGGGTTTAAAGATTTTCTTTCCGTCAGTGCTTTCATGCGGTCTGCCCGGTTACAGAACAGAGAACAGTGAGTGTTATTTTATATTTCAGTGTTTGACACGCTTCCATTTCCATGTTTCATTTATTATTTGCCTTTTTCGCTCTTAGCATTATTCAGTTGAGTTCACTGCGTTGCATTGTTATTAAAATACATTATTACGACTCCGAGCCTGCAATATGTGAATCACAATGAGTTTCCATGTACTCTGCATCGAAGTATTGTTAAAAAACATGTTTTCGTCAGAGGTTTTCTCCGATTAAGAGGAGGAAACCGACCGTTGGAGCTGAAATCCGTCTGCCAAATCTCCATTTTCAGAACCGATATAGAAGTGCTTACGTGACCGAGCAGAATCTGTATCGGGAAGTCTGTTAACCGGTAACCCAGTTTGGGAGTCCATCTCGATGAGATATTGGTGTCAACATTGTCCAGTAGCCGACTTTTACATCCTGCGGATTGAGACGAGGACATGCACGGAATACTTGAAACGAATTAGAATTGAGTGGAGAGTCGAGATTTAGCGGTTGGCACGTTTAAGAGGAAGGAACCCGAGGCGCGACCGCCGCCCAGTCGGCTGCGTTACGAAACCCCGGCGCAGCGGCAGCCGCAGGCCGCTCTCACCCAGTTGGCCTCTGCAGCAGCGCCGAGAGCGGAAAAGGCGCCAGCGCCAGCCCGGCCTCGCTACTCGGCGGCTGCGGTGAGCGCAGGTCGCCAACCCCGCCTGCCGGACGCTCCTGCACTCTCTCCGCCGCGCGCTGCTGTCATTGCCAGCGAGCGCACTTCTGCGCTGCTTTCTTGATTGCACTCACTAATTACGTGCTTGTGCTTAGGCGTCCGTTAGGACTGGCAAGAGGAAACACTTGGCGCTCCTAGTATCCTGGAGCATTCATTACAGACCTCATAGATACGTCTTGAAGTAATTTTAGTGTAAACCTCGTTTGGCGAACGATAGAGACAGTAGTATGGCTTTAGCAATTGTTGTAAAACTTGTTTGATTGTCGCAGTGTTGATGGAAAACTGGCAGTTCTTTCGAAGCAGTCCTTTGCAGGTCAGTGCTGAAATAGTCCTCATTTTCTCTGTGTCGATTCCTCACGCCACCTCTTGTTAGGGGTACACAGAAGGACCGACCCAACACATTGGTAAGCCTTCACCAGTTCCAAGAACCCCCGTCTCCTTTCAACCGGCACGCTACTTACAAACGTTCAAACATATATGAACATACTTTAAGATTATCACTTCATTACCGTAAGTTATCTCGGATAGTACTATTTTTGTGTGTTCTTGTATTATGAAATATCTCGGAGACTGATCCCTCTCCCCCCGCCCAACTCTCCTGGATACATTTCAGCGGACGACCTTGATGACATATTGGAAACGAATTAAATTAGTACATATATCTATGTGGCTCACTGGTAAAGTCCCTGAATACTGAACATGTGCTAGGTTCGATTCCTGCTCAGTCCTAGGATTTTTATTTGTCACTTATTGCTTCACCTCTGCCACTGTTTGTTAATGTAAAAGTTATGGAGCTGCACCCTGATTCGCAGTCGATATTAAACTGTAGGTATCCCTCTTGTTTGGTATGGAGGAGGAAGGAGACACACAACCACCACCTCCAATAGAACCACTGCGCTATTCAAACCGAAGCTCTGTTTGATGACAGCTTTACATTTTATTTGTGGTAAAAGCATATGGAACAAAACTGCTGAGGTCATCGGTCCCTAACCTTGCACACTACTTTAACACACTCGTGCCCGAGGGAGGACTCGAATCTCTGACGGGGGGAGCCGCATGAACCGTGACTAGGCGCCCAGACCACACGGCTACCCTGCGCGGCTGCTTTGCCTTTAAACCACTGTAGTGTGTTTGGTGGGCGTTTCGCTTGTACAAATATTTTTGCGTATTTTATTCAGCTACTTAAAAATGATTCTCTCTCTCTCTCTCTCTCTCTCTCTCTCTCTCTCTCTCTCTCTCTCTCTCTCTCTATACGCCGTAATCTCTACTAGCTTATCATGGACCCTAAGTGAGACAAAAGATGCTGCCAGCATACTGTCACCTGCATTCGATGAAATTATCGCTTGGAGTTAATTATTTGCGGGAAACATTGAACTCTTAATTTCTGCAGTGTTTACACTAGCTCGTCACGAGATCATCTTAGTTTTCCATCCGATATTTCGGTGCAGAGACATTTCTTAAATACTTACAGGCGGCCTCGTCAATCTTCTTGGGGGAGGGGGGGGGGGGGTGGCGGCGGGATCTCGCCTCTTTTTATATATTTTTTTTCTTCCTCCTCATATTCATAGCTTTTCGTACTGAAAGCAGCAAATTACATGAGCCGTTGAGTAATTTCTTAAGTTGCAGCGGTGAATACCAACTTAGCACCGAATTTTTTCTTACTTAAAGTAATTCAGCAATTTTGCCGAGTGGAGCCGTCTTACCACAGTACGGACGTTATGAAAGAGAACCGTAGATCAACGATACGTTAACCGTAGTCCCACTAGGCTCTTTCGTCTCCCTAGCTTGATCTGCGAGGTAGAGGTAAACAGTAGATAAGCTTTACAGCCCCTGCTCACAGTTGTTTACCGTATTTTATGTAGATCGCTTCACGGCTTTGCTGCAGCGGGATTAGTGGAAAGCAATATGTGGTGTACACTACAACTGGGGTCGCCTGAATGTCGGATGTTGCATTCGCAATCAGTTGTCTTCTGGCATTCTCAGTCAGTCATCCAATAATTTGTCAAAGCCTAAATTATTAATCAGCAAAATTCTTAGTATCCCGTAGTCTTCAACCATACCTTTACAATGATGATTTTTCAGATGCTGGGAACATGCATGGTAGATTGCGAAAAGTAACTTTTTGTGCCATATATTCAAAAAGCATCGGCAGTTCTAGCTGTATGTAAAAGATATAATTTATAAACCTGCATTTAGTATTTGCGCGCAAAAATCCTCTAAATAAACTGAAATTATGCGAAGGTTGGTACTGACTTTCAGTAGACAAGATTTGATACACCAAACACACTTTCTCACATATTAATATGGTTGATGGCCGCATCAAGTTCGCACTCAGTTTCCACCATTACTACATCGAAAATTTCACTATAAATTGTATCAATTTGGATGTTTCTCAGATGATGTGTAAGAGACTCCTGCTATTCGTCTTGACTTGAATGTAAATACTTAGCTCTGTACCAGCTGGATTCAGTGTAGTCATTGTATGACAAATTATCGATTCGTACTATTTGCGCTGATCAAAATGTTTGACTCCCGCTTATCACAATATTACTTTTATAACTTCCTATCCGCATCCATTTACAGGTATTAGTAATTAATTTCCTTTCCTCTGTTTTCCTGTTTTACTTATCTCAATTATCATAAAGTTTCATATCAGTAGCTGCTCGTGATTCACCTAACTCCACTGTTCTACTGTAACCCATAACTGAGGAGTTAAACTAATGGATTAAAGGTAAAAGACGCACTGGCTGTCTAAAGAAAACACACATTTTTTACTACCTATCAGAGAACTCGGCGAGATAGGTATGGTACGTTTGTTTAAGGTCTATTTTTTCAAGCTTTTTATTACTTACAAATTTTGGAAATTTGTTGTTGATAGAATGAATTAGTAATCATGCTACCTGAAAAAACCCTTTGTTTTAGTTTCTATGATGGACTCTAACAAGTTTTTTTTCAATTATACGGTTTTCCTACAGTGCATGGCAATAGGAATCTATTTATCTAAAACAGTGGAAACGAAATTACTGTCTGGATCCTGACATGGAGCGAAAGTCGAGAAACATAGTCAAACATTGAAGCCTGTAATTAAACGTGTCTTACTGCTGCCAGGACGTCATATACAGTGATAGGAGGAAAGGTACATGCTTTGAGGGGCGCTTACTGCTGCCAGGGCGTCATATACAGTGATAGGAGGAAAGGTACATGCTTTGAGGGGCGATAGTATTAGTGATTCTGAACAAAAAACTTCATATGGACGGACGTATGTCCTGCTCCGAATGGATTCAGAGATAGAACACATTTAATATCACATTTTTTTTAATAAGTCGAAAACCACACCATCCAGGGAAAATGTGTCACAGTACAAAATTAAACTATCTTACATTTCCGACAAAAATGGTCAATTTCGTTTTTTCTCTAGAACTAATGGTTTGTGCGAAGAGAGCGCGAGAATGTTTGAAAAACTCGCTCGACGCGCATGCGCTGTAGCTTACGTAGTCTTTGTCGGCCAATTTGAGGTTGTTTCCCGAGTTGATAGAACACAAGTATCCCGTAACTGTTCGTCTCAACTTGCTACCTCACATTGGTCTACAAAAACTACGTAAGCTACAGCGCTTTCGCCTCGAGCAAGTTTTCAACATTCTCGCCCTCGCTTCGCACAAACCTATAGTTCTAGAAAAAAAATGAGTAGGACCTTCTTTGTAGGAAATTTAATATAGTTTAATTTTGTACTGCTACACGTCTTCGTTGGAGGGTGCGGTTTTAGAGTTATTCAAGAAAAACGTACAAATATGTTCCATTTCGGAAACCATTCCGAATAGGGCATACGTCCATATGAAGTTTTTTGTTCAGAATCACTAATAGTATCACCTCCCAAAGCATGTACCTTTCCTCCTGACTCACCCTGTATTTCTGCAGTCGCAGTCGCGTGACTGGTGAGCTCGGAGGAAGGGGGGCAAGCTGTCCAGACAAAAGCAGACAGCATGAGGCAGAGATTTTTCACCTGCTTCCGCAACGCGCACAAGGTACCCACGGTCGTCTCTCTTTAGCCCGAACAGCTGCAGCTACACGTGGCGTATGACAGTGACATCATGCCGGCCTATGTGTGGCTTCTGTATAGCCAACGGGCCTGCTGTGCAAATGATTTCTAAGTCTGCAGACGGGACAATGGTAAACTGTGCGCACGTCTCTGTCGCTGCTGCTGTTAACGTTGATCGCCGGCTAGAGACAGTATTTTGTAGTACCAGTGTACTTCCAACATCCAAGGTCATAAGAGTAACTTCGAAACAACGTTAAGAGAATATGGAATTCAAGAAAATGCTTGTTGACTCATATACCCATTGCAAATGTTCACAGTAAAATATATTGCAAAAATAGACGGAAAATATGGCAAAAGCTAAAGGCAAGGAAGTCACAACAGAGCAGTTTCGGTCCTTGATGTTAACGTGCCTGTTAGATGAAAATGGTATTGTAGGTTATTCGTCTGAACTCTTGTTAATTCATCTCGAAACAGTTAGTGTGTCATTCCATCAAGAAATGAAGGCTTATGAATCATTTATGTTTTCCAGACGTTACGGAAATTTGTATCAGTTCCAATAAAGAAGCTTACTCATCTTCTATGAAAATATGTCCTGCTACTAACGTAGATAATTAGTGATATAAAAAAATTCATTGCTGCGTAAATTCGTCAATTTGTTGTCCGATTTCGGGGGATACGGTCATATTGATGTACGCGCCTCAATTTTGGAAACGTTTCACGCTAACAATTGCGGTTTATATGTAATACGAAGAGAGTAATTTTATTAACTCGGATGTTTTGTTTTCGCGTTGTCAACTTAGTATCTTCTGAAGTGGCACTGCACAAGCATCTCCGGTGTGGCGAAGACTCCGTTACTTGTCTATTGACGATTGTAAACGTTTCCCGCGGACTTCTTCCATACCTCACAGTGTGTTCCCACGACGAGTAGTAGATTAAACATTTTAAAATACACACATGTATGAGGTTTACAAATGGTTGACAAATATAACAAAATAAACAAAAGTTCTAAAGGCGCCTAATTGCCCAGCATTTTTGCAGCCGCGGTTTGCGGTTCGAGCAGACGCTTCTGGTTTCACCTTCCTTCGTCGGAATAGAGGCCACGTCCAGGCGAGGTGAAACAAGTGAAGCGAAGTGAAATGAAGCGAAGCGTAGCAGGCAATCCGAACAGATCCGGAGAGAGTCGGTTTCATTTATCGTCAGCCAGGGTACAGCTTGCAGGCGGCACGCACCTGGCAATGTGTCAAGTGTAGAGAATCAGTTCTCCCGCTCGCACGAGTGAGTGAGTGAGTGTGTGTGTGTGTGTGTGTGTGTGTGTGTGTGTGTGTGTGTGTGTGTGGGAGGGGGGGGGGGGTGAGTGAGGGGTGGCACAACTATTATTACGTTCCAGCATGTACATCAATATTTGTACTCCACTGTCCACTTTACGGTTGCTGCAATATGTATGATAGTCATGTCTATCACTCCAGAACGAAATATTCACTCTGCCGCGGAGTGTGCGCTGATATGAAACTTCCTGGCAGATTAAAACTGCGTGCCGTACAAACTCGGGAGCACGTGGTCGCGAAAGGCAAAGGTCCCGGGTTCGAGCCTCGGTCCGGCACACAGTTTTAATCTACCTGGTAATCTGCCTGGAAGTTTCATCTCTCTCCTTGTTATGCCATTTGCAGGTGTCACGCAGGAATAACGTTCTGTGCAAGACCGAATTTCTTTTTCATTGTAACTAAGCGTATTGTACACTATTGGGTCAGAAGCACCGGTATTGACTTATGTAAAGCGGAATTGGCCACTAGATGCCACGGGAGGCGGATTCGTCGGAATAAAAGGTGGCCGGCCGCTGTGGAGAAGAGCGATTCTAGGCGCTTCAGTCTGGAACCGCGCGACCGATACGGTCGCAGGTTCGAATCCTACCTTGGGCATTGATGTGTGTGATGTCCTTAAGGTTTAAGTAGTTCTAAGTCTAAGGGACTGATGAACTCGGATGTTCAAGTCCCATAGTGCTCAGAGCCATTTGAACCAATAGAAGGTGGCGGAGAGTATTGCTGTCAGTAGGGAAGCAGTAACAGCAGAATGAGTCGGTTGGGAGAGCTCCGTGGCTTTGAACATGGGCTAGTCATTCTGAGAAACAGAGCAGCACATCCATTGGGGATATTGCAACCCTTCGAAAGCTGCCCACGTCGGCTGCTGGTGATGTGATCATGAAGTGGAAACGCGAAGAACAACCACTGGAAACCCAAGACTAGGCGGACCACGTGTACTGACAGACAGGGACTGACTGTCGAGCATCACGTGAAATCAGCACAAAGAATCGTCTGTAAGTTGGAAAGTGGTACCAACAATCCAGCTAGCACAGTGACTGTGCTTAAGGAATTACAGCGGATTGTGGGGTAGGGGGCAGCGATTGAGAAGGTCCTTATAAGCCACACATCTATGTAGTCAATCCGAAGCGACACTTGATGTCGTATAAAGAGCGATACCGCCGGACAGTGGAAAACTGGAACGAGTGATTTGGAGTGATCAAGCTGTTTCCTGTGGAGGGATTTGTGTTTGGCGAATGCCTGGAGAACATTACTTTTTGTGTAATGGCAACAGTGAAGTACGCGGGACGTGATGATACGGCATGGGGGTGCTTCTCGTCATTACTGTGTGCTCTTCTTATTGCGCTGTAGAAAACGCTAAATGCCTAAGAATATGAACACATTTTACATATTTACGTCATATATATTGGCAACATTTCTCGATAAAAGATGAGTAGAGGTGTAATTTGTGGATGTGATTTAAGAGCAAAAGGCGCCTTGGTAGTAACTCATTTTCAATGGAACTATCAGAAAAACTGTGCTGAATGTGAGTCATAAAAATCTATCACCAATCACTGTGAAGGATTCGAACATGGGTTATTTAAGCTTCAATTGTTTTTATCTTTAACAAAGTCGAGTAACTGACGTTTCCGAATGTTGTGCATTTGCACGTAGAATCATCATCTGTCAGCGACAAAAATTTGTAGCAGTCGCGCGAAAGGGGACGTGCTTGCAACGTCATATACCTGAAACTAGTTCAGTCTGGAGGAACTGTGTGTGGAGAATGGTAATAACAGAAAACAACCGTAGCGATCAGTTTGAGCCATAATGTTCAAAAACATACATTTAACATTATAAAGTGGGTCGTTGCTTTGAAACAACTGGTTATATACTCATTATTGCAAGTGTTTATACCTTAAAGATATTTTCTTTGGGATTTACATGTGTCGTCGTTAAACTGTGTTTATTAACTCACCGTAACTAAATTGCCATAGAAATGACGTGCTTTCGCTCGTGTTGTGCCTGCTAGGATAAGATGAAGGCATACTTGATATTGGGGAGCTATTACACCTAGAATATTACGAAATAGAATCGCGTTCTGTGACTAAGCATTGGCGTCATCTGTTCGCGGCACATGAACATTTATGCCGAACCGGGACCCAAAACCTGATTTCCCGCTAATCACGAGCGGTTGCTTTAACCACTTTGGCTACCCGGGCACGTCTCCAGGACCAATCCAGATTTCCACATGTCACGTAATCACAAACATGAAGCTCGCAAAATTCATGTTTCCCGCACAGGCACAAATATTATATAGTCATTTTATCCCCCCGAGGCATGGATACATAATGTCACTGTTCATACGGTGTCTGTATCTTCACAGGACAGTTTCCTTCCCAGGCGTGCTCGGATGGTCGAAGTGGTTAAGGCGACCGACCGCAATAAGCGGGAAATCCGGGTTAGAGTCCCGGTCCGTCACAAATCTTCATGTGTCACAAACAGTTGACGCCAACACATAGTCGCAGAATGCGAATCTATTTGGTAACGTTTACTACAGCTGTAATCGCAGTGACAGTATCTGTTCCTCCAGAGATGCGTGGATATCGGAAGTACGCTGTATTGTGAAGATACAGACAACGTATACAGACAGATAATACAGCCATCAATGATACACCAAGATTAGATTGACGAGCATTTAATCCGGCTTCTACTCAGCGAATTCTCGCCCTTTCGAAAACAACTAAAGTTAAATGAAAAGGTGACGGGGGTACGGTACCAATAACGGACTACCACATCATCATCACTGATGCTTCCGAAATAACTATGCAACGTTTGTGGGCGTACCAGTTAATGATAGATCAGCTACGAAGATGAAACTGCGAAAGCACCGAGAACGTTTTTGGCTCAGTCTTGCAAAGAAAGCCAAGTTGGAAGGCTTCTAATGCATCAGGGCTCAGTAGCATCGTTATCTGGCATAACAACTACGTCAGTGTTTGTTACTGCGTAATATCCACCACAGAGTCATTTACCCGGCATTAAACAAATAACGGGAGTTCGGATAGACTCACGAGGAAAGGTAGTGGCGCTATTTCTTTCTCTATTACTTGAAAGTTTCTTCAGTTTTTGAGAGACTGATCCTCGCATTCCGGAGGACAAGATAGTGCAAGCTTCTTCTCAAACGTAGGAGATAATACCATCCCAGATCTGCCAATAAATGAAAAATTTCGAAAAATAACATTCCATCACTGATTCCTTTTTACATGAACATATTTAATCTTACCACTACAGTTATAGTCTTATTGGTACATTTAGGCATTTGTGTAGTGTGAATATAAAACTAGGAAAGGGACAAGAGCGGTAAGGTTGAGAAACTGTCAGATTTTAAAAGCAAGGTGACATACCTGTATCTTTTTTGGAAAGTAAGACATCCAGTCGTAATGTAGATATCGGAGGTCGGTAACATTATAGTATGATTTATTTAAACTTGTGTAATAAAACTGAACTTCTGTAAATTAGTGAGATATGGCAAATCGTATGTCAAGTAAAAGGAGAACAATTGCTTGCTTCGAAACATGCACTGATGAGCCAAGACATAATGATCACCTGCGTAATGTCTTTTTTGTCCGCCTTTGGAACGGAATACAACACAGATTCTGCGTATCAGGGATGCGACAGTATGTTGATAAGACAGGTAATGTAATTCGCGCAAATAAGGGGCCACTTATTTGCGTACGCGGTGATGGCGCGCGACATAGCGACCCACATGGGTTCCATCGGATTTACATCATGCGCATTTGGTCTCAGACACGAACAATTGTACTGCCGAAAGATGACACCGCCGTCGGGGAAGACATCAAGCATGAAGGAATGCAGGTGGTTCGCAGCTGTCTTCGATTACTGACACAGGTCCCGAGCTGCACGTTACGAGCCGCCGTTCACCTCGGTGACGGCGTTTGTAGAGACGACCATCGACCGAGTGCAGCAAAGATGTAATTCAGCCGAAGAGCCGACACGTTTCCATTGATCGACGGTCGAATGCCGAAAGCCCCGTGCCCGCTGCAGTTGTAAGTGACGATGTCGTTGGGTCAACATGTGAACACGTAGGGGTGATCTGCTGCGAAGCTCCATGTTCAATAGTGTACGATGAACGGTGTGTTCCGGCAATGTGCTGTTCCGGCAGATTATGCAGAGATCACCATCCATCCAACTTTACAGAGAAGACAACCCTTCGAACCCCATGTTCTGTGAAGAGCCGTGGACGTCTGACCATTGAGTGTGTGGTGGTAGTTTCACTGGCGGTAGGTGCTCAGGACACGCAGCTTTCGAGATACTCGTTCAGATGCTCTGCTTAGTAATAATCACCATTTTTGGAAGTCACTTATCTTCATGGATGCCCAGATTTGCAGCCCAATCGTCGCTAGGGTCAACCCTGTTCAGTGTATGCGCCGCTTACACACTTACTACCGCGTCATGGTCCAGCATACTACCAGACGGCATCCAACAAAGCAGTGGACAGTGGTCGTACTGTTTTGGCTGATCAGTGTAACCTGAGAATGAGACAAGAAGTCCAAATGTTTAGCGGATGTGCAGGTCGTCTAACGTATATGCTCCAATGTTCTACAATACAACTTGGTGCGGAATCACCTTAACTGGTGAGTTGTGTATCATAGTAAAAATAGAGGAACAACTCATCAAAAAAATGTATTTTCTCGTAGAGAGAAATTAAAGGAACAGAGAATGATAGTGTGAGCGAAAATTTGTAACAACATAAAAGGACGTAGTTAAAAACATAAAATGATGTAGTTAATACATAAAATCGATGACAATAGAATTTGGTACTAGAGAAATAAAAAAAAAAATATTTGAATTTGTTACACGAAGATGAATCAAGACGAAAGCGTAAACTTCACATTATAAATTCTCAATGCCTTTTACAAACAAGCTTGTAATTATCACATGAGTGGAAATATTAACCGAGAAAGAAACAAGAAATTGTGACATAAAAACGCATTGTGGTTTTCTAATGTGCTTATGGGTGAAATGCTACTCCCGCTTATGGTCTAATAACGGCTGGTTATGTCAGAAACAGGTGATACACATTTTTTTTGTGCTTGTGCTGGACTGTAAATGACTGGAAAAATATCTGCATCTGTTATACTATTGTGTGTTTCTGCAAATAGCCACTTCTAGGAAGGCGATAAGATTTTGAAAGTGAGTGTCCTACTGCGTCTGTCTCTTGTTTTGGAACGGTGGTCTGAGTATCGGTTTTATGTCTTTGCTTTGAGTGACTCATTGCGCTGAGACTGCCACAGCTCGTCATCCGTTATCTTGTTAACAGCATTGCGTTGTCTGAAAGCGGCGTTACATGTCGATCTGTGCTCTGGTGTAGCCAGCCGTTACTGTATCTCGTTTCGGTAGCATTGTTACGAAAGCAGTTTCACTTGCTTCTGTTTGCAATGATTTTGCTATGTAATAGTTTTGTTTCATTTTTCTGAAATGTAAATGTGTACATTCATGGTGGCGAACATAGTTAGAAATTAGTTCAGGGGTGACATTACTATGTGCAATAAAACTGCATTACGAAATCGGCTACTGTAAAGTTCTCGCACCATTCATTTCTGCATTGATCTTATAGAGAGAGAACACAAGTGACTATAGGATGTTGTCATCCACGCATATAAATCGTGTTGCTCATTTTGATTAAATTGGATTTTACCAACACAATATCTCTTCCTAGTGCCCCCCCCCCCCCACCACCCGCCCCTCTCTCAAAGCCATTGACAACCCACTTCTCTCTCTCTATACGAGACATATTAGAGGTTTCTGCTACGAACTTGAACTTCAGAAAAAAATGCAGTGGTAAGGCGATCTGTTTTGCTTGTTAACGCCCATGTCCTGCATTGCATCCGAAGTAGCGCAAGGTGTTACTAGCTATTCAGTACCATTATTTTACTCACAGTTTTGCTAATGTACTACAATTTGTGAAAAGGGTATATCCGATATAGAATATTCTAAAGCGCTGAAGAAAAACGGTATATTTTAGATACGCGTAAGCAAGGCTGTACGGAAACAACCCACTAAAATGCGACTAATGGTGGCACCATGAGAGAATTCTAGAAATTAGAGCTAATCCATAGGGAGGCTTACCGACAACCATTCTTCTCATGCGCCATTCGCCAGTGGAACAGGGTGTGGGGGATAAGTTAGTGATAGCAGAAGTACCCTCCGCCATATACGCCATCAACTGGCTTGAGGAGTATTGATGTAGATGTAAAAGTGCGAGCACGTGACGAGGTGCGTATCCTGTGTCTATCTTTTAACTGTACTTCACCTCCTTCCAAGAACTAAATCCTTATCTTCTTTGATCCTGCTCGGGGTCATTGATAAACATATTCAGCTCACAGCTCGCACGTTTAAGCAGTATCACTTGTGACAGCACATTGCGCGAAGATAATTACTATCAACGAAATTAATATTAGTGCAGTAGTACAACACACCAAAGTATTTGTGCGAGATTCAATAAGAGAACTGCGAGGCAGCGTTTGATGTTGTTTCTTTGACTGTCTTCGTGCCTGTTCGAATATTTATTTAATCGACCTTCCTTCATTTTTACTTATGTGATAACACAAAACATCCAGCTAAGAAAATATAGAGTTTAGATATTCTAGAATGAAAATAGTAGTGATACAAAACAAGTTTTATTTAAAAATTTTCACAATTTGTAAAGAAATCGAAATATTGCTAGTGTGACACATTTTCACCAACTATCCCAGCGTACACGTGCAACTATCAGGGGAAATCCAAATCACGGTGGCTTTATACAATAAATAAACCAATATCACTTTTATATTCACGGCCGGCCGGGGTGACCAAGCGGTTAAAGGCGCTACAGTCTAGAACCGCGCGACCGCTACGGTCGCAGGTTCGAATCCTACCTCGGGCATGGATGTGTGTGATGTCCTTAGGTTAGTTAGGTTTAAGTAGGTCTAAGTTCTAGAGGACTGATGACCTTAGAAGTTTAGTCCCATAGTGCTCAGAGCCATTTTTTTATAGTCACGAGTTTTTTCCCACTTCTCGTTTAATTATAATAGCGCAGTCGACAATTCTGAAAATCTCTCTCATTGTCTGTACTGTAACACGTTTGTCACTAAATTTCATCATCATAATGCAGTTGAGTAGATTTAAAAGTATCCTCATTAGGAATACTTGATTGCCAATGCATAAACCTTAAAGTGTTGTAGAAATCTAGAGAAAATGTATGTTAAGAAATTTTTGGGATACTGCCTCCGAATTTGACTGCAACATCCAGATCGGTCCTTTGTCGTGTGTTGTTCTCTGAATGATTAGTTAGATGTTCCCAGCTACACGAATTTTATTGAAATGATGTAAAACGAGTAAGTTTGCAGTCTACCGTTTGCTAGTATGGCTGCAAGCTGGCTGTGTACAACGTGCCACGTGACACTTTTAATGAAATGTGATAAGAATAAAAATAAGTATTTAATCATGTAAATATTGATGACTTTAAATTGAGTGTTTAGCTACACTTATTAATGATTTCCCCAGAAGAATAATTTGTAGACTAGATTTAAAATTTGCTTACTACCTGGCAGTAAATTTGTTACTAGTTAAATGATGATAGATTTCTGTAGCTCCAAATTTTACTTTCTGGCCACTGATAGCTTTAGTATTGAGCAATAAAGGTACTTTTTTTCTAGTGTGGTGGCTGTTAATATCACCATTCATACGAAGTTTGGTTTATTTATGACGACTTTATTAGCGAGTATACATACTGCAAAGGAGCGGTTAAAATGCCCAACTCTAAAAAGAGACAAATGGCTCTAAGCACTATGGGACTTAACATCTGAGGTCATCAGTCCCCTAGACTTGAAACTACTTAAACCTAACTAACCTAAGGACATCACACACATCCATGCCCGAGGCAGGATTCGAACCTGCAATCATAGCAGCCGCGTCATTCCGGACTGAAGCGCCTAGAATCGCTAGGTCACCGCGACCGGCTTTAAAGAGACATCTGCATGATAATTGTGGGTGAAAAATCACATATCATTCTCACTGATCGATTTTGTGCTCTCAGTACTTTGTGAGTGATGAGAAAAGTATACCATCTGACACTGACGCATGGAAATATGGGTATGAGAAGTACCAGTTACATGAAGAGTATAAATTGCTGACCTCGGTTGTTTGAAAACAGGTTCGTGGTGACAACCACAAATCGCGTGAAGTAGTAGACGTATTGCGGGATTATCCGATTGTCCGACGTTGTTGATCCTCATTGTTTACCTTTGATGGCAATGTAGAACAGAATTTCTATCGTAAAATAATTGATTGGTTCTTTTACCGTAACTCATATACGTAGGATAGTGGTATGTGCAGATATTTTTGATCTTTCGGGAATTAGAGTTATTGTTTAACAGCATTCAGTTACTGGTTCCCACGGGGCAAACTTACCGCGCGATTCCCAGTTATCACACAAAGGAGTGTTTTATCTAATCTGTGTCAATATAGATGCCAGCTGCGAGATACAGCGGGCTGTTCACGTGGCCACAGGAAGAGAAATGTCGCCTTCTTATTGTGACAGCAGTTGGCTCCGTCGCCAGTCGTCACACGCAATAGAGAACGTGCCAGCTCAGTGGAACGGGAATGCGTCGTGTCGCGTCTTGTTTACGTAGATGGCACGGCGCACAAACCTACAACTGACCTTGCGTGCAGAGCGTATTTCCATCTCCATTGTGTGAACTGTTAGTGTTCAGACATTTGCACAACTAGTTCAACGCAGCCTCAGTATAATAGCTACACACTCGGTAACATGTCTAAATGGCGGGCGGTTACCTAGAACAACCAGTAGAAAAGCGGACATTTAGTTGGAAAGAAAATCAGAAATAAAGTAAAGGAATCCCTAGGATTAGTTTCAGCTGCCTAATTCAAAAGGTTTTCCTTCCTTCGCGAATTGTGAGAGTTGTGTGTTAAGCGTGTGTGTTCAGTGTTAGTGATAGCCAATTGCAGAACACCTCCAAAGAGCCCAGCCATTAAAGGCATGGATTTAACGCTCATCCATACGCTCTCATTTTGTTGAACACACATCTCTCCTGGATTTCTCGGTAACGTGTCGACTTCATTTACTATTAACTTCCTCCAAATTGCGGGTTCTGTGCCAAATGTATAACTATAGCGTGTGGATGAATGTGGTGAACGAGTGAGGTGTTGTGGTGGTGGTGGTGGTGGTGGTGGTGGTGGTGGTGGTGGTGGTGACAGTTCCAGGCCATATACTTTCCGTAAAGCGCCGAGGGTGCCTTCAGACATAACGTCACTAATTTTTAATTTGTACCTTTCATGACAAATTTTTGTAGAGTTTTTAAGAGCAGTAGTCTATAAACAAATTTATTGTTCTGTCTTTATACATCCGTGGCGTAAAGGCAGTTACAGAAAACCTGATGTACTGCCAGTCTCACGCATATTTTTAGAAGTGTAAAGAGAGTTCGACTTTGGTTTCAAATCTTCTCTTAAGCTTGGACTACTGAGACGCTGAAGGGTACTGGAGAACGCTGCAATGTTTGTACTTTTAAGTTTTGAAATGAGAGGCCAACATTGACTGTACAGTCTGTAGGTGTTTCATCTAGACCTGAGTGATACGCTCGCCGATTGTAGGAATGTTCTGTCCATGGATATTATTTCAGTTAGTTTGGAACGATATGTTCGTCGATCGTAGGACGGGTTATAGTTATTATCGGATGATAAATCTACTATTTATCTCTTCGTTACATTTTTGATGTATGGAGAATACAAAGTGACATGGTCCGTAACCATCTGCCCCTGTGATATTATACAGTCAGTTTATGAGTTCGAAGAGACCAGTTACATACCTATCAAAATAGAACGCTTCATGTTAAGGCATTGAGATTGACACTTACCTTCACATTCTCTCTCTGTTTCTTCTGTGTCTACAGTCCTTTTTTAAATAACTAATAGATCGAGTTTGCAGATGTTGGTAGTTTTATAAAACCCAATAGAACTGGCTTAAGCAGTGATAGTCGTGAAACTTGAGCTGCGACCCGGTGTATCGAATGTTCAAGTACCTGAAGGTAATGGAACCAGGTTACGACCTCAACAACAGTTGCTATTTCGACATATATGACCGCCCTGTTGTTATCACGGCATAAGACAACATACGCCGTAAGGTACACTCTGTCCCTCTGATTGACCAGGGAGTGAATCTCAGCAAAAATAAGCCTCATTTTCGAGGCACACTTGCTAGTTTAATTTTCTTGGCCTCCTTTACAACACAATACCAGTAACTGGAATTTCACGCCAATATCTATTGTATTTTATTGCAATTGTTAGAAGTTACCGAGGCCGTGATTTGAAACTATATATTCGCACGACGCTTGGGACTATCGTTTTCTGTACACAGGATTTTCAAGGTCCCGGTCGTCTGACCGATTATAGGCGCACGTAAGGGTGGGGGGGGGGGGGGGGGCAAGAAGGGAACTTTCCACTACTTGTGTCATCGAAACATTGATTTTATTCAGAACAGAATTTTCACGAACGTGTGGAAATTGTTTGCGCCGCTAGTAAACAGTAGACTTAAGTTTTGAGCGTGCAGAGAAATATTGTGACTTTAGCAGTCAGCATGTATCTTCGGTTTTTGGGTTGACACTCGCTTTCCGCCGGTCTTGATGTGGCGGCGGTATCAACCTGGTTCTGCAGTTCAGGTGGAGGAGAACGTTTACAGAACGTAGCCGAAATGATTCAATCTTTTGTCTGTCGTTTTCTCGCGTAGCCGTTATCGAGCTGCAGAAAGAGACCGGTCCAGCCACCTGGCTCATGGATTCCGGGTCCAGTTCCCAGCACAATGTAAATTTGGGAGTAGCATACGTGTCCGACATTGCCAGGAGATGGCGCCCACCCATTGATGTACAAAGGAGCCGCACAGCAGCTTACCGTTTGTGGACGCAGTAGATTCGTAGGTATGTATACCTGTACTTAATTTGTGGAGCTAAGAATATCTGTCGACGAAAGAAAATATAGTTTTCTCTCGATAATGTCAAACTCGATAATTTCAAACGTTTTTCCCGTCCCTTCAAAAATACTCGATAATTTTATTTTCAATGTGTTTTGGTCCCCTCGGAAATTTGGAGTTGTAAAGGTGAGGGTATCTCACCAAAACTTCATAATTTGAAGTCAGCTCTCCTGCGCGATCGCGCGCGCGCGCGCGCGCGCGCACACACACACACACACACACACACACACACACTCACACACACACACACACAGTAATTTGAAATCTCTCTACTTCTCTTCCCTTTCATATTTCTTGAAACTATGAAACGCCCTGAGTGCTAGAAGAAACAAGTGTCTTTAAATTACTGAAAAATATCTCGTTATTGAAGATTTAGACAGTGGAATTTCGAAAGGAGATGTTGCAAAACAGTTCACTATTTTCCAACGTACATTGTCGACGATCTAAAAAAAAAAAAAATTGTCACCGCAAGTGGGTCAGGCATAAGAAGAAAGAGGTCACGTTAGGGCGAATTTTCCCGTCGTTGAGGAGTGCTTGCTGTACTGGATAAATCAGTGTAGAGGAGAAAACGTTCATGGGGGTTGGTTGCATTTTGAAGGAAAAACCCGTCTTTTACACAGTCTCGGAATTGATGGCGGCAAGTGAGGGATGGCTATCAAATTTTGAAAAACGTCACGCCTTCATGATAAAAATCTGCGGAAAGAGTACAAGCGTGAACAGTTCCCTTCTTATTGAATAAGTTGATGAACTAAAAAAATTTTGAATATATGCGACCCATGCAACTTATTCAACACAGAGGAAACCGGACTTTTTGCTTCGGAAAGTACGGGTTGTAATGCATAGAGAAAACGCGGAACAGCCATCAGAGTCACGAGAATTAACGAATTCAACCCCACCAAACTCAGGGTGGGAACTGCTACCCAGCTGTGGTGAGTTAAACGAGGATTTCATTCATGTTGACGATGATACCGATGTTTGCGGTGTTCTAAACTATGCTGAACTGTTGGCCTGTCAGGATGAGAACGAGAAAAATAACGAACCACCACCGCCAACTTCAGCCTCACCGATCGAGGAAAGATCATACGGCCTCAGAACGGATTTTTTTCCTATGTCCCTCTCGATTATTTGAGCCCCTGCTATTTTGAACTCTCGGTAATGTAAACTTTTTCCTTGGTAGTGTTACAGGCCCTTTGCTATTCCTTATCTATATAAACGATTTGGGAGACAATCTGAGCAGCTGTCTTAGGTTGTTTGCAGATGACGCTGTCGTTTATCGACTAATAAAGTCATCAGAAGATCAAAACAAATTGAAAAACGATTTAGAAAATATCGACTAATAAAGTCATCAGAAGATCAAAACAAATTGGCAGTTGACCCTAAATAACGAAAAGTGTGAAGTCATCCACATGAGTGCAAAAGAATTCGTTAAACTTTGGTTACACGATACATATCAGTCAAATCTAAAGGCCGTGAATTCAACTAAATACCTAGGAATTACAATTACGAACAACTTAAGTTGGAAGAAACGCACAGAAAATGTTGTGGGGAAAGGCTAACCAAAAACTGCGTTTTATTGGCAGGACACTTACAAAATTTAACAGATCTACTAAGGAGACTGCCTACACTACGCTTGTCCGTCCTCTTTTGGAAAACTGCTGCGCGGTTTGGGAACCTTACCAGACAAGACTGACTGAGTACATCGAAAAAGTTCAAAGAAGGGCAGCACGTTTTGTGTTAACGCGAAACGTGGGAGAGAGTGTCACTGAAATGATGCAGGATTTGGGCTGGACATCATTAAAAGAAATGCGTTTTTCGTTGAGACGGAATCTTCTCACGAAATTCCAATCACCAGCTGTCTCCTCCGAATGCGAAAATATTTTGTTGACACCGACCTGTATAGGGAGAAGCTATCACCACGATAAAATACGGAAAGATATAGATGTTTATGCTTTCCGCGCGCTATACGAGATTGGAATAATAGAGAATTGTGAAGGTGGTTCGATGAACCCTCTGGCAGGCACTTAAATGTGATTTGCAGAGTATCCATGTAGATGTAGATGTCCATTTAGTTTCAAACTATCGAAAGTTGACTGTACCTTTTTATGGACTAGAAGAAAAGAAAGTGTAAAATTTCTAAATTGAAAAGATTTCCGCCAGGAATTGGGGGACCTTCTCTTACTCGATAGAGTGCAACTCAGTCATAGAGCTACGAATCCCGCATTTGAGACGGTATGGTTGTACAATCCGAAGATAACAGATTAAGGCAAACTGAGAGAGGCTTTGGAAGATTCCCGGTGTCCATCTAGTTGTGTGTTATTAGTGTGGAGTTGCATGTTACCCAGTCAGTTCTAAAATCTTAAAAAATACATTTTGTTTAACTTCCAAGTCTACGTCAAGAAATAGAAATGATGATAATAGTCCATTAAAGAGATCAGCTGTGAAGTTTTGTATGCAAACAAGATGTTACCAGAGCTGAATATGCGTTTTTAACCTTTATTCACTGATTCTCCATTTCGAGGCGCATTGACGTGACATTTTCTTGGCTGTTTTTATTGATATTAAACAAAATTTTCTTGGTCGTTCTGTCTTTTTGAATACCAGAATAGTAAATTGTAGTGTCTATCTAACATAATCTGAATGTCAACAATTTTTTGTGAATATTTTTTCGCTACATTTCATAGCTATTCATTTACCTTGTATTTAATCATATGAAGATACACAGCTTTCAGATCATTGAATAAGGAGGTGGGATCCATGTTAATTCTCACAATATAAAAATATGTAATTACAAATGTCATTGAAATATGCCTACCGTTTGGTTATCAAAGAAATCTACCTACTGGGTAAAGTAATTTTTGTGGATAGCTTTTCAATACTAGTTCTTGGAGTAGGACTTATTTTAAAACTCACATCAGTTATACAAAAAATCGCAATTTATGATCTTACCCCGTCTAGGATAAATTATGGCGGGTACCCACGTGACAGGTTATATATTTTTCCCGGAAAACCCCTTAACGGCACTGTCTTATTCTAACTCTGCAGAAGCTTTTGTGTAACTCCTCTGGAAGAACTGGATGAGGTGGTGAGTGCCGCCAAGAATCCTATATCGGCCAACCCGATCTCGAAAACAAGGCACAACGACTGCTTCATTTGCCGGAACGCGCCTAATTTTTCCTCCTACCCTTCCTCAGCCAAACTAGAGCCATTATGACGTGATGACTTCATATCGTTAATCAGTAAAAAAAACAATGTGTCATTGGTAAGAAATACCTACTATTGTACCAGTTACTGTAATAATTGATTTTGTCGAATGGCGTGTCGTAATTTTGCTGAGTTATGATACGTCCGGCCGGTTTGGACTGTTCAAGGACGGTCATTGGTGAGCACAAAACAGCGGTCGCCCTTCGGCTGGCCTCTAGAAACCTCTACAGCTTCGTCACACGCGTTTTCATGATGTAACTACACGACTTATATCCAGGGGCTGGCTGCGTTCTCAGTTCCTAATTCTGATCATAAAAACTCAACATATCGTTTAAATTTCGATAGAAGTTCCAGGTGAAACGAGGAAATATATTCGGTGAAAATAAGGCACATGGTTTTAGTTTCCGTCAGAACGATTACAGCCCGAGTTACAATTCCTTAATGTTAGTAGAATTTGGGTATTCCTCCCCCATCCCCCTCTCCGCTCGCTCCCCCCCCCCCCCCCCTCTCTCTCCCTCTCTCTCTCCCTCTCCCTCTCCCTCTCCCCCTCCCCCCTCCCCCTCCCCCTCCCCCTCCCCCTCCCCCCCTCTCGCTCCACCCCTGTGTGTGTGTGTCGTACGTGGTGGATGGTTGTGCGCGCGTAAATAAAGATAAGATTCTGTGAAATGCGAGTTTATTTCTTGTTTAATAGACCGTCTTATCTTCTGCAGCATGTAGCCCTGCCATGCTGATGTCTTTGTGGCGCGTAACACAGATGATGTAGGTCGCTTAAAACGACCACGTTATAGTGCCACACTTGAAAAATGCTGACGGCAACGGGGTCTTACGTTGTTGTAATAGAAGTCAATTGCCGTGCGAACGTAGCACTTACGGCATGTCAAGTTTTCTGTAACCCGAATAAGTAAGTCTTTTTGACACAAATAAAGGCACACACTTAGGCTTATTTTACTCCCTATGTGCACCAAGCCTTGTGTGTGCCATCTGTTGATAAAGCATCCCGAACCTTGTAGCACGTCGTGTGGGTTCGCTGTCAGTTGATTTACATGGCATTTTGCTATGGGGAAAACAGTATATATATATATATATATATATATATATATATATATATATAATATTCCGAAATTATTTGTTTAACTAAGAAATTTTAACACGTGCTACAGGCTAAGTGGAAAAGAATCTCATTCAGTCAGCAAATTCAGATTTGTAAGACCCGCTGTGAAGATTTTTTAACAAACATATTATGTATCCATATTTTCAAAATGACCACAGAAGATGCTTTATGAATAAGAACGTATGCTGTAAAATACACTTCCATTAACTGCAATAAGCATAAGACGGGAAAACCATTAATAATTGATTCAAACAAAATGATTCTGCGGTCATTTCGCGAATGTATGTGTAACCTTTAAAGGACTGAACGAATGTTATGTTACATGGTAACATAATCAACTAATAAAAAATAACAATTAATTTCTCATTAGTGTAATAGAATACTAGTGTCCATTTTGTCAACCAACAAGGCTTATCATTCATCACATTCATTCATCACAAGCACCAGGCGGTTATAGTTAAAGATATCAGAGCCATTGAGTAATGAAATCATTTTGTCGGTTTCCAGAATTCGTTGTGGATGCGATCTCCCGGTTTTTATCGGCATAGTTAGTTACTGGTGTACTTCCGGGTATTTGGCAGAGTTGCTTTTTCCATTTGACGTAGAGTAATTGGACGACTTATGCAGTCATTTTCTTCAGGTGCTGTAAGTTGGACTGTTGTGTACTCGCTGTCTTGACTCCAACCACTTGCACATAGCAGCAGAGCTCGTAACACCTGAAAACGTCGATGGGATTGCTCGTCGAAGTATTTTTCATAAAATGGAAACAAATTGTTGGTAAACACCCGGAAGTACACCAATAATTCGTTGTAGAATTCTTGCCCTTGATCCTCCTCTTAGTGTATAACTTTGCTATTGCTAACAACCGGTCTCGGTCCGTAATCAGTTTACACTGCAGTAAAGGTGCAACAGTGAAGTTGGATCCAGCATAGCTTAATTTTATTTGACCGATTGAAATTCTGTTTGCTTTAAACGTAAATGTTCATTCCCATGATGAGGACTCTAAGATTAACTAAACACTTGATTTTGTTTTATTTTTTTCTGTCTCAAGTAATTTTGTGATTGCCGTGCTTCACGTATGTTTACGTATTTTCCTAATACAAGTACATGAGTATCAGGCAATAGACCTGGGGAGGGGGGGTGGGGTGATATGAATACCAACTGGACGTCTGTGTTCTGGCGGTCAACAAGTGACCTATCCGTTTGCACTTTCCTTAAGTTCACTGTGGTGTTAGCCGGCCGCTGTGGTCGAGCGGTTCTAGGCGCTTCAGTCCGGAACCACATGGCTGCTACGATCGCAGGTTCAAATCCTGCCTCGGGCATGGATGTGTGTGATGCCCATAGGTTAGTTAGGTTCAAGTAGTTCTAATTCTAGGTGACTGATGACCTCAGATGTTTAGTCCCATAGTGCTTAGAGCCATTTCACTGTGTTGTTAGTACATAAACAACAAATTCAGCATTAATAATTTTAATTTTAGAAGGAAATCTGCCAACTGATATCTCACATACATTGCTGACACACCGTTATGTGATCATAGCCTTCCCTAGAGATAACAGTACTGGTTACGTACAGTCCGAATGATTTGTATGCTTTACCGACGTCTTCGCAACCACAACACCAAATATCTTTCTTGAGTTAATATAGCATTCCTACATGATGAACGGCCGCTAGTCACGAGTGCCTTAAATCTCACTTGCCTCATACCGTTAGTGTTTATACATAGTCCTGTGTTGCAAGCTCTTCTGTTAATTACTTGTCCTGAAACTTCATCAGAGAATTTACAAATTTCCCCAGTTTCAAAAATAGTGATTTAACGATGGACCTTGTCGTTGGTGGGGAGGCTTGCGTGCCTCAGCGATACAGATGGCCGTACCGTAGGTGCAACCACAACGGAGGGGTATCTGTTGAGAGGGCAGACAAACATGTGGTTCCTGAAGAGGGGCAGCAGCCTTTTCAGTTGTTGCAGGGGCAACAGTCTGCATGATTGACTGATCTAGCCTTGTAACACTAACCAAAACGGCCTTGCTGTGCTGGTACTGCGAACGGCTGAAAGCAAGGGAAAACTACAGCCGTAATTTTTGCCGAGGGCATGCAGCTTTACTGTATGGTTAAATGATGATGGCGTCCTCTTGGGTAAAATATTCCGGAGGTAAAATAGTCCCCCATTCGGATCTCCGGGCGGGGACTACTCAAGAGGACGTCGTTATCAGGAGAAAGAAAACTGGCGTTCTACGGATCGGAACGTGGAATGTCAGATCCCTTAATCGGGCAGGTAGGTTAGAAAACTTAAAAAGGGAAATGGACAGGTTAAAGTTATAGTGAGAATTAGTGATACTAAACAGATTCAGAAGGATGTCGGTTGCAGTAGGTACTGGGGGATGAATTACCTAGCACAGCATAGAGTAGCATGGAGAGCTGCATCAAACCAGTCTCTGAACTGAAGACCACAACAACCACTACCACCATAAAATGGTTGTTGCCCTCCTTTACTTATGCACACCATAATCTGCAGCCTCAGTATTGTAATAAACTTATTTCTGCCATTTTCTGTTTTTATATTACGTTTTCGCCATTTTTCTTTTCCCTAAGTTTTGACTGCATTCTAAATATTATAATTTAATACGTTCGTGTAATGTCACGCTTTGACTTTGTCGCGCAGAACTACGCCTGCGCTGTAAACTGTAATACATCTGGTCTGATGGAAGGGAAGGCCTGAGGGTTGTAACCTGGTCAACGAAGATAAGCGAAGAAGTTTCATTTTTTTTTCTTTCTTTCTCTGTGCTTGAGCGAAAATTTCTAGATCGGAGAGTGCGTTGGCTGTCCTAAAGAATCGTAAATATACAACTGTCTTGTAAACTGATATTTGCACACACACTTGTGTATGCTACAAATAATAATAATAATAAAATAATAATAATAAGCAACTATCATATGTGATAAATATGTGCTCTCGAACAACTGAGCACTTTTTCGTTTCGCCATTTCGACGTTGCGCTGATGTCTTTCAGTCTTCCGCTAATTCTGCAGTGGGATTATTTTTTTTCTAATTACCTGCAGCGAAAGTAGTGGACATCATGGTAGAGCCTGTGAGTGTTATTGGTATTATTAGCACAACAGTTGAATTTATTTTCATTGCAATAATGTAAGGACCGGTTCTTGTGACCTGCCTTTACACTGTCGACTCCCCTCATCAGTCAAACCTGTTTGAGCGACTATACGTAATACTCGCCAAGCATATACATGTAGTTATTTATCGCGTTTGTTGCCCAGCTAGTCTTTGAGTCTTTGTAGTGCTCCTTTCTGAGCTGCATGTGTCGAAACTTCGTAACAAGTGCTTACAGTAGAAAGTAGCTACTGGCGAATAGCTATCTTAGGCGTGTAGTGTTTGTGCTGCAGTGTGCGCTTGCTTTCTTGCGGAATATATATAGTTCCTTATAAACCAAAAATTATTTTGCTCTTGTATCTCGACCTTATACACTCTTGGCCAAAAGTATTGAGCACCCTAGAAATTTTGAATGTGATATATGTAAATACCAGTTGCTGGAAAAGCAGTTTGTCGGCATCTGAAAAGGCCATAAACAATGAGTCACCTCGGAGTCACCAGTAAAACGTCAGGTGTAATAAAATTTGTCATTTGAATGTTTTTCTGTCTACTAACCAATTCGCTACATTCGCTCGTTATGGACACACATCACTAACCTAGTGCTCTTTACCTCTTTAGATCTGTGACATAGGTGATACTGCTGCGTTATGCCTAAAAGAATCTTAACTTAGTTTAGAAAAACGGGTGCAGATAAAGCTTTTGCATGAGCAAGTGAATTCACAGGAGCAGATTCCGTAATCTGAATGTTCACACTGATATGTACAATATGCTACTGAGCAATTACATATGACAGGGTCGTTTTAATAGGCCCAGAACCGGGCGCAAGCGGATCAGTAGTAAGAGTGTCGTTAAAAAATAGGAAGAAACCCTCTTTAGACCTCGCTGCTGAGTTGCCTGAAAGTTTTGAGAGTATCTGCTCGTACCACTCGTACAGGACTTCAAGAAGATGGTCTAAAAGGCTGTAAAGCCAGCAAGAAGCCATGGTTCTCTGAGAAGAATAGAAAGGCCTTGTGTGAGTGGGTACTAAACCTTCACCGAACAAGATTGTTCAAATATTATGTGGTCTCATAAAGAAAAATTAAGGTGAGTTTGTCAACGTGATGCTCTAACAGCATATACCAATTTGGGTAGAAAACAAAATGAAATAATTTTAAAACGCGTGAAAGAATGCTCTGCAATATTTATTCACATTTCAGACTTTTGGTACACCGGGTGTGAACTGTTTGTCGCCGGGTGGGCGAGGGGTATTACCCAGAGTTTGTGGTACGTACCGTAAAACATGGCGGAGGGAGCCTCATGATCTGGAGCTTCATGAGCGGGAAAAATGGTCGTATGTGAAGGCTGCATGGATTTCACAAAGTATATAGATGCCCTAGAATCTTCTTTACTGTCCTCTTTTACAATCATTTTTGGTGATACAAACTTGGACTGATATAAACTCCAGCACGATAACGCAATCATCCATAAATTTATCTGCACAATGACTTTTCTTCAGGAAAATAACATCGAGCTTCTGGACTGGCCGGCCCAGTCGCTTGACTTGGACCCAATAGGGCATTTTTGGGGTTTATTGAAATACAGTCAGACGGCACACAAGTAATTGTAAACTTGAACAAATTGGTTCTATTTATTTAATTTTCTAATTTTTCACAACACTCAATGTTACCTAGGGTGCTCAGTAATAGAAGTGTCTTGACTAAATACAGTTAGCTCTAACAAACTTCCACAAACTCCGGAAAATATCATCGCTGCAGTTTGGAGTCTTGCGACGTTGCGAAGAGGGGTGATTTGGACGCCAAAATGAAAAATATTATCTCCAGCCAAAGTTGCGTACATGTTAAAAATTCACACCACTGTAAAAAAAAACCTATTCTGTAGCCTACAGTGTTGTTTCTGTATATGTATGCATAATTTGTCGCTTAGATAACTGAGTAGTAGGGCAAGCAATAAATTGGAGCAGAAGCAGGAGAATTACATAATTCTTACGGCTTACCTTATCGCCAGTAAGACTTTCTGAAAGAAAACGTGCTATCACTGTCTTTTATTAAGGCTCCGATCTTGGTATCGTGTCCGCAACATTACAGTATGGCAGTAAGTCTACAAGGTGGCTCAAGGTGGAATGATTGCGGTGCCTACGAGTTGTATAAAATTGGAAAAGAACACGCGGATACATTAATTGAAAGTATTGCGCAGGAAAAGAAAGATGATGCAACACTAAGCGGACGTCGAGAACGGAGGTTAGAAAACGAAGCCGGAAGAATCTAAGTCAATAAAGAGAGGATCATTAACGATTTGAGGGTTATGACAACATATAATTTGTCGTTGTTAATAGCTCGTTGGCAATTGTTGGCAGTGTGTGTGCTGATGGAGTCATGGCATATAGATGGTGTGTATTGTAATTTATTTCTTTGTACTTCTCCAGGATCGTCCGGCAATATTTTAACGTTAGCGTCATCGAAATGAATTTCCTCGTCCTCTTCATCTAATCTTAATAGAGAATCTGGAACAGTTCAGTAACTAACTTACGTATTGCCTGTATGGGTATTGTCATCTTCGAACAACGGAAACAAAGCAAAACAAAAAATTACCTTACTTTGGTATCACCGACAATGATAAATGAGAGAAGACATGTTTTACTGAGCTACAAATGTCCGCCGAAGTGAGTGAGTGCTCATGTTTAGAACGCTTGGAAGCAGTGCTAAACGTTTCTGGAGTTTTGTGACAAATAACATGTATTACATGTAGTGCTTATTCCTAGGTATGCAAAAGTGATGAGTGGAGATTAGGCAGTTACCTTCATTTACAGAAATATTCCGCCAATCACGTGTAAAACTTAAAAATTGTATTAAATCAGAACATTTCTGTTTTGTTTGCTTCCTCGTTTCAAGTTAATCGTATAATTATTTTTGTTAGCTTGCGTGTTTACCTGTTGAAAGAAGAAATGCTTCGGAAGGAATCTTTTGGAAGTGAATTGCACATGGATGTAACGCTAACTCCCAACAGTACCCAATTGTTGCTGTCTGTGTTTGTGGCGTGAATTTTGATCAGATTTTGTATTTGATTTTTGGAAATATATAGCCACAAGTAACCTCTGCCACGTCAAACGGTGATCATAGAACTGCAATTCAGAGTACTTGACATCAATGCTAATATTCCTGCTGCCAATGCAAGGATTAAGGGGATGGAGGAGGGGCACCGCTTGTTTCGCCCTCGCAACAGTTTTGCGATGGTTCTGTAGTAAGCAGACAACGCGCTTGAGTAACTCACTCAGTTGTGAGATATGCATTTCATTCTGAACTAGAAGAGAGCAAGTGAAAGAAAAGTGTGTGGCGTCGAAATGTGAGGTCGAACCTGGGAGGAAGTTTCGTCGCGGAATCCCCTCTTGTGGATTGAATCCGTATTATGTCCCACACGCACAATTTACCACGTGATTATGTATGCTCCGTTTATTTCCCTGGGAGTGAATAACAAAGTGCAGTTTCGCGCCAGATTGTCACGCGCGCTGACGTGCCGCTCCCAGGATTCCGGAAGGCGAGCCGGAATCGAAACGAATTTGCTTCGCGGCTTAACAAAAAGAGCTGGTGAGCCTGTCAGCCTGTTCGCTCGATCGCTTTTCTTTACTCTGTAGCACTTTTGCAGTAGATTATTAACTGAACCGCAGATATTGCGTCGTTGGATTCGGCGAGTTGTTACATTTGCATACCAGCGGAATTGAATTACAACTGGGAGCTTTACCAGTGCACAGCGGTGTTCAATACCTTCCTGAAAAGAACGAAGTCTAAATGAGTGTGGGAGGTAGGGATTGAGTAGTGGATGTGGCGAGAACTGCAAGCTGTTTCTCAAGCAGCGCAGCAGCTCAAGACTAAATGAGAGTGAGTAGTAGTGTCTTGGTGGTGGGGCAGCGATTAGAGAGAGAGAGAGAGAGAGAGAGAGAGAGAGAATGAGAATATCTGCTGCGCCTCCACAGTTGGCGGGGAGGGTCAGGGCCACAGGCGTGGCAACACAGCGCTGGCGCGCTCCGCTCGCAGGGCGGCCATCTTGACTAACGATCGGCTGGCGCGGTGAGTCAGTCTGGTGCCGGTCATGCCCGGTGCATGATGGCACCGCTGCGTGGATGCGGAATTCGGTGAGTAGGCGGCAGCGAGATCGTAGGGGAGCGCAGCGCAGCAGGGCACTCACTAGCGGCATTCCGATGGCCGCCCGGCGACGCTTCAGTTAAACAGTTCGGTGGCCAGAATTCGTCTTGTACCGTTGTTCTGCCTGAAACTACAATGGCAGATACACTTTTTTGGTCGATGTAGCAGAATCAATAAGCACGTCGTGTTACTGCCTGATACTCTATTTTCCTTTTTTAAATTTTTTATTGAAACTGCGTTTTTCTGATATTTGTACAGAATATCTAGCCAAGAATTTCGTTTGGCAGGGAAGCACCCGTTAAGCAATATTTAAATTCAGACTGTGGTATTTAATGGTACAAGGAGGGTGGGGGCGGGCAGGGGGTGAAGTGGATACTGCAGGCCAAACTTACCTATGAAATACATGCTAGAAGAGGTTCAGAAATTGCGTTTGTTGTTTACAATGAATTAAGAATCACGTGTTTTTCTCCCGTTCTGTTCTTATCTCTGCAATTTATATTTTGATAAATCTCGAAGGCATTTCTGTATTGACTTTTCTTTCTCGAAGAGTTCATTTTCGTAAGTACATAGCATGTTCAGTTTACGTCTGCGTACATCTTAATCCTTACGATCAGAAGAGTAAAAGCTGGACCACAACGATTGTTAACAAGTTTGAACATTTTTAGGATCGTGTAGCACATTTTTGGAGTTCAGTAATTTATAATAATAATAAGGAATCGGACTGCGTTGGATGATGGTCGTTTGGACGAATGATCTACCGATTAAAGAAAGTAAATGAAAAAAAAAAGAGGCTGGTATCCGTTACAGGCTGATACTTTCTGTCGTAGTTGCATCAGAACTATGACGTTGGTCAAATCCTCGTGGAAGTGACATTTTTCTGTTGTCATTACTTTCACTGTGGAAAAGGAAGTAAATCTTTGGATAAAGCTGAAGGTTGATTTTAACATCATGTTGCTTTACTCTACCCGTTCCTGTTGGAAGCTGTGTGGCTTGTTTCTCTGATCTAAGAACTGATTTACCCAACCGGTTACGGAATACCATAACGCGAACTCTGGACCATTAAGAAGGAGTGATAAATTTTAAACGACATTGTTACACGGATTTCGATCGAAATTGATCCTACTTGCATGACGCTGCACGCTATTTGCATACCGCAAGTCTTCTGCTTCAGGGACTATCTGGCATCAGATGTTCACGATTTACGGGACAGTGCATCACGGTGGCTACACTGTCGCGTTTCTTTGGGAAGTAATTTAGCGTATTCCTGAAGTAATTTAGTGACCGCCTACCCTCATATTAAGATGAACAGCATTGCTGTCACATAGCCCATGTAATACTTGAGACTTACCGACCGCTCGCAAGGCGACTGGCAGATATCCAGAGGCTAAGAACTTCACTAGGCAGGCAGTCAGTCGGTCGCAACTGCGGTTGTTCCCCATGACGCATACCACTCCATTGCAGCTATGGTCTCATTCCGGGCCACATCACCCCCTTTTCGAGTATTAGTTTGCGCCAGTTAAACAAGGGTCCATATGTACTGAAAGAAAATACTTAGAGAACAAAGTCTCTTTTTTCTTCGAATAGTCTCGTGCAGGCTGTAACTTTCCTTTTCGGTGATCATTCTTCAGAATTGCGTATGAACGCAATTGAGGAGGCGATAAAAAAATCCCCGAATCTTCGATACGCAATTTTCTGCGAAGAAAACCCCGACGATGGTATATATAGGAAACCGGAATTCGGTTTTGGACCATCTTCTATGATATGGTTATATTTGAGAAGCGAAAATGTGGGGCAGGGGTGATCAAAGTAAATTCTTCCCGATGGGCAACGATAAACAACGTACATTACGCGCACGAGCCGATCTTGAACGTGCAGTCCTTCGGAACAGCACTAGAAAGTCTGTCAGCATACTGTAAAAGTGAAATTTATGATATCGATACCACGCGTAATAACGGTCTGTGGAATATTATCTAGTAAAGTCGTAAACGTAGTTTTCAGGTTTTTAAAAGCCTCGAGCGTAAAGGATTTGCAATGTTCTTACATTTCTTTTCAGAGCCCGTGTGGGTATTCTGTGAAACAACCATTATGTTAGCGTTTCTCAGTTCTGGTGAATATGACGGTCGGCTTCGATTGGTAGATTACTGCGGGAGTGCAATTAGTCTACAAAAGAGAGAGCGTACAAGTCACTCGTGCCACCCATCCCACAATATTGCGTAAGTGTGTGGAACCCGTACCAGATGACCTAACAGGAGGTATTGAACGATACAGAGAATCGCAGCACGAATGGCCACGGGTTTGTTTAATCCGTGGGAGAGTGTCACAGAGATACTTAAGGAACTGAGCTGACAGACGCTTGAAGACAGATGCATGCTATCCCGAGAAACACCGTGAACAAAAGTTTCAAGAACCGGCTTTAAATGATTTCTCTAGGGATACACTAAAGCCCCTTACTTAGCGCTCACATAGGGATCGTGAGGATAAGATTAGAATAGTTACTATGCACACTGAGGCATTCACACAAGCATTCTTCCCGCGCTCCATACGTGAAAGGAACAGGAAGAAATCATAAGATTTTAATAAAGTACTGGACACCAAGCCACGTTCAAATTGAAGCCACCGTCTTTGTTTATTAGCTTTGCCATCTTTGTTCCGATGGATTCCCGAACTATTGTGCAAAAGTGGAAACGGTAACTGGCTCTATATCCACACAGCTTTAATCAGTCACGCCGAGAAAACTGAGATATCGAGAACAGAGTTTTTTGTGCGCTCACGCCAAGTCAGATCATATATCTGAAACATTTTGTTCTTTACCGGAATTAGTTTATTCGCAGGGTCTTCATTAAATTAAAATCTGTCTGACTTTTGACAATGAGCTTCGGCCTCCAGTCAGTTGCAGCTTATGTTTGAAATACCAGGAGCAACTGGCCGACATGAAAACTTAAGAGAAGAAGACTATTATTATGGTAAATGGCTTAGCTTTGTTACGTCGCGCCCTGCCACTTAAGGGAGACGGTTATTGATTTCGGCTACCTTTATAATCGATATACCTATTGCGTGGAAAACATGGCTAACGCTTGCAGTTGCAGTGAAACGGCGCGAGAAATGTTGAACGGTGTAACCAGTTCTTGAACGGTAGTTTGCCGCTTCTGATGTCATGTAGTGAAACGTTAGTGGCATGATGCGCCCAAGTGACCAGACGACTTCATTATTAGGACAAGTGTTTTAAAGAGCTGTGGTCACTGAAGAAACTTATTACACCAGCAAACTTGTTTTGCATGGCTTAGGTAGCTGTAAGCTGCATCATTCCCACAGTATAACCTTACGCCAGCCTGCTGTACGGGACAATGTTCCTGTATCAAGGAACCGTCAGAATAACGTCTTATACACTGTCGAATACCCGTTTGAGGTCAGTGGTAGATTTGGGTAATTCCCATACTACTTTAATATTTGTGGTATTTCCTGTATGACATTCTTACAGGAGAGGATAAAAAGAATCGACGACTTGTGGGTGTACATTGTTTAAATTACTGTGACAGAATTCGTTCGTTCTATGCTGTTTGTGAGTCATTTGTATCATTAAACTGTACAAATAATTCACAGGCACCATTCTCGAATTAAACGCTATTGGTCATGGTGTATCCTGCAGCAAATCAGATGCACTGCAGATGTAGATGGTCGTTAAAGGGATTAATATGTCGTGCACAGTATGAGATACGCATACGCATAAGCATTGTTCTGTGCGTATTCGTATTTAACTGCTGTGTTTTCACCTGTTCGTATGAAATTTTGTTAGCCGTGTGATAGGTTGCCCATAGTATCTGGGCCAGCGACCAGATAGCGTCCTGTGGCGGGGACAGCTGTGGTGCTTCTGCGAACCGGTTCGTTGCCCGCTTTGCCCTCCAAAGCGTGTCTCTTCCGTCGGTCGGCCTGCCTCCCACGTGTGCGCTGACCTGTTCGCCAGAAGCCCGGTTTCTGCCTCGCGATACCACGCAGTCAGGCGTGGATGCTTCTTTCATACTCTAGTACCACCAAATCTGAGTGCAACGCCACACGACGCCAGCGATTAAACTCCGTCGCTGCGATTAAGAATTTCAAAGTAATCATAGAAATTCTCCCACAGTTACAAAGCTCACCAGTACGGTTTCCTGTTCAAATTAGTTGGCAATACAACAGTGGGAGCCTGCCATTGTCGGCTCCTACTGTGTTGCCACTTCCGCAGCGTAAAGCATTATGCTTGCCAATCCTCAGTTAGGAGTGTTTTGAAGATTTGGAAATATCGCCCATTTCAGGAATGAACCTTAACTCTGGCCCCAGTTTTGAACGGATTTTTTGACGTGGTATGACCACAGAGAACTACAGCATACGTGAATTGCCGATTTTTTTTACATGTTTGTTGGAGGAGATGGACTTCGAAACTATTTCCCATTGGCTCGGGGAACAGCGCTGTGGTGATTGCTTGCAGATATTAGCGTCAGAAGAACTCGCAGTGTGGGTCTTAAACGGCAGTTGACAAATTGGATAATTTGTTTAAAATATGCTCCCATGTGACTCGATGCGGTCTTTCGGATATTTAGCGATGCACCTCTCCTGAAGGTCACAAAAGAAAATCACCATATAAACATACAGCATCCCATTATATAAACTTTGCATATTTAACCGGGTTTGAATAATGCTGTAGAACAGGTCAATATTCTAAGTTATGGCCTACGTACAGAAATTGATCATACAGTTTATTTCCTGTTCCATAACAACGGATTCATAAACTGGAAAAGAAAACTAGAGAATTTTTCGCAGGTAGCTAAAGTAAGCTGACAGACATCCCATCGGATTCTTTTGTTTCTGTTTGGATGGAGACTAGGCACACTTCCGATATATGATCGCTGGACATGATTACGATTATCTGTGCGCCGGTGAGGTATAACCATACGACTGTCTCACCTGTGAAATAGGCCAGTAACCAACAGTCGGTTCATCTTACGTGATGTAGGGCGTATAGTCAAGGTGAAAAATTAATGTATATCCAGATACCCAGTTTTCTTGGTACACGGAATCTTCATTTCTGCCGTCTTGGAATATCCATTGTGTCCATTCATTCCATGAAGACGGGGAACATAGGACTTCAGAGCCCAGGATTAGTGTATACTACTAACAGGTTTACATCTGTCATTTATATTTTAAGGGTCACATCACACATTTAATCGTAATTCGTTCCTGTTGCCAGCCAAGACTTCTGAAGCAACAGAAGTGATATTGTTACGTGGGTTGGAGCTTGAATAGTGGCAACAATTTATTTTCAGCTCGTACAAAATAGATACGTGTTTCAAAGTTTTACTGAACTTCATAGTAGTCACCAGCATTGTGTATAACCCGTTGCCAGCGATGTGGAAGTCATAGGATACTATTAGCAGTGCCAATTGTGTTGACAGTTCGAGCGGCGCGGTTTATTGCCCGACGAATTTGTAGCAGTTCTGAAGCGAATGCCGTTAAGTGTTTCGTTAAGTTTAGGAAGCGAGTTGAACTTAACGAGGGTTTAAGTCAGGGGGGTGCAGTAGGAGGTATAGCACTTAGCAGTCCCATCAGTCAAACAAATCAGTAACAGCTTGCACTGTACGTGCTTGAGCATTGCCCTGCAAAATGGTGGACAGGTCGTGCAGAAAGTGTCATCATTTCCGTCTCAAAGCTGGTCGTAGGTTGTGTTCCAAAAATGAACAGCATAGAGACAGAATTGATGACACTTTCTGCAAGACCTGACCATCATTTTGCAGGACAATGCTCAAGCATGTACAGTGCAAGCTGTTACTGATTTGTTTGGCTGATGGGGCTGCTAAGTGCTATACCACCTACTGCACTCCCCTCACTGAAGCCCTCGTAAGTTCAACTCACTTCCTAAACTTAACGAAACACTTAATGGCATTCGCTTCAGAACTGCTACAAATTCGTCGGGCAATAGACTGCGCCGCTCGGAACTGTCAACATAAGTGGCACTGCTAAGAGTATCCTACGACTTTCACAATGCTGGTGACTACTTTGAAGGTTATTAAAACTTTGAAACACTTATCTGTTTTGCACGAGCTGTAAATAAATAGTTGCCACCATTAAAGTTCCAACCCTCGTATTTTGCGAGGGACACACAGAGTACATACTTGCATCGTTCCCGACTGTTAGTGAATCTAAAATTTAGGCCTAGCCATGCAGTTGTTTGGCACATACACGCAGCAGTCGAGAGTCACATGTCCACAGTAACCAGTAGATTCACCCAGACCACACGACTTTCATAAGGTATTATAGTTGGCCTTAATTCTACAATAAAAGAGTTCATAGATTAATGATAGATTGTACATCACACTTTCATCTCAGTGACCAGTTAATAGCCTCTGTAAAACATTTCGAACGTCTGAAACCCTCCCTACAGGGTACTTCCTTCCTTTGGCCGAGATCGGGCAGTTATTGTGAGTCGATATGATACGGAGTTCAAGAGAAGTGACAGTATGCAAGTAGATTGTCATAGATGCCACATTTAGGTACTGTCCATTTAGAATGACAAGAAATTAAACATTGTTGGAAGTATAAAGCCAGTAACGGCAAGGCCTCCGTTGAGATGGCGTGATGTAACAGCTAGCGCGAGCGGCGCAATGGTGAGTGCAGGCAGGTGCGGCCCGTATGTACCGCCACCTAGCGGCCCGTTACGTCACCAGTCCCACCTGCTGCTTCTTGCCTGCTGCAGCGAAGCCGTAGCGCCAATTCTTTTTCTTTTTTTTTTAAGTGCGCGCCACTGCCTGTTGGCTCTCGGCCAAGACACGCTCGGCCGCAAGCCAACGTGCACTCGGCGTGCCATTCCACCGCTAGTCAGCATACTTGCTCCCAAAATTACTGCCGATTAAGTATCCGGTGGGGGCAGGGGAGATTTGACGGAACTTACGCTTCAGTTGATTGAATATGTAATTGTTGTACCCCACCTTTGCCAGCAATTGGCCTGTTAAATCCGCTCCGTTAAGCTGTAACCGACATTTTTAAATGTACGCGACAAAATTAGCACTACTTGCCAACTGCCACATTGTAGGAAATTCGTGAATTTTAATTCCAGACACGGATTAAAATAAATCAACACCTAAATTTTCCGTTAATCGAAATCTTATGTATTTAATACAGCCCTATAAGTCTCGCACTGTGTGGATCAGCACGACATACGACTTAATTACCTTCATCATCTGTTCCGCGGATTTAGTAAGCGGGTCTTATCCTCTCGGTCAGTACAAACAAGTTTTGCCTTGTGATCGGTATACATGGCAATAGCTGTATAGAACGTGGTTAAGCTAGCGCTCGCTCTCTCCCTCCCTCCGGCCGTTTATCATGGTGCGGATTACGGTTGCGGTATTTGACGCGCTTTGTTAAAAAACCAGGGCCTGGAATAGGACGAATATGCTGATTTGAAATATACAACTGGGCATGTGGCTTATATTTTACCGCCGGGCGACAATGCTGGTCTCAGTCCACGATCGAACATCCCGAAAATATTTATCCGTTGCTTCGCGTTTCAACTTCAGGTACATGCTGGGTCTCTACGGTTGTGGATCCTTAGTTCGCTACCATACAGAATAATTTTTAGCCTCAGTGTTGTGGAATATCATTTGGTTTGCGTTGCGGCAGGTTTTCGCCAGTATTTTGATTGTGCCACAAATGTGTGACATACTGGCTATTTTTGAGTCGGGCATATTCATATGGATATTGCCACGAAGTGAATTAAAGTTAGTTACTTATTTGAGACAGGTGCTATCGAAGTGTATATTTTCATCTCGTAATTTCTGGCTGTTAAAGTATTTTAAATTTGGTGTTTATGATTTCACAATTCTGTGATTTGGCTGTGTTATATGGTAGGTTATCTTAAAACGGATGCGATAACGGACACGTCGCTGGCCAGGGATAATGTTTTCATATCTGCTTGTCTTAAATTGTTCTACTATATCATCTGAGTGCGAAACAAAAGACTGGGGTCGTACAGCAACTTTGTCGACTACCTTGAGTGATTATTGTGGGCGTAATGGTCTCGTTGAAATTACCGACGAGAATAGGTTTCTGTTAGTTTGTACCTGGTGGGGAAGCCGTACTACCTCTGTTATTTTAACTTACATTCCCGTCAACCCGCTATCAGACGTTTAATGTATGCGTGAAATGTTGTTGAATATGAACTTTTAATCATCTAGTCGGACCGTTAATTTCGTTGCTTGGCTTCGCTTCGTCACACAAGGGGACCTTACGGACTAGCCCTATTCTATTTTCTTCATACTTGTCGAATTTGAGTCTGTGCCTACATATCAGTTTCCTAACGCACCATGACGAAATTCTAAAAAAAAAAAAGCAAACAAACTTTGAAGATCAGATGATTTCCGAGTTTACACGAAGAGCATTTTTCAATAGTTTTAATTGCGTTACAGCCGAAAGTTTTTTTCTCTGGTCGCAGAAACTGAAAGTGCTTCGACCATAATGATTTTGAGGGTATAGTAAGACGTTGAGAAGTAGGTCCGTGTGCGGCATATGTCTACGATAATTGCTTAAGGGGGGACGTACACGAAACTGCAGTAATTTTAAAAGTATTTTATAAAACTCTAATTTTTTAAGATAATCAATCCAAATTTGGTACAGTTATTAAGAAATGTTATGCGCATATGAACCTAAATTTTCATTTTTATTGACCTTTTACATCTTTAATTATTAACAATTAATTTTTTTTCAACAATGTAATTACAAATGTTCCTTTTTTGAGAAAACTGTGAGAGCAATGTTAATGAATTTTTGTACACACTTTCATACCAAATAATTACAAAACTCTGTGGAGCAGAATTTTTATATCTTCTTTTGTTCAGTTTTTACGGGTCTCCCAATTTCCCTGAAAAATAATATATCAAATTTAAGGAATATTTTCTACCATAAATACCTTACTATTTTATTAAATGAAAATTCCTTCCACAGAATTTTTCACTATAGTACTGACTAGTCATATACCAAATTTCACTTCTCTACCTTTTGTGGTTTTTGAGAAAAAGGTACATAAAGTTATAAAAATGTAAGTTACGGGAAAACTGAATCAATGATTTGATAGTGTTTGTATTAGGTCTTACCGTCTCTGTGTGAACTAGTGCAAGCCATATGCATACTCCTCTTCATCTGCAAGCAGTCTCTTCTTTGCTTGTCTTCTTTGGTTAACCTGCTGTTCAATTTTATTGGCTGTAATATCAGCCGCAGCAACTCTTTTGTCATCGATGTCCTTCAATATTGAATAGGTGAAAGCTCCTGGATGAAATCCTAGCCTCTGTAGAGTTTTTATTCTTCCAAGATTACCATTGTTAAAAACTAAACAAGCATCATATGCAGCAATTTCAACAATAATTGTTGAAACAAATGTTGTTTTTGGGCAACGTTTCCAAATCAGTGAGTTGTAACTTTCATTAGGGTTTTGTGTCTTTCCATGCACACACTTTCGTAGGAGGTCTGGCTCTGCTAAACACCTAAATGTTGGTTTTATAGCACTTAAAACAGCCACAGGTAAACTGTGCTTGTGTGAATAGTTCATGCCATCACGCTCAGCCTGCTTGAATTTGCACCACGATATGTCACACAAATTATGTACAGGTTTGTCATCTGTGGATAGTTTATGAAAATAAATAGACCACACAGCCTTCTGCATGTTATTCAAATTTCCACTGTTGTCCCTTATTGCCTTGCCATAGTACACTTGTAAAGAATGAATTTCTTTGTCTGTGAGTCTGTTGGGACCACCTAAAAGTTTTCCATCCTCAAGTTTCCTGCCCTTCAATTCACGTTTCAATTTTAAAAGTCTGCCTCCCATTCGTTTTTGCACATGTCCAACACATTCCAACTTTTCTATAGCACAATGGGGACCATAAGGTTCACTTTCCAAAACAGTTTTGAAGGAGCTGGAGTCACCATCACCAAGGTATTTTGTGTATCTAACACCGTACTTTTCCACACTTCGATGGAACATAAGTTTCATAGCTGCAGGTTCCATTCCACCACTAGAACCAGAATAATTTCTACAGCACACTTTCTTGTGTTCAACCTGCCACTTATTTTCTTCCACTTCACCAGCTCTCTTTCCGAGTACACAGCTATAGCAATATTTGCTCATTACCTGAACGTCAAGAATTTTTCCAGTATCAACACTAATGACAGATGATACTCCATACAGTGATGTATGTCCACGCTTCATCCACGTTCCATCACATGACACACACAAATCGGTGTCTGGCGTGTTATCTGCTTCTGTCTTTAGTTCACTATTCATCTTCACAGCTTCCTTTGCAGAGGACTTCAAGTTTTCTTCCACTTCCTCTTGAAGAGCACTTAGCAGTGTTTTATTTCCAGTGGTGTACCTAGCACTTGGTTGTGGCATGTTCATGATCCCACAAAACAGTCTGGTACCTTCCCTGCCTATGCCCAAACATCTCATGCCATATATTAAACGCATATTTGCTTCATATATCCGGTTACTTGATGCCGAAGTTCTAAAAGCAGTGTCTGAATGACAGCTTTCACAAGTAAGATGCAACATACACACTATTCCAATTCTGTTTTCTTCGTCATATAATCTCAAACTTTTTGCACCACAGTCAGCACATACACAAGCAGATGATATAATATCAGATAGTATTTTCAAATCAATAAGCCTAAAACCACTAGTAGCTTGAGTGTCTGAGCCACAATCATCAAGTGATTGACAGCTGTCAATTTTCCTTCTCGAAGCACTCGCTTTCTTGGTTGAAGTATCGTTTCCATTTGTTATTATGGGGCTGGTTTTCAAGTTGTCTTTACTACATCGAGAAGCTTGACACTTTCTAACCTTTTTAAACACCTTACTAGAACGCGGCATGCTGCAAAATATAATAACAAGTCTACTTACAACTTTCGTAAAAATGTATTCCAAACAAACACTCGTAAACAAACGCTATAAATCAAAGAATATAAAACCAGCGGCAGAGATATTATTCCACAGCCTTCTTGATGTAGTACACAAACGTTCCCTGCATTGTGACTGCACAAAACTGGAAAAAAACGCAGTATAAATAGATATACGAGAGGATGAAGACCAAGATGGGGGGGCGTCGCCCTGTGCAAGCTATTACAAATTATTATTTTTTTCCCCCTTAGAAGCGGAATTGGAACGTAATATTTGGTAATTGAAATTTCAATACCATGTAGTAAATGAAGAGCCAATAAAATTTTTTTCACAAATTTGGTCATTTTCATGTACGTCCCCCCTTAATGTTATAGCCAATGTTAAGAGATGCTGTTGTAGCCCATTGTATTGAGCAGGTGTATTTAAAATTAGTTTCAGTGGTTTGTATGTCATTTGGAACTAAGTCATGTAAATGATATTGACGTGATGTGACATAATAGTAGACTCGCAGAGAGAGGCTTGTGCTTGGAGTTTGTCATTTGTGTGCTCGTGATGACGCTACGCTTTCTGCTGGCCTTCGCGGACAGCTCGGTACGTACTGATAAGGAGAAAGCAATAGAGCGGGATTTTGTTGTGAAAGCGCTCACAATGTGAACGGTGCGGCATGAGAGTACTGTAGTAGCAATTGCTGCGGCCACGGCCTCATAACGGAATGCTGCTGTGTGACTCACTCCCCCACCCCTAGTGGGCTGTGAGCCAGGGCCTCCCTTTCCTCTGCTGCTGATCACACGGCATACCTCGTGACGATGTGTACGGTAGTGGTCCTAGCTAGGAATTTTGATCTAAATATACCCATTTGTGATCAGCAGCAGATTGCAGAGTAAGAGGATCTGCAGTTCGTAACTATTATTCTTATGAGGTCGCTTTATCTAGCCTGTCTATAATCTCCGGGAAGCAAGCACCGCTGAAACTTGGCATCGTTGCAGTGTGTTCACCTGTTTGTTAGTGCATAAATTTTTCGAATGTTGTATTGTTCTTGAATGCGCTAAGAGCAAGTAGTCAGCATAATATCTGTGAGGTTAACCGTCTTAAAATCTCCGATTGCAGTAGTGTATAACGAAGGACATTTTGTACTTAATTTCGTATGTAACATACCGTCGGAGATCTAATAATTGTTACTAACTAATGCATAATCTATAAATTATGTCTTTCTTTGAATAAATTTAAAGTAGTACGATATACGAGTTTTTAGGGGCAGTGCAACGTTTTCCCCCCTTTAATGTTGTAGGGTTAAGCCATAAGATCCATGACATCCCCGTAAGCTCGACTACAACACAAACGTAGGTTTTGGCCTTTTGGTGAGGATCAGTTTCCTAATGGATTCATTGGGTTATGTATCACCTCATTTTGCGTCGTATATGATTTTATTGATCCTGGATGGTATTTCTAGGATGTGAAAGAAATTGCCGCTAGCGGATTATTCCCAAGATTCCACGTTTGCATCTCTTTCACCGCGAATTTGTACTTCGGTTTGCCGAAAAGTAAGAATATCAGTCAATTTCATTGTTACATTCTGGGAAGCTTAGATATCGTCAGTAATTTCTATTTTCAGATTGAATCATTAGTTTGCCAGTGTAACAGCGTTAACTGGTGCCCTATCCCCTTCAATACTCACGGGTTTTTAATTAACATTGGTTAAAGTAACAATTTATTGCGTATAGTAATCCGTACTACAGGCAGTCGGTAAATAGCGAAACATTTTACGTTTCATCTTATTTCGTATCCATACAATTTGCTAACATTGGAGATATTTATGTGCAGTTGCTAGAAATTCACCATTCTGTTGTTACTCATAACGATGTAGTTCAATAAACGCACATTACTTGTCAATATATAAAATTATCATTTAATATATTGTGAAAATGCCACAGTCTCCCATAGATTCCGCGCATTGGAATTTCATGATTTCGATTATTTGCTTCCTAATGTTCTTTGGGAGTTTCATATCTTGACATTACCAGCTTTACAGTATCGCGTATTTCCTGGGTTGCGCTATAATAGTTTGTACGCGCTGTTGGGACTCTTTGTATGTTCCGTAAATCGCTTCAATAATTGTCAATCCACCGCCCTTAATGATTTCAAGTCACAGCTTTCAAGTGAGCGATGTAACCACCAGTACGGTAAGATGAACCAATTTCAAATAATTAAGCTTTTTGTTAAACTTTATCTTAAATTACTCTTCCGGTTAATAAAGGCAGTTGCTTGTTCAGCGTCATAATTAAATGTACTAAATGTTTTTGAACATTTTTTGAGAGTGCTGACTTTTTTGCGTGGAACGTGTTTCTTGATTATCGAGTGTGAGAAGAGTTGTTTCACTGCTGTATCTTCAAGTTTTCTGCAGTAACTTGATGATAGTTTGCATCATCAGTGGTAACAACGGTTAAAAGTAAAATTGTCAGAGCTTGAATAATATTGTTCCACGTTCTCCGTTTATGATGCTGTGAGCGAATGTAGGATTATGCAGAAGTCTGCTTGATGCCATAACTACCATAATTTGATAATAGAGAAGCCATAAACCCGAACTTTGTTCGGAACACCACATTGCCCTTATGTTACCGCGATGCCTTCGTCGTATTCACGATCTGCGTGTGTGACAGAAGGGAGAGAGAGGCGGGGGGCGTAAAGAACGAATCCTTGGAACTGACTTAGTTAAACCAGTGTCAAAAATCGTGCCAAGGGCCGGGAGTGACACCGTATTTTTATTTTTGTGTGTATGTGTGGAAGTAGTGTTGTTTTCAGAATACCTTACGTATATAGATATTAATAAGTCTCAGGCTGAATTTAACAAAAATTAATGTTAAAATATAACGAGGATTCATTCCTACTTGATTTTGTATTACAGTGTTTTGAGTGTGGTGGTTTAGTTGCCGTTTTAGCTAATTTGGAAGCCACCTATACGGCGACGTATCTTATGCAGTAATAAATAATCCTTTAATTAGCGGTACAGTGACATAATACTTTGTCTGCATCATTCAGCTGACTAAAAGACTGCAGCTTGTAGCTTGTAGTTTGTATTGTTCGTCACAGTGTGCGCATCTGCGTGTGTCCCCCTGTGTGTGTCGTGATATTTTTCTTCTTCTACAGTTGAGCTTCTTTCTTTCTTTCTTATCGTGGTTTGTGGGGAAATCGGTTAATTTTCAGTAGGCCAACCCCCATTTTGTTTATCGTTCTATTTAGTTAATTTGAAAAAGCGACACTTGTGAAATGACCTAAGCTTTTCGACTAGACAAATCGTCGAGAAAACTAATGCCAGGTTGAGGTATACAAAAATAAATGTTCGGAATGTGACTCGCGGAAAATATACGATTCGTTACTTTTTTTAGTCGTTGGTAGAACACAACGGACATGCTGTGTAATTAAATTTCAAAGCATCAGTGAGAGACTCAAAACTAATACAGCATTTGTTAAATGAGGAATAACTATTTATGTATGCATTACAGCTTCAAAAGTGTTCAGGGAACATGTTACCTCTCGATACATAACTCGTTATAATTATCACAGTGAATTCAGCTGACACATTGGTGTCATGAGCCGTTTTGCTCGCACTTCATACACGGAAGGGGAATTGTCGAGCAAGATGGCGCGATAGTAAGTTACTGGACTTGCATTCAGTAGGACCCCGGTTCAAATCCCCATCCGGACAACCAGATTTAGGTTTTCTGTGATTTCTGTACATCGTTTAAGGCATATCCGCGATGACTCCTTTGATAAGATCACGGCTAATTTATTTCACCTACCAGAGATTGTACTCCGTCTCTGATGATCAGGCCGTCGATGTGACGTTAAACCCTTGTCGTCTTATATTCTTTTTTTTGCGAATTCTGGGGAAGAGGTGTGAATGCTACTGTAGTGCTATCGTTGTACCTTCTGCGAGACACTGAAAGAAGACTTGGGAGTGCAGGTGTAGATGAATAGGCAGTCTCTATGGGGGTAGACTTTTTGACAGGCATAACGAATTCGAGAAGATTGCGTCGTTTTGACATGTGCAGACTGCTTATGTGGCGCACCTGGCACCGCTTCAGCTTCCGGCAGATGTTTCCTCCCACTGACCAAGGCCAGTCGTCCACGTGCCCTATTCCCCTCATCTACCTCCTCCCTCATCTCTCTCTCTCTCTCTCTCTCTCTCTCTCTCTCTCTCTCTCTCTCTCTCTCACACACACACACACACACACACACACACACACACACACACACACACACACACACACACACACACACACACACACACACACGCGCGCGCGCACGCGCGCGCGCGCCCTCCATCATTCTTTCAATCGGTCCTTTTGTAGGTACTTCGTTACGTGGTAGCATTATTTTGCCATAACTTAGCATCAATCTGTTAACCACCTTGAAACAAAAATCAGTCTGGAAAACATCATCAAATAAAGTCTTATTACACAACGATCAAGCGAATGTAAGATCGACAACTTGGCATGAGATCTGGATTGTAAACACTGCCAAATAGATGCAGTCATTCTAAGAGATTGACACCTATTGCCCACTTCAGATGCTACTGTAACGCCCACATGAGATCTAGTCTATCAAGTACTTGTTCATTCATCATGCAACGCACGTTAAAGAATTCCTATAGATTGATTTCCACGAATTCCACCTGAAGCTCAATTGTGTCACATTAGACGGTCGACGAAGCGCCACTTCTAATTTCTTCTGTGAACTTACGCCCAACTGTATGATACACATATTTCTCATGCATTTACGTAAGAAGTAATGGTATTTGGAGCTGGTGTGATTACTCATTTCGTGACACAATCATTTGTCCGTCAGATAAAACAAAAGGGCTCACGTCTAGCCATGTAGGTTATAACTAGCTGTTGTCCTTAGTTGGGAAAGTGCACACGTCGGTACTCGTTGATACGAAGCAGTGTCAGTATTTTTACCGTCGGTGGGAAATGAAGAAACAGCTAAAAGTACGCTTGGTTTGTGCTTCGGTGGCATTGTCAACGGGTTCATGTTCGCTGCTGAGAAATGCACTGACATCCGATGCGCACAAACGGTAGAAACGCCTCGTCTTCTTTTATCAGTGCTTACCGGAAAGAATGCGGTGTGCAGATTAGCGAGAAATCCGGTAGCTGACTTTTGTTTCTATAGAGAACAAGCTCTCCTGCTGCATTCTTTGTGGTGCCAGGGAGAACGCTTAACGCTTTAATTTTTCACATTTTACGGTAGAATGTATGTTAAGAGATTAACTGTTTATGCCTGTTACTCTGCGTAACCTGCTGCGGCAGTACTACGACCGAACATTTCCTTTGTTTCTCTTAATGGAGAATCGTGATTTTCTTGCATATATTTTAAGTCAAGATGAAACTCCACAATTATTTCAAAACGCAGGAGTATTTTGCTCATTGAAGACAAATTTGTGCCAAACAAATAATATGGCAGTCGTAAAGGTTTGAGTCTAAATTTCTGATAATATGCCTAACATTGAAAACACATTGAAAAAATGTATCAAGGTTACAAAAGAAAGATTCTTGTGATACCGATTTCATGGCAAGAAAGTTTAGATACGTTCTGAGGGTATTTAAAGGAATTTAGTATAATTGTCTCTGTCGCACCCGCTATTCTGTTCCGTTGTCTCCCAATGCAGGACTTGATAGAACATGAAATAAAATCAGGGAAAGATTCTGACCTAATATCGCATTTTTAATGTTGATACACAGCGTATTTTTAGGACTTTTACTTACTTTCCATATTCAGGTAGATTCGACATAGTTTTGTGTGTGGCAGAGTACATGTACATTGGCTTTTCTTTAAACCTAACGGCTTGTCTGTGTTACTATTCACATTTGCATAGACATGATGGCAAATGTTGTCTTGCTCAGATTGTAGTACGAAGGTGGATGCATTAAAATTAATGCTATTAAAGATTATAAAGGAGTTAGTGTGGGAACTGCCTACAGCGTGCGACTTCCTGCAAATGTACGGTTTGGTGTTAACAGTATGCTTATGTAACATTTTATAGCGCCAAGAAACTTGTGTAGCAAAATACTGCGCTGCAATCGGCAGCGCCTACATAAGACAAAAAGTGTTGGGCGCAGTTGTTAGCTCTGTTACTGTCGCTGCAATGGCGGATTATCAATATTTAAGTGAATTTGAACATGGTGTTATAGTCGGCGGCACAGGAGCGATGGGACACAGCATCTCCGAGGTAGTGATGAAGTGGGGATTTTCCCGTAGACGTTTTCACGAGTGTACATCAATATCAGGAATCCGATAAGACGTCAAATCTCCGGCGTCGTTGCGGCCGGGAATAGATCGTGCGAGAACGGGACCAACAACGACTGAATAGAATCGTTCAACGTGACAGAAGTGCAACCCTTCCACAAATTGCTGCAGATTTAGTGCTGCTGGTCCATCAACAAGTACCGGCCGTTGTGGCAGAGCGGTTCTAGGCGCTTCAGTCCGGAACCGCGCTGCTGCTACGGTCGCAGGTTCGATTTCTGCCTCGGGCATGGGTGTGTGTGACGTACTTAGGTTTAAGTAGTTCCAAGTCTAGGGGACTGATGATCTCAGATGTTAAGTCCCATAGTGCTTAGAGCCATTTACGCCATCAAAAAGTGTCAGCGTCCGAACCTTTCAACGAAAAATCATCCATATGGGTTTTCGGAGCCGAAACATGTTGCCTGGTCGGACTAGTTTCGTTTCAAATCGTGTCGAGCGGAAGGACGTGTACGCTTATGGAGACAACCTCATGAATCCACGGAGCTTGCATGTTAGCAGGGGACTGTTCAGGGTGGTGGAGGCACTGAATGGTGTGTGGCGAGTGCATTTGGAGTGATTTTGGACCCTGATACGTCTACTTAAGACTCTTGACAGGGGACACGTACTTAAGCTTCCTGTTTGAGCACCTGCATCCATTCATGTCCATTGTGCATTCCCATGGACTTGGGCAATTCCAGCAGGACAATGGGACACCAGACACGTCCAGAGTGGCTCCAGGAACACACTTCAGAGTTTAAACACTTCCGTTGGCCACCAAAATCCCCAGACATGAACGTTAATTAGTATATCTCGGATGCCTTACAATGTGCTGTTCAGTAGAGATCTCCACCCCGTCGTACTCATACTGATTTATAGACAGCCCTGCAGGATTCATAGTGTCATGTTTTCCCTCCAACATTACTTCAAACACACATCGGGTCTATGCCACGTCGTGTTGCGGCACTTCTGCGTGCTCGCGGTGGCCGTACACGATATTAGGCAGGTGTAGCAGTTTCTTTGGTTCTTCGGTGTATAATACAAAGAGACGAAGTTGCTATCCCATAAAAGACGTCATGGTTGGTGATAACATTGTATAGGTGATGGTTTATTTTTATATCACGTATGGTGTAGTAAGAAACATCATTATCGTTACGGAAGTTGAGTTATTGCTTGCAGAACGAAGTTCGGCGCTAATAAACTTTGTCCGCAGAGCACATAATGCTCGCGTTAGTGCCGCGTAAGTTCGAAACCACCGCTGCGGTGGTAAACTCAGGGGCAACAGGCCTGAGTCGGTATTACTGTGGCTTCAAACACCTATTCACGTTGGAGCCGTGTTGGCACATCATCATCATCATCCCCCGCTGCTGCAACTTCGCGGAAGGCTGCGCGAGTGCTTTGCGGCGAAGTGGGCGCTAACAAATGGCTGCCGGCGTGTGTGTTACAGGGAGCGCGAGAAGCAGATGGAACGAGAAAAGCAGCACCAGCAGCAGCAACAGCAGGAGAGGGAGCGAGAGAGGGAGAGGGAGCGCGAGAGGGAGAGGGAGAGAGAGCGGCTGGAGCAGCAGCGCGCCAGCGAGCACGCCGTCCAGGCAGTGCAGAAGCATTTCGAGGAGTCGCTGCGCCGCGCACAGCAGAAGGTCAGTAGCTGCACAATTTCATTATGGCTGCGGTTAATCGATGTTAATCATTCGTACAACAAAATTGGTAGATTTGGGAATACACATTCCACCACAGACGTAACGTATCATTTCCTGGAGGCCCATTGGTATTCGCTAATTGTAGTGATTTCGATCTCATCCCGGCCGCAGAGAGAAACGCTTTTTGTTAGGCTTGAAGACGATGGGCTGGTATTTACTAACGCTCCTAAATGGGTGGTGGTCTTAACTGACTAGGGTGATTTTAAGGGCGAGTAATTTCCGCCGTGACGTGGCAGAGATGCCACACTTGAAAAAGTACTGCCAGGAAGCACCACCTTGCAGAAGCGTTATAACGGGAGCAGGCTATGACCAATGCAGGTGCTTACATTCTGTCCTTGAAGCGGATTCGATAGAAGACACACGCGTTTAATTAATTTCGTGGAGCAGTTTTGCAGCTTTCGAGGCAGTGGAGTCGGCCGGAAGTGAGCGAGCACGTGCTCGCTAGGCACAGCGTTTACACCAGGCACTAGCCACCTAGACTGTGGTGTTTTAGTGAACGAGACGGACTTGAACAAGTCTAGTTGAAGCCAATCAGTTTTGTTTACGTGCGTGGAAATTTGCGAGTGGTGTTTCGTGAGAGACCCCTATTCACGTTTAAGTGTTTTCTTGTGTTGTTGAACCGCTAGTAAACCGTTGAGGACGGTGGTTGTATTGGGCTGTAGCGGTGAACATTTCCAGTATAGCGGTCGGATCTCGGATCTTTCCTGGAAGCCATTTGATAGCTACGGCTATTTTAGAGTTGCGAGAAGTTTAACCCTGTCTCGGGGGTAAAGCGGGCCTGGCGACCTCATTGATGTGCTATTATTACAGAGCACACAATTATACAAGGCCCATGAATAACCGTTATCAACTACATGTGCGGTGCAGTACGTTGCATAATTATGTACCTTGAAATACGGTACATAGCGGCTGCTTGCCTCCGTGACGCCATCGTCAAAGTGGTAAGAATTACACTAAATTTTGTAATATTTCGTTGTGTGTTTGCGTAAATTGGTCTCACACATTACTGCGAGTTTGTATGTGCGAGCATTTTGAGTGTGAGCATACTCTTGTGTCCGTGGGGGGAAAAGATTTTTTGCAGTTGTTTTAATCGTTCAGGCTACTTGGGCTTCAAGACTTTAAATTATCCAATACTGCTTAATTGCGTGTCCCAAGTTTGTGGCAAAAGTGAGCGCGCTTGTTCAACTTAGCAAGTTTTCAAATAACTTACTGAAATGAAGTCTTATTATGATCGCGGTAACATGAAATCGTACCCATGCCTGAAAGACCAATCCTCGGTAGACTGTGTGTGATGTATCATCCAGATAATCAGGCAGTGAGCAGTTGCTTCATTCAACTAACGCACTATGTACGACGATCTCGTTAACCTAAAACTAAAAATTTAGACGTTTGTTTTCCATGCTGCTCACGAATTCCTAAGCGTCCTGTAGAATTCCACATTTTAATTTCTGAACTACCCAGACGAATTATTAAATGCGCAAGGTGGGCAATCTGCGTTATAAACACACAAAAATTATATTTCGTTCGTGGGGTTTTAAGAGTAGCAGCTACCCTTAGTTACGTGGCTACTCGTATTTAGCAGGAATGTTCCATAGCTTGGTGGTTTGGTTAGAATTTGTTTCTGCCTTCGGCCCCCTCCATAGCTCTTCATACAGATTTTCTTTCACTGCCATATCAGTCATTTAAATGCATAGCCAATATTTCCTTTGTTTCGTAAAATTTGTCATTCCTGCTTATTTATACAAATGATGAACATTACCAGCTCCCACGCCATAGTAGGAGTGTAGACACTAACGAATCCGTAGATTGATTTTTTTAGTTTCATCTTCTAATAATCACTTTCGGCTTTCGACATTCAAGCCTTGGTGGAATGAATGCCTCCAACATTCACGCAGTAGTGGAATGAATGTTTCCGCAAGAAAAGTATCCTGAATTTTTCCGTGTGCTAACACGATTTATCCGGTGTGAATTAAGTTTAATAGCATTGTGGAAAAGGTCGGTTCCGGAACGAAGTAGTCACCCGTCCACATGAGGCACCCAAAACCGGATTTCGTAAACCGATTTCCCAATACCGCTTTGGGTGGTTATGTAAACAATTTAAAATCATTTGTGGAAAACCACCTCTAGCCGTCGATTTTCCAATTCCGCAGTCGATTTTCGTTCCCATGCAAACGCAATCGGTTTTGGAACGTGCTTGGGCTGCTAGGTTTCGTCTTCTTTGTTAAAAATAATTCGGCCAATATAGACGGAATGGCGTTTTGCACAGTGAATAATAAGTTGAAATATTAGACTGAAGCCGGTCGTTGTGGCCGAGCGGTTCTAGGCGCTTCAGTCTGGAACCGCGTGACCGCTACGGTCGCAGGTTCGAATCCTGCCTCGGGCATGGGTGTGTGTGATATCCCTAGGTTGGTTAGGTTTAAGTAGTTCTAAGTTCTAGGGGACTGATGACCTCGGATGTTAAGTCCCATAGTGCTCAGAGCCATTAGAACCATTAGACTGAAGCTGTGTACGCCTCGTTTAACTGAAGAGAAGCAGCGATTGTGCCGACTAAATAGGAAACTGTATTAGCTATTTTCCAGGCGACTTAATAAAGTGGGCCAGCAAATCCGCCCCAGAGCTTAACGTATAAACATGACAGCGAAAAACGTTTGCGAAATTCGGTTTTCGTCTTTCGGAAGATGTGTTGCTTGTAAACGTACTGAGTCATACGCTAGAGGAAAGACAAATCCGCAATACCAAATCGAATGTCGTTTTGTAGGCCTAAAATTGATGAGAGATTGACTGTGTGGTGGAGCTCTGTGAAGTGTCCGGTTTATTTAGCGGATAGACTTATTATCATTAACGATAAGAAACGTAAATCTGAAGAAATAAGCCAGTTTTTACCTGTTGGGAAGTAATCGTGTGGTGCTGTGTTGTCTACGGCTCATTTACGTCGTCTTGCGTACAATTCCGTAATAAGACAAAAGCAATGAAACACATTGTCTAAAAATACCCTTACTGAATGCATGCACTGTCGGTGCATTTGGTGTATAGTACCGAAGATTTGTTGTGTGCGCCCGGATTGTCTACGTACATAAAAGTTGTAGTATTGCCCGTAATATAACCTCATTATGGGGGACTGTCTTCACTTTATTGTAAGAATTTGTCAGGAATAAATAAATAATTACCTGCACATTGCATTTTGCCGTCCATCGAGCTGACGTTGCACGGGGAAATGAGAAGTCAACCCATTTTCGGCGAGCTCTCATGTTGTAGTGCATTCCATTCGTTTACGTTTTCTTGTTCTTTATCATTTTGCTTTACGTTTTTTACAGTTGTTTTTCTACAAGTCAAATATGTGAAAGAGAAGAAAAATTGTTTTCCAATAACTGAACAGAGCAGAAGCCAGGTTGTGTATAAATAAGAACATAAATCGAGGAACCAATTTTCATTAAATAACCTTTTATTAAGTGGTCAGGTATATTGAAGGAAGAAAAAGTTAGCCAGGTGCGAGTAGAACTTGCACATTGAGGTTTCAGTACATACATAATTATGTATATGAAGTGTAACAAAAACGTACAGCAAAAAATTGCAGGGCACATTCTTCACACATACACGAGGAAATAATGTTACACGAACAAGGGTCTGGAAACCCTTTGTTTCCATGTTAAACCTATTTTCTCTCCAGCTCATTAATCGTGCGAAATTGTAAATTCTCACAATCGGCATGTATGGGCAGACGTCAGTCCCCACGCACCAACAAAGATTTTCTGTCAGTTTTGGCCGGCATTCTTGGTGACTGGTTGCTCTTCACTTCCTTCCACCCAGCTTTAACGGACAGAGTTGACATAATTTTGTAGAGAACGATCTTCCTTATCTGTTAGCAGATGTGCCTTTAGCTGTGCGACAAAACATCTCTAGCTGTGCGACAGAAAGATGTACTCATTTTAGTGTTAATGTCCGTCGGCTTCTAAATAACAGGTGAATAGGTACAGATTGATCAATTGCCTGGCCTTCACGCTTACTGGACCTAAACCCACTGAACTTCGGTTTGTGGGGGTATTTGAAAGCTCTTGTTTGTGTAATGCCAGTTCAGTCTCCGTGCCCGTATGATACATCAGGACGTCAGACATTCACAGCGAGGGCAGGTTGATGGATGTATCAATGCCCTCGGAGGGCCTATTGAGCATCTCCTGTGAGAAAGAGTTGCATGTCATATGGTGGTGCGTTCTGTTCTTGTATGTTTCCCATGATTGAATTGGGGAAAATGAGTTGAAACAGGAAAACAAGCCTTTCAAGATTCATGTTCAAATAACATACTTTCATCGTGTCCGTATGAGGAATCTGTCCTAAAATTTGTCGTTAATTTTTGTTACACAGTGCATAGATAGATTATCCATTTTGAGAAGTGAGGATCTCAACGATCTTTGCTTGCTATCGACATAGATACAGGCAAGATATTGTTCCAGGGACTCGGACTTCAGAGGATCTATTGATGTCAAGGCTGAGGTTGGATAACAAATGACAAAAGAAATACTTTTTGTGCGATATAATAACAGATTAACAATTATCTGAATTTGTTCTTTACTTGTGCTGAGAAACCGCTATTCTCGTCAAATTTAATGATTCTACATTAAGGGGAAGTACCCGATAAGGTTTTACCCCTTTCAGGAGCAAAATAAAAAAATAATTAATTTTTAATTTTTCCTTGTTTTTATTGTGTTAATTTTCATACAGTGAGACAGAGAAATGTAAAAATTAAATGAAATATATATAAACTGAACACATACAGGGTGGTTTCAAATGGAGCCACTGGCCGCTAAATGCATCTCTTTTGATGATACAGTAAAAATCAATTCCTTTCTGCAGATAAGCATAAGGCTACCTGGCAGTGACTACATGTCCATCGGCTTCTGCGGGGTTCTTTCTTTGTGCTGCAGTGCACACAGCGCCTTGAGGTTCCATATTTTGGCAGATGTTTTGCTTCAGATATACATTTCTCATGGGGAACAACAGTCATTACTGCCTACCAGGCTTGTGGCAACACGTCTTCGAAAATCCTTTAGCACTTGCTTGCTGTTGGATTACATAATCGAAACAGAATAAATGCATTTCCAATAGAAATATCAACCATATACCAAAATAATCTTAGCCACCACCTTCGTGATTTCCAGTCTATTGCATAAACTGTTCATCATATCTGACTTATCGACACATCCCATATTTGCATTATATGATTTCACTGCTTTTGGGCAAGGTACCTTTGTGATTTTTCCATCCTTTTCTTTGTTTATGGCTGACTTCAACACATACAGGCAAATCAATTGTAGACAGCAACATGCAGGCAATGCCATCAGAACGAACTGACCAGTCAAACTCTCCTCTTTGCAACTCTTTGTCTGTTTTTAGCGTAGGAAGTCCTTTCCTGCGTGATCTAATTGTTCCACAGGCAAAAAGTGAGTCATCTTTTAGCTTCTGTAAAAGTGAGACACTGGTAAAAAAATTGTCAAAGCATATGTGGTATCCCTTTCCTTCCAAGCCTTTACACATCTCTCACAATTCTCTCTCCTAAGGATTTTTCCACTATGCCTTCAACTTTTCCAGTACATATCTGAAAATCACAAATTTATCCAAGCTTATCAGCTCTGACCCAGATTTTGTATCCCCTCTTGATTGGCTTTTGGGGCATATATTGTTTGAATGTGAGTTGTCCTTTGAACTTCACCATGCACTCATCTATAGCTTGCTCCTTAGTAGGTGCATAGAATTCTTTGAAGTTTATCAGTATCTGATGGATTAGTGAACGGATTTTATATAATTTGTCATAATTTCTGCTCTTCCTTGAAGCATAACAGCATTGTCATTGATGTGAATATGTGTCAAAATCCAGCTGAACCTTTTTACCGACATTGGTGAGGAAATGCACTCATCTCGAAGTTTCTTATGGGATGACCAGCAATCACAATAATAACAAGGTTTCTTGATTCCCATTACAATGTTTATAGCCAAAAATACTTTTAGTTCTGCTTTAGAAAGAGGCCTGAAATTGCCACCTTTCTGTGTTGTGTACAGGTTAGACTGGAAAACGATGTGTTCTAACATAGTGTCACAAAACAGACACAAAAAAGTCTACTGGTTGCATACCTTCACTGTCATTTTTAAGTTTTCCTCGTACACCAGCTTCCTCTGAAAAATTGGCGGCAAAGTTCATTGCACTGACGTCCTTGCTCCATAAAAAAAAAAAAAAGAAAAATTCGCAATGGAAGACAGTGGCAAATCGTCATTAGTGCCGAAACTATCATCACTGTCATTGTCAAAATGGTCCTCACTCTCAATTTCCGAAATAATTTGAGATAAAAAGTGTGTTTCATTCGCAAATCCAGATCACTGTCTTCAACTAGCACATCACTTTCACTGTCACTGCTAGTGTCAGTCTGTGAGTCGAAACCTGAAGGAATATCTGCGAAAAGGCACTCCAGAATTTCCTCGTCCTTCAGTCTGTGAGAATACACCTCGTGAAAACTGGAAGGAAAAAAAAAAAAAAAAAATTCGTGACACCTACTAATGCTGCCGTTACAGGAGCAGTGGTTTCAAATCGAACTACCACAACATTCATGGAAATAAATGCATTATTTTGGTTATTATTGCAGTACATATAGTATTAATGTAAACAGAACAGTATTCTGCATTTAATACATGCATGAAAGTTACCTAATACAGAAGAATACAGTCACAATCTGAGAACAAAGATGTTCGCGCACAGCGTACAAAAATGGCTATCCAACTCGCCTCACTACGTATTAAAATTTACAGATTTTGAAGCGGTTCCAGTGACAGCCGCTGGAGGGCAGCACCAACTAGGCTGCTGAATGGTGTCCCCAAATGTAGCCACTGCCCTTTTGCCACAAAACGAGAAAATTGTAGGTGGTTTCAAACGGAACCACTTCCCCTGAAAGGATTAATGAGGGAGTCTGCGAGTGTCAAAGTATGACATAATTGGCCGTATCTGTTGATTGAATTCACTTAGAAGTTTCACTTTTGTACGTCGCCAAAGAACCGTAGATTTTAATATATGACGTAAATTTCAACTTGATACGTCAAACCATTCCTGGGAAACAGGGTTTTAAACAGTCGGGCAGACAAAACGACACCAAATAGGTCCTGTATGGGTTCTCGTTTTACAGATTGAGGAACAGTATCATATAAGTAGAGTTGTTCCTGACGTTATTTGCTACGTGCGCGGGGGTGATAATGGATAAGGTAAAAAAGATCTCTGTATTCCCTTCTAAATATTGTTCAATTATATATATAATTATGTGTGTGTGTGTACATTTTCGCTTGAAAATAAATGGCGATTTTTGAAATGATTCCCTTGCAGTGTACCAAAAAAATTCATCAAGAATATTGCTTTGGTCATTAATAAACCTTATCATCCCCTAGTTCCGTACTTCTGATAGTATATTCGGACATTTTCTTTCGCCGATAGCATCTCGTAACCTCACTGTTAGCGTTATACAGTTGACGTTTCGTCTAGCGGTAATCGGGTTTTATCGATAGAAATGGCGTGACATGTTGGTGTTCCGGATGTTGCAGCACAACATGTGCTGGAACCTGAACCTGATCAGCAGCCTGCCGGCGCCCGCCCCCGCCGCGGGCCCTCCGCCGCCGGGCCCCGCGTCGCGCGGCTGCGAGGACAAGGCGGCGCCGCTGCCGCCGCACTCGCACGCCGCCTCCGCCGAGGCCGTGGCGCAGGCGCAGGCGCGCCTCTCGCGCCAGCAGCACGACGCCGCCATCGCCGCCGCTCACCGCGACCGCGAGAGGGAGCGCGAGCGAGAGAGGGAGAGGGAGCGCGACCGCGAGAGGGAGAGGGCGCATGTCGCGGCCGCGGCCTACTACGCCGCTCCCACCGTGAGTACAGGGCGCACGCTACGCGCTGTTTGCATACTCGTCATAAAACAGCTGACTCCTTTACAAATCAGTTAAAGTGCCAAATATTTGACATTAAGCACGTAAGTGAGAAAAAGTTGGGAAAAGGTTTGATGTTACAGACTATGGTCGAAGTCACTAGGTGTTCACTTTGTGAAGTACTGAGTAATTATTTGTACTTCCATTTTAAGAGGGAGCAGGTTTTTCACGCAACTCGTCGTCTCTGATGTCATATTTATGGAACTGAGAGTTGTACAGTGAAATAATTTTGGAGGCACATTCAATGCTGTATGTAGATGCTGTCTACTTTGTGTGTTGCTTATAGTCAGTAGTGAAGAAGTGATAATTTTAAAGTCATGTCCGATGCTGAAGTTCGCTTGAAAATAAAATGTCGACATTTTGAAATGATAATTTTTCCCTTTCCTTATTTTGTGGGGAGTGTTGGCAAAACAAACTTCCTGTTTTCTTTTTTTCCTAGCATTGAAATTTTGAGCTAATCAGATTTTAAAATACTTAATGTTTCAAAGTGTGTTAATTATATGAATATTGTTCTATATAAGTTTTCTATTTTTAAAACTTTTATTAAACTATTGTTTATGTCTTTTATGTATCAGCTGAGAGGAAAGAAAAGTCATTATTGTGATATGCCCCCACCCCTCCGTTCACCATTAATTTTTCAGGAGCTTCCCGATACCGTCTTCCATCGTGACTGGTACCAGATATCCTTCAGATAATCTATAAATGTCACCTCTTGCAGACACTGTAGGAACTAAATAAAATTTGATGGACTTATTAAATAAAAATGCGTAACTATGAAGTTCGTTGAGCTGTCATTATTGTTGTGTGTGATAAAAATGCTCTTTTCAGAATCTGTAGCAATTTCAGGGACAGATGTTAGGAGGCGGCCTAAGAACACACTCGAGCAGCGAAGAACGTTACCGTCGTCATTGACCCACATATTTGGCACCTTTTGACTCCCTTCCCCTCGGAATATGTTACGATCTCTGATGTGGTGGTTTTGTAGGGACTTGGGAATTCAACTTACATATATTTCCACATTTTGCTCTTATTCTGTCTTGTATATTTGTATTTCATTTTGACGCCATGTAATTTTCTGCAGACTCCATTGTGACAATGTTTATTGAATGCAACTTTTTATGTTGGTTTGACCATTTTATGTCACCAATTTATCATTTTCCCATATTTTTATAAATATATTATTTTCAGTGTACAGCATGGCAATTTTTGAGATTTGTGGTAGTAGGTACATTGTTCGTGGTCTACATTAGATTGTCGTATGTATGTATGTATGTATGTATGTATGTATGAAACTCATTCCCACACAATTTAATGGGTTCAGGACATCTGCTGAAGTTTTACCACCATGACTGTACAATTTTCAGTTTATTTATGGATATAACAAAATTTTTTTTATCAAAATTGATTAAGTAATGAGCTACTGCATAGCACCACATGCTACCACATGGCTTCCGGGGTGTGGGAAGGAATGCTGGCCCCGGGTTGAATCCTCTCAGGATATAAACGACCAAGGCAGATAAGCTGGCCAACCTGAATGTGGGATTTTGAGTGGTTTCCCACACCAGACTGGGTGAATACTAGGCAGGTACCCACATCTTGCTACAGTTACATGAATCACAAATGTTTAGAAAATGTTCATACACTTACTCGTGGATAGTACTAGTCCAGCCAGTTTTGCACAAAGGAGTTTCCCTGCAAAAATAGAGCACTTATGGCAAGTGTGCATCACGTGCCATCATGCAAAATAGTCACCAATCATGCCACGAGTGGATGTGTTATATCTATGTGCCAAGTGCAGAGCGTAAAATTGTGTATGTGCTGAAGACTAAAATTTCATTTAATTTGTTTTAAAGTCCCAGGGATCCTTAATCCACACTTATCGTGAAGATGTAAAATGTATCAGCTAATTACATAATGAAAAGATGAGTCTGTCATCAGTCCAAAGATTGGTTTGAACATTGGTGCATTACTAGGCACAGTGCTGTTAGAGGGGGTATGCTTTTGGATTTCTCCAATCTTACAACGGACTTATGGTGCAACTCATCATTTTTGCATTAACAAAGATTGCCAGGGCTGGAAGAAGTGGTAAGTAACAAATCAATATCATAGGACTAACTAGGGACCGAACCAAGACCTTTGGATAAATAGCCTGATACTTCAACACTGAGCCACCTAGCTACATTAGTAATGATGTATAAAGGTTTATGAGCCTTATAGTCTAGTTCACATGTAAACAGTTACGTGAAAAGTGAGGTTCAGGTGCTCAGATAATAAGGTAATTTTAGTAATGATCATGCATACTAGTTATCTGTGCAAAATTCTACCTTTCTCAGCACCTTTGAAAATTTTCCCAAAAATATTTTCATAGGATCATATTTGCACTCTTTATAACATGTAACTCACATCTCACCCTGTAATCTCCCCCATTCTTCCTAATTCCACTTATTGTCCACAATAAGCAGTCTTTTATGAAAAGTTTGAGAGGAGCGAAGATTACAATAAACGTTCTAATTTGTTTAGCTTTTCATGTAGAGTTGGGTCCAGTTCTTCTTGACTAGGGGTCTGAATCTTGAAGCTGAAATTCTCGCAATTTAGGTCCTCATGGTGAAATTGATCTAAATAAATTTGAAGATTGTTGTTGCAGAATTCTTGTTGTTATGATGATATATTTTGTCACATTGTAGTATGTCAAACAGTCTTTTGAATTTTCACATTAACGAAGCCGAAATGACATTGTTCGCTTAAAATACAAAAATACATCTGATCGCATCAGAGGCATGCTTACTGCTGTCTCACTCAGAGGAAATAACAGTATTCCAAAGGGTTTACAATTTTTCTTGACAAATGAATTTCTATTAATGTTGATTATTATTTAATAAATAAATCCAGAAATAAACATAGTAAACAGTACTATGTTGTATAATTAATAATAGAAATTTTGTGTGTGCTAAATAATTCATAATTTCAAATGTTTCTAAAAGTAGTACTTATCAATTGTAACATCAAAAATAAGGTAATACCTTTTCATAAATTTTATTTTAAAATATGACCTAGTGTTTATAAAATTGTGTGAAAGTTTTCAGAATCACAGCCGAGATAACACTGACCTGTCTGAAACACGAAAAATAATACTGGTATCCTCAAATACTGTTGAGGAAAAGTATTGCTAGAGGAAGATGTCCTGTTACAACTCCCACAAGTTCCTTAACTGTAACTCTTTCACATCCACTAGTCCTTTGCGTAAGTCACTCATACCCATCCATTCGGCAGCTTGCCCATTCTCACTCACTCGCACACTCACTCACTCGCACACTCACTCACTCATTGTCATTACTTCTTGGTGTCTCTCTGACTTTTACTGTCTCCCATCTGTTAGTCTTCTTCATCCTTTCCTCCTCTTCCTCCTCCTCCTCCTGCTGCTGCTGCTGCTGCTGCTGCTGCTGCTGCTGCTGCTACTAGTGTCTCCACTCACTGTCACTGTCTCCCTCTTGCTGCATCTCACTGCTGCTATTTCATTCTTTCCCACTGCTGTTGTCTCTTGTCACTGTCATTCTCTCTCTTTCCTTGTTGTCAGTGTCATAGTACGTGTCTCATCATTTCTGTTTATTCCTCTCCCACTGGCACTGTCTCAGTCACTCTTTCCCTTGCACTATTGTCTGTCAACTACATTACACTGCCAGTGTGTCCACCTCATTCTCTCACACTGCCATCTCCTTCGCTCTTTCTATACCACAATGACTGTCTATTAGTTTTTATTACTTTCCGATCTCTTTCCCGCTGCCATTGTGTCCTCCTCTGTCAGCTTACTAATGTGAATATGTTTGCTTGCCAAAATTTTTTTGAAAATTTGTAAAGATGCTGAGGAAGGTAGGATGCAGCAGCTGGTACCCCACTTTTCAGCCAGTATTTTAAACAATCATATTTGCATTTTTCCGCAGGTTCCTCTCTTCCCCCTGGTACAGTGATGCATGCCACTCATATGACAAGAACTTCATTGGTCAGTAAAATTACATGTAAATTGAGGGTGGAGGGGGGAAGGAAAGGGAAGGGAATGGAAGGGAAGGGGTAACTTATGTCAGCAGCACTGGGACATTACACAGAATCAGTGGCGACAAGCGAAAATGTGTACCTGACAGTTGTTCAAACTCGGGATCTCCTGGTTACTAGGCAGGTGCATTAACCACCCTACCATCCGGGACACACTGTTGTCACATCTGTGCGGATTATCTCGGCACACCTCACGGCCGATCCACATTCCCACCATGCGCCACCTATCTGCAGGCCCTGTCCATTTCCTCAATGCCCCTACTCAGATTCCTTTAGGAGTCCAGACATGCCTGAAAGAACAGACACAACACGTTCATATGAAAATTTCATAGTTTACTTAGGTCAAATTGAAAAAAATGCAGAATTAATTTTATACTTCAGTCCAGATTTTATGTCACAGGTATTTTGCATGTACTTTAGTACAATAATTTGAGGTTTCCAGAATACTTCTGATGGTAATGGAGACTTTTTTACTGCATGTTTCTCTGTGATACCTCACTTTATGACCTACATTTTCACCTCACACTGGATATTACATGTATACTATGCATATACCAGTGGTGTAACTTTGAACCTCTTTATTGCAGAAACAAAGATATAAAGAAAAATTTTCGAGGTTGGTAGTGATCGGGGTTTTAGAAATATATTGTAAAAATGGCAGCCATTTGCTCTGCATAGCTGCCTTCGATGTTTTATTTATTTATTTTATTTTTAAGGAACTGTCAATCAACTAAGTGATACCTCTATAAGCCGCTTGAAGCAGACTGTAGACAGCATATAATACAAAAAGGACCAACAGATTGTTTGATCTGCCTAAGCTGGAGAAAGTGTGTAATATCCAAACTTTGACCCTATACTGTAGCATAGTTACGAAGACAATCCTTTTGTTGGTTCTACAAATGTACCACACACACACACACACACACACACACACACACACACGAGAGATAGTTATATACTTTCTTTCTTCTTAATCTTAACTACATTGTTTTCATGCCACATTATGAAAGTAATATGAGGATTTGACATGTTTTGTACAAATGTTCTCCCTCATAATAAACCAAATATCTGAAAGCTATCATTTCACCATTCAGGTGCCACACAGCACAGCAGGCAGCACTCAGACCACAGACAATTTTATCACAGACACACAAACAAAAACGAACACCCATAACAGGCGAGTCTCGGCTTCAAAATGCTTTCCTCCAATATCACGCCTTAAGTTAAAGAACAAGTTGTTGTCAGAGGGTGGGTGTTGGAATGGTTCCCAACTGAATTGTTGGATAAGATTTTCAGGAACACAAGCAGAATGGGGTTGTGCATTATCACGAAACAACACAATGCGTTGAATGAGTATTCCAAGCCACAAAGCCCTGCTGCACCATCTGACTACCACTTGTCGTTGAACTTGAAGTGTGATTCTTGAGGAAGGCACTTTGACAGTGGTGACCCTGGAAAATGTATTAAGTAGTGTCTTCTATGAAGAGAACATAGAAACTTTGGTTTTTGATGTGACAAATACCTAAACGATGGTTGCAACCATGTACAAAAATAGTTAAAGAAATGCTCTTCTTGGGAAAATGTATGAAAATGTATTCTCGTTTGAAAAAAAATTTGTTTTTTAGTTTTTCTTGAAAGTGGTACTTGCTTTCTGAACATGCCTCGTACCATTTGTAAAACCTTGTTTTAGTTGTAGTAAACTCAGCAAAAGCAATGTTTAACATCTCTAAAACTTGATGCATTTCATTCCTTTCTTACATAAAAAGTTAATGCAAATGTTCTGATCCAATCTTATATATACCGTATTTACTCGAATCTAAGCTGCACTTTTTTTCCAGTTTTTGTAATCCAAAAAACCGCCTGCGGCTTAGAATCGAGTGCAAAGTAAGCGGAAGTTCTGAAAAATGTTGGTAGGTGCCGCCACTACTAACTTCTGCCATCGAATATATGTAGCGCTACAACAGGCATGTCTTGCAGGCACAAAGATAAATACTGGCGCCAAAACCTCTTCGTCAGTAAATAAATTAAAAAAAAAAAAAAGTGGAAAACGAGCTTTTTTCTCCGCCCCGAGTTTCGACCACTGCATTTTCATACATTATCCAACAAAGTAAATAGAAATTTCTTATTGTTCATCTTCTAGCAGCATTTCAATGTACTACGAAAATCCGACTGGCAAGACTGTTTGGAGTGTTTGTCAATATGGGAAACTTTACGTCCTGAATTTTTTCCTGCCTGTGAGAGGAGATGGTTGCTACTAGGAACTTTTATGAATTGTGAATCACATGCAGTATTCTCTTCACCATAAGAATAATACGAATATAAACATTTTGCCATGTATTCTTTCGTGTTTGCTGCTGTCTCATTTAAATCCTGTCTGCCTAATAAACTACGAAACTAGAGCGAGAGCACAGCAAACGCGGAAGAATACACAAATCATGTCATTTTTATATTCGTATTATTCTTATGCCTAATAGTGATACAGTCAGAAATGAAGCACGGCAATTGACTAGATTTTTAAATCTAAGATGACTCTAATTTCTGTGCAGAATATAATGTACTAAAGAGGCGTCTGCAAAGATTTTCAAACGGAGAAAAATGTTCGCTAAACTCTCGTTCAGAACATCTTCCATCATATGCAGTCTATTATTTGGTTCTTGTTGATCATTATCAAAGAAAGCAGCAGTGTAAGTAACCGCGCACAAGAGCAAGCCATTATCAGAATGCGACAAACAATGTGTGACACAGTACAGTAATGCATTTTCAGCTTAGAGTGATGTAAACACACAACGGCACTTATCAAATCAAAGAAAAATAAGCAATCAATTCAAACCAGATGAAGCACGTGAAAAAGGAAGGGTACCCGTATAAATACGGATGGAGCGCCTGACACATAGCAATGGCTTCCTGGTAAAGCTTAACTGCTAAGCTTACAACTCGAACCAAACTACTGTAGCTGTATCGTCATTCGTTCGACCTCAATTGTGTCTCGTATCATAATGGACCAACTTAGTTTCGATTTGGAGGTGTGGCCTAAAACTTTTATCTCCCCTTGAATTTAGAGTCTCAAATTTCAGGTGCGGCTTAGAATCGGGAAAATTTTTTTCCTTGATTTCGAGTCTCATTTTTCAGGTGTGGCTTAGATTCGAGTGCGGCTTAGATTCGAGTAAATACAGTAATTAATTATCGTCGACATTTAATACCTGTAGCCTTTTTTGTAGCTGAGAATAGGCTACATATCCAGTATGCCTAAAGTAGAATAGGAATGTTTACCAATGGATGACAAAAAAAGTAGTATGAATTAGATTAATAAATCGAGCAGAATTACAAGTGCCCCTGTTACTTTTGAACACATCTTGGGTAGCAAGAACTGTTGCATTTTGATGCACTCTCGTGTAAGTCATCTCTCTCCCCCCCCCAAGTTAGTATACTGCTGTTCTTACCAGGAAAAAAGGGACACTGGAAGAAAATACAACCATCACAAAGAACAATTGCAGTGTTTCTCCACAAAATGGAATTTTGCAAGCTGTGTAGGGAAATTCTGTCTTCATAAGTTCGTGATTATAGTAAGGCTTTTAAAAGAGGTCTGTACACATGTGTACGACGAGGAACAAAGCTGGGGACCTTCAGTCATTAGTGACAATTTGATGCAGTAGCTTGATGAAAAAGTGTGTGTGTGTGTGTGTGTGTGTGTGTGTGTGTGTGTGTGTGTGTGTGTGTGTGTGTGTGTGTGTGTGTGTGAGAGAGAGAGAGAGAGAGAGAGAGAGAGAGAGAGAGAGAGAGAACAGATGCTTGATCATTTCAACATTGACATGAGTTTCTTCACATGTCAAGAAACGTAATTTATGCAATTGTTGCCTAACCAGGTGACAGGTTTCTTATAAGGATAGTGTTCAAAACCTGGTTGTATGAAATGATATACTGGTGGGAATTATGTAGAATAGTTGATGAAAGTGCAGACTTTCACATAAAAATAAAATTGCTGAGAAAAATGGGCTTGTTTTGTTTTTATTTAGAAATGCTACTTAACATTAAAAAATGTGCCTTCTTTATGTTTTTAAAATGTTATTACTAAGAGACAAAACACCAAAAAAAGTCTCTACTTTGATTGCAGTCACGCACTACGAGTTCTGGTATACCGAAGGTGGAATATGTCTCTGTGCCAGCACAGGCAGTCGTGACAAAATTGGAGTACCCACCACCGCCACATGCACCCCATCTACACCACGCAGCACCCCATCCTCCCCCAGCTCATTCGCGATCTGCCAAGGACAAGCCGTCACCTCCACCTACTGCGGCAGTCCCAGCACAGCCGCCTGCCCATCCTACACAGACTGTCCTACCTAAAGCAGAACCTAACTTTGGACTGTTTGGATACCCTGGCTACCAGGCAGTCTCTGTACCTGTGCCTGTGCCACAGCAATCATTCCTTCAGCAGCACCAGCAGGTGAGAATGTTTTATATGCCATAGTGAACCTCACTGCATAAATGATGGTTATGGTAACAAATGCAAATGCTATCTGTAACTTTACATGGAGGAACTGCTACTAGCTGGAATTAAATATTGAGAGGACATACATATACCTGTTACTGTGGCAGTATAACAAGTAACAACTCATCTCAGTAATGCGTAATTGAACTATGGGAAAATTCTTTCAAAATCAAATGCATTACGTAAGCGTTGATAATCTGACATAGATCATTTCTACATAAATTGTTGCATATATAGAATAACAACTTACAGAATATAAAACATTAGCCAACTTCAGTGGTGTGCATGTAAGAAGGCAGGTGTGTGGTGTGCTCTGTGTTCAGAGAGATCAGCATACTTTTCACTTTACCAGTGTTTTGTCTGGTCTTTGTCCTGCAGTAAACTATCCAGCTGTTGCCTACTGTGGTAATTGGAAATGCTGTGGTAAACACCACATTGGTCCACTGATTCTGCTTCTAACTCTTGCTAGATGAATTTATGTTGTTGTTGTTCAGTTCAAAGACTTGTCTTATTCAGTTGTCCACATCAGTTTTATCGCATGCAAGCCTCTGTCTCTAACTACTGCACCCTACTTTTACTTGAACTTTCTAATTGTATTCATCGCTTGGTCTCACTCAATAATTTTTGCATCCCCCCTTCTTCTCCCACTTTATCCTCCATTGCACAAGTGATGGTTCCTCAATGTCTGAGGATGTGTCATATCAACCAGCCTCATTCTGTAGTCAAATTGCACCATAAATTTTTGTGTGCAATTCTCGAGTATCTCCTCATTAATTATGCTATTCACTCGTTTAACATTCAGCCATTCTTCTATAGCACTGCATTTCAAAAGCTTCTGTTGACTTCTTATCTCAACTGCTTATTATCCACTACCATACAAGGCTACACTCCAGACATATACCTTCAGAAAAGGCTTCCTAACACATAATTTATGTCATTGTTTACAAATTCGTCTTTATTGTAAATGCTTTTCTTACTGTAGGCAGTCAGCAGTTTATAGTCTCTCTACTATGGTCATTTTGCTGCCCAATAGCAAAACTTTTCTCAAACATTTAGTGTTTAATTTCCTAATCTAATTCCAATAGAATTGCCTGATTAATTCAGCTACATTCTCTTAACATATATATACTAATATGGTATCTGTTCTTTCGGACATGTCCGAAAGAACAGATACCATCTTAGTGTATATATACAGTTAAGGCTCACCGGCCACTTGACCATCTTCTTCTTCTGTGCGAATGCACCAACAGTGCCCGAACTCTTACGGGAATTGGCAACGCGCCGCGAGTAATGAGTAATGGGCGGGGGCACTACGAATGTAGTGCAGGAAAATACGTTGAGAATGTGGGTTTCGCGGGAGGCGTGCAAGAGATAAATCCCTGCAGTCACACTATCCTCTTTGTGTTCTTGGTGGCTCAGATGGATAGAGCGTCTGCCATGTAAGCAGGAGATCCCGGGTTCGAGTCCCGGTCGGGGCACACATTTTCATCCGTCCCGTTGACGTATGTCAACGCCTGTAAGCAGCGAAGGGTGTTCATTTCATTGTAATTTGTCTTAACATTACTTGTCTTGTGTTGATTTTCATCTTATATACTCATTTCAAGACACTGTTCATTCTGTTAAGCTGCTCTTCCAAGTCGTTCGCTGTTTCTGTCAGAATTACTATGTCACTGGCAAAACAAAAGGTTTATTGCTTCTTCCTGAACTTAAATTCATACTCTCATATGTGTGTGTGTGTGTGTGTGTGTGTGTGTGTGTGTGTGTGTGTGTGTGTGTGTGTGCGCGCGCGAGTGTACACCTGTCCTTTTTTCCCCCTAAGTTGGGTCTTTCCGCTCCCGGGATTGGAATGACTCCTTACCCTCTCCCTTAAAACCCACATCCTTTCACCGAGCGAGGTGGCGCAGTGGTAAGACACTGGACTCGCATTCGGGAGGACGACGGTTCAATCCCGCGTCCGGCCATCCTGATTTAGGTTTTCCGTGATTTCCCTCAATCACTCCAGGCAAATGTTGGGATGGTTCCTCTGAAAGGGCACGGCCGACTTCCTTCCCCATCCTTCCCCAATCCGATGAGACCGATGACCACGCTGTCTGGTCTCCTTCCCCAAAACCAACCAACCAACCAACCAACCACATCCTTTCGTCTTTCCCTCTCCTTCCCTCTTTCCTGATGAGGCAACAGTTTGTTGCGAAAGCTTGAATTTTGTGTGTATGTTTGTGTTTGTTTGTGTGTCTGTCGACCTGCCAGCACTTTCATTTGGTAAGTCACATCATCTTTGTTTTTAGATATATTTTTCCTACGTGGAATGTTTCCCTCTATTATAACCATCTTTTTGCAACTGCTGCTTCCCTTTCATAACTGCAGCACTAGTTTCTATAGAAACTACTGTGACCTTTTGCTCCCTATATTTTATCACTACTTATTTCAAAGAGAGTATTCCAGTCAGTATTGTCAAAAACTTTCTATGAATCTAGAAATGATGTAAATTGCCTTACTTCAACTTATCAGGTAAGTTGTAGAGTCTATATGACCTTGTTCATAGTTAAATTACTCCGAATTCCACACTGATCTTCCCCTAGGTCAGCTTTTACCACATTTTCCATTCCTCTGTAAATAATAGATTCCAGTGTTTGCAACTGTTACTTATTTAATTGATAGTTCAGTGATATTACCCACCCATCAGAAATGAATTTTTTCCTGTAATTTGATTTATTACATTCCCCTTTAACTCCGAAAGTGGTTTACCTCTATCATATATTCTGGACACTAGTTGCAATAGTTTAGTCATGGCTTGCCCTCCTAAGAATCTCAATAACTCTGAGGGCATGTCACCTACTGTAAGAGCCTTGGTTCAAAATAGGTCTTCCAGTACTCTGTAAATTCGTCTCATTTACCGTATCTCCCATCTCATCTTTATTTTCTTGATCTTGCCTTTTTGTAACATTGTCGTAATGTTTATGTTCCATGTAGAGTTCATCTATAATTCCTTCCACCTTTCAGCTTTCTCTTTTTTGCTTGGTACTGGTTTTTCTATCTGAGCTCTTGTTTTTCATGCAGTTGCTTCTGTTTTCATCAAAGGTCTTTTTACTTTCCTTGCAGATGGTGTCTATCTTTCACCAAGATACAAACACTTCTATGGCCTTGGATTTGTCCTCTTACCACTGCTCTTCAACCATTTTGCAGTTTCCGTCAATCTGTTTTTTTATCTATTTTTTAATAGAGGTCTGCACTGCATTTCACCTATTCCATTTGCTTTATTTTTATATTTTTCCTTTTGTTAGTTGAATTCAGTGTTTTCTTTATTATCCAAGGCTTTCTACAAGGCCTGGTGTTTTTGCGTAATTCTTACTCTCCTGCCTTCTATATTTAATCTCTCAAAGCTATCCTCTCATCTTCTACTATTGGACTGAGAAAGATTTGGAAATTTGTATGGGCGCTGATAACCACGCAGTTGAGCAACCCTCAAATAATAATAGTAATAGTAATAGTAATAATAATAATAATCTTCTACTGCATTGCCTTCCCCTTTACAGTCAAATGTTGCCTGATGATCCCTCTAAAACTCCCACCTCACAAATTCAGCCCTTTTAATTACATACCTTTTTGCAATCTGGTAAAGTTTAACTTAGTTCATTACCAAGGAAGTATGGCCAGTATTAACAGCTGTTCCTAGAGACATCTTACAGTTTAAAATTGGTTTTGAAATCTTTGCCTTACCATTATATAACCAGTCCGATTCCTTCAGGTGTCTACAGTACTCTTCCATGTATAGAGCCTTCTTACATGACAAAGAGTTAGCACATGATTAAATCTTGCTCTCTGCAGTATGCACCTTCTGTCCTCATTCTTTCCTTCCATTGAATTCAATTCCACCCCCAATCACAATTAAATTTTCCTCTGTGTTAACTATGTGAATACTTTATTTTATCTCGTCATGCATCCCTAGAATCTGTCATTTGCAGAGGTAGTTGGCATATAAACTTATATTAATGTGGTGGATGCTATCTTAGTGTCTGTCTTTGCTAAGGTGATGTGTTTACTGTGATGATCATCTTATTCATTATTAGACCTACTCCTGAATTACATTTGTTTTATTTTGTATACAGGCTTGATCAGAAGTACTGTTGCTCCTGCTACTGCACTTCAGTAATCCCCACTATATCTAACATCATCCTATCCATTACTTCTTTAAATTTAGTAACGTCTTTACCTGTTTAACGGGTCTAACGTTCCACTCTCTGACTTGTAGAGTATCTGTGTTGTTTGTAGAATACCTGCATTGTTTATCTTGATGGCAGTATCATCCTCAGTAGTTCACACTTGAAGGTCTGAATGTGGGAGCATTACATCTCCAGTATATTTTACACAAGAGGATGTCATCATTTAACCACACAAAAGAGCTGCTTGCTCATGGAAAAATAACAACTGTTTGCCCCCCTCGATTTCAGCTGTTCGCAGTACCAGCATGAGAGAGACATATTCTTTGTTACGAGGCCATATCAGTCAATCATTCAGACTGTTGCCCTGCATCTACTGAAAAGGCTACTTGGCCATTAATCACAGGTTTGTCTGGTCTCTCCGCAGATACCCTCTGTTGTAGTTGCACCTGTGGTATGGCTACCTGCATTGTTGACGCCTCTAGCTACCCCAGCCTGGCAAGGTTTACAGTTCATGCCAGAAGATAAATTTACATGCTGAGAAAATTTTCACTATCGATTCTCAATGTATTATATGCCTCGTTTGCTTTGTGCCACCTGTATGAACTTTACATTGGCAAAGTACTCTTGCCACACTTTTAAATAATACATGATAAATGTTCTACTTGCATCCTGAAGCACACATTGTCAGACAAGGTAGAAGTATGCTATTGACTTGAGTATCATGCTACACTACTGCTTACTATCTTGCATCACCCCAGCACCTGCCGCCCTATATGGACACCACTATAGCTAGGTGCTATTACATAATTCCATTGGCAAGGAAGACATGATGATAACAGTTACCATTCTGTTCGATTTTTTTCCCCCCATTTCTATCATGAGTATGCAGTAATGTAACAAAAGTCTTTTTAATGTTAAAGGATATGTATATAAAGTACTGTAATATTATTATGCAGGTCCAAGTTGCACAGCTGGAAAAGGCGAAGGGATCACCGGTGGCAGCAGCGACAGCAGACAACAAAAGTTCCGTGATAGTGAAGAATGATGGGAAGCACAGCCCGAAATTCGCCTACAGGAGCCCTTCACAATCACCTTCACCACTCCTCGTGCGTCACAGTCCAAGTCCTGGAGCATTGACACATGAACCACAGAATCTGGGTCGTCCACAACCTCGCAGCCCACTTGCCTTCAAACCTGCTCCTCCACCAGTGCAAGCACAGAGTGCATCTCAACAACAGCCACCACACTACCGCCCTAAGGTTGGTTGGAAAAATAGTTCAAAAGATTGTAAGGTAGTATTACTCATGTGATCTTAGCATTAAGTAGACGACCCACATCCCTGTAGAACAGTGATTGATATAGCAGTTATTTATGAATGACATGTACGTGTGTGATAAGCTGATTGAGCATTCAAGTCAGTTTTTGGATTTTGGCTTGTCAGTGTAAAACTAACTTCACAGTCATCTCCAGTCATGTCACCACCCCCTCTTCTCATACATCAATATTTTAATAAGTTTGTAGTGGAAAATCAGTTCTATCTTTTGACTGTGTCCAGCTTGTTTCTATGAGGATATGTGTTATTGACCATTTCACTTCACTTATTCATTGCTCAAGAGACCTTTGCATCTACAACAAGATTAGAGTTTGTGAGATAAAAATATTAATTTATAATGTATTATTCTCTGATAGTGAGATTAAAATGTACTTCATAAGTACGAAAGTTGTGTTAATTAGATTAGGAGCTGTAATAAAGCTGAAAATTGGAAGAAAGAACTCATACTGAAATTAATTTGCTTCCTAATGGTGTTACTGATCATCAGTGTTAATGCATGGGGTTTAATGAAGTGCCCCCAATATTACAGGCAGAATGTTCACAATGGCTGAGAGTAATGAATATAAGAGATAACATTCAGTGCAGTAACAACTTCCAGATATGTGAATCTTATTAGTGGTAGTATGCCATGATTTCATAATAGAGGTTATCAAAAAGTTCATTAAGAATAGTCCTGGTCAAACTATAGCCAACCTTGATATTACTTGACAAAGATTATTGACCATGTTGATGGTGTTGGGACAGCAACCAGCCACAAATTCACTTTCAGTTCCTTTATTCGAAGGGTACTGTTACTGGTTTTGAATTGTTATGATTCATCTTCAGACGGTTTACATGCTTTTTTTTTTTTTACAGGTTAATTTTTGTGAAATGTCGATTTGGAGTGTTTGTTTTCATAACATTCGTCCAGCAGATGTGAATACATTCCCACTGCATTCTTATCGTTGCACACATAAATTTTTCTCACTGAACACTTTAGATTTGTCACAGAGAAGATTTCTACCACGCACCACATGTTTTGATACCCTTTCCTGAAAAAATTCCAAAAATTATTTTCCACCCTCCGAAGAAAATAATATTTCTACGCCTATCAGCAGGTCAAGTAGCAAATTTATAAGTTACTATAATTCTCGTGATGCTAAATGTAAATAAATAATGTACTGTTTTACCTATACAGTACTAAAAAAATTTGAACAACTTCATAATTAATGTAACAGTATCCACACAAAACCTCACAAAATCAATGTATCTCTGTACTAGTGTAAAAGGCGTTTCGGTTGCATAAGTAAATATATGATCTTTTTCCAAACATAGGACTTCTTCAAATGTTACAATATATTATAGCATCTTTGACACCCATATGTTTGAAAGCACTTTGTATGTATCAAAACATGTAGTGTGTGATAGAAACCTTTTCTGTGACAAATCTAAAGTGTTCAGTGAGAAAAATTTACGTGTGCAATGATAAGAATGCAGTAGGAATGTATTCGCATCTGTTGGACGAATGTTATGAAAACACACACTCCAGACAGACATTTCATGACAATTAACCTGTAAAAAAAAAAAAAAAAAAAAAAAAAAAAAAACGCACCACATGTCGTAAGGAAAGCATGTAAACCATCTGAAGATGAATCATAACGATTTGAAACCGGTAATGCTACCCTTCGAATAAAGGAACTGAAAGTGAATTTGTGGCTGGTTGCTGTCTCAACACCAACATTTGTCTTCAAATAACAACCATGGTCTCCAGCCATGTCATCACATGACAAAATTACATTATTGACCATATTTTCTGAGCACCTGTGTGCATTAATAATTTCACTTTGTGTAACAGCCCTTAATTTATTTATAATAGAGGGAAACATTCCATGTAGGAAAAATATATCTAAAAACAAAGATGATGTGACTTACCAAATGAAAGTGCTGGCAGGTCGACAGACAAACAAACAAACACAAACATACACACAAAATTCAAGCTTTCGCAACAAACTGTTGCCTCATCAGGAAAGAGGGAAGGAGAGGGAAAGACGAAAGGTTGTGGGTCTTAAGGGAGAGGGTGTGTGTGTATATGTGTGGAGGAATATGTGTGTGTGCGCTAGTGTATACCCGTCCTTTTTTCCCCCTAAGGTAAGTCTTTCCGCTCCCGGGATTGGAATGACTCCTTACCCTCTCCCTTAAAACCCACATCCTTCCGTCTTTCCCTCTCCTTCCCTCTTTCCTGATGAGGCAACAGTTTGTTGCGAAAGCTTGAATTTTGTGTGTATGTTTGTGTTTGTTTGTGTGTCTGTCGACCTGCCAGCACTTTCATTTGGTAAGTCACATCATCTTTGTTTTCAGCCCTTAATTTGTTACGGACATGTTTTTCAACTGTCCTGAAATTAAAGTTGCCTGTTCACTTATGATTTTCATTCTCAATTTATTTCATAATTGTCAGCTCTTGACTAAATCAAAGTAAGTGATGCTTGTAGGAAAAATATATTTGACTTCCATGTAGAACTATTTAATATTCTTACAGTTGCAAACTCTGATAGTGATTGGGAGGAAACAGAACCATCAGACGCTTCCCCCCTCCCCCCTGGTGAACTTAGTTTCTCCGAGAATACAGAAAACTATTCTCAAACACTCAGCCTCCCCAATGCAGCACCATTCCCCCATCTGAATACTACACTTGGTCATCCCAACAATTGTCCAACTCAGATGATTAATAACTTGGCCAGAGTTGCACAACTTCAGCACATGTTGTAGTCATGGGACCCTGCATACATCATAGGTTTAATTTGTTTTATCTTCTGTAACAGGATAGGGAACGAGATTCTTGGCCATCAGCTTCAGTTTTCGTCTAATCTGTGTTTATTTTACTGTCACCATGTCACCAGCTTTGTACTTATAAAGCTTTCGTCTTATATCTGTTGGAGCTTTCAGATTTCTGCAGCTTTCTTCAAATGAATTAATAATTTCTTCTTGTAATAATTGTGTGATACGAAGATCAGTAAGTGTCTCCATCTTACCTCATATTAAAAGGTAAAATGGTATGTTCCCAATACTTGTGTAGTGTGCTGCATCCTTGGCACACCGACGTGATGGTGTCACCTTATATTGTTCTGTAGCTTTATCAATTCTAAACTTAGCAGTGGTCATAGCTAGAGTTGAATTGATCCTCTGAATCTGTCCATTGGCTCTGAGGAGTCCTGTCATTAAAATGGGTCAATTTCTTTTATAATGCAGTCTGTCTGAATTCTTGAAGTAAAGCAAGTCCCTCTGTCGGTAATCACTTGACCTGGATTCCCAAAATTGTTTTCCTGCAATTCCGTCTTACTAATTGCGTCTTTTATTTTGTAGTCTTTGCAGGATATAGCTAGGTAAACTTGGTAATCATGTCAATGATACTTGCAACATGGTTGTATCCTTTGTGAGTGATAGAAACAGTCCAACATGATCAGTGTGATAAGTTTATGAGCCCTCATTTTCTTCTAATAAGGTATGAAGAAAACCTCCCTCCTCTCCTGATTTATTATTCACAAATAAATATTTTACACAATTGGAGATCACTCATTTTACCTTGTCAGTCAGACCTGGTATATAATATTGTTTTATGCCCTCCTCAGTTTTCTGAAGAGCTTAATACTCTTTATCATGCACAAGCTTGATTATTGCACGTTGTGTAGTGTGTCGTACTAATAAATTCTCTATCTTCATAGAAATTTGAAAGAATTTCATTTCTCATAATAAAGTTTTCATAAGGCTATTCTTTGAGAATACTGTAGATCGCTGCCAATCCATCGTCCTTCTCTTGAGATTTCTTGAAACTAGCTATTAAACGATCTTTGAAATCAAACATGACATTTATATGACAGCTTAAGGCATCTACATCTTCCATCCTAGAACCAAATTGATGTTTGATGGTGTAGGAGTACTCTTCAAAGTCTAAAACCCATCTTACTATTCTTGATGACAAGTCCTCCTTATAGTCTTTTGGAATGCAACACAGTTGGTTTAAATTTTATAATGTATTCCTAGTAAATACGCTTTGACTTTCTTTAATGTATTAGTTAGTTTCATGTTCCATGGATCATTTTGAGAGATGAAAACATTTATAAAGGTGTAAGTAATTTCTACCCATTAGCACATCACAAAAACAGAAATTCTTATTTGGAATAGGAGGAGTTTTGAAGGAGAAACTTTCTTAGTTTTTCTCCAGATTTTGCTTTGTTGTCTGTCGGGACATTTTATATCTGTGACTGACCAAACGAGAAAGCGCTGGTAGATAGGCACAATAAAAAAACACACACACACACACACACATACACACAAAAATTTCAAGCTTTCGCATCCCACGGTTGCTTCATCAGGAAAGAGGAAGGATAGGGAAAGACGAAAGGATGTGGGTTTTAAGGGAGAGGGTAAGGAGTCATTCCAATCACGGGAGCGGAGAGACTTACCTTAGGGGGAAAAAGGGACAGGTATACACTCGCATGCGCATACACACACATATCCATCCGCACATATACAGACACAGGCAGACATATGATATTTGAGGTAAGTCTTCCCGCTCCCGGGATTGGAATGACTCCTTACCCTCTCCCTCAAAACCCACATCCTTTCATCTTTCCCTCTCCTTCCCTCTTTCCTGATGAAGCAACCATGAGTTGCGAAAGCTTGAAATTTGTGTGCGTGTTGGTGTGTCTTTTTATTGTGTCTAACTACCAGCGCTTTCTCGTTCAGTAAGTCACAGAATCTTTGTTTTTTAATATATTTTTCTCATGTGGAATGTTTCTATCTATTTTAGACATTTTATATCACTAGAAAAGTGTCCAAAATTTGTAGTTACAGTGTTGTGTACCTCTTTCTTTGCTATAAAAAACCTTAATGTGGTGTAATGAATGTCATTTTTCCTTCTGGTTTACGTATGTACATGATTGTTCCTTTTGAACTGTGGTGGATTATTTATAACAAACTTCATGAAGGGATAAATATACAGTAAAGCAGTAGTCAGAATGCCCGACACTTAAACACTTTCTTAGTAATAGGCGTATTTTATGTACCCATCCAAAAGAAACTAGACAAGTTTACCAATATTTAAAAATTACTTGTTCATATCATCTTAGTTGATTGTGACAAATTTAGTACCATTTTAAAGCTGCACTTTTCTACCTTAACCCGTTAACTGCTGAAGGCACACCATCTGCTTCTTGCGCTGACTCTGCGGTCTGTGGCATAATTCGGCTAGCTGTGCTAAATGCCTGTTGCTCGAGCCACCACCAGGGCCAGAGTGGCCTACACTGCTCCGCCCGTCCTGTGCTGAACATTTCTGTTTCCCTGCAGATTAATTACTGCATAATCAAACTGAATTGTTAAAACTATTTTCTGTCATCAAGAATTATGTCCTGCTTGTAGTTGTTTTTAAGTGATTTTTGTAGCTTATGTTGAAAGCTATGTGGTTAGATTTACCTCAACAGTTTACTGTTCTTTCTTGCATACCTGTTTATGACTTACGCAATACTCTATGGGTTCCTTACTGTTCTAACCCAAAAACAAATAAAATTAGACATAGATTACAGATTATTGTATGTTGTTTTTGTAGTTCAAAATGTCTTGTTACATCATTTATAGGAGAAAGTGACAAAGAGATCATCTTTCATATCGCACTGCAACATTGGAATTTACTGTGAGGAACGGTAAGAACAGTTTTACTTCACTTCATTAAATTTGTTTTGTGGCGTCTTTGGAAATTTCACATGGCCTACTAGTTGTTTGTTAGAATACAGCAAACTGAATGCTTAGTCATCCACAGTCGGATTCTGTACTTGTGATAGGTACACTGTGTAAAGTGTTCCATACTGGCACAGATGTAGGCATCCTTTGCAGATGGTAATCAATGCTGTTATAATTTGGAATCGTCGGAAATGATTGTCTACCATAGATCTTTTTTCTTGTGCCACACTTTTAACTGTTGCACATAAGTACTCACAGACTTTCCAAAATTTGAAAGCTATGAGGTATGTCTTTTTGTTAGCACATGAAATTCACTTAAAGTGAAGATCCAAAGTCATGAACTGTAAATTCAGGAATTACTTTTACACTTTTCGCTTTCCATCCTTCTTTTTGATCTGGGCTTTGGACTGGAACTGGTGATGTTAAAAAATATTTTTATTTTGTTTTTTACTTTTTATATTTTTTTCATTTTATAATCTACAGTGCTGTGTGGTTTTTAATTTTCTCTCCAATATTCCTGTCAGTCTTTTCCCATGTAAACCATTTTTGTGTGGTGTTATTTGTCAGCATTCACACTTCCCTTTTGTCACACAAATTTATAGCAAGCACTGTATTACTACACATAAATTGAATATCTCCTCATTTCAGTTTCTTCTGAAGTTTTGGCATGTTGCATCTGTTCTTACAGACAGTACCTTGACTGTGAAGCCGAGAAATTGAGTCTTGGCTTGAGTACAAATTATCGACGTTAGGTCATTCCATATCAAATCACCCAATAAAAAAATAAATTTTACACCCACCTCCTTAGATTTTCATGAAATTTGTCTCAAATGGTTCTAATGCCATCCTGACAACACCTGCAAATTTTTTTTGCTGTATCTCTTATAGTTTTTTAATAAATTTTTAAAGTTTTTATATTTTGCATTTTCCGAACCTTTGGAAATGGTAAATTTAATTCGTATTCAAAACTTTAAAATTGCTTATCTTAAAAACTCTTTTAGATAACATCATGAATTTTTGCAGCAAGTTTATTTATTGTACATATTTGAAGATAAAAATGATACTATTAAAATATATTAATATTTTCTATGAAAAAAATATATATATGCATTTTTTTCTTTTTTTAACGGATGCTTTGTTTTATAAGAATTGCAATATCTAGAGTCTCAGACCTGATAGAATGCTCAAATTTGTTTTAATTTACTCTTAAACATATAGGCTACTTGATAAAACAAAAATAATGATGGCTTTTTAACATGTTTATTAATTATAGTAGATTACATCAGAATTATGTACAAAGATAGTGTTCTTACAACACTTATGTATAACCCAACTGATTGCTTGAAACATTGAATTTTTTGAGTAATTTTGTCTTTTTAATAAACATTAATGCTGATTCAAACTTTTTTACCACTTCATCCAAGAGCTTTCAGTTCTTTTGATACAGTTTTTTTTGCAGTAATTCATTCTTCCAGTGCCGCTTGATTGAGGTGCGTCTACTACACAGACTATGTGCTCCAAAGGCACTATGCAAGAATCTTCTCTTTCAGGCCAATAAAGTGATGCAGCTGGTCCTGAAGGATGTAGAAATAGAATTTCTGCATCTTCTTCATCATTGAATATTGTTTTTACCTGTCTAAAGTACCAGTTAGCATCTTGATTTGCATGGTTCAACACGAACCCAATCAGAAGAAGAATGGAAAGAAAAGACTAAGGAGGGTTTTACACTACCTGTAGTCCTTCTAATTTCAAGGTTGTTTGTTGGAAGTGGTTTGAAGTTATGAAAACTTCTTGTTCCAGGAATGGTTCGGGTTGCTGAAAAAACGTTTTTCTAGTTTTAACCGTAGCAAATCAGCTTCTTTTTTGTCAATAAAGTGAAAATGAATGTTTTCAATATTTTTTTCACAAAACTTGTACACATCGATTGCTGTCATTATTTGTTCTTCATCTGAAAGCTGTAGACTGGCTTTCCTTAAAATTCTTTTAATAGTTCCTCCTAGGCCATCACAAATTGAATTCCCATGACTTGTTGCAAAAAAAGTGTGTTGGGCCTTCAAATTAAAGTCTCTCAAGTGTACAGTCAAATTGTCAAAACTGTTTCAATTTTTGTACTGCCCAGCACAACCATCTGTAAAGTAGTGAACTGAGTCAATGTCAGTATGATGTAATGACAGCCACTTTGTAATTTCTTTTTGTACAAAGTTAACAAAACCAGTGTCATGTTCTTGGTCATCACTAATAAAACAGTGGTTGGAAACAAAAACATTGTTTTCCTCATTTCCTAGGAAAACTCCAACTGGGTGTAGAGTACAACCACCTCTATTCCAGTGATAACTTTGGATCTCATTTTGTATAACAAAGGAATAATTCTCACTGAAATCCATCACAATAATTGCTGTTTTGGGTGGTGGGTCTTCTTTCAATCTTTTAAAGGCTGCTGATTGGGATTTTGCTATAAACGAGTGCGGGGTGAGCTTTTCCAATGACCTAACCAATAAAGAAATGTAGTCTTCAACACTGGTAGACTGTTTGATCATTTCTGCCCTGTCTGTGTTAACCCACTGACTGATTACAATTTCTTCTTCTAAATCATAATCTTCACTTAGTTTTTCAGTTAAGTACTCAGTTAGTGCAGCATTTGCAGGACAGCTGCCGCAATGATGTAGCATGCAGTTTTGGTTTTCTGTGTTGCACACAAGCATCTTAATTAGGTCTTTATAAGATTCTTCAATTTTCACAGCATCCAATAATAGTTTAACATTCTGGTGGATACTGCATACACATACAAAGTGTGTGCCTGCAGCACCAGCAAGGATACACCATTTAGGTCTCAAGAAACAAAATTTTGAAAATCCTACTTCTACCTCGGGATTATCCCATTTGAAAGAATAATAGAGTTCTCTCAAGTTACACAAAATGAGTCTTTTTTGCATGTACACGTTTTTTTGAACACTTACTTTGTCTTTTGTTCCAGGTAGCACTCTGGAACTTCCATCCTTTTCATAAAAATCTGTTACAAGTCTTACTGTATTTTCAGAAAGAGTTTTACCTTTTTTTGGACCAGGAGTTTCCAAAATACCCTTTGCAGATTTTAGCTTTCTAGCTTGTCGCACCATGTACTCACTTACATTAAATTCTTTCATCACTTTATTTCGTCTCCAAGAATCTGGAGCCAAGGTCAGAATCTGGATTTTTCTAGACCTCCAACAGATGACATCTTCTCTTTCATAAGAGAAATCATTACATCAAAATCCTTTGCTTTCTCAACCACACTTGTATCTTCTTCGTCATCATCAGAACTTGGTGCATCATATTTTAATGCTTTTGAAACCGCCTTTTTAGCAGTCTTTTCAATACTACTAACCTTCCTTTTAAAATAAGACCCTTTACTTTGTTCTGACAAGCCTGAAGCTTTATCGGTGTTAAACCTAAATTATCAAGAGCAATGTTTGTTTGTACGAGGGATTCATTTCTGGATTCCAGTGATTCTAATTCAATCACGACTTCATCATCTGTTTCACTTTCATTGACTTCAACTCTTAATTTTTCCTCACAAAAGTTACGGCATGTTGAGCAAAGCTTTTGTCCAGGTTTTATGCTACTATTTTTTGTCAGTAATTGTTTAGAAAGATCCAAGCCTACACTTCTCAACAACTTTTGATGGGCTTTTTGTGTTTTTTATTTTAGAGGGTCTACACGTGTTGTTTGATACTTTTCAAACACATTTAAAAAGTAGTAGCTGTGGTGTGAACATATATTCCTAAATTCACACAGATTAATTCCAGATCGTAAGTGGATCAAATTTTTTTCTTCCTCACTCAATTCAGGTACCGGTTGTAACTTTTTTGAAGGTGTGTAGGTTGATTGGAAACAGTCAGATTTTTTAAATAACCCTACGCTACAGGTTTGAATATCTGACATACTGATTTCACTTTTGGTCTGATTACTGTTCTGGTTACTTTTATAGGATATTGGAAAAGAATCTCTGTAAACTAAGTAACAGTACTTACTGAAAGTTCGAATAAACTTAATGAAATACTATCCAAGCACTATTTAACACTGTAATAATTTTTTACTTCAAAACACAGGATTAACAAAACAAAATCCAAGCATACATTGTTACTCCAAGAAGACAAAAACTTATTTTTGGTGTCTAAGTCACTTGGTACTTTTATTTTCAAAATATAATTAAAATTATTTAAAAAATTAGGTAACTATTGAACAGGTTAAAAAGCCAGCATAATTTTTCTTTTATCTAATAGCCTATACAATTAAGAGTATTTTAAAACAAATTTGAGCTTTCTATCAGGTCTGCGACTCTAGATATTGCAGTTTTTGTAAGATTTTAATATATCTTTATGGTAATTTTTTTTAACATTTAGATATAATACACAAACTTATTCCAAAATTTCATACTGATATCTTGAGTATTCTTTAACATGCAATTTTTTTTAGTTGTGAGGACACGTTTAAGTTAAGATTTCCGACTGCTGGAACAACGCCAAATCTAAAAACTTTAAAAATTTATAAAAAAAGAACTATAAGAGATAGAGCAAAAAAAATTTACAAGTGCTTTCAGGATGATAAAAGAAGTAATTGTACCAAGTTTCATCAAAATCTGACATGCTTGGTGTCAAGGCCTGGGTGACTTGACATGGAATGACCCCATAGAGGTTATGTCCACGTTCTAAATAGGGGTATATAAGTGTAGCCACTATGTCACCACTTTTCCCCAAATTGTGGAACTAAGTTTCTGTTGATGTCCCTATATAAACAATGTAATCTAATGCATAGCCAGTTGTACAATCACATAACACACGTTTTTATTCTGAATCTGCTCTATTTTGATGGAATGAACTGTCTGAAAGATAAGCCTCCTTTGAATAATAACAAATTTTCATCAGTACAGAGTTCTGATGTGGGTTAAATGCACAACGGAAAGCTGTAAGAAATTCATCAACAGTATTCCTAATTTTGAATAATTTGTCTCCTCCTGTATTGGTGGACTTGTGACTGAAATGTAACATTCTCATAAGCAACAAAAAGCGAAATCTTGACATTATTTCACAAAAAATTGGAGTGTTTAGAAGAATATCTGTGGTTCAGTATTTGCTGATCTCCAGTTGTTTTTTTTTTTTTCATGCGAGACATCAGAACACAAACAGCTATGAAACAACACATTTCTTCGTATACAGTATCTTTCCACTTTGATATTCGAGAATGCACTGATTCTGGATTAATCCCCTTGATGAATAAATAAAACAGATTCTTTGCATCGGCTATATATTTCTTCAGTTCTTCTGTAAAGAATGAAATGATAACTGTTAGAATACTTGGCTCATTCCCTATTTGACATACGTGCTTATAGTTTACCATCAAATGCAGGATCAACTGGCTGAAAATCGTTATCTTTCCAGTCAAATTTATCACTAAGACTTGATTGCTTTGTAGGCATTTCACTATCACTTTCTGATTCTTAAGATTCAGAACAATTAATCCTCACTGTTGCTCCTTGTAAGAATCTCCAAGGGATTTTCTCTGCCCAGGGACTGGGTGTTTGTGTTGTGCTCATCATCATCATCATCATCATCATCATCATCAAGAATCTCTATGATCTCCTCGTCAGTGCACCCATGTCGTCTTGCCATTTTCTTTGTAAAATACAGGATGCAAAGATCACTGTTGTAAATTCTGAAGAACAATGAATTGTAGTGCGAAGCCTGGACTCACAGCAGACAAAGAATGGGACCGCAAGCTAGCGGCCAGAAATGCGAAAGAATACTGAGACATGGGGGCGAGAAGTCCGCTGTGCAACTTACCTCGTCATCAGCACTCAAATAGCAGCACATCTAGACTCATCATCAGCACCCGGGGGTCAGCAGACAGGTGTGATTTAGCTTGTCAACAGCATTTAGGGGAAAACAGCAGCAGCAACTAAACTCTTCATTAGCACCCAGGTCGCGACAGGCAGCATCATGAGTAAACTAATCAACAACAATTGAAGGTTTAATTTGATGTGGAAGAAACTTAATTCAAATGCACAGCTTTGAGCTACAGTTAACAAAAATCGCTTAAGTGTTTTTAAGAATTTAGCAAAGTTGTCAGTATTGACTAGTATCTGCCTAGGAGTTGCATTCACAGGCAGAGGTCAGCAAGTATCAAATTCAGCACAGTTATAGTCTTTTGGCTATGGCACAGCCATTGGATTTGACCCAAAATCTTCATCCTCATCTGCATCTGAAGACAAGCTGTCACACCCTCATTTACTAAAAAAATAATCATGTTATATGAAACTATGACAATATGATGAAAAGAATGCTTGTTTGTGTTATCTATTTTGATGAAGGTCTGTTTGGCTGAAAGCTTTGTTTGTTCGTTTTATTGTGCTTATCTGCGACTCATCATATTCTCTATATGGTCCGTAGCAACTATCCTTTTCGTAATATTGTCATCATTCCTTCCAGGATTTTCTGTGGTTTGATTATTTGAAACTACATACATTGCTTACAGAAAAAACACATTCAGCAGAAATGTGCGCTGCACGCATTCAGAATCGTCTGAAGCGCTCTGTACATTGTCCAGAATGTCGCTGTTGTTCTGCGTGTGATAAACCTTGACGTAATATGATTAAAAATGAGACAGCGACATAAGGAACACTGAGAACATAAAGACAGGTTTTAACACAAAATAAGACGCTGTAGAAAATACTTTGTGCGAGCAATACATGTGTTTGGTTACTAAACATTGGTAAAACGTTAACACTGGCCAAACCTGTTAAAGTAACTTTGCAGTGATTTGCACTAAATTAAATGTAGTGGCCTGTAAAACTTAAGAAAGAAATATGAATTACTCCAGAAATTATTCCATATGGCATTATTGAATGAAAATGTGCAAAATATATAGACTTACTGATTTCTCTCTCCCCAAGAGTCGCAATTAATCTAAGTACATATGTGTATCAATTAAGTTGTTTTAAGGGCTCCAGAATGTATGTTTTCAGTTTAAATCCTCGCCAATATGAACACCTTTAAATTTTGAAGCTTTCACCCTATTTATTATTTCCTCAACTAATGCTACAATTATTATTATTGTTGTTGTACTCCTAGATGTGCAGAACTGATTTTTTTTAAAAAAGAATTGAGAGGGAGACCCTTCACAGGAAACCAGTCAATGATATTTTTAAGAACTTCATTTACCATTTCTTCTGTTTTTTGTATGTAAGCTAGGATTGATTGCAGTACTAGTGGAAAAAAAAAACCAACTAAATCTGATCGTTGTATATTAGATGTGAGATCATTTACATATATGAGGAAAAATTGTGGACTCACGATTGGGCCTTGGGGAGCACCGCATCCTTTTAGTTAGCTGTGACATTATCCATTGATTGGCTGTATCATCAATCCCATGAAACTCCAATATGTCTATGAGAATAGATGTAGCATACTGAGATTCAGACAGTGAAATACCTTAGATGAGTGCAGAAAATACTAACCATCTTATTTACAATTTAATGCCTTAAAATATGGTGACTGAATATATAGATATAGCATTCTCTGTAGAGCAACGTGTCTCAAGTGCAACTGTGATTTGCTGCTGATGTTAAAGTTGCTAATTATAGAATACATCGCTTTCCCAAAACACTTTGGAAAATGGTGTCAGCATTGAAACAGGTCGGTAGTTGCTGACATCTCATCTATCATCTTTGTTAAATATTGGTTTGACAACTGCTTATTTCACTCTCTCTGGAAAAATGCCTCAAACTAGTGATGTATTACATATTCAAATAAGACCGGCCTTGTTATATGGGAAGAAACCTTTAGTACTCTATTGGGAACACCATCAAAACCAGATGAGATTTTATTTTATAGAGCATGTATAATTTTATAATTTCAGAAGGAGATGTAGGAGACGCATTCATATGATTGAATTGTATGAGAGCTACTTTTTCAACATGCTGCAGTGATTTTGCTCTTGAGCTGTTTGTCCCTACACTTTCAGTATATTTAAGAAATGATTATTAAATATATTTGCTACCTGTGACTCGTTATTTATAGTCCTTTCATTCAGTTAAATAATGATTATAATGCTGTTCTGTGACTGGTTGTCTTGTCTCTCATTTCACTACATTCCATATGACCTTAAGTATGTTATCAGAATTACTGATTTCTGAAATTATGTGCATGTTACTTGATATTTCTGAATAACCTTCCTTAATAATTTTGAGAAGTCCCTGTAGTGTGCAGCTACTGCAGGATCTCTTTGTTCTTGCCAACAAATTTTCTTTTCACAGAATATTTTAATCCCTCTAGTGATCCGTGGTTTTAACAATAGCTAAAACTTCAAGATATTTTTCCTCTTGTGATATTTTTTTGTTTTCATTCATATGCAAGATTGTATGGAACTTGTCATCTGAAATTTTTTTTGTAATAACTAGAGCCTGGAGTTTATGCAATTTCAAATTAAGAAATATGTACATAAACATGTAATCCAAATTGTTGAAATACGTAAATAACTATGTAGTGAAGCAATTATATGAAAAATTGTGAATTCTAGTTTTTGCTAGGAAATAAAAGTTCACAGTTAGGTTATCAAGTATCTTACGATGATTCTTACTCAGTTCACTTCTGCTACAGAATACTGAATAAGTTGTGTTCTGTTCGAGCATTTAAATCACACCGGAACGGAATGCAGAACTGACTTTCCCAAATGTTCTGTTCTCATGCACAATCTTTTGTCTGAAAATGTTAATTTATAAATAGAGAAAGACCTCTCGGCTTTGCCAGAACTCAGTGGTACATGTTTATACAGAGGTATTCTGCTGAGAATAATTGAAATAACGGTATTAAATAAGCGAGACAAAACAACTAGATTTTAGTATCCAGGGTTCGTACTGAAAAGTGCACCACCCACTTCACCTGGTACAACACTGACCTTCCACTACTGCCACAGGCTGTTGAAGAGACATACTTGAAGTCTACAGTTTGTTGATAATTTCGAGAAGCCAGTTGAAGCAATTTGCAATATACAGAAGAGAATTGAGCTTTTGGATTGTTGAATGTTGACAAGGATTCATTCACAGGCAGTGCAGGATCAGAAGGAAAGTTCTCCATGGCTGACTTCACAGCTATAATGTGCTTACTGTAGGAAATCACAGCATCAATCCATGTTGCTCAGCTTGTTGTCACTGACTCTGGAGACAGAGGTACATCATGTAGTTGTTGCTTATAGCATTGTACACGATAATGACATTTCAAAAACAGCTTCTTCATTGCTGATATCAGTGTATTTACATCTGATAGTTGATGTCTGTCTCTGCCTCTCATTGCAATGCATGAGCCATACATGTAATATGCACTAAGTTTAAATCAAATACTTTCAAGTGATTTCCTCACTTTCAACATCTGTGGAGCTGCATCTAGTTATATCAGTAACGCCCTCTCTTCTTTGTCGCCATCTGGCCATAGTACCTAAAGTACATCTTTAATGAAGGTAGCATTTGTTGAACTATTTGTTGCCTCCAGTGGTTGACATAAATTAAATATGGCTTAGATGCAGCTTGGTAGTCAAATTTCACCACAGTTGGATTAGTGGTGAAATAGCACACAGCAACTGTCATCTCATCAGCAGGAATCCATATAGGAGATTTGTGTGTGTTTGTGTGTGTGTGTGTGTGTGTGTGTGTGTGTGTGTGTGTGTGTGTGTGTGTAATATATCAACATAGCAAAGATTCAGGAAATTGTTCCTGAGACTGGCTTATCGGGAATGTTGCTGTTGCAGTGTTTCTGTAAGAAATGTTTAGATTCAGGTACCAGAAGTTTGTTTCAGGGTATGTTGTGTGCAACCAATGCAAAACACAATTCCCTATGAAATTCACTATTATGTGATACAGGCTATCCCTGCAGCTGTCAAAGTAGCAATCAATGGAGTGGCATCATGCAAATTCACCCAAGGAAAAAAAAAAATCAAAACCACACTTTTTATCTGCTGGAAAAGTTATGGCTACGGTGTTTTTCGATTCCGAAGGACTCTTGCTTGTGGACATCATGCCAAGTGGAACCACCATAAATTCTGATGCATATGTGACGACACTGAAGAAACATCAAGCTCGACTGAATCGTGTTCGACCACATCGGCAAAAGCAGGACGTTCTGCTGTTGCGCGACAATGCACGGCCACATGTCAGTCAAAAAACCATTTTGTGATTGCTTCGATCACAAAACTCAGATGGATAACACTGAAACACCCGCCTTACAGTCCTGACATGGCTCCGTGTGACTATCATCTCTTCGGGGAAACTGAATGACTCTCTTCGTGGAACAAGGTTTGAAGATGATGACTCCCTTGTCCACGCTGTCGAACGGTCGCTCAAACAGGTCGGTTCAGAATTTTACCGTGTTGGTATACACACGCTGGTTCCAGGATGGCGTAAGGCAGTTGAGAGGGATGGAAATTAAGTGGAGAAATGAAAATATAAAGGATGTATCCACACACTTACAACTTTCAAACATGTAGAATAAAAGCTGGATAAAAAAATTAGTGTGCATTTATTTTGGAGTGACCCTCGTAGTATGAGACAATATTGAAGCAGTACAAAAATCCCAAACTGTTTAAAATAATCTGCACAGAAAAAAGGGTTTGCAAAATGTCAGGGACTATCAGAGTTTCACTACTCAAATAAACCCAGTATTATAGCAAAATACTTTGCTGAAAGGTTATGGTTGTGGCAGATGCTTGTAATGGCCCTATTGGATAGTGATAAACTGTGTTCACACTGAAACAATTAAAACAGCAAACATCTAGAGAATCTTTGTTATTAGAAATGTTTAACATTTTACATTGATACTGGAGAGAGAGTTATTGTGAAGCTTTTTTAATTTAAAACATAACAAAATAACCTTGGAGATAATCAGTTTATTTCTTCAGCCACTTCCATTTTAAACAATGCTATATGTTGAAATTATCATGCCATCATCATCAGATGAATTAAGATTCTTACGTCTACCTGCCAATGATTACATGACTATCAAAATCTTCTTCCTCTGTGTTTGTCCTGCAATGTAGCGGGTTCCGCTCTTTTAGCGCTATCTCCACTTGATTAGATCATATGCTTGGTCGGGGTCCTGCTATCGTGAAGGTTATATGGAAGGCACTGGAATATCAGGTGTCTTTGAGAGAAGGATACTATGAAGAACCGTTGCCACAGCGTGTGAAAGAGGAAGATGGAGAGAGGTACAGTCATGAGCTGTAGTGTATATATAAATGTCTACTTTTAAAAGAATAGTGAAATCAATTATTCTTTGTTGGGTGGGGCATATGACATGAATGAGTGATACGGAAGTAACTAAAAGGAGTTGCAGTAGTCAGAGAGGACTGAGTCGACCAAGGACCATATGGACTGATGGAATCATGGAGGACCTGCAGAAAATGGACTGCAGGGAATGCAAAGGTTGACTGTCTGATTGTGATGATTGGTGGAAAATTGTTCGAGACCAAGGTTCACAATAAATCATAGGGCCCCACACTTTGCCTCAGTCTCCAAATAGACCTGTTAGTCAATGATTCTCAACGAAAATACACCATTTGCTATTGTCTCTTAGTCCATTGTATGTGTCCATACAAGTACACATGGCTATCCCTCATTGTCTCAGTGATTGTTGCCATTCCATACTGCATGCGTATTTTTCCATTGGTCACAAATTGTGAAGTGTCATACCAAATGTCCATTGAAGCATTTTGGTTTCCATTACAGCCAAGTCATTGTTTTGCTTGTTTCATTGCAAACCAACGTTCTGCACCATACAAGGCAATTGAACAAGTTGCAAAGCTGTATATTTTTGACTAGAGTCGGTCCAGGATCATCTTCTAACAAAGCACACCAGTCATTGTCTGGAATTCAAATCGTGCATTTCTAATGTGACAACTGAAATGTATGGTGGTATTTAAAATAAGTAATTGATATAGATAACTGATGATCTAGTAGTGTTGTGACATTTGACTGATAGTCCATTACAGACAAAGTATGTGGAAATAAAAACAGTTTTCATTATAGGACTTAGGGTGGTGAAAGGGACTTCTCTTACTGCGGGTTAATGTTGATCTCAAGGAAAAGTGTGACTAATGTTTATTGCTGCATAATTGAAAAAAGAACAAAATGCAGTTGCTTGGTTTTTATACTTCCACTTAAAATTTGCATAGTGTAAACTAGAATTTTTTTCCAGTATGGAAATGGAATAGGGGCATTAAAAACTGCTTTGATCATGTAAGTAATTTTAGTAAGTAATGTGTGTCCTGCCAAAGAATTGGGGGTGGGAGGGGCTTCTTGTGAAACATTTATTTTTCTTGCTTGAAGAATCACAGGTTGGATGAATGCTGGACTTTGAAGATTTAGGAACGGGAACTTCCATGGCTGCAATCAGATTCAATAAAATCGTTGTAGTTGTGTGACTGTTAAGGTGTAAAATCAAATAATAACAAAAATCAGAATGCACTTAATGAGCCAGTTGCATATTCTGAAGAATTTAATGCCAACTGCATTATACAATTTGTCTACACAAATGCCTGTGCATACCATAAATCTCACGTGTCCATATGACAAAAGGTTTGTTCGTGTTAGTCTCATGTGCATGCACAGAGGGAAGTCCATTCGTGTTGCAGTTTCTCATGATTCTTGCTACTTGGAATGTGGCTGTAAGTTATTCTTGCAGCACTTAAGCAGTACTGAGAAAAAACTATAGGATTCGCATGTGTGTAAGGGGGTGTAGTGGGGGTAGCCTCTACATGATGTGTTCAATTTGGTGATTTGCTGCTTCTTGTTCTTATTTTGGGTGCAGCTCTCATGTCAGATACAATCAAATCAAATTTCTGATACTGAGAGCTATAAAGTGATTTTCACATTTCCTTAAAATTGCAGAAGACCAAAATAATACGTAGGTTGGAACTCGTCTGCCCCACTTCACCGACATGCGCAGAATCGAGGGAAACACAGTCACTTGTGAGTGAGCGGTGTAACGTAATGGTGTCGCTATGTTTTCTAAACAGAAACAACATAGTTGGATCAAGAGGCCATACAGCACGACAGTGCCATCAAGGTCTTAAAAGGCATGCGGGGAATTGGCATTGCCATACAGAACAGTGGCACATTGGGAAAAAGCCTTTAACAAAGGTCACCTAACTGTGGCAGACATGCATTGGGCAGGTCATCCTAGCATCTCTGAAGAAGTGCATACTGTTGCCGCGTGAGTGGGCAGTGATCAATTTGTGAGCTCTCCCACGAAACCAGATTAGCGCATATGACTGTGCTTCGCATCCTGAAGGAATGCTTGGGCATGCGAAAAATTGCATCATGATGGGTTCTGCATGAATTGATGGAAATGCAGAAATGGATGCATTACGACGCTGCTAAGACGCACTTGGAGCGCTATGAGTGCGAAGGAGAGGCTTTCTTAAGCTGTATCGTAACACTGGATGACACATGGGCCACATCGTATGAGCAAAAGCTGAAACGTCAATCCAACAAATGGTGTCATTATGGGTCGCCGCGAAAGTTGAAAGTGCGTCAGACCCCCAGTATGGTGAAAGTTATGGTGATTCTCATATATGACTGAGATCGTAACGTGTTATGTTCCTCCACGGCAGACTGTCAATGCACAGTACTACTGTTTGTTTTTGGAGCATCACCTGCAACCAGCTTTGTGAAAGAAGCGGCAACACTTTCTGCGCAACCCACCCGTTCGGTTGATGGGACTGGGAAGTACTGTACCATCCACCATACTCCCCGGACTTAAGTCCTTGTGACTTTGATTTGATTCTGAAGATGAAGGAACCACTTCATGGCATTCACTTCAGAACTGTTCCAGAGATTTAACAGGCAGCAGACCGCTCCATTTGCACCATCAACAGAACAGGCTCTGCTAATGGTATACTATGCCTTCCACATCGCTGGCAACGGGTTCTACAGAATGCTGGTCTCTACTTTGAAGGACAGTAATAGGTGCAAACATGTAACTCTTTTGTATCGGTTGTGAATAATTAGTTTTGCCACTATTTAAGTCCTAACCCTCGTATATTATTAGTTTGCTATATGATCTTATTTTATTTCAGTGTTACTAGAAGATTAAGCGCTAATTGTCTGGAGGGAAAATTGAAGTTATTTTTGTCAGTTCACCACACAAATGTTTCTGCGACTGGTTGCTACATTCTTTATAATTTTATATTCCACGGTCGCTGCACAGAAAGGGAACCTTATGGAGCCCAACATTCAAAAGAATGAATAGTGTCTTGAAAGTATGTTAACACCATGTACTTCATTGTGAATATGGACATACGAACATGCACTTTAAGCCAAATCATTCTTTTAATTTGTGTTGTTTAAGCTTCAAATTTACAGAATGTTTTCATTGATAAGTTCTAATAAAAGAAAAGAAAAATATAAAGTAAAATTGGACCACACATTCCAAGTTGCCTCTATGCGTAATGGACTGACATTATATAGAAATGATGACAATTTAATGAGACAGCAGATTAATTTCAACTTGAAGCTATGTAGAAGCACTAACCTGAACTTTAATATCTAAGAACAAGAATTAATATGGATTCAGTGCATAACATGAGACTAGAAACAGTTGACGTTTTGTCTGGTTTAGTGGCATGATACATGTTGTGGTCTCCCCTCATCTAGCTCAGACATTTTCACTCAAGAAAAGGAGAGTGAACAGTATGAACCCAACAGTTAAATGTAGCAGACCTCTTTTTTCAAGTATGCATCCATTTCCCACCTTGACAGTCTGTACTTATTGAGTTCACTTAAGTCTGTGGAACGGAAAGCAAAAAATTGAATTCCCACACACGGAGTACAAGACATAAAATGAACCACTAGGTTCATGCAACAGAGTCCTTGCCTTTATAAAAATAGCTTTTTCATCAAGGAAAGCTAATATAAAACTTGCTAAATAAAATACAAAGCCATTTTCCCATTTAGGGAGGACCTTAAGATCCAAATTGCTTGAGAATTCTTTGTACAATGTATTTTTTTACATATTTGTTCAAATAAGCATGATGACAAAAAATCTAAGAATAATATGAAAAGGACAGATTGCTACTCTCCATATAGCAGAGATGTTGAGTTACACATAGGCGCAACAAAAAGACTCTCAAACAAGTAATCCTTCAGCCAAAAAGGCCTTCATCAATATTGGACAACATGACCACAGTCTCATTTTGACAGCTGGAGACAATGGTTGTGTTCGTGAGGGGTGTGTGTGTGTGTGTGTGTGTTTGTAATTCAGAAGAAGGCTTTTTTGGGTGAAGGCTTACTTATTGGACACAATATGCCTATCTGTGACTCAGCATCTCTACTATATGGTGAATAGCGATCTATCCTTTTCATAGTACTGTTATTATTCCACCCTGGATTTTTCCATTGTTGAATGTAAGAATAATAAAATACATGTCTGATATCAAGGCATGTAATTTGACAGTTTTTGTTACTCGTGTTGTGTACAAGAAGTTGTGCACAACTTCTCCTAAAAAGATTGTGAACTATAAAGAGAGATTGCCTGTACAAGTAACACTGTTCAGCTCTATTAGTACAGTACATTTATGCCAAGTGCTTTCTGGGAGTATTTCATGATGAAACGCAAATGTAGGATTTGTGTTGTACAAGAATTAAAATGTAGTTAGATTCTGAACTGTAAACAGAGATAGTAACATGTTTATACACAGTCTTATTTCCTGATTTTAACTAAGATTTACACAAAAAATTCCTTTTCATAGACATTTGAGGAGTCAGTGTATTTAAGAATCCATTTTCTTAGTATGCCAATTGTAAAACTAAAACTGCCAAATGTGATGGATTCCAACAAGGCGTAAAAATAAATTTGGGGTCAATGATTTAAAACCTCATCCTTTTCATAGTATTGTCATTATTCCCCCCTGGATTTTCCATTGTTTAAGGTAAGAATAATAAAAGAAATGTCAGCCAGCATTAACTTGGCTGCCACTTTCGACTGTGGTCAGAAGTTAAGAGGGACCCATTGAGTTAAAATCAGGCTCGCAGACAAGTCCTTATATCAGTTTTTATGCATTAAAATTAATAGTACACGGTGGAATTTTATTCTTTCGGTGCCTAGTACATCTGTTCATGCTGATCACAGTACAGTCTTCACTGTCCAAAAAAAGAAAAAAAAAGGCTGGAATCACAATATTACAGTACAAGCAGAGAATGTGCTACTGAAGCAACATATAAAAACCGAGCGAGGTGGCGCAGTGGTTAGCACACTGGACTCGCATTCGGGAGGACGACGGTTCAATCCCGTCTCCGGCCATCCTGATTTAGGTTTTCCGTGATTTCCCTAAATCGCTTCAGGCAAATGCCGGGATGGTTCCTTTGAAAGGGCACGGCCGACTTCCTTCCCCATCCTTCCCTCATCCGAGCTTGCGCTCCGTCTCTAATGACCTCGTTGTTGACGGGACGTTAAACACTACTCTCCTCCTCCTCCAACATATAAAACAACCTAGTGTGCAACACAAAAGAACAGCAATGTAGTTAGAAACTTGAGTTTCATCTGTTGAAAGAGTTTTTAGAGCTTCAGCCTTGTGGTAAAATATCACAGTATTCTCAGCAAATAAGAAAATACTATATGACCATACACTTTTATTCTGCTAAGGCATATCTCTACTTATTAAAGAACACCTCACAGCAAATAACAGTACTGAGAAGCTCCTTATTTATATTCATTGTAACCATCTTTTTACTGTAACTGAATCTTGGGACAAAGTGCATTATATCAAACACAGATCTGCACCTCAAGCATCATTTTATCTGCAGGATAAATCATTTATGGAGATCTATATCCTTTGAGCAGATAGATGAAGTTGAAAGCCAATTTCATACCAATCTTATTTTATTTAAAGGTCACTGAAAACATTTAAAAAGTAGAATGTCTGTGAAAACACCATAAAAATGAAATGCCAATCAGAACATTGTAGAAATGTAATGCCCATTACATAGTTTAAAAATGAAATGGGAATAAATTATTTTATTGCGTAAGTCATTACCATCATAATAATCATTGAACTACTTGTGTTATTTCTAACACGCGAGTTTTGAAAAATATTCTTGTCTGTCATATACTGGTCTGTGAGGATACGAATTACAAGCTTAAAATATAAACGAAAATACAGAATTCCTGAACCACAAATCTGTTAGCTAACCATAACGCATTTCGAAGTGTACTACATAATCTACATGTCGTACCTGAACTTGTACTGAATTGTATTCAGTTTGCAAAGGACGTGAAGTTATTGTGAGTAGACGAACATTTATTGAGTCTTGCAGTTTTATCTGCATCGAAAAGTTTATGCATATTTCATTTAAAACTTAAATGTACACACAATTAATTGATGTTTACTGTTTTTCAAGAAAAAGTAAAGCTAGCATGAGCTATTTGGAATTAGTTAAAGGTAATTTCAAAGGTGCATGACAGACAGACATTGCTCCTTGACTACAGAAAACGTGGCAGCCAGGGATGAATATGCTTGAAACATGGCGGATGTAGGGTCATTCTGTGAAATTTAATCTCGGTGTCTGATGTTCAAAACTAGCGCTACAGATGACCAAGCAACGAAACAGGCAATACATACGTGCGAGCTGTGCGAGACAAGCTCACAGCGCTGAAAAAGCCATTTTCCTGACGTGTGACTGCATTCTCTCCACTTGTGCTCGAACTGACCTACAGTGTCAATCAAGCGGCCTGCCATCATTTTGTCTAGAGAAAAAAAAAATCTATACCAAGCGGCTACCCTCTTGCTAAACGAATGTTTTATTCTGTGTAGGACATAAATTCGAACAACTTATGGCGTAATACCTTAAGACAGAGTACTCCTGAGGAAAATAGTTAATCTCACGAGGCAGTCAGTGATCATAAAGATTCCTGGCAACTAGCGGTTTGGAATTTCGGCTGATAAATACATTGTTTTGAAGAAGGGTTTCTTGAAGGCAGGGAAAGTACTTGATTCGTTACTTTATTAAAATTCTTGCCGTAAGCATTTTTAAGTGGTTTGCACCAACATGTTTTCCTGAAACTCCAAAGATTCCAACTCCCAAAGTCGCGCACGCTCGAAAAACCGGGATATCCGGTGGACATTTGTCTGCGCAGATAAATTATAGCACGTGGTCCGGTCTCGCGTAATGGCTTTGTTTCTCGTGAAATACGGTACAGAATGCGCTAGCCAATGAGCGATTGTGGCGAAAGAGCGTAGGTGTAGTGGGGGTAGTCAGGTACACAGTAGGAGCACCCTTTGCTACCCACTCTCGAAGATGACCTTGAGCCAGAAGGGGATGTTGCGCGAACGCTGCTATCGTGCAGTGCGACGTTGTAGCTTGGAATGCCAGCTTCCCACGTGTAACTGGACCGTAAAGGGCGCCATGTGCCGGCCCAAGCCACGCTTGTGGAAGAAGCCCGAATCCGAGCCAGAGGTGAGTGCTGCCTATTGCTACAGCAAAATTGTAGTCCAGTTTCAAATTGTTTTGCGCACGTCTGCATGCACGAGCCGTAATGTGCGCTGCAGTTGTGAAAATTCGCAGGATGCAGCTTAGGCAGTACTGCGTCGCCATTTTAGGCTTTAGATATATTTGTGGGTGCACTCGTAGCTTACTGCAGCAGTTGTGTGTTAGAAATTCATTTAAGTTATCAGATAAACTAAAACAAAAAAGATGTTGGTTGAGTGTTTACTACTGAAGTTTATTATTTCGCTGCATTCATTGTAACACATATTCTGAGCAGGATATTCTTAACTAGCTTAGCTCCCGCTGCTTCGCGTACTGTGTGTGGTCTGCCCAGATTCTTATTTTTTCTTTAAACGAATTTTTATGTTATTCAAAAGTTTTGCCGCCATCTAAACTTTCCACGCAAGTTAACGCCATAAAAGCACGTCTTTTCCAAATGTGCTTCTGACCAAAAAGCGATCTGGTAGGCTTCAGAGTTCTTGTAGTGATTTCCATAAAAACTTTCGTCCCCTAAAACATACTTCAGAAATAAAATACCAGTTTTCATCCAATGTAACGAAATACTTAACACTGAAACGCGTAATTTTTAATTTCCAACCGAGAAGTCAAGTACCAGTTTCTACTAAGTTGTTTTCAAAATAAACTTCCTCCCACCCGAGTGACAACGGTATTGGAGCTGGAACAAACCTGTGATGTACTTCGATAAAAATAAATTAGTGCAGCGAACTTTATAAATTATTACTGACGTTATAGGATGTTAGGACAGATGAATTACAATTCGCAAGTTACGAATTACTCTTGTCAGGTGTTGCTCACAAAGTACAGAGCGCTAGAACCAATGTAGGCAACAATTTCCAGTACTGTATTAAATGTCGGTCCATCAACCCGTAAGAAATTATGAACGTCATTCATGTCGTTGAATATCAGTTTTCTCAGAAAATTTTCAGAGTGAATTTTTGATAGTCATGATACAAAATTTTATTCTGCTCATAAGTGGAACAGTTATCACAGCACTAGCGTCTTGATCGTCCAAAAATTCGAACCTGGTTATATATGTTGGCCATTCTTATTGAGCAGTCAAGGAAGAACGTTGATAACATTGCACAATATTATTTTATAGTAATTCTGATTGTATAGGGCTCGCATCTACATGCTTGAAACGAGAGCAGGTGAACAAGCGAATTTAAAGATGACGATTGTTTTAAACTGTTGCACCTAGTATTAGAGGTGAAGGTTTGTAACGACCGGAAATAAGTGATTTAGACCGGAGGCCGTAAAATATCTTGTGATTTCTGTCGAAACATTTAATCTCGTCAGAGTGCCGCGAGTCGTCTAAGGTCGCTGTGCACGATCAAACCATTTGTCAGACATTATTAGGTTTGTCAAATGTTTACCCTTAATGCGTGGGTGCCGATGTTGACGTGCTTTTTCGAACATAGGACGTGGTTGACTCGTTTCAGAGAAATTTTGATTGACGATAGATTTGACAAGATGGCGAAAGCTGTTTGTTCTAATGTTTCGCCGCGCATGTTCAGCGAAAAGTGTTTTATTACAATTTATCACTGCATCGCGAGTTTCCACATCTGTGGAAACCACGATCAAGAGTGAAAACCAAATAGCAGTGGCAGTTATGAAAATGATGTTGCGTCTCTGCCATATATTAGACAGGAACAAGTTAAAAAAAAATATTCTATGCGCAACATTCAAGCGGGAGTGAAAAAAATAAGCTATACTCTCTGGTTCCTTCACGATGTATGTGTTTCCATGTTGTGATCTTTTAATGGTCATTAGAAGACCAACTATAGAGAATAAATTTTCGCGTTCTTGCCTTTTCTAATGTGAGGGCTACGTAACTCAGCTACTAAAAGCTTGACCACTCTGAGAACGTTAATATAATGGTAAAAATGTGGGTGTAAATCTTAATAGGTGTATTTCTCTCTCTCTGTTTTAACCATTCTCTGAACCAGCGCTTTTTTCTTTTTCTACTTTATGCACAGTGCTAAAACCAATGCAAGAGGTGCATTGTCTGCATTGGTAGGTATTCGCGTTGTTGTTAAAATACTCGGATGGAAACAGCGTCTCCTTCTAAGGTGAGGTGAAATTGACAAACTTTGTCGGTAGTCCTACGTGCTTGCAACGCGGATTGAAGGCAGTTGACAACTTTGATCGGGTGCGTGGGCCTTCAAAGTGAAAAATTATTACGTATATACACCGTCTGTCAAAAAGAGACTGATGCGCACCGTGAGGCCCTCCCTCCCAAAGCGAGGTAGCAATTTTGCTATTGTAGTTAACGATTAGACACGGTAACAGTGGGGCGCCGTTACGTGCTAAAGGATGCATAGCAATTTGTTGTTTTTAAGATGGGCGATCTTGTCTGTCAGGTGTCGAGTCCCGCGCCGTCACACGTGTACGGCAAGCCGACGCGGGACGCGTGCCCGGTGCTGACGCTGCCTCGCGCGCCGTCGCCGTACCAGCCGGCGGTGGGTGCGGGGGCGGGCGTGGGCGCGCCGGCCGGGGGCCCGGCGCCCCAGCCGCCGCCGGCGCATGCGGCGCGGCCGGACCTACGCGCGCCGGGGCCGGGCCCGGGGGCCGTGCCGCTGCTGGCGCCGCCACCTGCGCTCGTGGCGCCCGCCGCCGTGACCGCGGCGCCGCCCCCGCAGGCGCTCTACTTCAAGCCGGGGCTAGCGCGCCCGCTGGCCGCGGCGCCCGCCACGGCGCCTTCGCCGCCTCTGCAGACGGCGCCGCTCGACCTCGGGGTGGAACGCCCCCAGAGGGCCAGCCCGGCCCCGCCGCCTGCCGCGTCGTCGTCTTCGTCGTCGTCGCTGCCGCCCTCCCCGTCGGCGTCGCCACCGGGCGGTCGGCGCAGGCCCGCCCCCAGTCCCCCTCCACCGGACGGCAAGAGGCGCAGAGCCGAGGTACGTCCGCGCGATTGCCTTTCTCTGTACAGTTGGATTTGCTCCGTAGAGGTTTCTACCCCGGACGGAAGTGGGGGTGCGGAGGAAATTTTGTTCTTCTGCTGCAATTGGTAGGGCAGCTATTGTGCTGCTAGCTTTGACTGGTCCGTATTACTCACTAGTGTAACAGAACTTGCTGTTTTGTGATAATTTTTCTATAGTTTTTATGTAAAAGTTTCTTCTTTTTTCAAAGACTTTATTTGTTAATGGCAGTGCTCTTGTGCCGAATAAGGTTCTACTGTTCAGAATAGTGCAGTGGGACATTGGCAGTCTAGCTGACGTCGACCGACACTCGGCCACAATTTGGATCTCTCTTGTTTTCGTCTTGTAGATTTTTTACAGTTTGTTTATTTTGTCGTCAACTCGTCCTTTCACGCGTTACGACAGTTGTGCGAAGCGTGTCCTCGAGGTACTTTTGCGGTTATGTGTGTAAGAATGTCCGGGGGGGGGGGGGGCAGTACGTGTCGAAGTGATAATTTGAATTCTTCTGCGTGTTTGAAAAGTTTGAAGTTTTGAAAACAGTTATCTTGGGACAAACGAAAAATTAAATTCCTTGTCACTATTGTGTGTCCCTATCAGTTGTTCTATAAACATAGTTGCAGTTTATTGGTTTAATGTTTCTCTCCGCCTTCGGGCTATTTGGTCATGTGTCCTCTCATTTTTGTGGTTCTGTGCCTCATTGTGTAGAAATAGAGCCCTTTGCAGCAGTGAGGTGTAAGGAAGGGATCTACAATGAAACTTGATACTGAACTGTTACTATGTTAGCAGCTATCCCACCCAGATAAAGGATGCAAATAAGGAAGTAGTTATTGGCAAAATATCGTTTCAAAATTAGACTCCACAGCTCGAAGTACCATAACATTTTGCTATGGGGTGAATCTGACAGATTTTTTTTTTTTAATTCATACTCTGCAGTATTGTTATGTAGCATTTCCAACAGGTTTACATCTACACAGCACTGCAAAAAGGTAGTAGGATGGAATACAAATTTCTTGCAAAGAAAAAGACAATAAATTTCATGACTATTTCAAAATGTGCAAAAAATTAACAAGGTTGTCTGTGAGGCAAAGAAACTGTACAACTGACAGTTTATGTTCTACTCTAGGACTAAATATGAAGCCATGTGCAGAGTTAGAACGATAAAACAGGGTATGCTGCCAGTCTAAAATTTATCATAGAATAGCATTCTATAAATTTAAGACGTAAACACAAATTAAGAAATAACTTCAGGCCTAATAGAAGTACTAGACAAGTGCCTTGTGATCGAAAAACACTTTCACAGAAGGCAGATTTGTAAAATTCTGCTACAGCTGTCATTATATTTGAAACAAAATATTTAGTTCAAAACTACTGACCAAATTTGCCTGCTTAGTCAGCTTCAAGTAAATGTTTACGTATGTTCGTACGTATATAGCATAAAGAGATCTTACAGTGTCATAAAAGGAACAGGACATCAGACACTATTCCAGCCAGCATCGGAATTTCATAAACAGTAAAATGCTTCATTCTGCTCTAATTGCACATTTCTATGTACAGATGCACTCTGAAGTACCTGATATTTAGCTTTTCATGTGGTTTTCGTGATACCAATTTTCTCGGAGGTCCAGTACCGTATTCTCATGTTTGGTTCTTTATTATGGTATAATGTCATTTGTCCCAGAAAATGAAAATTTGCACTTGAAATTGGACGAAGTTGAAAGTAGCCAATAAAGTAAAATGAAACATTTCTTTTCAAATAAACTAACTGCCTCAGCAGAAAAAAAAATTAATAGAAGGTAATTTCTCTACAAAACAGACAGAAATAGCTTCATTAAGACATTAATGGTCGATTGCTAATAACGTGGAAATAATATATAATCAGAAAATTGAAACTACTAACTTATTTTGGTCTTTCATGGTTATGAGAATATATATTAATCCACTTGATGGCTCCCAGCCACAGAAATCTATTTTGATTTCATTTGACGTGGGAGCTGTGAACGAAGAGACCAGCAATATTACGAAGACATGAAATACATGCATGGGTCATGTGGGGAAGGACTCCCCCCCCCCCCCACTATAACTCAGCTTGCTCTGCGCATGCGCGAATCTGGCAGCTTGGGCGCACCAGAAAATTTTTCGCACGTAGCATCTGGCTACTTGCTGCTACTGCTCATACAGCAAACAGCCACGCTTCAAGTAGCCAGGAGCGGGAGGAAGGCACTGCTCATACGCGAATTCAGCTCTGCGCATGCGCGTGAGCCTGTTGGTAACTGCTCATACGAACCTTTACAGTCTATAACTAGTGTATGGTATGACAACTGCCAAGATTACAGAAAGAGAACAAACATTTCAATGACCAGACAGAAAGTTCATAAAGTTGTGAAAAAGATACAAAATGGCATGAGGGCATATAGAATCTGGCTCACCCACTTCACAGTCCAACACTGTGATAACGCAACCCCTATGCCATTGATGCACAGTCATATTCAATGCTGCACATCTTGGGCTTGGACCATTCACTATTTATGTTTTGCTTCTTTTTTCACAGTCCAGTACACCTTCCTGTTTTCATGATCAGTGTTCAATTTTTGACGGGCTTGGTACTGGGCCATCTTACCACTAAATCTGAGTGGGGTGTGATGAGGAGGTTCCCTTGTGAGATAAAATGGGTAAGGTACTCACCTGTCACTCTTCTCTATGGTAAATAGCCAACAGATTCCCACAACCTCTCAAAACGAGTAACTCTTCTTGGTCCATTTAAAAGGTGTATTGATCTTCAGCTGGTATAAAATATGGCATTCAGTCTACCTTTGATAAAAGAATATACTTTTGTGCTAATCTGAGAGTAAATTTTATTGCTAGAAGGCTGAGAAATACACATTCAAAACCATGAAATTATATTATAAATATATTATAGTTAATAGAAAATTTTTAGTGTACAGGAGACTGAAAACTGAAGCTTCTGAATTCCTTCACCTACTTAAATGGTCAGTTGACGAAGGGTTTGTAGTGTCTTTTCCTTCCACTTCCTGTGTATATTAAATCTTTCTTTCTCCCCTGTATTCGCTTTGAGGAATAGTTATGATTCTTAGAGGTGGGCATTAAACTATATTTTATGTTCCTATTTCAGTGGTTTGTAAGTAGAATCTTTTGTACCATACACAATCTGTCTGGCAGGCTAAATGTGACAGAAAAAGTGGTGGTACTTTCCATCACTTAATGACTAACATTAAGAGTTTAATTTGAAATAATGATAGCTTATTTTTGAACATTATAGCTGAGTTTTCACATGTGTGTATGAGAAGGGAGTGGGGGAGGATGGAGGGTGGTGAAGTTTGATTAGTGTTCTGATTTTTTACAGATTCCAGGAGGAGTCCAGGAACCCAGTCCTCCCATAGCATCAGCAGCTACTACGGTACAGGAAAACCAAGGTGTTACAACTGTGCCATCTCCAGCTGCACCAAGTCCTGCAGTCAGTCCTGCCCCTGGTACTCCTTCACGGCAGCGGCCACCGAGTGCAGCAGACTCTGAAAAATCCAGTAGTCCAGGACCCCCTACAAGGACTTACCCTGTACATAAACTCAAAAAAGCATGGTTACAAAGACATTCTGGGGAAAAAGGAGAAGCCACATCATCTGTAACACCACTTGTTAATGGACATGCCAGCTCCGAAGGTAATAGTGGACCTGGGAGTGTCAGTTCGGTGACTTGTGGGCCTGGAGCTGATTCGTCCAGTGGCTCAGATGTGGACAGCCGTGGTCGCACATCACCTCCCACCCCTCCTGCTAGTAGGCAGCGTAGACCACAAGATTCCAAAAGGAAGAAGCCAGGTGCAGGGAAGAAAGTAGACTCTCAATTGGCCGATGGGGATGTTGGCAGTGCTGGTGAAGGGGAAAGTGCAGACACATCAGAGAAGGAGAGGGAGAGAGTGAGGGGGAACGGAAGTGGTGGTTCAGCTATCCCGACAGTTGTAAATAGTGACGAACCGAGAAAGAGAGGTAGACGACCCCGTCCTGCAGCTTCGGAGTCCCCCTCAGGAGGTGCGAGTGGTGGTAAGAAGGACGAGAACTCGGGTAACTCTGGGTCAGGAACTGGTGGATCAGGTCAGGGTAGAGGATCGAGGGCACAGGGAGGTGGTAGAAAACCACGTGATGGTCCCCCTGCTCCTAGGAGGGATCCGCTAAAGAAACCGCCCGTAGCACAACTGAAGAGGACAGGTGAAAGTTTCCTACAAGATGGACCTTGCCATGAGGTTGCGCCAAAGCTTGCGAAGTGCCGCGAATGTCGTTGGACTCCCAGCCAACGGTCTCGAGATGTTCCGAACATTTTCTGTCGCTTTTATGCTTTCCGACGATTGCGATATACCAAAAATGGACAGTTGGCTGCAGCTGGATTCTCAGATCCACGAGTTGATCCTGCACCAGACGATCTGCGTTTGTGGCTGCCAGACCCGTCCGATCCTCCGACAGATTTAGATTTGGATATGGCAAAGATTTTGCTGGAAGAAGTTGGAGATGAGTTTTGCAAATTACTGAGACAAGAATCTGATTCTGCAGCTGCTCATTCTTCAGGACCCACACCTGTTGCATGGAAGAGAGTAGTGAGAGGTGTACGTGAAATGTGTGACGTTTGTGAGACAACACTGTTCAACTACCACTGGGCTTGTGCAAAGTGTGGCTTTGCTGTCTGCATAGATTGTTATAAGGTAGGAGACCATATTTTCTTACTTTAATAAAGTTTTTATGAAGCTTTACAAATCTATTATAAACATTCTTGACTGAAATGAAATATTTATTTGTAATGGTTACTGGTGTCTATCAGAATAGGATCGTCTTCAGACCATTTATACCATGATGGTAGGTGGTGGTGGTGGTGGTGGTGAGTTGATGTTTATGGAGCCACACCACCACCACCAAGTGTCATTGTAGAAATGGTCTGAAGATGATCTCATTTTGACCAAAAAGTGTAACAATTACAAATTACTATTTTATTTCAGGCCAGACTTTGTTTCATCCATTTTTAAAGTATTTTACACAGACAATTGTTTTTATCCACAAGAAATGTCCTCAAAAGATGCTTTTATGACACAATTGCTACTCCTAAATTATGGAAACTGGTTGTTGCAGTTGTGCTCAGTTAACAAGGAAGCCCTTCACTACGGACATTTTTGTTGGTTCGAAAGTAATGTTGTTAAAAGTACTTCTTGAAAATATTCTACGTATGTATTGTGATATATGTTGTCTGTGTTGTCATTGTTGGAAAGATTCTAACAAATCGAAAGTGAAAACAAATATCAAAATAACATCCCGTACCTATGTCGTCCTTGATTTTCACATAACCTTAGAGTAAATTCTTTAGTCTGCAGTAACGTAAGAAACCCTGAAAATTTATCAGGATGTTTGTATAACATCTATATCTTCATTGCTGTGGTTGAAAATAAAGTTGTTGACGTGCAATATTTTTATTAAAGATTGGTACCATTCATTTCATATTACTTATTAATGCTGAACATAGCTGTGGTTCCTCCAAATGTTATTACTCGTCTTCTTCTTCTTCTTATTATTATTTCTTTGTGAATCATGATCGCGAAAGCATTTTTGGTAGATTCTTAACTTCTTCTGGTGGTAGATTTTTAACTTTTCCTCTTATGTTACAGGGACGCAAGGCGGGCAAGATCCGTCTGTGGGCAGAACTGGGAAAGGACAGAGATGATTTCTCTTGGCTGTTGTGCACAAATCGCCAGGGCCATGAGCAGGATAAATTAATGCTAACACAGATCATTGCAAGTGACTGCCTCACACGTCTTGGGCAAGATATGCATCGTGAGAGGGAACGCTGGGGCCTGACACGTTGTTCCTGTTCTGGTAGCCAGCCCCGTGGTAGAAATTCTCCAGCTAATGGTTCTGCCTCTGCAGAAATTGCCAATGGACTACCCAAGGTGAGCATGAGCATAGATGTACTAGAACCATCAGTATGTATTCAGGTATTAATACTCACCAAATAGCAGATTCAGTATTATGTTGTTAGTAGTGTGGGTAGTAATCTCTTTATGAAAGTGATATGACAGAGTACAATGAAAGTCTTATGTGGTGTGTGAAGAGTATATACTTCATTAGAAATATGCCTAATGCTCGAGATACACTAAAAGTTGTGGGCAACATCACTTTGATCTATTTGATCAGTGCAATAGGGGAAGTGTAAGTTTGAAGGCTTAACTACTGAGTATTTTGTTAATCGAGGAAATAATTGTGAAGTAATTCACAGGAGAAAAAATAGTGGAAAATACTTTTGAATGTCTTGTAGCTGTCTACATTTGGTGGCCATTTTATGAAGAAGAGATTGATACAGTGTCATGGATGGTTTTCTGAGGAGACTACTGGGTTTTAAGCATAACATGCTCCACATTTGACAGTGCTCAAAATTTTCTGTTGAGCTGTGTGGGGAAGGTTTCATGTAGTTCCAGACATTTTGCTTAATCTGCAGGTCTGTCTAGTTTGTTTATCACATCCAGGAGACAAATTATGTAGAAAAGAATCAAAACATTTTGTGGTATTTTCCTCTTCGTAATACAAATAGCTGCCGCTTCCATTATACAACTAAAATAGAAAAATTGGGCTTAAAAAGACAGAACATCAGTACATACAGAAATATGGGTCAAAATTATAGTTATAGTTGTTCATCACTGTTTGAAAACTTTTTCAAGAGGATAAATAATTGCAGTTAATGTTCTAAAAATAAAACTGCAATAGGCTCCTTTACCTTATGCAAAAAATGTGCTATGAACAAGCTGTCCAGGAACATAAGTTTGTAAATTATTGAAGGGTGTGATAGAGCACCACAAATAGTATTATCTGTAGTTTACTTCCTATTACAGGACAATTGATGAAGTTTTATGCTAATCTTGGATCGGTTAAAGGAATTTCAGATTGTAAATACTGCAATGAAAACAACATTTAGTATTTTACAGTGAAAAAAAGTTAAACTTGTGGTCTACCTGTACCAAGTGAGTTTACTTGTATATGAACCAAGGAATTGTCAGTTACTTATCCGGAGCTCTTCCAGGTTCATCATTTGTCTGAGCTTATTGACATATCCTCATTTCACATTCTGTACATATAGCATTGCGGAAATGAGTTTTAATTAAAACTTTAATAGGAATGTGGTGGTGATCCTTTGGAATCTTTGATGGAACAAAACTCAATTATTTCATTAGAAACAGACTTTATTGAGCTTGAAAAGTGTACAATGAAAGCCAGCAGTGTTGTGCTAGTGTTCATTTTACGTCCTGTGTGCACATTCTTTTTTGATTGGTAAATTCATTTTTAAAGAAGTAAATGTAACTGCAATTGGAAGAATACTTATTTAAAAAGTACATTCAGTGTGTGGACAGTCAGAAATACAGGGTAGTGAGATAGATATATGTTGATAATTATGCAGTTACTTCATTACTGGATATGCATGTGTGGCAATCTATAGGGCACAAAAGTTTTTATTTGGTTATTACTGCTTGTATATGATAGTCTGTAAGTCTTCTTCTTCTTCTTCTTCTTCTTCTTCTTCTTCTTCTTCTTCTTCCTCCTTTTCTTACTTATTTTTATATGTTAGTGGCACTTCCTTTAAGTACCTTAACTTAAATGTACTAACAGTTGTTTCCTTCACTTGGTCAAGAAATTGTAGTCGCTCTGGAATGGTTTTTTCCTCTGTAGTGTTAGCAGAAGTGCCAAAATAAGTAAAACCAGGGGCTAGGGCAACTTTAAATTAGTTGTCTGCACGTGTTGCAGCGAGCATAGTTCAGAAGTTACGCTTGAAAATATAAATTTTGTCTGTCTTGTTCCCTTTCTTTTGAGGGCACGCGGTGCATACTCATTACTTGCTGCACTATATTTACATATTGTAGGGTGTAATTTTCTTCTTTGACAGCAACATTTTTATGCAAAAAATAGTATTTCCAAAGTAAATCGGAGTTTCTAATTTGCATTGAAGTATGATTTGGGTGTCATACGTATTGTTCCTGGTATTAACTAGTTGCAAAGTCTCATCCCTTTCTCCTCTTAAATCGCTCAATCAACCTCGAATCCATTAGCAACGAACAGCAAACACCCATTTCAATTGTGTATTCTTTTAGGATGCGCAGTTACGAGTAGAAACGGAACCAAAGGTAGCAGTAAAAATGGAACCGAACACTTCTGTAAAAACGGAAGCCCCCAATGGTGACCTCCATCACAGTGAGACCGATACACGTCACTCAACAAAGAATTTGATTGAACAGCGGATCAACGAGAGGTGTACTCTAGCTTGGCTAGCTGAGTTAGCTTACATGAAGGAAGAGCTAGATGCTTATGTAAGCCTCATTGAGGTAGCATTAGTAATGTAACATTTACCAATATAGTGTACTGCATTTGACTTTCCCAATTCTTTTTCTCCACAGCAAGAACCTTCTACTGAAATGAAGAGGGAGCCAGGTTCAACAGATGCTAATAGCAGTAAGCAAGAAGTCAGTGGAGATGCGGGAAAGAGAGAACAAGTTGTTGAAGATGGGACTTCATCCAGTGGTAGAGGACATTCGACACTAAGAGAGCTGCTCATACGCCCTACAGGTGGAGGTAATGGGAGTCGTGCACCATCTCCTGCCCCGTCATCTCCTGGGCCAGTACCACCTACTGAAGAAAATCGTCCAGCTGCACCAGCACGCTCAAAATATATGCCACGTCAGCATAAGGGACGCTCGTCAAACTGCAAATTGGAGACTGGTTCTCCAGATTCTTCTCCACCACACACGTGGTTGTGTGATGGTCGTCTGCTGAGGCTGAACGATCCTTCGCATAAAGGAAACCAAAAAATGTTTCAGGTATTTAAATTATTTTATCTGAATAAGAAATGACTGTGTGTTTGCCTTACTTTTAATTATGAAGGAATACTCCTTGTACATAGTAATACTGACTCTGACCGACTGTTGTTCTCTGTTCCCATCTCTTCTTTGGGTTAGTATGTTGTAAGATAATTCAGCTAACTTGTCTGTGTTCCTCATATTAGTCATCAAGAATAGGCCTACTATATAATGTATGTGCATATGATGCCTTGCTCTTCATTAAAGTTAATGTGTTTATTGCCCTGTTACTAACTTGCTAACATTGTTGATACATGATGGACTTAGTGAGGTTAGTAATTGATTCTTATAAATAGTCATTCAAGCTAATGTCCTTAAGATTGGCAAACTTCAGACCTGTCAGTTTATAGGATTTTGATAGATGCATTAGTTAAATAAAAGGTTTAAGAAAATAATATAGTACTAGGACATGGTGATTCCGAAACTGGTAGTTTGAGGAAATGTCTAGACAAGAAATAAAAATGGCTGTGACAAAAAAATTGCTGGGAATTAGGTGGAAGGGTTGTCAGAAGTATGTACTATGAAGGAAAAAAAGTTAAATAACATAAAGAAACTCCATTACTCAGATTGCTGTGTAGGAAACACTATTTGTGTATATTTCAGGGTTAAATGATTCATTATTTTTTGAAGGGAATGATTGATTTTTTCTTCCTATAGTGTACTAATATTGATTAGTGACAGTATAACTAAATTCAGAAATGATTTCCATTTTCGTTACAGGAACAGTGGAAAAAAGGATTACCTGTGCTGGTATCAGATGTATCAAAGCATTTGGACATGACTCTTTGGCATCCAGATTCATTTGCACGTGATTTTGGAGATGAGAAGAATGATCTGGTCAACTGCATGACGGGAAATATTGTGCCAAATCAGCCGATGAGGCGATTTTGGGAGGGCTTTGAGCACTTCTCACGTAGATTGGTTGATGAAGAAGGAAAACCAATGCTTCTAAAACTGAAGGTAATTTTTGGTATAATTATTTGATTTTGATTACAAACTGCCATCACTGTTGTTAAGGGGATACGGAATCGGATTTTGGGTTAAAAAATCGAATTTTTTTTTATTGGCGTATTATATTCTGCCATGTTTCCTCTTTAAAATGACGTATCATACATAGCTCTACTACAATTATAACTATTTTATTTTTATATATTTGTGAGATCGGGTATTGCGCTTTAGTTATACACGTCTCTCGTGGCTGACCATGAACTTTTTGGCAGTACCTTTAAAGTGACATGAATTCAAATATCCCGGTTTCCAGCGACTATTTATACACTAGTTGCCCGAAAATGTTTCTCTCTGGTTTCCTCAAGTTACTCTTTGACTTTGTGGCGGGACTGTTTTGTAAACAGTGTGATATAAGAAAGTAGTTGTTGTTGAGTTATTTCGTATTTAGTGCTTCATTTTTCGCAGTGAAAATGCCTAGAGCTAAAGCAAAAGTATTTAAAAAGCGTGTGAACTGGCAAAAGAAAAGAAATAATGATTCATTAGCAAAGCAAAGCAGTTCATCATCATCACTGTTGGAAAATGTGAATCCACTTATTACTGATTTGCCGAACGAACTTACACCAAATGAAAACAGTGCTTCTCATAAAAAACTAAGAGATTTGGAAGAGAAATATAATTTACTTGATAGAGGGAATGAAGTTTTTGAATTCATTGATACGAATATATTGTGTGAAGCTCTTGAAAACAGTTTGTGCTGCAAAAAATGTCATGGAAACGTTTCTCTGAAAGTAGAATCCCATGTTGGCCTGGCTGCCCAGTTTAATTTAATATGCAGTGTTTGTAAATACAGCTGTAAGTTTCCAAGTTCGGTTTCAGTAACTGTAAATAATGGATACAAGAAAACTGAACTTTATAGTGTAAATATTAGGTTAGTTTATGGATTGCGAGCAATTGGTAAGGGCAAAGCAGCTGGTGATATGCTATGTGGTGTTCTAAATCTTCCAAGTGCACCTTCAAAGTTTGAAGCTTACAATTATGTACTAGGATCTGCAGTTGAAGATGTAGCACAGAAGTCAATGCAGGTTGCTGTGGAAGAAGCAGTGGAAGAAAATGACGGCAGTCGTGACCTCACAGTGGCGTTTGATGGCACGTGGCAGAAAAGGGGCCACACCTCCAACAATGGTGTTGTAACAGCAACTAGTGTTGATACTGGCAAGGTTATTGATGTTGCAATAATGTCTAAATACTGTAGGTGCACAGGCAGGCTGAAAAATGAACACAGTGATGACTGTATTGCTAATTATTATGGTAGTAGTGGTGGCATGGAGGTTGCTGGGGTGAAGAAAATTTTTCATCGCTCTTCACAGTGGTATAATGTTCGCTATGTCAAATATTTGGGAGATGGTGACTCTAAAGCATTCAAAGAAGTTTTGGAAAGCAAACCATATGGGAACAGTGTAAATATAAGCAAACTTGAATGTATAGGACATGTGCAGAAGAGAATGGGTGCCAGGCTGAGAAGGTTAAAATCAGTTATGAAAGGGAAAAAACTAGATGATGGGAAAACCTTGGATGTCAGAGGAAGATTGACTGATTCCATAATAGACCACATTCAGAACTGCTATGGCCTTGCAATCAGGCAAAATACAGGCAATCTTGAAGAAATGAGGAGAGCTATATGGGCTTTATATTTCACACCGCATCCACGGATGAGCATCCACAACATGGTTTGTGCCCCAAAGGTGAAAACAGCTGGTGTAAATACAATAGGGGACTAACAACAGGAGAGAAATACATTCACCACCACAGTCTACCATCAGCCATCATGGCAGAAATAAAGCCCATTTTCAGAGATCTGGCTGACAGAAGTCTTCTGATGAAATGTCTTCACGGAAAAACGCAGAACCCCAACGAGTGCTTGAATAGTGTGATATGGCATCGTCTCCCAAAAACAGTGTTTGTCGGAATTAATACACTACATTATGGTGTGTATGATGCTGTGGCAACCTTCAATCTTGGAAATATAACTAAATGCCAGGTCCTTCAAAAGTTGGGTATGTGTGTTGGTTCCCGTACGGTACGTGCTATGTTCTTTTTAGATCAGCACAGACTAAGGCATGCTGATAATATAATCAAGACATTAGTGAAAAAAGCAAGACAGGTGCAGAGGGGTGCCAAAAGAAGACTTGAAGATGATTATGAAGACTGTGAAGGGGGTATTAGCTACGGATCAGGAATGTTTTAATCTTCTTTCTCCGTTTCCCGTAAGTTTACTTTTTACTTCATCTAGGAACATTATCTCAGGTACTGGTCAACCTAGAAGTCTGAAATTTTTATGACGTAGTGACATAGGTCCCTATTACATACTGAAACAACGATTTTTTAATTACTTGATTTACAAAAGACTTAGGGGTGATAGTCTAGTAAAAAGCGATTGAAAAAATTTACTTAAAAATAAATGTACAATATCTCTGTAAGAAAATACTTTGACAATAAACTGTTGTTTCAGTATTGTTGTAACATATGAATGCACATACAGTAAAATTTTTACCTCTCTGTCTCCAGTAGTTTGTGAGAAAATGTTCCCTATAGTAGGCATATATTAACATTGCGGGGATAGGTGATTCCGTATCCCCTTAAAGGCTTGAGATCTCTTTGTAGCCACATGTGGAAGTACAATAGTTGTTTTCAATGTATATAAATGTTTATAAAAGGAATTAAAGTTTAGCTCACACTGTATGACTAATGGAAATCTTTCCTTTGGCCTATTAATTGGTACTAATCATGAAAATGGCTATGTCATGAGAGACCATCTTTTTGTGTTGCAGCTTTGTATTTCATAACCATTTTGTATTGTGTGGCTAAAGGATATAAACATCCACCTTCTTGATCTTGTTTACATGACCCAACTGAAATGTTCCATTCTTCTGCAGATACTGCAGACAGTCCATCTTAGATTGTCATGCACAGTTTATTTGACATTCCTGACACGAGTGTAATTGGCAGACGTTGAAGGGCGTCCTGAATGAGGCTCATCTTTAACTGTTGTCTGGCCACTTTTAAACTGTGTGAATCATTTGTAACACCGAGTACGGCTTAAGCACTCATCACTGTAGGCTTCCTGCATTGCTTGGTGTGTGTCTCTAAAAGTTTTCTTGAGTTTCATGCAAAATTTAATGCAGAGATTGTTGCTTCTCTGACTCTGCCATCTGTGCTCAAAATATAGCTATTTCAAACTGTGGATACGTAGCTTATCTGGATACAATTAGCTTTGAAACAGTCTACCAAGTAATCTCGCATTTTAAGGCAGAATTCACATCTTACTTTACTTTAATTACAAAATGAAAGTTTTTCTGTTCCCTAGCCGTTACTTTCATTGCTTTAATATTCCTATCTGCTCAAAGAAGTGCAATGTTCTTGCATTTTAAAAATATACTGAGGCTCCCTGGTTTTTAAGTTGAAAGATGAAAATTTATACTGGTGCCACCTGTGAGTGGCCTGAGAACAAGATGTCTCAAGGCTGTGATAGCATGATCTGGATGAAAGTATGGGCAAACTATTTTGTCATACAAGGCTGTTGGCAATCCCAGCTCGATTAAAAGTAAACCACACATTTATAAGGTGGGCTCTGTTTGAGGTAACCAGGTGTAATGCATCCTTATGCACAGTTGGTTGCCATTTTATGTTGTAGACTTGTTCTGAGATAGCTGAATCGATTTTAAGGTGTCGACACAATGTTTGTTCTATTCAAAGGTGTGTCTTTCTAATGTATGTTAGGTGCACGATTCCCTGTGTGTGGTTCAAATTCTGTGCATTATTGGACAATGTCAGCCAAGTGTGATTGGCCTAGTCATAAAGTGTGTATGTAATTATTGGTGTTTTGTTGAGTATTACTGGGGAAAAAGTAAATCAAACAATGGACAATCCAGAATGGAAAGTAACAATATTATGAAAAGGAAAGTTGCCACTCACCATATAGCAGAGATGCTGAGTTGCAGATAGGCACAACAAAAAGACTTTCACAAATAAGAAGCTGGCAGTGTGGCTTCAGTTGCCAGAGCCTGCAGGTGCGTGCCCACTCGCGTGTGTGTGTGTGTGTGTGTGTGTGTGTGTGTGTGTGTGTGTGTAGGCCTTACTGGCTGAAATCATCTTATTTGTGACAGTCTTTTTGTGTACCTATCTGCGACTCAGCATATAGGAGTGGCAACTTTCTTTTTCATAATAATGGGGAAAAGTAAATTAGACTTCAGAGAACTGATACAGTTACTGTGTTAAGTATAGATTTTAAGATAATACTGAAAGTGTGTGTAACCTTCTTTTTTAATTCGAGTTCTGTATAAAATCTTTGATATGATATGGAAATGTGTGACAGTGAATAAAATTTTTACTTATGTGGATCCAGTTGACCACAAATGCAAAAATTTTTACTGTTTCAGATAATTTTCAGTGGGTAAGAGCAAAGTGTGACATATTATTTTGTAGATCAGATAATGTCTTGAAATCTTTCTTTACATATTAAATATAATAAAATGCACCTAAACATCTCCACCATTAAGAATGTACTTCATTTCAGAAACAGTCACAAAAATGTTTCGTATCTGGCATGAAATAAGTAGCTGATACTTTGATATGACATTTCATAGGTAACAAATAATTATTGCCAGTCTTAAATGCTGCTGCAGAATTTGCACTTGTTTTGTCAAATATGGTTCTTGTAGTTTAACATCTCAAGCACAGTTTTGTGCAACCAATGCATTTATACTATTGTCCAGTATTGGAACAAATCATCTGAGATGCTTTGAAGACTTTACGTCAATTACTTCAATCTCGTAGATTACTAATACTGGAAAGGAGTTAATGTCGGACTCACTAAATTAAAATAGAACTCCACTCCGCCCAGTTCGTAAGCAGTGTAACATTTTATGCTGGAGAGCCTAGTTTTGAAGGAAAATTGGTTGTGAAGTTGTGTATTGCATTGTTTGTAATGAAATTTGTACCCGATACTAAGGTTTTTTTCTTCTCCATCCAGGATTGGCCACCAGGAGATGATTTTGCAGAGATGTTACCATCACGCTTTGCCGACTTGATGAGAGTGCTACCTCTCTCTGAATACACCCAGCGCACTGGCCGTCTTAATCTGGCATCACGTCTTCCTGAATGTTTTGTGCGCCCTGATCTTGGTCCCAAGATGTACAATGCCTATGGGTCAGCCCTCCATCCAAAGCATGGGACTACTAATTTACATCTTGATATATCGGACGCTGTGAATGTTATGGTATATGTTGGAATTCCAAAAGATGGAGATAGTGAAGAGCATATTAAAGGTATATCTTAGAATCCTCATTGCTAGCAAGAAATCGTTTACTTTGTTCATTCAGATGTGAGAAGCTATGCATAAGGTTACCTATTTCTTTGTTCACCCTCCTGTCTGTGTATTATCAATAGTGGTAAGAATGATACTTTCTCTTGCAGAAGCGTTCAGAGCTATTGATGAGGCTGGATGTGACATTATTATGCGGCGCAGAGTTCGTGAGAAAGGAGAGCTACCAGGTGCATTGTGGCACATTTATAGTGCCTGTGATGCTGCCAAAATAAGAGACTTGCTCAATAAAGTTGCAGTGGAAAAGGGAGTGCGACTTGAACCGCATCATGACCCTATTCATGATCAGAGCTGGTACTTAGATACTGAGCTGCGTAACAGACTTTACCGTGAATATGGTGTTGAGGGATTTGCCATTGTTCAGTGTTTAGGGGACTGTGTTTTCATTCCTGCTGGTGCACCACACCAGGTAAGACCTGTTAAACAATTACTGACTAATACAATTTGGAGTTGTGTTGTGTGAATTAATAAGTTTTCAACTGCATGGCATCCAGCTCTTGCTCCAGTTTCTAAACCTGTTTGTTGTGTAATTTGCAGCATCTTGTTTGAATTCAGTAGGATGATGTGTGTGATTTTTCCCATGACAGCACGTTTTAGGTGATTTAATTACAATGCTTGCATATGATGACAACTAACAAATGATTTCTGTGATACTTTGAGCTTTTTAACCGTCTGATGTGAGCATGTGTTCTATAAGCAATGTAACATCCTTGACAGATTGTATTGCTATGACAGTGTATCTGTATCAAAATGTGCTCTGTAACAGCTACAAATTTTAGAAAATTTTATTGCCGTACATTGCAGGAATATTATTCTCCCATGTAAGATGTGTAGTAAAAAATTGTTCCTTGTGCACATCTGACATGTTGTATAGCTGTGTATTTTATACAGTACAGTGAACACCACCAGATTACGTGCATTTGCATTGCAGCTTTGTGTGTGGGATAGTTTAAGCAAGAGGTTAAGTTATGAGTGTTGCAATAACTTGTTCGTGGATGGAAACAGGCATGAGGCAGAAGGTAACACTGAAGCAATGAAAGTTACAGAATTACAGCCTACATGAGTATGGCCTCATAAAAATGAGACCATCATATAATACAGGAATGGAGAAATGCAATGAAGTAGGGATGTTCTTAATCTTCTTCTGCTCAGGGAATTGAACGGCAATAAATTCATCATTGCCTTGGAGTATCTTTGATATGCAACTAATGAGGAAAGCTACCATTACTCAAAAATTAAAATGTGAAAAATTTCAATGGTTCTCTTGTAATTATATTTCATTTGGTGATTTTCAATTCCTTTTTTATCTCTTCAGTGTTTGAAGAGAGAGGCAGTATCGGCTGTGGATTAATATTAAGTTTTCTTCTTCAATGTAAGATACAGTTCATTATACTAATTTTATCTGAAAAGGGGAGAAATCGAGCTGTTTCTTTGGGATCCAGGCACTTTATGCAATAATTTTGACAGTTTTAGCAGATACGTTTCTTCTCAGTTTTTGGTGTTGCTCAGCAACACTTGTATAGTAATTTTCCAGTGAACACGCCACCATTAGACTGTGTTGTTGTCTATTTAATTACAACCCAGGTTTTGGCCTTTAATGCCATTTCCAAGTGATTGAATTTGTCATTAACATATATTGCAGGACTCAAAGCTCAAAATTGGCCATAAATTAAGAAAAATATTCGTTCCCGATGAAATGCCGGGTGCAAAATCATCATCTTGTAAAAAGATCAATAAATAATAGTGGCAGCATGTTATATTTAACAAAAACAAGTTTACTTTGGTATATAAAAGATGAGTACATACCAGGGTAAACCAGTTTTTATTAAATATGATGTGCTCCCACTATTATTTACTGATTTTACCAGATGATGATTTTGCATCTGGCATTTCATGGAGAGCAAATATTTTTCTTAATTTATGGCCAATTTTGAGCTTGATGTGTTGCAAAATATGTTGATGACAGTTGAAAATGGCATATAAGGTGGAGACCTGGGTCGTAATTAAATAAACAATAATACAATCAGATGGTGGTGTGTTCATCTAAAAAAGTTTCTTTTCCATCTGTTGTACTCCACTAAAATTTAAAATACAATTATGGGTGTACCCAGTGTAGTGGTGCTTTCACATTGGTGTGCAATGAGCAGTATCTCGCATTGATCATTATCTGCTACAGTTGTGATTCCAGTGAGTGCGCTGGCATGTTGTAGCTGGAAAGGCATTGTGTGAATGCAGGCCACTATAAAGTCATCCAGTGTAGTTAAGCCAGTGCCAAAGAGAGATTTGTGTAGGAATCGCATTAACTTGGTTTCTGAAATTACTAGCATATCATATAACAAGCAGGTTGCTCCTGCAAGGATGCTACCCACTTTCCCTCCCCCTGAGTGGGTTAAATGCATATATAATCAAATACAAAAATGTGAGTTAATATGCTTTCTATGTGTCTATTAGTTCACACTCTACTGCCAGGTGCAAAATCATCATCTTGTAAAAAGATCCGTAATTAATAGTGGGAGCATGTTATATTCAATTAAAAAAGTTTACTTTAGTATATAAAAGATGAGCACATACCAAGATAAATTACCATACCAAGGTCTATTATTCAAAAGACCGCTTTTGTCATTCAGATAATTTTACGTAACTTTCCCTCTGCAAACAGATTATTGGAGTAATTTCCTGCATTCGGAAAGGGTGAATAATCAACTATATGTAAATAAGTGGTACCATTGAGTATTTAGTAAAGTTACATATCAGATTTTAGATCCAGCTTAGAATACCTTATTAATTTGTAGTTTGTGAATGGAGTTACTGTGTAAATAAAGATTTGTTTACTTTATTTTTTTCAGGTGCGTAACTTGCACAATTGCATTAAGGTTGCAGAGGACTTTGTTTCACCGGAGAATGTGACACATTGCTTTCATCTGACTGAAGAGTTTCGCGATCTTTCTGATACACACTCCAACCATGAGGATAAATTACAGATAAAGAACATTATTTATCATGCTGTGAAAGACTCTGTGTCAGTATTGGTGCATGCTCGTGAAAAGATGGAATCTGAAACTGTGAACAAGCGTATTAAGCGAGAACCAGTTTCTCCAAATCGGACATCAGGCAACCGTGGTGATGTGTCTGCAAGTCCTGTAATTCCTAAGATTGACTCTAAGAGTGAATTAAAAGTGGAAACGGAGGATGAAGTGGAGGATGGAGATGAGAGAGTGGAGGAGATGTCAACAGCGTGTGAAGTTGGTGGTGATACTTGAAAGTCTTTGACTGGATGCATTATCTGATCTCACCAATGTGGCCCATTGTGGGTTCTTCTGTATAATTTTTTAATTGTAAGCTGACTGGCTTGGTTGGCAAGGCATCTTTGTAATACTGGATTGTCATGTTACATGTTGTTCCTGTCTGGTCTGATGCATTTTTTCCATGGCACCATTTGTTGTTTGTGAGTCCATAAAGCAGCCATCTTTTGGGGGTACAGAAGGTGGAACTGCAATCCTTTTATGCAGCTGATGTAACTGTGACTGTGATTGATGTAATGAGTACCTTCCATCAGCTGCCTGGACTTTCTGCAAGTGAAAATCATTCATTCTCACTTCACCATAAGTGTCAGAATATTTTTTGGGTTGATCTGTTTCCCATCGAATGCGCGATATAGTTACTGATGTGGTAATATAAACTAGTCAGATAAGCTAAATGCAATATTTAATTTTTTTGCAATATCTAACAGTATCGTGAAATCATTTTAGTAAAATGACACTTGTTTACGTATTAGTTTTAATGTGAACTTTGCTGTCTCGAATAAACTTTTTACGTAAAAACTCATCAAAGCAACATTATTTCATCTAATCCTCTTCTGTAATTAATATTTAACTCTTTATCCATATGATAAAATAAGTGTAATTCGCTAAGGGGAAGTTGTTACTGTAGGTTCTTGAAGTCCATGCAGTGTGTTGTATAAAGGCTTTTGTTCACATTTTTGTTTCTTATTTTTATTTGTTCAGTAGTATTTGCTATACCTGTTTTAGTATCTTGAGAGGTTTCTATATCTACATCTATACTCAGCTAATCTCTGTGAAGTGCATGGTGGAGGCCACATCCCATTGTACCAGTCATTAGGGTTTCTTCCTGTTAACAGTAATGTATGGAGCATGAGAGGAATGAGTGCTTAAATGCCTCTGTGTATGCTGTAATTAATCTAAAATGTAGTCAATATCCCTATGTAAGCAATGCGTAGGGTTTTGGGGTATTATGTTCGTATACTTTTATGATATTAACATACAAAAGTGATTTTAAAGAATGCGAAATAATTCTGAAGCAGTAATGTTTAGTTTTGGATATGCTCCATGATTAAAGTAATTATTTATGTCTAATTATGAACCTGGATAAATATCAACAATTTAGGAAAAGACAGATTGCAACTTACCGTAAAGAAGACATATCAAGTTGCAAACAGGCACAATTAAGACACACACAAACAGGTGACCAGATCTTTATATTTTAATTACATAGAAAGAAGAGAGATTTTGAGAGAATATTGACTGTAAAACTGATCTGAATGTTATCCTTCTGAATAACAAAATCCAACCATATTTTTAACATAGGAAAATAGCCTATTGCAAAGTTAAAGTGTTGTCATTGTGAAAGTAACTTCATTTCATTGTTTCATCTTTAACTTTCTCTTTTCCAAACTGAACATTTATATGCTCTAACACACCACTAATTCAGTCATCCCAAATACTCTCACACCTGTGACAGTAAGTGCCGTTGTCTATTTTCAGAGAGCATAAAACAATTTCTGACCATTCTGTTCGTTCTTGTAATAAAGTCACCAATTGTACATGAACTCATATGATGCTTATTCTCACCCAAAACGACACCCTGATTGGTAGAGTATTTACATTCTTAAAAAATCCAGGCTGTAGTGTTACCAGGCTTTGTCACCAAAAGCAACTTACAATGTTGAACCAGATAAGTAACAACTCATAGCTGTCACACTCACTTGTTAAAAAATTCTTTTCTGATTTTTGTAGTTAGAAATTCATAGTAAATCTTATTGTAATTAAATAATTCATATCTTCTTGAGAAATTCCCTTCCTTTCAGTTCCATTTAGCAGTCTCTGATAATCCACTTACTGTCTGCTACCAAAACTACCACTGCAGTGTACAGTATCATTCACATACACTTAACATTTTTCTGCACAGTACCTACTGCATTCCTCTACTGACTGGGGGTTATTACAAATGGGCAAATAATGGCATGCCATGTGTTTACTGTACCAAGCAGCATGGACATTGGGTTAGACTTTGCATCTGATCATGTAAATAGGTACGGTAGTACTGCATTACTGTCCCAAAGTGTATAATTCTACTTCTTTCTGAATGATGGATATTTTATTCTTAATGACTTGTTTTCGTTTGAATTATCTTCCTAGTTTCATAATTCACACAGGAAAAGACAGATTGCTACTTACCGTAAAGGAGACATGAAGTTCCAGGAGGTGCAATTAAGACACTTAATTGGGCCTGTCTGTAACTTAACTTGAATGTGTTAGGGAGTGTTTGCCAAAGTTGCTAGGTTTTCCCATACTTTTTCTCCAAATAATTGAGATGTTTAGTGATGGGGAAACAACATTTGCAACTTTTAAGTAACAATAGAAACAAATTTTGTGAATGCTGATAGTGGAAACCTTAAAGAAAACTGTTATGTTTATGTTCCATTCATTGAGAGCGGTGATATGTGCAAAGATGGAGATTTGTTTCCCTGCTCCCTGCAACTTCATTAAACTCACTCTTAACTAAGCAACTGTGGTACTTTTGCAAATGAGTCCGTATCTTATATCTAGATTGTTGACTATGAGTTGTGAAATATGACCCAAAGGACAATAAAATGCTTGGGAAATTGTGATGTTTATTTCTGCTTTGCAAGATACTGCCACAAGCACATGCTCTGTGGCGCAGTGGATAGCATATTGACTGTGGATAAGAATAACACAGGTTTGAATCATAGAAGGGTCATAAGGCTTTAAAAGTTTTACATGAAATATGAAAATAGCGGTAGCAAGAACTTACTGCAGCAGTTGTTTCAATGCATCTACTTTGCTTACAAACAATTATCTTATTTGGAAATATTGCTAGTAGTGAAGATATCACCATACTCCCACAGTACAACGAGGTGTAGGACGATGAGGTTTTGCGTGCAGAGAGATATAAAGCATGCACAACATGCAGGTGACACAAACATAAGGGCTGTGCTGTTTGTGAGTGTAAAATGTCTTGTGTTTGAAACTGACTTAATTTCTTGTTATGTAAGATGTTGATACTCCAAAAGCTTATACGTAAGGATCCTAGACAGACAGTAGGAAGATGAAAAAACCTCTCTAATAAAGTAAAAAGTGAGAGGTCACATTAACTAGAAAGTATCATTTTGAGTGCGATGTGCGCACAGCTGTTGCAAGTGTAAGGGCATCTGTTTCTAATCTGTGTGGTGAGGTTTTGTAACTGTGATTTGGTTTTCACTTGAAAGGACTGTCGGTTTGTTTCATAAAATACAATAAAATATTGTAGCATGCTAGACTCGAACCAGTGACCTATAGTTACCATCTTTTTCTATTTGACAGTCTGTTGCTCTACCAACCGAGTTACCAATGGTGTGCAAGGAAGTGGGGTACAGTGATGATTATTAATAAAAGTTTAATTTTGTCCAGTTATGCTATCCATTGCAATGTTGGGAAGCATATCTTGGAAATAAATAAATGTTAACTTCAGAGTGCAAGAATTTTTAATTAAGGGAACTTGGGCATTGGCGTGGTGACATTTTGCCGCTATGGTGCAATCAATTTTAATGCACCTACTCATTCTCTGAAACACACTCACAATTTTTCAAGATTTTTATGGGTGTCTTTGTTACAGTGTGGTACTTCACACCATTTGTAATCTGTTTTCCGAAACATAAACAGGACATCACTGTACATTAGCTTTATGACAGAGGAGCAATGAGCTAGCTACTTAAGTCACAGGCATCACAATTCGAATGGAGCATTTTAGTGGTTTTTCAAATTATTTTACTTTCATTTCCATTTTTAGGAAACAATACTGAAATTCAAGAAGGAAAAAGCATGTCACACGCTTAAAGTTCGCCATTTGATTTTCATTGCAGGTGGCAACTGTTTGAAATAAAAGCATACAAAAATAGATCCACACAATAATTGGTACCTAGGAAGCAGTAGTATATAATATTAACGGAAAGTATCTCCAATGTCCCTTCGTTGGTAATGAATGAAAAAAGTTGTGTTCACAATGCTTCTAGTGAAACTCAGAATTGTTTGAAAGCTAAGTGATATATCACCCTGTCCTCCTCCCACAAATGAAGCTGAGAGATTATAACCAACGTGGAAAATTGTCTCAAGTCAAATCCGTGAAATTGTGCCCCTTCACTTGTCTGTAAAGGATGTTGTGAGTATATGGATCAGCTGGCTTGTATTGGGTGTTGTTTGATGTCACCCTTCAAAACTTGTATCATGTGACTTGAAAGCTATGTACAACAGAAGTAGTGTAGAACTATTCTGTTCAGACAAACTTAACAAATGAAACAGTTAAATTACAGAGGCCTAATGGCTGGCCAGTCCTTAGCTTCTGGAGGCAACTTGCAAAGTACTTCTGAAAAGCTACTTTCAGGAGTAGGAAAATCTAAGTAGTTACACTTAATCATAAGAGAAATAGTCAACTAAAACTGAATCGACCAGAAAGTGTTGCAGCAAGCTGTTACCCACATGAATTAACACTAACACAGTAGACATAATGGTTTTATTCACTCTTTTTTTTTAATCAATATTGAGTTAGTTTAGTACACATGGACACAAAACTTTGTGCTCAGAGAATTGAAATCTGATCTGTTAAGAACATTCTCTGTAAATAATAGTTCACTTTCCAATTCACAACTTGATTGTGCGGTCATACTTTCTTAAAATTACATAGCGATGCTGTGCAGCGCTTAACCCTTAGACCTCAGGCAGGTGTAGGACCAAATTTTCTTAGCTTTCCTAAGTCACACAAGACAAATTCTAATGTTGTTCCATTGATAAAGCCCTGACAGATTCCTTCCCAGCCATCAGGTATGGTACAATACCTTTTAATCTCACTCTTCTTTGTGTTGTGATGCTTGGCATTGCCTTCTCAGCAACTTTTTCGGTCAACATGTGCAGTGCATACATTCAAAGGGAGAAAATTCACCGTGTTTTCACAATGTATTGCAGTTAACTTCCCAAAAAATTTTTTTTTGTTTGGAATAATTTTTACCTAATCTAAATGACAGAGAAAGAGAGTGTGTGTGTGTGTGTGTGTGTGTGTGTGTGTGTGTGACAAGAAGAACCAAGCTATCACCACGTGAACCACCAAATGGTGTGTGTGTGTGTGTGTGTGTGTGTGTGTGTGTGTGTGTGTGTGTGTGTTTTAACGCGTTCCATTATTTAATTGAATGTGAGGTCTTCCTTACAGATGCTAAGTTCCTGTCTTTTTCAAAACACTGCACTATTCTATTCACACTCTTTATCAGTATTTCAGTTCACCATGCAGTCCCGTAAATCATAATTTGGAATGCTCTTTTGTGTACAAGCAAATTAGCTTTGGTGTACTCTTTCAGCACTGATTTAAATTTTGACAACGAGAAATTCACATAGTGGGAGGTGACAGGGGGAGGATAGTCATGAGTTCCATCTCCTGAACTTGTGTAAGAGTGTGGGCAAGTAAGTAGTAAAGGTAACAAAAAATGGTTCAAATGGCTCTGAGCACTATGGGACTCAACATCTTAGGTCATAAGTCCCCTAGAACTTAGAACTACTTAAACCTAACTAACCTAAGGACATCACACACACCCATGCCCGAGGCAGGATTCGAACCTGCGACCCTAGCAGCCCCGCGGTTCCGGACTGCAGCGCCAGAACCGCACTGCCACCGCGGCCGGCCGTAAAGGTAACAGATCACTTGTGTCATGTAATTGAAAGGGGCATAACAAGACTGAAAATGTTGCGAAATTTTGAAGAAGAAAAAATACTATGAGCCTAACTTTGCCTTTTGATGAAGGCTATTGTGCATTTTTGGGGTATGGAGATCCTTCACCATACTCAGATTAAAATCACTTGATAGTTATCTGTCGATTGCGGCTACAGTGTTGACACATTCGCTGACAGCTACTACTCAGTTTTAGGTGGCACACACACAGCAGGTCACTTCCCAAATGCTGTTAATGTTTAACACTGAGCAATAATGGAAGCAGCTGCCCCAAGATAGGATGGAAATGGGAGATGCTCTGTTGATCGCTGATTTTATGTGACCGATGAGTGTAATGCAGAAGACGATGGATTTTGTAGCCCTGAATTTAAACTCGTGTCCTAACCAAACAACCACCTCATGATGTGCAGTGTAGCTGAGAAAATAGCGATCAACAATATGCGGCATAACTAAAATCACGATTGCTATGTTTGTGACATTTAAGGCTAATGTCTATGAGCAAACTCAATATGTTTGCGTAGCCATCTTTCGCAGAAAAATAAACAGTTCTAGTGGTAAAAGCAAACATAATTTCTCGTTGTTATTGGCTACCTGAGACTATCCTCACACTTGGTACATGCGATGCCACATTATAACAACCAATGAGCTGCCCTGGTTGGCAGGTGGTTGCAGATTACTGGTGACAGAAGCAGATTCCATATGAAAAAGTGGTGGAAAGAAAAATAAGAGCAAATAAAAAAGTCAGTATTATGAAAATGATGCAGCAAATTTATTGGAAATAAAAAAGTATATGCAAACTGATTAAATGAATAAAAATGATGATCAAAGTCTTTTCATTAGATTTAGAACAAAAAATATTTCACTGCATTTGATGACATTTGTGCTTTCAGTCTTCTTCACATCAGATTTACACGCTAACCACTACACTACACCATTCACTGTAAAAGACTGTGGTATCAATGACTTGTGCACCAGTCGCAACCGTTACTTGACAGCCTTAAAAAATTCAGCTTCATGCAGTGTCATGCAGAGCTTATGTAATCTAAGCCGATCTCTGTGATTATAATAGCTTTGTAAATGATACCGAAGAATCTAGTAATGGTTGGTTAGTGCTGTGTGTGTGTGTGAGAGAGAGAGAGAGAGAGAGTGTGTGAGTGAGTGAGTGAGTGAGATAAGATGGCCAGGCCCAAGATTTGGAATCCAAACACACCAAGAAAGAAAGCTGGGCAAGAAGTCAGAAGTGAAGTAATTGTTATAGCAGTTTGTCAACGAGTAGGATGTTCAGTGCTCTGATGAGAGGAAACCAGCTACAATACGTGAAGTGTCGAACTATCAAGTAGTTTTAGTCTGACTATAATCCATTGTAACAGTTTTGTCTCCTTGTAGTTGCAAACTCAATAGTTGCCGCCTGCAATGATGCTTTGCATTATAAACTGTTCTTGCAGTATGGTAACATGGTACTATTTTAAATGTTTGGTGCAGGGCAGCAGTAAATATTCAGAACTAAATTGCTATTTGCTCCAGAGTAGTTACTAAGCTGAAAACAGTGTTTGAGATAAGTGTCAGAGATCTGTTTATTAATTGGATGCCTTTTAAAATAAGAGGGGAGTTGTGGTTTAATGTTTTAGCATTTATGAGGGGAGGAAGATATACTCAGTTCTGAAATTCCTAGAAATAATTGTTTAATCTGGTTCATCTCACTGATAACATTATGTGAAATTGTAGATAAAATTTAAGGAGCGGAGGATCACCTACTACTTACACAGAAATGAGATTGAGTGTGCAGTACTGGGGAAAGTGGTTTTTCCAGGAAGCTGGAATCTGCTTCCTGTCTAGCAGCACAGTTACTGTGAGAATATTTACTCCGGACCGATAACACCAGGGATCACTTGCATGTCAACATTGCATAACATTAGGTAAAGCAGTGTTAGACAATATTTTTATTTATCTCTAATAATTTATCACTGCGATTTTGTCTAAAAGACGAAGTTTGAATGCACATTTAATTTACAGTGCTATTGTGTGGAGGATCATGTGTGTGATATAAATCAAACTGTGACAGTCCTATCGCTAGACCCATAGAAATATGTTATGCCTCACATCTTGTAGGAGGTAATTTTTAAACAATATAATACATTTTCATGTCCTGTTTAAACTTACAGTGCGCTTTACTCCTGCTGCAATGATAAATTCACTTATAATTGTGCTTCTTTTAGAAAGTCTGTCTCTGACCATGCTCAAAAGCTTTTCAAATGAGTTAACAGATATACTGTAGTATTTGAAAAACTTGTATGGATTTGCCTTCAGTTTGTCAAGTAGAAGCAAAAACTTACCCTTTGTTGATCTCTCACTTAATATCGGATGACTCCAGCATTTCTTTCTGCCTTTTATAATAAGAGGGGAATTGCGGTTTAATGTTTTAGCATTTATGAGGGGAGAAAGATATACTCAGTTCTGAAAGAGGACTTCAACCTACCTAGTATAGACTGGGGTGCGAATTACTTTTGAACACACTATCCGAAAACTGTCTTGAGCAGCTAAATCGACAGCCAACGCGTAATGGAAATATTTTATATCTGGTAGCCACGAACAGACCAGACCTCATCAATGGCGTCAGTGTTGAGACAGGGATTAGTGATCATGATGTTGTCATTACGACTATGGTTACAAAAGTTAAAAAGTCTGTCAAGAAGGCTAGGAGAGTATTCTTACTAGAAAGAGCAGAGAAGCAGTTGTTAGCGTCCCACTTAGTAAATGAATAGACTTCATTTACTTTCGGTACGATGGACGTGGAAGAATTACGGGCAAATTTTAAACACATTGAAAATCACGCATTGGACAAGTATGTGCTGAAAAAGTGGGTTACAGACGGAAAAGACCGACCGTGGTTTTACAGCGCGATTCGGAGAATGCTCAGGAAGCAAAGGCAGTTGCACTTGCAGTACAACAAAGATCGGGAGAATGAGGACAGGTAAAAGTTAGTAGAGATTCGCGCTGCTGTAAAAAGAGCGATGCATGAAGCATTCAACCACTACCACCGTCAAACCTTAGCAAAAGATCTTGCTGACAACCCAAGGAAATTCTGGTCTTACATAAAATCGGTAAGCGGGTCGAAAGTTTCCACCCAGTCACTCACTGATCAGTCTGGCCTGGCAACAGAAGACAGCAAAACGAAAGCTGAAATTTTAAATTTAGCATTTGAGAAATCTTTCACGCAGGAGGATCATACAAACATACCGCTGTTTGAGTCTCGTACAGATTCCCGTATGGAGGACATAGTGATAGACATCCCTGGGGCTGTGAAGCAGCTGAATGGGTTGAAAATAAATAAATCGCCAGGTCCCGATGGGATTCCAATTCGATTTGGCAGAGAGTACTCTACTGCATTGGTTTCTTACTTAGGTTGCATTTATCACGAATCTCTTGCCCAAGGTAAAGTCCTGAGCGATTGGAAAAAAGCGGAGGTGACGCCTGTATATAAGAAGGGTAGAAGGACGGATCCTCAAAATTACAGACCAATATCCTTAACATCGGTTTGTTGCAGGATTCTCGAACATATTCTCAGTTCGAATATAATGAATTTCCTTGAGGCAGAGAAGTTGCTGTCCATGCGTCAGCACAGCTTTAGAAAGCTTCGCGCCTGTGAAACGCAACTCGCCCTTTTTTCACATGATATCTTGCGAACCATGGATGAAGGGTATCAGACGGATGCCATATTCCTTGACTTCTGGAAAGCGTTTGACTCGGTGCCCCATTGGAGACTCCTAAGTAAGGTACGAGCATATGTGATTGGTTCCCAAGTATGTGAGTAGCTCGAAGACTTCTTAAGTATTAGAACCCAGTACGTTGTCCTCGATGGTGAGTGTTCGTCGGAGGTGAGGGTATCATCTGTAGTGTCCCAGGGAAGTGTGGTAGGTCCGCTGTTGTTTTCTATCTACATAAATGATCTTTTGGATAGGGTGGATGGCAATGTGCAGCTGTTTGCTGATGATAGTGTGGTGTACGGGAAGGTGTCGTCGTTGAGTGACTGTAGGATGATACAAGATGACTTGGACAGGATTTGTGATTGGTGTAAAGAATGGCAGCTAACTCTAAATGTAGATAAATGTAAATTAATGCAGATGATTAGGAAAAAGAATCCTGTAATGTTTGAATACTCCATTAGTAGTGTAGCGCTTGGCACAGTCACGTTGATTAAATATTTGGACGTAACATTGCAGAGCGATATGAAGTGGGACAAGCATGTAATGGCAGTTGTGTGGAAGGCACATAGTCATCTTCGGTTCATTGGTAGAATTTTGGGAAGATGTGGTTCATCTGTAAAGGAGACTGCTTATAAAACACTAATACGACCTATTCTTGAGTACTGCTCGAGCGTTTGGGATCCCTATCAGGTCGGATTGAGGGAGGACATAGAAGCAATTCAGAGGTAGGCTGTTAGATTTGTTACTGGTTGGTTTGATCATCACGCGAGTGTTACGGAAATGCTTCAGGAACTCGGGTGGGAGTCTCTCTGGAGGAAAGGAGGCGTTCTTTTCGTGAATCACTACTGAGGAAATTTAGGGAACCAGCATTTGAGGCTGACTGCAGTACAATTTTACTGCCGCCAACTTACATTTCGCGGAAAGACTACAAAAAAGATAAGATAAGAGAGATTAGGGCTCGTACAGAGGCATAAAGGCAGTCATTTTTCTCTCGTTCTGTTTGGGAGTGGAACAGAGAGAGAAGATGCTAGTTGTGGTACGAGGTACCCTCCGCCAAGCACCGTATGGTGGATTGCGGAGTATGTATCTAGATGTAGTTGTAGATTTCTTTCTCATGCCGTCGCTGCCAGTACTTGTGGACAACTATCACAGCTTGTAATACAAGGACCGCATTCTTATTTAATGAACTTTTGCTTGTAGTTGATGCTGCGTAGAGTACATGTTGCCGCAGCTTGACCGACACTCTTGAGATCTGGTTTCCTGGGGCTTCATGAGAAAAGCACTTGTGTGCCAGCATTGACAAAGCCACACATATTGCTTGAAACAGGGACAGCCAGTTCTGGGAAATCTTGCTTGTGTGGTCATAACTTTATGAAAAATCGAAGGATATGAAATGAGTTAGAAGTTGGGAAGGGAGAGAGACAGGGTTGTAATGTAGTTGTGTAATCACATTAAAGCAGGCAATGTTGAGGAATTTAATTAAGAAAGGAGTTATTAAAAGTAGTCAATAAGTTTTACTGTTTTTGTAGCAAAATTAATGTCAAACGCACGAGTAAAGAGGATGTAAAACATAGACATGCAATAGTAACAAAAATGTTTCTGAGAAAAAAAAATTTAAATGTATTTGCACTGTAGCCTTATATGAAAGTAAAACATGCAAGAAGAAAACAGCTTTTGAAACATGTTAAAGAAGAATGCTGAAGATTAGATGGATACATTGAGGGAAGTATAGGGGCATAAATTGTAGAGGAACACCAAAGTATGACTGTAGTTAGTGTGCTCAAGTGGATGTATGTTGCAATAGTTACATTGAGGTGGGGATGATCTAGATTAATGTGTTGAGCTATCGTTGGAGTGAAGGCTACCATAATAACAATAATAATAATAAATAATATGGTTGTCATTTTTTCTTTTTGCTGATTTTGTGCAATGTGTTGTGTAATAAGTCATTTTAAACTACTCTAGTTTTAGATTTAATTTTTGGTGTCTTGATAGTTAATATTTTCATTTCTTACAAAGAAATGTGACTTAATGTCTTCTCCAGATATTCCGTTGTGATAACCAGACAAGACTGTCTAAAGGTTAAGCCATTGTGTATTTGCAGTACTGGTTCGAAAGTGCCTGTTCACTCATCTTCACGTAAGTTTTCCATAGTTCCTTGTGAACATTGCCGTGGAATAGGTCCCAGTTGTCATCTTACTCATCCTCCAACTGAGCTAGTGCTTCATGTAATGATGTTGAATGTCCCAAAAACCTAGAATTTTTTCACAGGCAGCAGCCATCTTTGAATGTGGAGATAAGTAAAATCAACTCTTAATTATGTATCAGTCTTCTTAAAAATGCTTTGACAAAGTAATGCACCATAGACTGATGAATCATTTTCACAGCATGGCTTCTAACTCCCCCTCATCATTTTTTGTAAAAGACTCTTTACAGAGTCTCACCACTGAAGTTCTTGTGTTTCCAGGTAGTTTGGTGATGGGTCTCTTGTCATTCCTAACTTACATAAATGAACTTTCTGTGAATGTAAAACACTTTTCGAAAACTGTAATACTGCTGATGACACCATCATACTTAATCATGGAACCATCTCAACCCAGATAAGTGTGCAGTGCCCACAAGGCTTTCTTGGATTAGGCAACTCTTCATCCAGATAATGACAGTTGCAGGAGACCCAGAAGTATTTGTGAAAGATCCGAAGGAATACACCCCACAGGCGAAAGTATTAAAATCCCAATAGTTAACTGTCAAACCATTCACAACAAAGTGTCAGAGTTTGAAGCACTCCTGAAAAGTAGTGAAGCTCACATAATACCAGGCACAAAAAGCTGAAGTTGGCAGAAGTGAGATTTTGAGTGAAATTGAAGTGTATATCAAAAGTACAGGCTAATGGAAAATGCAGGTGGTGTGTTTGTCACAGTAGACAAGAAAACTGATCCACTGAGATGGAAAGTGAAGCTGCATGCAAGACTGATTGGACAAGACTCAGTCCCAGACTTGCCTCTTGATCCAACAGAAAATTTAAAAGAAAACCTAAGTTCACTAATATGTAAGTTCCCCATGATAATGTAATCGGTTGTGGAGACTAATCATCCAACAATCAATCGAGAAAATTAGTTTTTTTAGTTGTGGGCATGACAAGACATCCTTTGAAATATTCCTAAATGCCTTCTCTGAAAACTACTTAGAACAGAAAGTTCGGCTTGTTATTGTAGTATATTAGATCTATTGGCAACAAATAGTTCTTCCCACATTCCATTCATCCTCTATCTATAGCCCTGTGCTTTGTTTACACCTATTATGTAGTAGTCTCTGTTTTCTTAGAACTTTCTCTGCAGTGACTGTGCGCTGTAGAGGTTTCCTCTGTTCTGCAAGGTACATATCTGTCCACTGTGTGGTCAACTATTGTCCTGTGCTGGTTGACATAGAAGAGGACATTTTGTTCGAGATAACTCATCATATTTGAGCCCAGAATATGTTCTAAGACTTTACAACAAATCAATGTATGGATATTGAATAGTAGTTTTGTGGATGACTTCTACTACCCTTTTATAAATGGGTGCCACCTGTGCTTTCTTCTGGCTAATAGGCATGGTTTTTAGTTATAGAATTTACAACAGATTACAGTTGAAACAGACGTTAAGTCGACTACAAATTCGGTATAGAATCTCGACAAATTTGGGAATTTCATAGATGCTAGAATCCACTATAACACAGGTGGTGCTTTCCAGTTTTGTATTTTTTGCATCATAAATGACCCTCATTTTTATTTCTAGTAGTTTGTTGAAGAGCTACATGTACCCCATCATTTCTTTTGTTAATATGTCGGGCTCCTCAGTTGTGCTACTAAGTCTGTGGGTGCACATGAGGAAAGAGGCACTGCCTGGACACTCCTATATCTAATCATGCGATGTACAACTAAGACTTAGTTAGATTCAAAAGTAGTTTAACGACAGTCATCATGGAACTTCCTGAGGTCATCCTCGATGGCTGTTGTAATCTCAATTTTCAGTAAATGTGAAGAAAAACGGTCGATAACAGATATGTAAATAATTTTTTTGTGTCTGACTACTTGCTACTGTGACTGTAATGTACTGTTCGATCCTGATCAGCACCATGATCAACACAGAATAACAGTATCGAGCCAAGTCAGATACTGCAAGTACTGAACAAAGAACAGAGAACTGTATTACCTGTAGACTGTGGCATCACTCAGCCACAAAGGAAGAGGTAACAAAATTAATTTTTTGGAGCAAAATTTTCAGAAATACGTGGAAAGAATGAAAGTTTCCAGGAAAAGTGGTGCAGGTTTCGATGCAGTATTAGAAATCACTTTATGGTATTTCGACTAAAATAACATGATGAACTATGTAAAGCAAGAGAAATACTGTGCTGTGTAGATAATTTCTGTCTCTTGTGGCCTCGATACTGCTGTAGCAGGTGCTCTGTGGCTGTATCTCCACACAGTTCCTATACAAACAGCGAAGTTGACCTTCACACAAAATATCGTTGATAGCCTTCTTTGCATGTATTTGATATTCAGGTGTCATTTTCTCCAGCTCCACAGGCAAAGCTTCCATTGGTTTCTCTTTCTGTCCTCAGCAGCCCCTGATGGGCTCAAGTTACAGTGCTCGTCATATCTCATCACCTTTTTCTTCTTTTGCTCTGTAGGCAATGCAGGAGCTGCAGTCTCTGTTTCATTGAGCTACAACAAAATGGGACTACTGAAGAATGGGATACAACCCCTTGGCTTTGACCTATGACGTCAGAAATTACCAGAGATGATGTATTGCACAGATCTAACAGCAAAGTTGAATCTTGAGAAAGAAAGGAATGGAGGACAGAGAAAACAGATGGTAGACACATATCATGAACATTTATATTTAGAACATAATGTTACGTATATCACTTCTTTCAGCCCTTGTATCCTATTCTTCAGTTGACCTGTATAGCTGAACTGAAGAATGGGATACTAGTGCAAAGAAGAAGAAGAAAAAAAAAAAAAGGGACAGAAGTAACGTTAGCACGCAATACTTCAGTTGTGACATATATGAGTTGTATCTCGAACTTCATTGATCCATATAGGTTAATTGCAGTACAGGACACAAATTTAACGTATGTCGATCTTTCCGCCTTCGGTAGTATCCTATTCTTCATCTGACATATATAGGTCATTTTTCGTATGTCAATCTTTTCGCCTACGATATCCCTAGTGTCCTATTCTTCAACTGACCTTTGTCATTTTTCGTATGTCAATCTTTTCGCCTACGATACTACCATTGTCGACTGATAAACATCGTAGTAATAGTAGTGCTAGCGAAGGCGAAAGAGAGAGACTACTGTAAAATTTTTATTCCGTACTGCAGTTGGCGAACCCTGTTTCAATTCTTCAACATTCATAGGAATAGATAAATCCATAGCTACAAACGAAAATCAAAATGTAAAATTTGTCCAGTATGAAAAACAATTCTTCCAAAATATCTCAAACACACAAAGAATGAAAATATGTACCGAATGAATTGAAACGAACAAGTCATTTAAATTTATACAAGCGACAAAAATCATACACAATGCCTAGCCCTGTCTTTTAAAAACACATTCACTTATTTCAATTGACAATGATCGCTCGAAAATAAAGACAATATCTTTGAGTTAGCTATGACGTCACTGGTTAAAGCCGACGGGTTGTATCCCATTCTTCAGTTGATCCAACAAAATTTATCATTAGTTCGAATAACGTCAAATGGAAGTCCTAAACATTATCTCTCTTATATGTATGTTACTTTACTAAAAAGTGTAACGTATATTGGTAATAAAAACCTTATTTGTATGGCTTTCGAAACCTGACACATGTATTTAATAACCTGACACAAATAAGTGACAACCATTCAGGAGGACGACGGTTCAAACCCGCGTCCGGTCATCCTGATTTAGGTTTTCCGTGATTTCCCTAAATCGCTCCAGGCAAATGCCGGGATGGTTCCTTTGAAAGGGCACGGCCGACTTCCTTCCCCGTCCTTCTCTAATCCGATGAGACCGATGATCTCGCAGTTTGGTCTTTTCTCCCCAACAACCCAAACCCCCCTTCCAATGAAATCAATTGAAAATAATACTTATCAAATTGATAGATTCTTGGACCTCATAGTGCTGACTACTTTTTGATCAAGCAGAAACTTCTTTTCACACGTGAATCATACAGAATGGGTTAAAACCCGTCGGCCTTGAAAAATGACGCCACAAGTTACCGCAGATGATGTACTGCAAAACACATAGACATGTTGAGAAACAAAGGAATGGAAAACAGATCGTAGACGAATACCCCGCATATCCATATTTCGAACGTAATTTTATACATATTTTCTCAGTGGAAAGTCCTAGTTTACCATTCTTCAATTGATTGATATACGTCAGCTGAAGGATAGGGTACTAGTACTAGCGAAGGCGAAAAAAGCGACAAACGTAAAATTTATGTCCTGTTCTTCAGTTAATCTATATAGGTCAGCTGAAGAATAGGATGCTAGTACTAGCGAAGGGGAAAAAAAGCGACAAACGTAAAATTTGTATCGTGTATCTCACTTGGTCTATATATGCAAACTGAAGAGTAGGATACAACCTTCGTAGTTCAACCGGGATATAAGAAGGCCGTGTTATGTATGCCGCCTTTTTTGCTTTCGGTAGAAATAGATTCCTATTCTTCAGTTGGCCTGCATAGTACAAGATACGAAGCAACTGCAGAGGAAACAGTAATTGAAACGTCTCACTTTGAGACAAATATGTAATTCAAAATATGTAACAAATGATTTAAAATTATCACAAGGGACAGAGTGCATGCGCAATCACTACGTTTACATGCGACACATCTTCCGAAAGACGAAAGCCGTATTACGAAAACCGTTTTTCGCTGTTGTGTTTACATGTTAAGGTCTGGAGCGGATTTCCTAGCCCAGTTAAATATGGGGCTTGGGAAACAACTGTTACAGCTTCTGAGTTAGTCAGCACAATCACTATTTCTCTTCAATTAGACGGGCTGTAAACAGATTCAGTTTAATATTTGTACTTATCCTTCACTGTAGAAAAAGCTACTCTGTCCATATTAGCCGAAAATTTTTTAAAAACAAGACTTAATCTGACAGCCCAAACACGTTTCAAAACCGGTTGCGTTTACTTGGGATCGAAACTCGATAGCGGAATTGGAAAACCGGCAACTATAAAAGCGGATTTCCAGAATCGACTTTGAAGGGTTTGCATGACCAGCCAGAAGTGGAATTGGGAAATGGGTTTACGAAATTCGGTTTCGGGAGCCCCATGTAAACGAGGTGAATATCTCTCTCTTAATAACACATTCATTTATTTTTATTTACGATTATGACGCCTTGCCACAGTAGATTTGTTATCTACGGCTCGTAAATAAACAACTAATATCTATGATTAAAATTTGGCGTCATTGGTCAAAGCTGAGGAGTTGTATTTCATCCCTTAGGAATACTATTTCTTCGTTATCTGTTCTTATAACACAGGATTTTACGTTTCTCAGTGCGGATATCGCGATAAGCAATCTAATAAAAATGCTCGCTCGTGTTGCTTCGCGTTCGTTTCAAATTTCCCACGCTCAGTGACATTGACAATAACATTAAACTGTAAATACAAAGGATAGCATGTGGAAGGCTGGCAACGATATTGCGCAACACTGACCACTGACAACATACGGCACAATATTTGCGGACAGCGCAAAATATTTCAAAAATATCTGTGTTCTTCATATTATTGCACAATCTCACACATACACCTTCAATATTTTTGCGCTTCAGGAAATATTGCTCAATTTGATTGACCATCGAGGGGCCGCTTAAGTTTTCTGTTGCCATAGCAACAACCAGACGATTCATTGCGAAGTTCTCTGATGTTTTTAATTGCTTAACTTTGAGGCAGAAATGGAGGAGGAATTTCAAAACTTCCTGCAGAAAGTGAACGAAGTCGGTATGTTGTGAAAGAAAAATGTTTCACATCTACCATATAATAAATCGTGAGACTGGCTACAGTAATTTGTTGCGACAGTACTAAGCTGTTTCCAAAGCTACGAGGCCACTCAACAACTTACTAATCAGTGAGTTTCGTTGGCCCCTTTGCGATTATGATTTTATTGTGAGGACGCCGCACCCCACCACCCCCCACCGTCGTTGGTGTGGTGTGGTGTGACAGTGTTGTGATCAATCAGTAGAAACTGTCAGTTATTAACATTCACATTAGTTCGCTGTTGAAGAATACAGTGGTAACAATAATGTAGCTTAATGTTATGGGACAAGCATTGCATGATAGTTTGGTACGGATCAGCAAACGTTTTTGTTATTATGCTGTTTTCTATGTTTAAGTCATCTTCATTTCTTAATTATGAAGTCGTTATATTATTGTGTGTTGTAGAACAACAATCTCCATTGAGTTTACCAATAGCTTCTGAATGACCTTAGTCAGTGTACTGAGTACTTTTGAGATAACCATTGGATTTCATGATTCTCACTGGAAGTTCAGATTCAATGAATGTGACTGTTATTAACATACAAACAAATATAGAGTTGCAGAGTTCTTTCTTACTTGCATCACCTCTAGTTGATCTGATGATTTTCTTTGATTCCTTTGGAAGTAATAAGTGTGCTCCTGCAATGCACTTCTTGCTTTTCTCCCCTTCTTCTTGATCCGATGATTTCCACTGATTCTTTGATCCCTTCTGAAGTAACAGTGCACTCCTATAACATGGTGACAGATCTCATAGCAACAGCAGCTCTTAGCTGATTTTACTGTAGAAATAGCATAGTATGGGAAGTTTTGAAAGGCCGTAGACATTGAATTATACAGCTGGGAACTCAGGCTCAGTTCTCAAACACTCCGCTGAACATAAGATTTATATAACATCATTTAAAATACAAATTGGTGCTAAGTGTGGCTCCATTTAATTGCTTGGCATGCATCAATATAGTTGGACAGTTTGTCCCATACAGAAATGAGCATGTCTGGACTCTGATACCTTTACTGCTATGATCTGATTTAGCAGCTAGTTGGAAGTGGAGACCCACAAATATTATATTTAAGAAACATCCCACTTAATGAGGTCAGCTAGACCATGTACATTTTCACATCATTTGGCCTCTTATGATGTATCAGTCACTAACAAATTGTGTTTTTCAGGTGTCTTGGAACATTCTGTTCTCAATTTGCTTGAGCTCCAGCCTGTTGGAAAAGGTGTCATTTGAATCAACCTGTTAAGACGTCTTTGCATGAAACATGAGGAAGGGCCATTGATTTCTCTTTGAGCTATTTTTGCGAGTTATATATCCTGACCAATAGGGGGCTCAAAACCATACTGTCCACATAATTAACTACACTGTTGTATGAAATTCACACATTTAAAAATGAACTTGATGGACAGGTTTTTGACAATTGTATGTGATGCAAGTCTTGCATCATCATCATCATCATTACAGTATAGTGCTCAATCTGTTTTAGCAAATCATTATTGCATTAAAAGACTTTAGAACTGGATCATTCATCTTAAAACACCTTATAAGCTCTTACCAAGCACTGTTCTGTTACTGTGTTCTTGAGGTTCCTGGGGAGGTATAAGAGGCTTGGGTGGTTTTCATCTTCAAATATAGTCAACCTGTACATCTACACATACATCCATACTCTACAAACCACTGTGAAGAACATGATAAAGGGTGTTTTGCATTGTACAATTAAGATTTCTTCCAGTTCCATACAAAAATTGAGAGCAGGAAGAATGACTATTTAAATGTCTGTATCTGTGCTGTAATTACTCTGATCTTGTCCTCATGGTCCTGAAGTATGTTCCTAGGTTCCTCACTTAATACTGGTTACTGGAACTTTGTAAGTAGGCCTTCATGGGATAGATGACATTTATCTTCAAGAATCTGCTAGTTCAGATTTTTCAGTGTTTCTGGGTAGCTCTTGTATGGTTGAAACAAACGTGTGACACTCCGTGCTGAGTTACTTTGTATTCATTGAGTGTCTCCGGCTAGTCCCATTTGGTATGGGTCCCACACGCTTGAGTGCTATTGTAGGATTGGTCACACGCGTATTCTGTGAGCAATCTCCTTTGTAGACTGATTACATTTCCGCGGTATATAACCGACGAATCAAAGTGGGCTAGCTGCTTCACCAACGACTGAGCCGATTTCATTGTTCCATTTCATATCCTCATAAATTGTTACTCCCAAGTATTGGTATGGATTGATTGTTTTCAGTCGTGATACATTGATATTGTAGTCATAAGATACTATGTATCTCTGCTTTGGGAACTTTACAATCTTACATTTCTGAACATTAAAAGCAAATTACCAGTCTTTTAACCACTTTGATATCATAGCAACTTTGAATGTATGTGCAGCTTTTTTATGATAGGACTTCATTATAGATGGCTGCATCATTTACAAAAAGTCTGAGGTTACCATTAATTGGCCTATTGCCTGCCAAGTAATTTATGTACGACATGAACAGCAAAGGTACCAACTTACTTTTGTGGAGCATGTCTGAAGTGACTGTATCTATAACGGAGATGCGTTCCTGGCTCACCAACGTGCAAACTGATGACTCACATGACCTCTCTGCTTCAACTACACTTGAGAAAGACTGACACACAGCTAAAGGACTAGGAATGTTTCATTGAGAAGTTTGGTGACTCACTAGAGCATATGGGTTCCATTTTATGATAGGATATCACCAAGCTTTTTCAGTCATGTATTACCACATTTAGTATGATATTGGCTTATCAAAGAAAGAAAACCTTGAATAAAAATTAACTGGTCCTCCAGGTTGGGGGTTGTGCAGTGGGCCAGCTCCTCATTCACATAAAAACATAAAAATGCTAAAAAATGTAATAATATGCCCCGGAAAAATTGGAACTTTGGATGACGAACTGGTGATGAGAAACGGAAAATGATGTTTGGGTGCTGGAATGTGCAAGGTATTTCCACTAAAATAAATTTACTACCTGCAGAATGTGACATATTCAATATGGATGTTGTCATACTCTCTGAAACAAAGAAGAAAGGCCAAGGAAAAGAAGAACTGGATAATTATGTACATATCTGGGTATCAGAAGCAGTAAGAGCCATTATGATAAAGAAATTATGGAAAAAAAGAATCACAAATTGGACATTCATCAATCAACGTATTATAACTGTTGAAATGCCATTATTTGCTAGGGAAGTTGTGATTATTGGCATATATGCACCCACGAATGACACAAAAGATAAGGAGAAAGATACATTCTCGGCCACCCTCGAGGAGACTATTGAAAAAATCCCAAGAAGAAAGGAACTGATTATCATGGGAGATATGAATGGAAAGGTAGGAACTAGAGAATCCTGTAGAATAAGGAAAACATGGAGAGGACGAATATAATGACAATGGGGAATGATTGATTGCAATTTGTGAACAATTTTATCTAAAAACTACCAACACATTTTTCAAACATAAGGGCATTCATAAATATACTTGGCAACATAAAACTAAAGAACTTCATTCTATAATAGATTATATTATCATTAGGCAAACAAGTAGTTTCAAGGCAGTAGACGTAAGATCTTATAGAGGAGCCCAGTCTGGATCAGACCACTATCCAGTAAAAATGAAGTCTTTCTGCCCATGGAAGAATGCAAGGAATGATACAAATAACATAAGTATAATGAACCAGACTGAGAAAGATGAAAATTTACCTTTTACTATCGACAGCCTACAAGACGAAAGTGTCAGAACACTCTTTGCGGCCAGGACGGAAAGGAAACTGGTTGAATCATTTGATGGAAGTACAGAGGAAATATATGACTATATAAAAACTAATGTGGAAATCATAGCAACAGAGGTGTTGGGTAAAAAAGATAGCAACCACAACCGTGCAGCAGAGTGGTGGTTAGAGGAAATAGAGGTCCTCATTAGAGAAAAACGAAATGCTTTCCTTCAGTGGTTGAATGGTAAATCAGAAGAAACAAGATCAATATACAAGGAAAGGAGAATGAAGTGATGAAAAAAATAAAGATGGCAAAAAATGAAGCATGGGAAAGAACATGTGCCAAGGTGAATAGCAAATTAGGATTTGCGAGAGCAAAAGAGGCATGGTCAGTATCAAAAGGGCTTTGACAGGACACAAAAAGCTAAATCTCCAACTCACAACGCAAAAGGAATAGGAAGAGTATTTCCAAAAATTATTAAATGAGGACAGAGAAGAATATGTAGAAGAAGGAACAGTGGAAGAAAAAGGACATGAAGATGATGAGATTCAGATTTTAGAAAGTGAAGTACTTCAGGCATTGAGAACAGGAAAGAATGGTAAATCACCGGGACCAGGCTATATCAATCTGGAGTGCCTGAAATATGGTGGTGACAAAATTGTGAAACTGATAACACAGCTCTTCAACAAAATGATACATGGAGATTCAATACCCTACGAGATGACGCTAGGTTACATTAATACCATATTTAAGAAAGGGGATTGCAAAATTTGTTCCAACTATCGAGGAATTTGTGTTACAAACACATTAATGAGAATTTTTGCGAAAGTAATTAAAAACAAACTGGAAAAAAAATTTTAGAACCCAAGAAGAACAATGTGGACTCACGGCTGAGAGATCATGTGTAGATCATATTTTCACATTATGACAGATTTTAGTGAAACATAGGGAAAAATCAGAAATTATAGGATTAATTTTCATAGATCTAAAAAAAGCGTATGATACTGTTCCAAGAAAATTACTTTGGAGAGCACTAGATATGGCAAACATAAACTCTTTCTTGATTAAAATATTACAGAGATATATAAAGATAACATTTGCCAAGTGAAAGTTGGTAATAAACTTTCTCAGAAATTTAGATCAAGCAAAGGCCTTTTACAGGGTTGCCCCATGTCACCATCATTATTTAAAACCTGTATAGATATTAGCCTTAGAACATGGTCTTGTATGTAATAGTATGGGATTAGAAATAAGAGATGGAGTTTACCTACATCATTTATTGTTTTCTGATGATCAAGTAGTCGTAGCACAAGATGGGGAGAATACTAACTATATGTGCATCAACTACCAGTAGCATGCAAAACTTGGGATTTGAAGACTAATTACCAAAAAACAGAATACTTGACTAATGATTCAGATGAGCTATACATTGAAGGAAAGAAAATCGAAAAGATAAACACTTCCTGTTGTTTGGGATCCATTTTAGAAATCGAGGGAAAATCAGAGTCAGAAATCAATAAAAGAATTAGTAGCGGATGGAAGGTCACTGGGATGCTTAACTCAGTCGTATGGAGCAGGAATGTAATGAACAGAACTAAAAAATTAATTTACAAATCCATATTAGAGAATGTGGTTCTGTATGGAATGGAGACCTGGACAATTAACCCAAAGCACATTAAAAAATTACAAGCTCTAGAGATGGACTTCTGGAGAAGATCGGCAAGAATCTCCAGGAAAGAAGTGATAAGGAACACTGAAATAATAAGGAGAATGGAAATAAAAGAAAGAATATATGATGTAATGGATATGAAGAAATTACAGTGGTACGGGCATGTAGGACGAATGGAGAAAACCAGAAGAGCAAAATTGATACTGGAGTGGGAACCGGAAGGGGGAGAAGAAGAAGAGGATGACCTATGACCACCTGGCTCCAAAATGTACAGCACGCAATGAGGAGAATGGGCGCAGAGGAAGAGGACACACAAGATCGAAACACCTGGAGGAATATTTTAAAAATATAGTTTAAGAACGTTTATTCTTTGTATTGTAATTTCTGAGTAAATTATTATGTTGGAGATAAGCCTCTGTAATGAGGAAAAGCTCAAAACAATAATAAAAAAATAACTTTATATGGAATGGCAATTTCTACGAACGGCAGGAAGGCATCACCGTAGGTAGTACACTTAGTCCAATAGTTACCAATTTGTTCATGGAGCATTTCAAAAGACAGATGTTGGACATGGCACCTTGTAAACCTAGTATGTCGTACAGATACATTGACAAAACCTTCACCATATAGAACCATTCGGAGGAGCAGCTTAGTGACTTTCTAAGATGTCAGAGCAGTTTCCGTGCTAACATTAAACATACTGTGTAGATGGAAAAGGATCCATAGCTACTGTTTCTTGAAGTGGTTAGAGGAACGATGAGAATGTGGGACCACAATATTTACTGAAAACAGACACACACTGTCTGGTACCTTTGCAGCCATTCAATGCATCACCTAGACCACAAAAGTGTATGATCAATACTCTTGTAATGTATACATGACATATATGTGAGTTGCAGCACGTGGAATCCATTCTTAGGAACAACAGGTACTCCACTTGTTGCTTAAGAAGTGTCACGTAATTCGACACCTGGAAAAGTGGCATTCACTGTACTGCTCTTGAAAAACTTGGCTTTGTTTACAAATTAAGCATTTGTACTGTGAGCTCACAGAAGATATCGTAATGGCTTCCCATAGTTAAGTTAGTTATAAGGAACAGTTTATGGAATTCAAGAACTATTGTCATGATCTCAATTTGCTCTCCATAACTATATGCAACACACACAATATGCTATAGAGCTCCACCATCACACACACCTTGTGTCAAGCTGTCGGGAGCCTCTTGCTTTCAGAAGATTTATGCTTTCTGAACATGGGACAAGAGACACATTTCAGTAATGCCACATTTCAGTAATACCCAAACAGGTGCAATGTTCTCATCAAATGGCTAAACAGTAAATGAATTGATTGACAGCACAACACAGCATTAATTACATAAGGCTTTCACAGTATTATTATTATTATTATTATTATTATTATTATTAGACTGGTTAGGCACAAAGCATTAACAGCCTGAAGTCATGCAGTTTGACTAGTTCAGAGGCAAGGAGGCAAGGAGTCCAGCAAGCAAGTGATTCACAAGCAGTAAGTATACTGCACACATCTGCATGTGTTAGATTTTAAATGAGGTTGCAGCGTGCAGGTCAAGCAAGTGCCACAATGGAGAGGAGTAATGCAGGTGAAGTATGTTTTGTAGCAACTGTCTACCGTCCCTGTGAATAGTTACCTTTCTTAAAACACACACACACACACACACACACACACACACACACACACACACACACTCTAATTGTCATTCATCTTTCACATCATTCATCATTTTAAAAATAATGAAAGTATTCCAAGAAAACTCTCTCATTTTACAGTTGGGAGCTAAAGTTGATGATAATGTGGGGAAGGGGGGGGAGGGGCAACAGACTGCAAAGGTGGGGGTGTGGTGGCATGGCAGGGTGGGGGTACTAGCTAATGTCTGATTGCAATCAGAGGTAATGGTCTAAGAAAGGTTGGGAACCACTGACCTAGTCTGTGTTCTTTTGGGTACTGCTCTCTAAGGCAGATGCATCCAGATTGGAAATTGATCAGTGGAGTGCAAGTTGTTGTCCTCTTCCCACTGACCACTGAGTGTGGGCTGGAGAGCAGAAGGATAGATTGATGACAGGCAATAACCCTGTGGCATTACTGAAATGTGTGTCTTGTCCCATGTTCAGAAAGCATAAATCTTATGAAAGCAAGAGGCTCCCAACAGCTTCACACAAGGTGTGTGTGATGGCGGAGCTCTATAGCATATTGTGTGTGTTGCAGTCTCCAGATAGTAGAAATTTACAAGGATGTTGTTTGATGAGGTTATTGAGAGAATCAGCCTCTAGAGCTTCATTAAGAGGGAAGTATAGGGAACATCCTATATGATATGTGCACCATTGTGACTACTACTTGTGAAGACTGGTAGTAATCAATAGTGAATATCACTCCACAACCTTTGGCTCTTTCCCCTAGAAGGCTTTAACCCGTGAGCGCAGGGACATTGGTATCTTTGAGATGAGTCTCCTGGAGACATAAAATCATGTGTCTAACATGTGCCAAGAGTTATAAATCCTCCACATGAATTTTGAATCTATTGATGTTCTATTGGAGCATGCAAGACATTCATTGGTGAGATATTTCTACTGCTGTACTCTTATCTTGCTGCTGAGGCTTTAAGTGTACAACCTATTGGGAATTTGAGGAGAGACTTGTTGGTTCCCTCTGGCAGACTGTATATTTAATTGTTTCTGCAGTTGAGCCCTCCTCATATTTCTCCAACAGCACAAGTGAAGCATGGTCACAGGGCTTGAGACCCCATTTTTAAATTTTTTCTGTGATGACACTGAACGTCTTGATACACCGAATGTCAAAAGTTTCACAGTTTTTTTGTTAGGCTATTGAGGTCAGATTTTTGGTGCTGCCAGAGCTCGATACAGCTGACCTGGTGGCTACTGGAGAGGAAGCAATGGCCTTATGAGTGCACTGGCAAGAACATGTATTTGCACTGGTGCTACTAGTCTGTGTTTGTGTTGCTGTATCAACTTTTATTATGAGAATAATGAAATGAAAGTATACAGCATTAATAAATTTATAAGTTTCTTCACTTCACTATGAAGTACCCTCCTGTTGATTTTGATCTGTCTTTTCTTTGAGGAATAGAGAACTAACACATTCCAGGCAGTGTGACATCTGCATCAAATCATGCAGACTGGAGGAGCCATGTATATAACACATACCAGATGGTAGAGCACTCGTCTGTGAAAAATGAAGATTCTAGGCCTGAGTCCAAGTCTGGCACATAGGTTTAATCTTCCAGGAACTTTCAAATTAATGCACACTCTGCGGCAGAGTGAAAATCCATTCTGGAAACTAGGATGTGGCCGAGTCATTACTCTGAAAGTCCTGCAAGTGGTACAGGAAAACTTCTGTGAAATTTGGGAGGTAAGAAAAGAGATACTGGTGTGAGTAAATCTGTGAGGGTCAGTTGGGGGTTGTGCTTGGACAGCTCAGTTGGTAGAGTATCTGCCTGTGAAAAGGCATGTCCAAGTCTCAGTCAGGCACACAATTTTAATCTGTCAGAAAGTTCCCTGTAACAGCTTCCTCACAAATGTTAAGTGATAATGTTATTCAATGACAGTTGGGTACTTTCTTAACTTAAGCCACTTCAGCAGTTTTTCTGATTGTTTAGCAGCAGATATTTATATAAAAAGTGTTCTGTTCTGGAGGTGATCCACAGACTTATAGTTTGTGGTAATTGCTTGTAATACTTTTTGTGTGTAGAAGGGTGATACAACTTTTTGAATGTTCCTTCCTAATTTTTTATGACAAGAAATGCCTTTTGGTAAAGTTTGCTTTGTTACTTTGAAAATGTTTATTTTGTGATATTGATTACTCTGGATAGCTACTCTACCAATTACTCTTGGTTGGTTGGATGTTAATATTAAGCAGTGGTTCACATGATTTATTGGATATTGTTCAGTTGGGAGAATAATGAGGCATTCTGGTCCTATGAGATGCTGAGGAAAAACAAATTCACACAAACAGAGTCCACATGCTTGGGTAAGGCATGTGCAATTGGGATGCAGCAGATGTCACAGAGTTTGGTTGCTGATGACTATTTTGCCTCAACGGCCATCAGTACATGGGTCACCAAGAGGTTAATTTTTTTTTTTTTTAATGTGGAGGTTGTACAATCCTTGTGATCCTGACAGGTAAGCCAAGATCCCTGGTCCCTGTGGTACATAAACTCCCAACATTGTGCTGCACAGTACTCATTGGAACATGCAAAGATCCTAAGGTTATAAAACGATGACTGCACTCACCAATCCCCAGCTCAGGATATTTGCATTTATCAAGTCATATTCAGCCAATGAAGACGAGGTTGCCAAAGGCCCTCACCATTTGCATTTTTCACAATCCAGGAGGCTGAGGAGACTTACTGAATGCCAGGGTCGAGGCATACATAAATCCCCTTCCCCAAAGCATGTTTGTTGACTTATGCAGAGCCTTGAGAACAATTCCATACTGTTGCCTGATGACTACAATACATACTTACAGAATGTGGATTAGTTGTACAACTGGATTACATATTTACTAGCAAAAATAACTCATTGTACCAGTCTGAATGGGGACACAGTGTCAGAAGTGAAACTAGCATCCAAAATCAGGTCAAGAAAGTGTGGTAGGGTTGTTATGTTCATATTTTATAGAAATGACCTAGCAGGTGACGCTTGTAGACCTCTGAAACTGTTCTCAGATGGTACAGTTTTGAACTGGAAGGCTACTTCATTAGAAAATTGTTATGAGACTTGTGAATGATCAGCACCTGGTGCAAAGACAGACAGCTGAGCCTCAAAATAAATAAACAAATGTAATGGAACATGCATCAACAGATGTAAAAACTCCATATCATTTGACCACACAGTTGGTGTTCAGTACTGGAGTCGATCACAACTATCAATCATTCACCCAGTTACTGGGAACTCCTCACCAGTTTGGGACTTTTACCAAGTTATATTAATAGAGGGGAGAAAAATATTGAAGGAAGAACTGTATGGTTCATCACTGGTCTGTACAGTCAATGTGAGAGTATCAAAGAAATAGTAAAACAAAGCTTCTATGAGAGATGCTACAAGAAAGCCATTGTGCGTTTCAAAGTGCCTTTGTCTCAAAATTATTAGAGCCCATATTCCAATGTGAGTAATAAATAATATTATTTCTTTTAAAATATGCCTAGCTTATACAAGAACACCTACATTTACATCAGCATTTACATCTATCCTGTGCAAGCCCCATTACGACGTGTTGCGGAAAGTTCATCTGGAAACACTATCGTTTGCCACTTCCGTCTTCAATTTACAAAGAACATCTGTCTATAAACTTCTGTTTGAACACTAATTTCTCTGAATTTGTAAAAATGGGCATTTTGCAAGATGTATGTGAGAGGGGGTAATATGTTGCCTGACTCTTCTTTGAGCGTGCTTGACTCATCTTTGAACATACATTCGATCTCGCAACAGTAACCCTCTCTGTGATACACAATACCTATCATGTAATGTCTACCACTGGAGTTTATTTAAGGAAAGTGGCATTTTCCACTTTTGCTGTAACAACTTTATTAGTTCACAACTACTTTCAGCCTCGTACACAATTCCCAAATGATTTTGTGATTATGTACAAAGTAGAATATATTACATTGCCTTTGCAAATAGAAATGTAATAATGTGAATGTAAACTAATTGGAAATACATTTACCTAAAATAGAAAACTGTGCTGTATGTAATAAAATGGCAGTATCTTTAAATTTGTCTCTTCTGTTTGTGCTGGTTTGCATTCTTTTTCTTCTCTGTTTGACCGTGTGGCATTTACATAGGCATTACACTGATCAAAAAGCAAAGCTAAGCATGGAATAAATGGAATAATAATTTCAAATACTATGGCTGTACATTTATAGTGAGAAATAAAATTGTATGGAAAATATGATCCCATCCACCCTTTATTGGATCCTCTTTACCATGTTAGAATAATTAGCAATAGTCAAAACTCTCTCTTAAAAGTGTTTTGTAAACCACTTATTTTGTGGATGGCTTACATTTCCTTAAGTTTCTTTTACTGAATCTCAGTGTACTAGCAACTTTCCTTACAATTGGTTTTACATGGTCATTCTATGTTAGGTCACTCTGGATGGTTACTCCCAGGTATTTTATTGTTTCCAGTGATTTTTCACTAATAATGTGATCAAACTATACATATTTGTGCACAATACATAACATTTATTTACACTCAGGGTCAACTGCCCATTGTTACACGAACCATAAATCCTCTGTAGGTCTTCCTCCATTTCACTATATTCTTCTGCTGTTGCAAATCTCCTAAAGGCAACAGCATTGTTTGTGAACAGCCTCATGAAGTTCCTGACATCATACACAAAATCATTTATGTACACTCCTGGAAATTGAAATAAGAACACCGTGAATTCATTGTCCCAGGAAGGGGAAACTTTATTGACACATTCCTGGGGTCAGATACATCACATGATCACACTGACAGAACCACAGGCACATAGACACAGGCAACAGAGCATGCACAATGTCGGCACTAGTACAGTGTATATCCACCTTTCGCAGCAATGCAGGCTGCTATTCTCCCATGGAGACGATCGTAGAGATGCTGGATGTAGTCCTGTGGAACGGCTTGCCATGCCATTTCCACCTGGCGCCTCAGCTGGACCAGCGTTCGTGCTGGACGTGCAGACCGCGTGAGACGACGCTTCATCCAGTCCCAAACATGCTCAATGGGGGACAGATCCGGAGATCTTGCTGGCCAGGGTAGTTGACTTACACCTTCTAGAGCACGTTGGGTGGCACGGGATGCATGCGGACGTGCATTGTCCTGTTGGAACAGCAAGTTCCCTTGCCGGTCTAGGAATGGTAGAACGATGGGTTCGATGACGGTTTGGATGTACCGTGCACTATTCAGTGTCCCCTCGACGATCACCAGTGGTGTACGGCCAGTGTAGGAGATCGCTCCCCACACCATGATGCCGGGTGTTGGCCCTGTGTGCCTCGGTCGTATGCAGTCCTGATTGTGGCGCTCACCTGCACGGCGCCAAACACGCATACGACCATCATTGGCACCAAGGCAGAAGCGACTCTCATCGCTGAAGACGACACGTCTCCATTCGTCCCTCCATTCACGCCTGTCGCGACACCACTGGAGGCGGGCTGCACGATGTTGGGGCGTGAGCGGAAGACGGCCTAACGGTGTGCGGGACCGTAGCCCAGCTTCATGGAGACGGTTGCGAATGGTCCTCGCCAATACCCCAGGAGCAACAGTGTCCCTAATTCGCTGGGAAGTGGCGGTGCGGTCCCCTACGGCACTGCGTAGGATCCTACGGTCTTGGCGTGCATCCGTGCGTCGCTGCGGTCCGGTCCCTGGTCGACGGGCACGTGCACCTTCCGCCGACCACTGGCGACAACATCGATGTACTGTGGAGACCTCACGCCCCACGTGTTGAGCAATTCGGCGGTACGTCCACCCGGCCTCCCGCATGCCCACTATACGCCCTCGCTCAAAGTCCGTCAACTGCACATACGGTTCACGTCCACGCTGTCGCGGCATGCTACTAGTGTTAAAGACTGCGATGGAGCTCCGTATGCCACGGCAAACTGGCTGACACTGACGGCGGCTGTGCACAAATGCTGCGCAGCTAGCGCCATTCGACGGCCAACACCGCGGTTCCTGGTGTGTCCGCTGTGCCGTGCGTGTGATCATTGCTTGTACAGCCCTCTCGCAGTGTCCGGAGCAAGTATGGTGGGTCTGACACACCGGTGTCAATGTGTTCTTTTTTCCATTTCCAGGAGTGTACATTATAAACAGTAACAGACCTACCATACTCCTTTGGGTACAGGCGAAGTTATCTGTGTCAATTATGTCCTGTTGTGAACAACATGTTGAATCCTTTGTGCTAGAAAGTAGTCAGTCCAGTCACAAATCTGGTCTGATTCCAGTAAGCTCATATTTTATTCAGTGTGAAACTGTATAAGTAATACAGCATCAACTTCAGTGCTCTTGTCTACAGCACTCTGAATTTCATGGATAAACAGAGTGAGCTGTGTTTCACATGATCTTTGTTAAATGCTGTAATGAGTGACTGTAGCACATTTTCCAATTGCTGGTATCCTTTATTACTTCAGTGACTGTTGATAAGCAGTTTCTAGAAGGCAAGCAAGTTCTTTCACATGATCTCTGTAAACTCTCACAAGTATCTTATATGGTCCAGATACCTTTCCACTATTGAGCAGTTTAAGTTAATTTTCTATTCAGTAATCATTTAAGTCAATACTTGCTATTTTAGTGTTTGTACAATGATTGAAAGAAGGAGTCAAATTATGATCTTATCCAGTGGAAGAATTTTAGAAAACCAAATTCAGTATTTCACCTTTTCTCTGTCATCCTTTCCTTTGGTGCCATTGTGGTCACTGAATGACTGAAGATGATTTTGATCTAATTGTTGACTTTATGGAAGACCAAAACTTCCTAGGATTTTAAATCGGATTGGTGGAGGATATCACCAATCATTCTCCCTGAGTACTATCTGCATGGAGAACAGGAAAATGGGAAGGGCGGGGGCACTGTTTACTTTTCACTTCACTTCATGCAGTGACTTGTAGAGTACAGATGTAGATGTATGGTAAAATTGCAGTTCTAAGCAATTAAAGAGTTTGGTCACAATATCTGTAATCGACGTTATGGGAGAAAAGCTCTTCTGAACTGAGATTTAAAGGATTTAACCATTATATCAGAATGCTTTTGGCATAATAAAACAATAGGAAGCACCTGAGAATGTCTCTTTCAACTGCTGTTAAAAAAAAAAAAAAAGCTCAAATGGTTTCTGAACATTTGGCAATGAACCCCCGTAAGTGCAAGGTCACAAGTTCAATCTTTAGTGACGCTCATTTGAAAGCGTTGTGTTAACAATTATGACAGGAAAAATATTAGCTACTAATGACTCACCATGTCCATAAGGAGGGTGACAAAAAGGGAGTGTCTGGGAGGTGCAGAAATAAATTTTCTATGGGATGTCTCTATTACACTTTACAAAATGGGCATCGTCAACATTCAAGAAATATTTAAAACAAACCATTAACTTGCACCGTGAACACCGAATGAAAAACTACATGCTACAGTTATCACAAAGGTTTGCACCATCAAGATCTGAGGCAAACTCTTTGTGAGTTACAAACCATGTGGGACATTCAGCTAGGTATCCTCTCTTAAAGAATGCATATAGAATCATATTGGTGTAATTGGTGTGATGAGAACTGATGGAATGTGATGGGTTGCAACCAAATGCAAAATATCCTGTCATGGAACTTATCATGAAAGTGGTTATCCTTTAAGGCAAAGCTGCAGATCATGTGATAATATGTTTTATAGGCATGGAAAAGACAAACATCTAGAAGCTGAATGTGTCCAGTGGTTCCAGGCAGTACAAATTACGTCACACATTTTTCAGGATGGATAGTTTGCCCTAAAGGAGTATGATTTTTACACACAGACTGGAAATCAAGCAAAAGCATGTTATTTTGACCAGCCATTGGCCAAAAGCAGTACTCATACCATAGTTGTAGTTCTCTTATGCCCTTTTTCACACTCTTGCTTGCTGTGATGTAAATATTCACTGCTGCTCTTGCAAGATCACGCACACAAGAAAGACTTGTAGGAGGCAGAACACCTCCACTTCTCACAGCTCGATTAATAACTTTCCAGCAAATTTACCATCCACATTAATAGTTGTGTACAACTGCATTAAGGCATTGATGTTAGTTGATATTGATACAACTCTCTTGGTACCTTTCATTTCCAGGGTTGCTTTCATATGCGTTTTCAGTTCAAATCCTGATTGGTTTGAGCTGAAAACAAGTTCCTTACTGAATGATGGGCTAAGTTTGTTTATCTCATCTACAGATTTCGGAGCCAATTCTGCAGTTTGCTAGGCTTTGTCAAGTTGATGCTTTCTCTGAAATTTTGTTGTCTTATGTATTCCAATAAACTAAAACAAGAGTGGCAGACTGACCAGATTAGCTTTAATTATATTAAATTTTAAGTAGCTCATATTCATTGAATTAAAGGGAGCCATTTTCACCCTCCAGTTGTTGTGATCCTTTACCCCAAATTCAAAAAGCATTTTTGAACACCAGAAACATATCCATTGACACCATATTACAGAAAAATTTAATTTTTGCGTAGTTGTACAAGAGCAGAACAGAACAGATCATGCTCATTCCCACAAACTTTTGTGAATTGCACTGTTTACTCTGAATAATTTTCTCTGTTAACAGGAGGGTGGAGAATAAAAGAAAATTGGTGTTGGGGGAAAATTGAAAGGAATATTTTATGCTGATTTAAAAAAAGTATGTGTCATAGTAGCCTCCAGTATTAGCTTTATCTGTGGAATATGTGCATAGAAAGTAAATTCAAAAGACAGACAGTTCTTTTGTAAGAATACCTTTCCTGCTGAGCTACAGCAATGAGCAAAATATTTGTAGGTGTTTGAAATAAAAATATCCAACTTAACAATAGCTCTATCTGGTGCAAAGGTATTCATGAAGCTCCCATCTAACACAAACCAAGAGATTGGAAAACCCAACTAGTTAAAAAAGAAACAGCTTTGTTATTTATATACCTTGTTAGTAACATTTTTTTTACACATTTCCTGAATATCTCGACTCAAGTATTGAAAAGTTATTGTAGCAACATGATAAGCAGAATTGTTTATTGTATAGCTTCCTAATAAGATTTCAAAATAGTGCAAAGATTCAAAGATTGGCAACTTACTTTAAATGTTCAGAAATATAAAACTGTGCATTTCACAAAATGAAAAAAATGTAGTATCCTATGACTATCATGTCAATGAGTCACATTTGAAATCGACCAACTTGTACAAATACCAGTGTAACACTTTTTAGGAATATGAAATGGCATGATCACATAGGCTCAGTTGTGTGTAAAGCAGGTGGTAGACTTTGGTTTATTGGTAGAATACTGGGGAAGTGCAGTCAGTTTACAAAGGAGATTGCTTACAAATCACCTGTGTAACCCTGAGCCAGTCTAGAATATTGTTCAATTGTGTGGGACCTGTAACAAATAGGACTAATGGGGAATATTGACTGTATACAGAGAAGGGCAGCACAAATGGTCGCAGGTTTGTTCGACCCTTGTAAAAGCGTTACAGAGATGCTGAAGAAACTGAATTGGCAGACTCTTGAAGATAAATGTAAACTGTCCAGAGAAAGTCTACTAACAGTGTTTCAAGAACTGGCTTTAAATGATGATTCTACAAATATATTACAACCCCCTATGTATCCCTCACATAGAGATTGTGAGGACAAGATTAGAATAATTATCACACACACACAGAAGCATTCAGACAGTCATTCTTCCCATGCTCCATATGTGAATGGAATGGGAAGGAACCATAATAACTGTTACAATTGTATGGGGTATACTCCACACTGGTTTGCAAAGTATGGATACAGAAGTAAAACTATTTTATTTAAAAAAATTGATGTAATCAAGTAAATATTAAGTTACCAATAAGAGATGATGATGATGGCATGTGACGAGGGCCTCCCGTCAAGTAGACCGCTCGCCTGGTGCAAGTCTTTCGATTTGACGCCACTTCGGCGACTTGCGAGTTGATGGGGATGAAATGATGATGATTAAGACAACACAGCACCCAGCCCCTGAGCGGAGAAAATCTCTGACCCAGCCAGGAATTGAACCCAGGCCCTTAGGATTGACAGTTTGTCGCGCTGACCACTCAGCTACCAGGGGCGGACATCAATAAGAGATAAACTCAGCTCTTGGACATAACTGAGAGGGCTGCATTTTTTCAAAGTAGCAGCTTCTTTTTTTTCCTTTTTCAAGGTGGTTACTTCCTTCCAGTTTACTACATGAAATGTAACTTGGACAAGCATATCATTAAGCATTATAGTGATCATTTACCTGTAATTGATCAATGCATGGAGCCCAATAATACATAAGCAAGAGTCTTTCCATGGCCAAAGGAGTGTGCATTTGGATATCTGTATACTTGTGTGTACATGAATGCGTGCACTATTGCTGGAAAAAGAGTAGTGCTCAAAAGCTAGTTTGAATACTGTTTCATGTTATGTTTTTTCTGTGCTCCAGGTACTGATCGGCTATAGGCTAGTGGTTGCCTTTCCTGTGTTTTATGTATTGCTTCATCCAGGAATTTTCATTATTGTTAAACTGCTGATTGGACTCACTTCCTTTCCATACCCTTTTACCTTTGTTACTGTCTCTCTTTACTTATGTACAACTCATTGCTCATTCTTTATTCCTTAATATTTCTATACTTCAATCTTCTCTACAGTAAATGCCTACAAAAAACATACTGGCCACCCTCTGTTGCAAAATCTGAATGATCCATGTTGCAACGACCCACCACATTAAATAGTACCTTGCTACAACTACCTGCTCTCATGACAACACCCTTTTTTCGAACAGTTTTTAACATATTCTTCTCTATTGACTGATGCTGCCCAACTTGACTGTTAGCAGATTGCACATGTTTACTTTATTTATGCTCTCACTGTTCAAGTTTCTTACTGTGGTGTGTATCAATTTGCAATCAGACTTATTTATTTATGTGCCCCCACTACTTCCTGCTTGTTTAAACCATTTCCTGAACTTCCTACTGAACTATCCCAATAGGACATAACATTCATTTCCGTTATAACACTTCAAACATAAAATTTCACGTTTGTACATTCCACCTTTTTTTTAACAAATTTTCAATAACTCGTCTTGTTCCGCAACCATCAGACCATGAATCCCTGCTCATTCTATCTTCACCAATTCTGAAAATTCTCCTTTGCCCTTGCAAAACTCCCTCTTTCTAAAATCGCGTGTGGCTCATGGTATCCCATCTAATGGGCTTACCATTAAAATTAGCATTAGAGTCTTGCAATGGCCACAGGAGTGGACATTTGGGTGTCTGTGTGGTTGTGTGTGTGGCCGTGTGTTTTGTTGCTGGAAAAAGAGTTAGTGCTCGAAAACTAGTGTGAACGTTGTTTTGTGTTATGTGAGTCTGTGCTTCACACATGGATTTGCTATAGTTGAGTGGTTGCCTTTCCTGTATTTTATGTATTGTTCCATCCAGGAATTTCCATTATTGTTATAGTGATAGTTTATTATTAAGACAGTGTGCACATTACATTCCAGTGAGTTGCTTGTAGTTTGTTAATGTGTACCTTGACTTACTAAATGTCCATGCAAGTTTCTTTCTTGGTGGGATAAACATGATGAATAAATGAATGAGAAGAGATTAACCCAGAGGGAAGGAAGACCTCAGCACTTCCAAACTGTCAGATGGCATCCTAGGTTTTCAACAACACTGACTCGACCAGATCCCTCACTTATTTGATTGTCACACAGAAAAACATTTGGAGAATGTAGAACAAGGCAATAGGGATGTTTACACTGTGGACACACTGCATACATTGTGTGATAATGCAAAGAAAGAAGAGAAATGTTCAACAACTACATACGGAAAGATGTGAAGTAAGAGGGCAGTTCTGTGTGCACCAGTCAACTGCAAATGACTACATCTAACCTGCAGGACAAAGTGCATTGCTGTATCCTGGTTGTGGTCACTCTCCAATGTGCTGCACTCATTCTCCACTACTGTACAGTGGTTGTAGCTGCTCGCTCAGCTGTCAAAATCAAAATCAGAAAAACATAGTGAGGAAACCATCTATGGACATCTCAAACTCCCAGGACAAGGACTGTGAGCATAACATCACTAACCTGTAACATACAACCTAGGTGACCTAGTATGGATTTTTACATATGTGCAGAAGGCCACACTGTCAGAAAAATTATTTTATTATTGAGACAGTTTTGTGCTCTCATAGTGTATAAAGCAATTTAATGTTTACTTATACAGTTCTAAATTTCATTTGATTACTGATCATAAACCTCCGGTTTCTGTTTTCCATCCTTTGGCATCTTTGCTAGACAAAGTGGCCCATTGCCTGCAAGGCTGGGCTCTGTTTTGTCATGCTATGAGATTCATTTCCACTCCACAGGACAACAAGCTAATGTGGAGCTCTTTCTTGGTTGCTGATTAGCCCTGATCCAGCATCTGATCAGGATAAAATGTCGTGTTTCCATTTAGATGTTGAACCTTGGATCATTTTCCCATTACCAGTTTTGGATTTTGACGGCTGTCATGGCCGATCCTGTCTTACATCAGATTGTTCATTATGTCCACTGTGGCTAGTTGAATAAACCACCAGGCCGAGTGTCAGTTCCCTCCCATAATTATTCTAATTATTATGCTCTCCACCTCTGATTACCTGTTCTTGATAGTGAGTTACTGTTGGCTACCGAAGAGTCGGTGACCAGGGTTGTGAGTCCATCCGCACTGTGGCGGGATGTCATGTGCTATCTCCTCCAGGACCATTGGGGTGTTTCTTGTATAAAATTGCTGGCCTGCCACCACATATTTTAGCTGCGTATTGACAATGACCATGTGTATTGTGCCAGCCTGCTCACAGTGTGCCTCCCATTGAGCAGCACTACTGGTCTGACTGGTCTGTCTCCCCCCTCCCACTCCCGCTCCCAATGCCACTGAGGGTATATTAATGCTGATTTTATGGGCCCCTTTCTTAACTCCTTTTGGCCTATAATAGTTGACACTTTCTCAAAATTTCCTTGTGTGTTTCACTGTCTGTCCACATCCATGACAGCTATTGTCACAGCCCTTGCAAAGACTTTTTCAATTGAAGGATTGCTGCATACATTTGTGACAGACAATGGCCCACAATTTTGTCTCAGGATTTTCAAAATTTTTATATAAAGAGTGGCATCCAGAATGTTACGGCCCCTCCATTTCATCCTCAGTCCATTGGTAAGGCGGTGTGGCTGGTCTGTCCGTTCAAAATTTAGATGAAAAAATATGTCTCAGTCTTCTCCCAAGAAAGCCGTCAATAGGCTCTTGAGCTCATATAAATTCACTCCAGCTGGCAACAATAGCCAGACAGAGCTGCTTCAAGGCTGCTGTCCCCATTCACTGCTTCATCTACTCTGGCCAACACCCAGCCGCCTGCTGGTGTCTGCCTAGCAGCAGTTCTCTCCGGACTTCACCATCTGGGACTGTTGATTTGGCAAGCGCCCTAAGTGGATACCAGCAGTTATACATCACTGCTGGGACCACCACCTATGCATTGTGCACACCTTTGATGGCTTAGTGTCACAACAGTATGATCTCTTCTGTCCACACATGACCTACCGTATGCCAGAAACTCCGCCACCCCAATGCCTGCCTACACCGTCTGTGCTGCCACCCCCCCCCCCCCCCCCCCCCCCCATGGCACAGTCCACACACCTTATGGCTCCTGCACTTGCTTTGTTCTGGTTGCTGGCACCACTGGGCAGAGTGGTTAGCACCGGGCTGCCTCCGTCTCTGCAGCAGCTGTCACCGCTACAGCCACCACCACCACCACCACCACCAATGTGTTCTCTGCTGCATCTGTCACTGAGTGCCTGCCCAGATATGGACATGACATATACGTGGTGAACAATTTTCCCTAAGGAGGAAGGAGTGTTGTAACCCTATACAATGAGTGCATGTATACTTCACTGTTAGACTGTGCTTTAATGTACTCTTGGTTGCATGTGTTTGTACTGATTACTATGTCATTCAGTGTCTTAGTCTTTCCTTCATATGGAAGTGGAATAAAGTTGGTTGGTGGGAATTCTGATGTTTGTGAAACATTACAATAGTGCCAAGTATTTGGAAGAAAATACAGACCACGCTCATCTGTGATAAGGGTAACAAGAATGATCCACAAAACTATCATGTAATATACTTGACATCTATGTGCTGTAGAATCTTAGAACATTCTGAGCTCAAACATAATTAAGTATCTCAAACAGAATGACATCCTCCATTCTAACTAGCACGGATTCTGAAAATATTAGTTGTGATATCCAGCTTGCGTTTTTCTCATATGACATCCTGGAAACTAAAGAGCAAGGCAGTCAGGTGGATGCAGGATTTCTTGATTTCTGACAAGCATTTGACTCAACACCTCATGTATGCTTATTATCTAAAGTAGGTTAGGTTAGGTTAGTGTTTTTTAATGTCCCGTCGACAACGAGGTCATTAGAGACGGAGCGCAAGCTGGGGTTAGGGAAGGATGGAGAAGGAAATCGGCCGTGCCCTTTCAAAGGAACCATCCTGGCATTTGCCTGAAACGATTTAGGGAAATCACGGAAAACCTAAATCAGGATGGCTGGAGACGGGATTGAACCGTCGTCCTCCCGAATGCGAGTCCAGTGCGCTAACCACTGCGCCACCTCGCTCGGTATTATTATCTAAAGTACAATCATGTAGGGTATCAAGTGAAATCTGTGGCTGAATTGAAGATTTCGTGGTAAAGGGGTGCAACATGTTATCTTGATTGGAGAGTCATGACAGCTGTAGAATTAACTTCAGGTGTGTCCTACGGAAAGTGTTGGGACCTATGCTGTTCATTAATGACCTCATAGACTATATTAGTAGAATCCTCAGACTTTACAGATGAAGCTGTTATCTGGAATGAAGCACTGTTTTAAGAATCTGCATAAGTATTCAGTCAGACCTTGTTAAGATTTCAAAGTGGTATGAAGATGTGTAACTTGCTTTAAATGTTCAGACATGTAAAATTGTGCACTTCACGAAACAAAAAAATGTAGTACCCCATGATTATAATATCAGCGAATCACAGTTGGAAGTGGTTAATTCATACAAATACCTGGGTTTAACACTTTGTAGGGATATGAAATGGACTGTTCACATAGGCTCAGTCATAGGAGAGGCAGGTGGCAGACTTCACTTCATTGGCAGAATACTGGGAAAATGCATTTAGTCTACAAAGGAGACAGTTTACAAATCACTAAGTGTCCTGTCTTTCATGTTGCTCAAATGTGTGGGACCAATAACAAATAGCACTAGCAGGGGATAATGAGCATATACAGAAAAAAATAGTGTGAATGGTCTCAGGTGTGTTTGACTCATGGGAGACTGTCACAAAGATGCTGATAAACTGTACTGGCAGCCATTTCAAATTCCAAGAAACAGCTTTAAATGATGAATCTAGCAATGTACTACACCCCCTATGTATTGCTCCTTCAGGGATTGCAAAGACCAAATTAGACTATTTACAGCATATACAGAGGCAGTTAAGTAGTTATTCCTCCTGTGTTGAAAATGTAACTGGAATAGGAAGAAACCCTAATAACTGCTACAATGGAAGGTACCCTCAGCTATCTCTTCACAGTGGTTTACAGAGTATGGATGTACATGTAGATATGGCAGTGGACTGAACTCTTAGTAGAGTCACAGCCAGTGTCACAACTATACAAGGTCAGCAACCATGCAGCAGTCAGTTACCACTTGACAATGGCCTAGGTGCACTCAGTTAAAAGCTTGTTGACCTATAATGAGTTGAAGAAGCTTGAATCCCCAGAAGATTTTATACAGTCTCCCTTCATGTTTCTTAAATGAAGTGGTTGCAGTGATTAAATTGCACTCTTTACAAAATTCTGCCAGCAGCATCCCTTCATTTCTTTCTCACGGCCATGTTCTCATTCTGTTTTACCTTCTACTTCTAAGCAGTTGTGTTATCATAAAGTTTTTGAGATACCATTCTATTTTATATGTTCCAGGGTAAAACCTAGGTCTCATACTGCTATAAGTTGTGTGCTGTTTTTTCATGGTTATTTTCTGCTATGGCTTTGGATTATTAGTGTGTCCCTAAGATATTTGTGGTTTACCATCCAGATTACTAGTGTTCCATTGTACCTGTCACCATTCTTTATTGTTTTAGGGGACATTGTGAAAGGATTAGCCTCAAAAAATTCTCAAGATCATGAAAGAGCTATACGGAAAGCAGATCTTTATCTCCGGTCTGATGAAAAAGAATTTGACGAAGATGGCATTTTCACAAAACTGGATAAGACAGTTGTGAACAAGAGTCATATAAACGGCAGTGATGGTGAAACCATGAGTGCAGGTAAGAAAACTCATGACTACATAACCAATATATAGGTCATTACTAGCTTTGAAGATTTTTATGTGTGAATTGTTTACACAACAGAAGAAAACATTGTTAAGCTTCCAGGATGCATCTCTTACTCTGGAGCAGAGTGAAAACATCTTAGCAGCTAAGTTCTGAGTTCAAGTTTGAGTCCAGTACTCAATTTTAATCTGCCAGGAACCTACATTCTTACACTTACTTCTTGCTTAATTAGCTGCATTTCATACGTTAGAGTTATGCCCACAATAAGGTTTTCAAAATAGTAGCATAGGTTCAGATTTAGTGAGCATTATTGAGAGTGGTAGTTGAGGTTTTCAGACAGGACCACTACTTCATTGAGATGATAGATTATTCATAAAGAGCCATCTCCTTAGCCAAATGATAAGGTTTTGGGAAACTGTTAGCACCGGTACATATGGAGACAAGGCATGTTGTAATGGCATACGAAATCCTGAAGTATTGGTACTCTGATGCCTTAATTGTGACTGTGAGGGTAAAATAAGTGTAATTTAGGCTCATACAGAAGTGGCCACAGAATTGTTTTTCTGCCACTCTACCTGCTAGGGAATAGAAGGGATAATAGTGATAATAATACAGTACCTACAGTTGAAAATGGAGTATAAATGTAAAGAAATATGTAGGTTAGTTGGTTTGAACTTTTGAAGCATTGCCATTACCTTCAGAATAAACAGTTACTGTTCAGAGAAATCCCCACTCAATACTGAAATGTCAACCTGTCAGGCACAGTATATTTTTCACGATTCCACAAGACATACAGATAAGATTTATATAATAAGTAGCTTTGGAGGATAATATAAATTGATATTTACTGTACATTTAAGCCTCCAACAACAGTTTGGAAAATAATATGGATTGGGGACAAGAATTTGCACTATAGGGAGATGAAGGTGACACGTCAATATCCAAGGCATTTGTGACATTTCAGGTGGAATACTCTGTCTTTACATCATATTCTCAAGAACTAGTTTCCACAGAAACTTATTTTCTAGTGGCATAATATAATGGCTTTCACAGGTTTTATTTGTAGTAGAGGGAGTAAATGTGTTCAGAATATAATCCGGTTGCTCCATAAACTGTAATTACAAACTATATTGTAATGGAATTATTCAATGGCATGTATTTTATGGAAGTGACGCTTCATTATGTTTCCAGGGAAATTAGTTTTAGAGATTGCTGTAGGTATTATCATCTGTGTTTTATGTGAATATGGTAAGGAAGGCAAATAAAATATTGGCCAACCAAATTTTGTTTACAGACTGTTTTCTTCTGAGGCAAATCTTGATTATGTTAGTAATAGTTAATTAAGTCTCAGGCTGTTCATGACTGTAATAATAATAATAATAATAATAATAATAATAATAATAATAATAACTGCCTTGTTGATATTTGACATAGTATTGAACATAAAATGACCCCAAATGTTTGTGCAAAACATTCCAAAATCATGATGATAATCTGATGGTATGGTCAGAAATCAGTACAGCAGACATACATACCTCCATGTTGTATGAAATGGTTCTTTGACTGTTAATAGGTTTACAGACAAGATTTTCGGACCCTTTTCCTGCCAAGTACTGTTGCCACAGCTAATACTTTTCTTGTTGAGGATGACAAACATGTCTCCATAAAACTGTTTTTTGGGTGGCACACTACAGGATAAAAGTTGCTCTCAGATGCCATTGCAAGTGAGCTCCTTAGGTTTGGACATGCCCATGTTTCACTTGGAAGACATAATAGCTCTGGGAACACTGAAATTGAAAATAAATCATTGATCTGTGTTACTGCTAAGACATCTGATGGAGTGTGACTTCCAACTTCACCTTTGGTTCAAAAACATAAATTAAATTAGTGAATTGTTTTCTGTTAAAAAGAAATATTTATACACTTAACGAGAATTTATGTGAGAATGAAAAGCAGACATTAGCTTTTACTTATCTCTTTGTTGAGATGTGGCAAACCTTTTTTATTGTAAAAGTTTGTACTGTGGTGTTTCTCTCTCTTCAGGGTTCCGCTGTGCTGCAAGTACTTTCAATTAGCTGGGTTGTGTGTTCCAAGAAGTTAAAAAATATATCTTTATTTATTATATATAAAAACAAAGATGATGTGACTTACCAAACGAAAGCACTGGCAGGTTGATAGACACACAAACAAACACAAACATATACACAAAATTCAAGCTTTCGCAACAAACTGTTGCCTCATCAGGAAAGAGGGAAGGAGAGGGAAAGACGAAAGGATGTGGGTTTTAAGGGAGAGGGTAAGGAGTCATTCCAATCCCGGGAGCGGAAAGACTTACCTTAGGTAAGGGATTGGAATGACTCCTTACCCTCTCCCTTAAAACCCACATCCTTTCGTCTTTCCCTCTCCTTCCCTCTTTCCTGACGAGGCAACAGTTTGTTGCGAAAGCTTGAATTTTGTGTGTATGTTTGTGTTTGTTTGTGTGTCTATCGACCTGCCAGCACTTTCGTTTGGTAAGTCACATCATCTTTGTTTTTAGATATATTTTTCCCACGTGGAATGTTTCCCTCTATTATATTAATATCTTTATTTATTGATTTTAATGAATGGTATTGATGACCGTGCATACACACATTTTACTGAATGATTGTGCTATTTACTGACTCATACTTATATGTACCTTGACAAGGTTACTGACTTAGTAATTTTTTGTACTGACCGCACCAACTGAGATATTTATAAATAATTACTCGTATTTTTGAAATTTTACATAATATTACATTTATATGATAACAAATGATTTTTCATTCTGCTACAGTTTTGACATTGAATGTATGTTGCATATGGATGAATGTTTACAAATACATTACATGGCATAAAAAGTGACTACCTGAATCTCTTTGTGTCATCCTGTACCATTGGTCATAGACTAGCAGCAGCAGGACCAGAGAATTACTGTCCCATGCGTAGGCCGCTATTAACATCACAACACAAACAACTCTCTTTGGAGTGGTGTGATTAGGAAGCATGGACTGCTAATGAATGACATTGTGTTCAGCATTGAATTGTGATTCCGCACTATCCCAGATGATCATTGTTGGCTAGTGTGATATGTTTTGGAAATGCACAGCAGTGTTACTCATTGCATCATGTTGTCCGGAGCCCTTTAGGCTTCACTTGAGGTCACAGCTGGTAGTGACTGAAGAAGCTCTAATTGCACAATGGTACATCATGGACATGCTGCATCATCATGCGTTACCTCTCACATGACAGCATTGTGGTGCCATTTTTCAACAGGACGATGCTTGTTGATACATGGCATCATGTTTCTATGAACTGTCTGCATGATGTTGAGGTATTCCTGTGACTGGCGAGATTCCCAGATTTGTCCCTAATAAAAGATGTGGGGGACCATGTCGGATTTCACTTCTGTACAATTGATAAATTGATAGTGTCCAGAACATCAAGGACCTGTTAACAGTGGTGGGCCAGCTTACCTTGGGATAGGAATAGGATGGGATACAACTGCTGTAAAACACCCTTCCCAACTGAAACAGTGCATTCACCTGGGCCAGAGGGGTTGCAGTGTCATACTGGTAAATGGGATCATACTGATAAGTTCTTTGTAAATTTGACTTAATTTTGTAATCACTGAAATAACATCATATACCCTCTCAACCCATTTAATTTTCTCCTCCCCTTTTGGGTGCTTAACTTACAGATGGTGCAACTTACAAATTTTTACTTAAATACAAGAAAATAATTAATAATTTATTTTGTAAATTATATCTCGACAGGAAGTGCAAAATGGCTAAGCAGGGATGGCTAGAGGACAAATGTAAGGATGTAGAGGCTTATCTCACGAGCGGTAAGATAGATACTGCCTACAGGAAACTTAAAGAGTCCTTTGGAGAAAAGAGAACCACTTGCATGAATATCAAGAGCTCAGATGGAAACCCAGTTCTAAGCAAAGAAGGGAAAGCAGAAAGGTGGAAGGAATATATAGAGGGTCTATACAGGGGCGATGTTCTTGAGGACAATATTATGGGATTGGAAGAGGAGATAGATGAAGAGGAAATGGGAGACATGATACTGCGTGAAGAGTTTGACAGAGCACTGAAAGACCTAAGTCGAAACAAGGCCCCGGGAGTAGACAACATTCCATTAGAACTGACAGCCTTGGGAGAGCCAGTCCTGACAAAACTTGGTGAGCAAGATGTATGAGACTGGTGAAATTCCCTCAGACTTCAAGAAGAATATAGTAATTCCAATCCCAAAGAAAGCAGGTGTTGACAGATGTGAAAATTACCGAACTATCAGTTTAATAAGTCACAGCTGCAAAATACTAACGGTAATTGTTTACAGACGAATGAAAAAACTGGTAGAAGCCGACCTCGGGGAAGATCAGTTTGGATTCCTTAGAAATGTTGGAACACGTGAGGCAATACTGACCCTACGACTTATCTTAGAAGAAAGATGGCAGTTATAAGAGTCAAGGGCATGAAAGGGAAGCAGTGGTTGGGAAGGGAGTGAGACAGGGTTGTAGCCTCTCCCCGATTCTATTCAATCTGTGTATTGAGCAAGCAGTAAAGGAAACAAAAGAAAAGTTCAGAGAAGGTATTAAAATCCATGGAGAAGAAATAAAAACTTTGAGGTTTGCTGATGACATTGTAATTCTGTCAGAGGCAGCAAAGGACTTGGAAGAGCAGTTGAATGGAATAGACAGTGTCTTGAAAGGAAGGTATAAGATGAACATCAACAAAAGCAAAACGAGGAGAATGGAATGTAGTAGAATGAAATCGGGTGATGCTGAGGGAATTAGATTTTGAAATGAGACACTTAAAATAATAAAGGAGTTTTGCTATTTGGGGAGCAAAATAACTGATGATAGTCGAAGTAGAGAGGATATAAAATGTAGACTGGCAATGGGAAGGTAAGCATTACTGAAGAAGAGAAATTTGTTAACATCGAATATTGATTTAAGTGTCAGGAAGTCGTTTCTGAAAGTATTTGTAAGGAGTGTAGCCATATATGGAAGTGAAACATGGACAATAAATAGTTTGGACAAGTAGAGAATAGAAGCTTTCAAAATGTGGTGCTACAGAAGAATGCTGAAGATTAGATGGGTAGATCACATAACTAATGAGGAGGTATTGAATAGAATTGGGGAGAAGAGGAGTTTGTGGCACAACTTGACTAGAAGAATGGATCGGTTGGTAGGACATGTTCTGAGGCATCAAGGGATCACCAATTTGGTACTGGAGGGCAGCGTGGAGGGTAAAAATCGTAGAGGGAGACCAAGAGATGAATACACTAAGCAGATTCAGAAGGATGTAGGCTGCAGTAGGTACTGGGAGATGAAGAAGCTTGCACAGGATAGAGTAGCATGGAGAGCTGCATCATACCAGTCTCAGGACTGAAGACTACAACAACACATCAAAAACTTGCAATTGATATAAAAGCAGCAGAACCAACAATGTTTCCTCATATTTCATAATTTAATTAATTTTATAGGAATCAGTTGTGTAAAAAAGCTGTTTCTAGGGTTCCATACCTGAATCGGTAAAAACGGAATCCATATAGTATCTATTGCTGTCCATCTCTCTGCCTGTCTGTCTGTTAAGACTACTTGTTCTCAGGAACAGCTTGAGGCATAAAGTTTAAATTTTATCAAATACTACAGTCTGCAGTCCCTTGGTGGGGCAAAAAAACTAAGTTTCTAAGTCAATGCAGTGAAAAGTAATGGTCATTTGTCTTACATATTTTGATGCTCACAAACTCACTCATTAAAACCTAGAGATGGTCTATCTATGTATAGCGGAACCTCGCGTAATGAGCATAATTCGTTCCAGAATCTTACTCATAATGCGAAACTCTTGTTAAGCGCAACAATTTATCCCATATAAAATATGTAAAATACGATAATGCATTCGATGCAGAAAAAGTACTAAAAGTTTTATCTTATTCATGCCATTCATTCAAAGAAAGGTATACATACAATATTATGTACTGTATTATTCACAATACATAACTAATTCTTTTTTACTAGGAAGCTATCTATAGGCATTTGTTTCTGCTGATGCTTCAACACTTGATGAAAATGCAAGACAGGATCGTCAACAAATAAATTTGTAGTGTGCATAGCCACTGCTGTATTAGGGTGATGATTTTCAGTGTATGGTGCAACTGACTCCCATACTTTCAGCATTTCTCTGATTGTGCCAGAAGGTTGCTACTTTGCAGTTACCTCCTCCACCTCCACCTCCTCCTCCTCCACCTCTGGAGAACTCCTCCCCACAACTTCCTGCTGTGAAGCAAACTGCAACTCCATAAGCTCTTCGGTGGTGATTTCTTGGCTGTGATCTTTTACAGGCTCATTGATATCATTGTTGTCCACTTCTGGTCCCATGCTCTCGTTCAAAGATACAATCCCGTTGACTATAGGCTCCACTGGCACTGACTCAAATGCTTCAGAGTCACATTCCACAACACACTCAGACCAAAGCTTCTTCCAGGCAGAAGTGAGAGTTCTCTTGGTAATGCCTTCCCATGCCTTTCTGGTCATCTTGATGGAGGCAACAATGTACAAGTGATATTTCCAAAACTCTCTGAGAGTGAGATTGGTAGTTCATGTCAACTCAAAGCAATGGTCAAAGAGTACCTTAGTGTATAGCTTCTTAAAGTTAGAAATAATCTTTTGGTCCATAGACTGGAATAACAAAGTGGTGTTGGGAGGCAGAAATTGGATTTTGATGAACTGAAATTCTTCGAGGAGGTGGTCTTGTAGGCCTGGAGAATCGGCACGAATGTTGTGCATAACGTGCAAGACATGGAGTGGCAGATTCATCTCAGCAAATATTTTTTCACTGAAGGACCAAACATTTCATTGATCCTATCACAAAAATGATCATGTGTCACCCAAGCCTTGTTGTTGGACCTCCACATCACATTTAACTGCTCATCTGGACTTCTTTAAGGCTCATGGAGTTCCTGAATGATAAATGAACAGCTGTTTAGTTTTCAAATCACCACTTGCATTGGCACAAAATAGCTGTTTGAGATGGTCTTTCATTGGCTTGTGACCAGGCAATTCATTCTCCACTGCTGTTATAAGAGGTAAGCTTCGACATCTTTTTCCAGAATAGACCCATCTCATCACAATTAAAAACCTGTTGCGGCAGATAACCCTCAGAATCTACAACTAGTAAACTCACATTTGACCTCAATCTCACCTTATTCTCATAGGGCCAACTGCACCAACATTGATTAAAAATTAACTGCAGTCAAGTTGGCATTAAACCCTGGTCAACGCAAAATTCAGTGGCACCAACCTCAATTAAAGTTAATTGGGGATGTTGTCATGGTCAAGGTTTAGTGGGGTTGGAGGGTCGACTATCTTGAATTGATTGCAATTAAAATAAAGTAAATACATAACATGGGGGTGCATTTTGATGTTTTAGATGGCATAGAGGATGAAGAAACGTTACATGTTGACCATGTAGATAATCATCACAACTGTGTTGGTGCACTTGTGGAAAGCAGAAATCCTTTCAAAGATTATGAAGAATCCATTTTTCAAAAGAAATAGCGTGGTGGGTATCAGGTCAAACCTATGATAGGTTGGACTTTTTTATTTATCAAAATAAATTCGATTGAAAGTTTGCAAAGTAATATTTCAGAGCTAGATCAGAAATGTAAGGGCTATGGTATGAAGATTAGCATCTCCAAAACGAAAGTAATGTCAGTGGGAAATAAATATAAACCGGTTGAGTGCCAAATAGAAGGAACAAAGTTAGAAAAGGTGGACGGTTTCAAGTACTTAGGATGCATATTCTCACAGGATGGCAACGTAGTGAAAGAACTGGAAGCGAGGTGTAGCAAAGCTAATGCAGTGAGCGCTCAGCTACCATCTACTCTCTTCTGCAAGAAGGAAGTCAGTACCAAGACTAAGTTATCTGTGCACCGTTCAATCTTTCGACCAACTTTGTTGTATGGGAGCAAAAGTTGGGTGGATTCAGATTACCTTATCAACAAGGTTGAGGTTACGGATATGAAAGTAGCTAGGATGATTGCAGGTACTGGTAGATTGGAACAATGGCAGGAGGGTGTCCACAATGAGGAAATCAAAGAAAAACTGGGAATGAACTCTATAGATGTAGCAGTCAGGGCGAACAGGCTTAGATGGTGGGGTCAAACATACACATGGGAGAAGCAAGGTTACCCAAGAGACCCATGGGTTCAGCAGTAGAGGGTAGGAGGAGTCGGGGCAGACCAAGGAGAAGGTACCTGGATTCGGTTAAGAATGATTTTGAAGTAATAGGTTTAACATCAGAAAAGGCACCAATGTTAGCACTGAATAGGGGATCATGGAGGAATTTTATAAGGGGGGCTATGCTCCAGACTGAACGCTGAAAGGCATAATCAGTCTTAAATGATGATGATGATGATGAAATAAAGGTGTCTCACCCATGAACAGATTCTATTGACATTAAGGGAATATGCAACTGGTGCATTAAATAAGCAGTATTACAACCCACGATGGATGATTTCAGCATACTGGCTGGATTTCTTGGAGTCAGTGCTACACTACATTGCCCTCACATGAAGATTCAGCCTCCTGGCAAACATAATACGGAACTTTTCCACAATAGAAAATAATATTTACTGCCAAACTGTCAGTGATCACTATTTAATAGTGTGGCTCAGTGGCTTGGCTCTGTGCACGACAGTACAGTATTTCATAACTACACTTGCAGAGCCCAGTTTGAAAATGGGAAAATACCAGTAAGCCACTTACAAGGGAATAATGGCTTCGCATGTGGACTATACATATTGACACCACTTTCAAATCCACAGAGGGAAGCATAACACTAATACAACAGGTCTCACATTCGAACAATGAACAGTGTAGAGAGAGAGTGTGGTTTTTGGGAAAGGAGATTCCCCATTTTATCTGTGGGAATAAGGTGTAATCCACAAAAAACAACAGTACTACCATATTTTTTTTGCGCTCTCATATTGTCTCATTACTGCCAACCAGTTCTTAAAGGATTTCAGGTTCAATTTTAGAGAAATTGTGTGTCCTTTTCTTGCTCTCCATAGTGCAGTCTCCATATTACGAAAACAGTCTGAAAAGGGATTTAATGTTGCTGCAGTGTAGAGACAACTTAATCACAGTTAAGCTTTAAGCTTGACCACGGTACTCTTGGTTATCTTACTTTGTAACCGATTTTGGTGCAGTTGGTCCATAGAGTATAAATACTCTCTGCTGATTACGAGTGAAGATAACATGAAAGACACTTCAGTCTTTTAAATATCTAATCACCCTTGCCTTATAGATACCAATGCTGTAGTTAATGTTACAGGGATTTTTTCTTTGTGTGTGTGTGTGTGTGGGGGGGGGGGGGGGGAGGATATTTATTAGTGAAATATCTACTTCTAGTTTTGATGGGAAATTTAAGCCCCCTGGAATAAATTTCAAAATTCCCTGTGATTTGATGGGAAGTAGCAGTTTTAGAATCTATGAATCAGTTTCTATAATAGTTACATTACTCTGATTATCATAATTCAAAAATTTAAATGATGCCTGAGTGCATAGGATCGCAAAAAATTATGCGCATTATTTTTAAACTTTGATTCAACTAACGCAAACATTATTCGATAACTATTTTAAAAAAGTTTAAATATTGGTGTTGCTAATTAGCATAGCATATTAATATAATTCCAGATACATAAAATAAATGAAAAATCACAATAGCAAATGTGATATTACAAAAATATTTAGACATAATGCTTAAAATATAAACATTCTCAAAAGTTTTGGAATCTCAGGACTGCTATCTTGCTAATACCATTATGCCTGTCTGCAGCTCAATACGGGCAGCAATCTTAAGTGCGGCAGGGAAGGGGGATGGATATCAGGATATGAGAGGGGGTGGAGGGGGGGAGGAGGAAAAGAGTACTGTGTGACAGAGCACGCAGGGATTAGAAGGCAGCAGGTGGATAAGGCTGCCAGATGCAGCATCGAGAAGCTGTGGGGGAAGAGGGGGGAACGGGGAATGGAAATGGAGAGGATGGGTTGATAGACCGCGGCAAACAATGAGGGTGGGGAGGCATTAATTGGGAGAAGATGATAGGACAGTGGGGGTGGAAACTGTTGGGTGGAGTGTGTGGGGACGGTAGGTTATTGCAGGTTGAGGCTGGAGTAATTTCTGGAGAGGAGGCTCTGTTATGGGGATAACTCCCATCTGTTGAGTTCTGAAAAGCTGGTGGTGGAGGAGAGGATTCAGATGGCCCAAGTTGTGAAGCAGTTGTTTAAGTCAAATATGTTATGTTCAGCTGCATGTTATGCCACAGGATTGTTCACTTTGCTCTTGGCCACAATTTGATGGTGGCCATTCATCCTGGTGGTCAGCTGGTTGGTAGTTGTACCAATACAAAAAGCTGTGCATTTCATATACCAGTTCTCCTGCAGTCATTGCACAGGTTTTTATGTTGGTATGACTAGCAACTAACTGTCCACTGGAATTAATTGGCAACTCCAAACTGTGGCCAAGGGAAAAGTGGACCACCTTGTTACACAATATGCAGCTGAATCTAACATGCTTGATTTCAGTGGCTGCTTCACAACCCGGGCCATCTGAATCCTCTTCTCCACCACCATATTTTCTGAACTGTGCAGATGGGAGTTATCCTTAAAATACATTCTCCACTCTGAAATTATCCCAGCCTCAACCTGCAATAACCTACTGTACGCACACCTTCCACCCAACAGTTTCGCCCTCTCTGTCCTATGACCTACTCCCAATACGTCCCCTCACCCTCACTGTTTGCTGCTCTCTGCCAGTGCACCCTCCAGTCTTTTTCTCTCTCTGCTCTTCTCCTTTTCTTCTTGCTCCTGCCCCTCCCCCAATCCCAGCTCCCGTCTCCCACAGTCTCAAGCAGCATCTGGCAGCCTTGTCCTGCTGCATTGTAGTCCCAGCACGCTCTTGTCAGACAGTGCTGTTCACTTCACCACCCATGCCCTACCATCTCTCCCCCTTCCCTACCCTACTCCAGATGCTGATTGCTAGTTTGGTAAGAGTGGTCAGAGATAGTGGTAATGTGTGCATGATATGTGCCGGCTTGAGTAAACATGTGGGGGTTTTCCTTCAGAAGGCTCTGGCTGAGAGCTCAGTGTGTAACAGTCTTTTTGCTCTTTAAAAATACAACTTCAATATTTTTAACCAACTCTTTAAGGCTGACAATCTCCACAAATCATGTTAACACAACATGAAAGTTGCCTTCTCTTGGTGCACAATAAATGGTATTCCTACTATCCCCTTTTTCTATGAAACAGAAAGTATGTGTACCTTTTTCCCTGGGTTGATTGTTAATACATGTTTTATTACAATAATGAATTTGATTATCATTACATATCTTTTTGGTCAAATGGAACATTTTGATCTTGAGCTGTGAACTAACTGTCGTAAGGTTTCTAACAGCATACCACATAAACCACTCACCATAGCCCACTTCAGTGTTAGTGTATGCCAGCATTGTACTCTGAAATTTGTTCATTTGTTAATTTATTGCTTCATTGTCTTCTGCAGATTCCATAAAGAAGGAGAACCTTCAGGAATGTGAAAATAGCCAAAGCATAAAGTACCAAACAACTAGGAAGTCATAGAAACTTTATCTGTATACTGTATTAACAAGGAACTTTATTATACTGCTTGACACTAGTAATGCATACTCCATCTAAATTTATTCTATTAAATTAGAAAGAAATTTCCTATGCCGAAAAAAGCTGCTGCCTGCTCAATTGTACTACAGAGCTGCTGTTTATCTGCTATTGCTAACATAATATTTATGTGATTACAATGGTACTATTTACATTGTAAGTACTGACTGAGTTCTTACTGCTTGTCATACAGCTTTATAACAAACTGCTGCTAACAGAACTTTGCAGTCCTTGACTCTAGGTATTCAGATAATTCGTAAGGCAAATAGCTAATGAGGTTTTATAAATTGGGTTTCCAATTTATTGCTTTATGGGAGAGAGGAGCTTGTTGACTGTCTTCCCACCAGAGTACACAAGGAGGCAAAGTTTGCAGGGAAATTATTTTTGTGTTTTTAGCTGTAACTATTTAAATTTTAGTTCAGCTTAAGACTTCAGCTGTTTGTTGTGAACTGCTTGTAGGCATGTTCAGCTTCCACTTGAGCTGTGTCTCATAAGGTTGAGTTTGGACCCTTGATTAGTATACTTGTATCATCATCAAACAGTGAAGCTTTAGAACCACCCTTTAAAGTAATTGTAAGTTCATTTATGTGGTTTAAGAACAAGGCTGGACCAAATACTAATCCTCGTGAGAGCTCACTTGTTACAGTCCCCCTTCAGATGTTAGTTTCATGCCTGTGATGGGCTGTCAGTGAGGCTTCATCTAGGCAACAAACTGCACCAACAGGATAATAATTTTTGAATAGCTCTTCAAGGGCTTCATTTGTGAAGTCCTGTATGGCTCTCTTTGTGGATAATCCTTCAAAAATGCCGAACTATGAGGCAGTTAACAAGTTTTACTCAGTCAAATGAGTCAGTACTCTATTGTAGGCTACTTTCTCAAACATTTTTGAAAAATATTGGAGGAAGTTACATAGGTCGGTATTCAGAGGTGGTTTACTTTTTCCCAGTTCTGAAGATGGTAGATATGACACAACATTTAAGTTTGCGAAGAATTATCCTCTGAGTCACTGACTGATTACAAGTTTAGTAGTTTTTAGTGACCTGATGAATTTTGTAATGTGCATGGGTGATATTTTTTGAAATTAATGGCTGTTGGTGATACATGCAGTGTCTGTCCAAGCAAATGTAATGCATCTGTATTTGGTTGTTTATTGCTGGGTTTAGTGTTTGTAGCCACTGGGGGTGGGGGGTTAATCAGTGAATTTTGTAGATATTGGTTTGAAAGTGTCACCATTTCTCCCAGAACTATTTTCTGGGGTTCAGTTCTGTTTAGGTCACTATTTTTATTTGTTTCTTGTTTAATAATGTTACAGATAGATTCTGAATCTAAATCAACATCTACATCTATGTCTATACTCTGCAAACCACCATGAAGTGCATGGCAGAGGGTACGTCCCATTGTATCAGTTATTAGGTCTTCTTCCTGTTCCATTCGTATGTGGAGCATGGGAAGAATGATTGTTTGTGCTGTATTCTGCTGCTAGTGTGTGTGAATCTGAGTGCACTGAGTGTAGTATCACCAAGTGTATGTATTTAAATCAACTGCCAACTGTATCAGCGTGGGCTAGACACTAGAGTCCACCTGTAGGAAGCGTGCACTTGACATAGTCTCCTCTGCACCACCTACTGACGACTCACATCTTTAAACATGCAGAGCAGCACTGACTCACTCTCACTATGTTCTTTTAGTTTGTACTGGTCACATCAGTTGCTCTGTGTGTCACTTATGTCACATCTCCTGTATGATTCTTTTGTCTTGTTAACATGTGGAGGCAGTGGTAAACATGCAGGCTCAGCACTGAGCAGATCTAGGCTGAAGTACCAGCATCAGTGTTCTCTGTTTCTGTTTCTATCTTATCCTGTTTTGTCCAACATCCAGCATGGCCTAAATGCTGGGATACTTGTAATGATTGCCAGAAGAAAAGCCACATCACTTCAGTGTGTCATTCACTGAAGGTTGCTCAGGATACAGACAAGGATGTAAACTGTGTCTCCAGTGCTTGTGATGTCTCCCAAATTTTTTATCAAGTTGAGTGTTTTTCACAAAGTGCTCTGACTACAGGTTGTCACAGGTGCTGCTGGTGTGCGCTGAATTTTTCTGCTCATGTTTCTTTGAAATCTATGGCTCGCCCTCATTTTTATTGTTCACATCCTATTTATGTCACCCTGAAAGATCAAGTGAAAGCAGAATTAGGCAGACTGCAATCTCTAGGGTTGGTGCAATTGCAGTGTTACACAGCTTATGCTTAATTACAGACTTACTATTTTATCAGTTGATTTGTTTTCACCACGTAACGTCCACTGTTTACATCCTTCTTCATTGCTGAGCGATGTATCACTTTTCGTTCTGACGCTGCAACTCTTCCTTTCCTATATCTTTACTACTTTTTATCTATATAAATGATGAACTATTGGTTTTGCCGTTTAACAACTTTTTAATAACTGTGGAAGTATTACAGGCATCGGGTCCCACCTAATGTTTCACCCGCCTATACGTTTTACATGAACCTTTCAAGACTCGATCGATCTGTTTACAAAGAGAAAGCAGAATATCTCTTCCTTTGACGTTGCCCAACAACGACCTAGGAAGCTCGATGCCCTCACAGCCCAGGCTCTTCCATGGCTCGCGGTAGTTTGCAGCATTCGTTTTATTCCTTGCCCACTTGCCGCTACATCGTACTTTCGTGGTGATCGTTGGGCAATGTCTTCCATGTTATCTGCAACATAAATAAACTTTCTTCCCACAGTATTTCTGAAAACCCAAAAACAAACTTAAAGAACATAATAATAATAACTGTTCTTACAATTATTCGTATAAGTCTTGGTCGATTTAATGAGGGGTGGGACAGGTCTAAGCCTTGTGACACCACACAATCTGTTATGGCTAGTGAATGGTCATCTCCACTAATTGTACTATGGAAACCATCAGGGAAACTTCACCTCTGTGGCAACTTCAGTACTACTGTCAATGTGCAATTGATCATGGATAGATATCCTCTCCCACACCAGGAGGAGATGTTGGCAAAATATCAGGTGGCCAGTACTTATCTAAAATTGACTTGTCTGAGGCTTATCTGCAGGTTCCTGTGGACGAACAGTCTCAGCAAGTTCTCATTTTGAATACTCCTTTTGGTCTCTGTCAATATTTGCATCTTCCTTTTAGTGTGGCTAGTACCCCTGATATTTTCCAATGATGTGTAGAGCAATTGACTATGCCTGTGCCGGATTATATTTATTAACTGGATGATATCATTGTCGTGGGCTCCTTCCCCACTGATAACTTGAAAAATTTGCCTACTTTGTTTTCTATCTTACAGTCCGCAGGCTTATGGTGTCACCTCACAAAATCTCAGTTTTTTTCAACCTTCTGTTGTTTATTTTGGGTTTGAGGTCTAGCGGCATGATGATTGTCCTCTAGCAGACCACACCTCCACTGTTATGTCTATGCCTCACCACTCGTCCATGAAGGAGCTTCAGGCCTTCCTAGGGAAGATAGCCAACTACTGTAAATTCCCACCGGGACAGCCATGCTGACCCACATGTTGCATGTCTTGCTACACAAGAATATGCCTTTTTACTGGAGCCTGATTCGCAAATGTGCTTTTCAAATGTTGAAATCCAAACTACTCTCAGCTCCTTGTATACCTTCATTCTCTCTGGACCAGCATATAGTTTTGGTGACTGAAGCTTCAGAGTATGCGCAGCGTCGTCCTATTGCATTGATATGCTGATGGCTCTGAACGACATGTTGCTTTTGCCTCTAAATCTCTCTCTCCGGCCCAGCAGCATTACTCTCAGGTGGAAAAAGAGGCTTTTGCTATAGTATATGCTCTCCAGAAATTTCATGTTTTTTTGTATGGCTCTAAGTTTCACTTCACTACTGATCATAAACCCCTGGTTCCTTGTTTAACCCTCAGACTTCCTTGCCTGACAAGGCAGCGCACTGACTATAATGCTGGGTGCTGTTCTTGTCGCGCTACAATTACAAAAACCATGCCAATGTGAACAGCTTTTCCCACCTTCCTTTGGGTCCTGATCCCAACTTTGATCATGAAGAATTTGCTTTGCTTCCATCTTGATAGTGTAACACAGGCCATGGTTGAGGGTTTTCCAATTACGAGCTTGTGCATAGCAGCTACCATTGCCGCTGACCTGGTTCTCCACCAGGTAGTTTGGTTTGTTCAACAGGGCTGGCCAGATAAACTTCCGGGTCAGATTTTGGGCCCCCTGTACAACTATTTTTCCCGATGGTATTGCCCCTCTGTTTTTGACACATTTTGCTGTTGTCCATGGAAGACCTTTCTCCCAGAGTAGACAATCCCACAGTGTTATGGCATGAGGTTCTAATGCCTTGTCCACTATGGCCATTGTGCACTAAAGTGTTAGCTAGAAGACACGTTTTTTGCCAGGGATTAATGTCAAAATTGTCCATTTTGTCATGTCTTAAGTTCCCAGAGCATCTCTGTCTCCTTGGCCTACTCCACACCAGCCATGGGAACACATTCGCGTAGACTTGGCAGTCCCTTCTTGAATTCCTATTGGCTCTTGGTTGTTTTCCTGATTTTCTTACATTCTCCGGTGTGCATTGATGTTGACTGAGGTCACAATTCTTACACTTTCGAAGTTTTTTCTATTGAGAGGTTGCCTTGTACCTTAGTTTCTAATAATGGGCCCCAGTTTGCTTCCACCTTTCAATGTTTTGTTCCTGTTATGGCATTTATCATGTTGCAGCTTCACCATTCCATCCTCAATCAGATGGTGAGGCGGAACAACTAGTGCATACGTGCAAATTCCGAACGAAAAAGTTCGTTGAGTATTCTTTGCCGGATGACACCCTTCTCTGCTTTATGAGCACCCATTGCTTCACGCCCATGGGGGAGAAGAGCCCAGCTGAGATGCTTCACAGCTGGCAGCCACGCAGGCTCCTACACCTTCTGTGGTGTGCACTGTGTGTTGTCACCCTGGGGTTCCAGCTTCCCAGTGCTGGCCGCTGGTCCGTCTCCAGCCTTGTGTCCATTGCCGCAGCCCACTTTTCCAGTCAGACCACCTCCACCAGTGCCCTCGCCATCATTGCCAGTAGATCCAGTGCTATCTCCTCTACACTGGGACCTGCCCACTGATGATGATGCAGAGAGGGTGACGGAACCCTCCTTCCTGGTGCAGTCATCGGGTGCCACGTGGGCCCATTGGCCTCAGGCATGCGCGCATCCTTGCACATTTTGGTCCTACACTCCGACGCTTGCCGGCACATCGTCCTGCCCCCACCGTTGGCAACTGCTGCCACCACTCCATATCCAATGGATACGTCTCTCGTCAGGCTGTCAGTGTCTCCTCTATTACCCAGGCACCCTCTTTGCACAAGGGAGAGGTGTGCTGTATCCTGCTACTAATGCGTGTGAGTGTGTGTGTGCCAAGAGTAGTGTCACTATGCATGTGTACTTAAATCAACTGCCAACTGTATCAGCATGGGCTAGCCGTTAGAGGCCACCTGTAGGAATTATGCAAACCACATGATCTCTGCTGTGCCAACTATCGGCAACTCGTGGCTACATACACGTGGGGCAGCACTGACTCACTCTCACTATATTCTTTTAGTTTTTACTGCTCACGCCAGTTGTTCTGCGTGTCACTTATGTTGCATGTTCTGTGTGATTCTTTTGTCTTGTTACGTGTGGAGTCATGGGAGTTTTATTTCTGTTATTGTTCAGAGTTTTATGAATAAAGCAATATTCGAGTTACTTAGATGGGTTTCATATATTATTCGTTTTCTACAGTTTGAATACTCCTGTGTGTGCTGCAATTGTTATTGTCTTATTCTTGAAGTTTTATTTTTTAACTTAGTTACTGGGGACACAGTGTAAGATTTACAATGCTGGTGTAATAGAGTTTCAAAATTTGATTACTGTTTTTTCGCTGAATTACATAGAGTTCTCTCTTCCTTGCACAAGATACTTTAATCAACCCCTTATCATTGCTTCTGCTCAGTTTTGTCCTTATTTGTTTTACAGGAAAATAGACTTGAACTGATGTTGGAATTTGTTGAAAAAAAAGATAAAAATTTTCCACCCAGTGCTTGCTTTATAAATTTCTCCCCAGCATTCTTTCCATAATTTCTCTCTAAATGCTGTTATTGAGTCATTGCTTATGATTCTGTGACACAATACTTTTCTCCTATGATATGTATCTAACTGGTCAATAAATTTTATTGTTAACATTTGTCCATCATGTTAAGATAAACCATTGGCCATTAGTTTCATAGATAAATCAGTGCAGTATCTTGGGTCTACATTGTGTCCTCCAATCATCATAGGGAATTTTGATGTGGGAAATAATCCAGAACTGGACACCAACAAGTCGAGGTGCTCAGAACTATCTAACCAAAAATCAGTTTTAAACTCTCCACAAACAGTGATTTTCCAGTTAATTATGTCCAGTGTCTGTGCCAGCAACTGTCCTGAAAATGTACTGCATTTTCCCATTCCATATGGAGACCTCATGTGCTATAATATTACTCTGTGACTCTACCTAACAATGATTTCTCTGCCTGTTTTGTCAAATTTTGCTCAGCATTAAAAGCAAATTGAGTAGAGAAGTCTTGTGCTGCCGTAAGGCAACTAAACAAATTAAAGAAAAATAAAAAAGCAGTTGATTATTTGTGTGTGAATGTGTGTGTGTGTGTGTGTGTGTGTGTGTGTGTGTGAGAGAGAGAGAGAGAGAGAGAGAGGGAGGGGGAGGGAGGGAGGGAGGGAGGGAGGGAGTCTAAAAAAAGTAAATGAGTTACCACAAAATAAATGAAACTAACACGTTGGGTTTGTTTTGACAGAAGCATTCATGGCAATTACAGAAAAAGATGCCAAAAAACGTGCTGAAGATAGAAGACAGCGCAGGGAAATAGCCGACAACTTTAAGAAACAAGCTAATGCTGCATTTGGTGAAAAGGATTATGCAAAGGCTTTAGATTTATACAACAAGGTACATTTTTATTCAAATAGCAATGAAGTGCCGTAATATTCTAGTTAATGTACATCTTTGAACACTTTAACCTGCCAAACTCAGTAACACTGGTGTTATGTTAGGGGTTGTATCCACTGTTTATTGTATTTTTATCTTATTACTGATCATAGTGTCATTTTGGTTGTCATCTCAATTCCACTTGCTAGCAAAATAAATATCTCAATAAAGCTAACTGAATAGAACAAACTTTTTCTGCTTTTTCTGAATAGTGATTAGTGATGCTAGTGCATGATGAATCACCGCTGTGTTACAGTGAATAGTAAGAAACAGTATTCTGTTAATTAACTGAATTTTCTGTCACTGCTTCACCAATAATATTACATAGGAAACACTTTTCTGATGTTCTGCAAAATGTTATCTATTTAATCACGAACTTGCTTTTGGCTTCTTAGGGCATCATCAGGTCACAACTGGATGACACAACCACAGATGAAATGACATGTGACTTACACAGGTGTCACTAATACAGAAGATAGAAAAATAATGAGATATAGGGTGTTTGTAAAGGAAAGTATTACAGTTTTAGCATATTGAGGTGTTAGGTATCTGCCAGATATCAGCGTTGTTTGTGCACAATATTTTGACAACATTACTCGTTATCTTCACCTGGTGCTACTTGTATTACAGTTTTAGCATATTGAGATGTTAGGTATCTGCCAGATATCAGCGTTGTTTGTGCACAATATTTTGACAACATTACTCGTTATCTTCACCTGGTGCTACTTTAGATTGCTTGTTGAGTGGAATGGATATTTATACTTAAGGCCTCCATGGTCAGTTCCAGGCATTCTGCCTGCAGTTCACTCCTGCTAGAAGTGTCCTTAGGTGCTCCCTCTGTGGTCTGTTGCGCCAGGCCAAGTTTTGGCATTCTGTCTTTGATCCGGTGCACCTGTCCCTGTCAGGCATTCCATTTTTGGTCTGATATAGTTGCAGGTATTCCCTGTGCAGTCTGTTCTTGCTAGAAGTGTCTTTAGGCATTCCCTCTTCATTCCAGTGCACCAGGCCAAGTGCTGGCAATCTGTCTTCAGTTCCATGCACTGGCATCCTATTTTTGGTCCAGTGCAGTACCAGATGTTCTGTCTGTGGTCTGCTCCCACTAGAAGCATTCTCAGGCACTCCCTCTTCAGTCTGTTGCATCAGACTGAGTGCTGGCATTCTCTCTTCAGTCTGGTGCAGCTGCCCATGCACAGACATTCTGTTTTCGGTCTGGTGTTCTGTCTGTGGTATGCTCCCACTAGAAGCATGCTCAAGCATTCCCTCCTCAGTCTGATTCACCAGATGAAGCACTGGCATTCCGTCTTCAATCTGGTGCACCTGTCCATGTGGTGGCATTCCCTTTTCAGCCTGGTGCGGTGCTAGGTGTTCCATCTGTGGTCTGCTCCCACTAGAAGCAGTCTAAGCATTCCCTCATTGGGCCAGTGTGCCAGGCTGAGTGCTGGTGTTTTATCTTTGGTCCACTGAACACCCACATGTGTGGTAGCATTGTATTTTTAGTCCCATGTGGTTACAGGTGTTCCTTCTGCAGTCCACTTTCATTAGAGTTGTCCCTAGGTGTTTCCTATTCACTTCCGTGCACCTGACCAAGCTCTGGTGTTCTGTCTTCAGTCTTGTACACCTGGCCAGGTGCTGGCATTCCATTTTTGGTGTGGCGCAGTACTAGGTGTTTTCCTCTGTGGTTTTCTCCCACTAGAAACGTTCTTAGGCGTTCTCTCTATGGGTCGGTGTGCTAGGCCGAGCACTGGTGTTTCGTCTTTGGTCCGGTGCACACATCCATGTGTTCGTGTTCCATTTGGGTCTGGTATGGTTGTAGGTGATTCCCCTGCTGACTGATGCAGCTGGTGCTTGGTCTGGGGTTCATTCCCATTGTTCAAATTCTCAGTTCTTCTTTTTGTAGAATTCTGCTGCTGCCCCCAACTGCGTTTTCAGTGATTCCAGCGCAGGATCCCAGGCTCTATTGAGTCGGTACCCAACATCAAGATTCATGAGGTTTTCCATTACCTATATGTCTATACAGTCTCTTACAGTGGTATATGGAGGTCTGTGCCACAACATGTATTTCATCATCGTTCATGGAATGATTGCGTTCCCGACGGTGCTAAGCAATGACTGATTTAGTTGCCTGTCTTAGCTGACTTTACCTTTGATGTTCTTTGTGTATGTTGTCCACATAACTAATTGGTTGGCCAATTTATGACATGCCAAATTGGCAAGGCATATTATAAATTGCTGGTTTTTTGTAGTCAGGCCATCTTTCACATTTTCCTGTACTCTTGGTAGGTAGATAGACCACACACTTGATCGTATTCTTCCTGATAATCCTGCTGATTTTGTCAGAAACAGATCCCACATGGGGGAGGCACACCACAGACTTTGCTTCATCTCGCTCTTCTTCTGGATTGTGTGGCAAAGGGGCTGGTTGAAGGACCTTCTGCATCCGTTTGGCTGCATATCCATTTTTCTGGACACTGATTGTAGATACTCTATTTCTGCTGCCACTTACCTGGGTCTGACAAAGTGTGTGCCCTGCAAACCAACATCTTCTGGCCTAGAGACTGACAGCTGCTGGCTTGCAGATATAAATCATTGTTTGGAGGTTTGCAATATACACTGTGACCAAACAACCCATCTGCTATCATTTTTACAAATACATCCAGAAATGGTAACTGGCCATCCTTTTCCAGTTCAGTGGTGAACTTAATATTTTTTGGGTGGCATGAGCTAAGATGTTCCAGAAATTCATTGAGCCTGTCCCTGCTAAGATGCCAGATAAGAAAGGCATTGACAACATACCTGCAGCAGTACATGGGTTTGTATCTAGCCATCTCTAATGCCTCCTCTTCAAATTCTCCATGACCAAACTGGTAACCACTGTGCCCTTGGCTACACCTTCTGTCTGCTCACAATATTTCTCCCATGAAGAAAACAAGTTGAGGTCAGCGTATGCTGGAAGAGGTCCAAGGAAACATCATTAAATTTCTCTGCAATCAGTTCCAATTAGTCTCTCAGTGGTACCTTACTGAACAGGGATACCACATCAGAACTGACCATTATATTAGATCTTGTGATATGTAGTTGCTTGAGATGTTGCAAGAACTCCTCCAGTTTGAGGACATGGAGAGTACCTTTCCACATATGGGAACAGCAGTTTATTCAAGTTCTTGGCTGTTGGGTATGTTGATGCACCAGTTTTGATGATAATTGGGCGGAGTGGCACGCCATCTTTGTGTACCTTTGGTGGCCCATATACTGTAGGTGGAACTGGTGCTCTCGATTGTAACTGTTTGATAATCTTGTCAGACATACCCATTTCCTTCAAGAGAGCCCTGGTCTTCTCGTCCACTTTATCTGTAGGGTCACATTCCAAAAGTCTGTGTGTGGCGTCCTCCAGAAATTCTCTCACTTTCTTATCATGATCAGCCTGCTGCAAAATGACTGTGGAGTTTCCTTTGTCTGCTGGCCACACCATGGTTCCACATTCTTCCCAGAGCCTCTTGAGTGCAAGGACTGCCAAATTTGGTGGACGTGTGTTGGATACTTGTGCCACTGCACTAATGGAATCTGAAATGGGCACATTTCTAGGGGGCACCCTGCTGAGTGCCTTCAGAGCTGTGTCATAAAATTTCTTACCACTTAGGTTGATCACAGTATGAGTGTCCTCCATCTGCTGTGCTTTCTTACTCATGTGGTCAAACATCATAAACTGGCATTGTGAGACATTCTTCATGGTGTACCCCACTAGTGACCAAGAGGCACTGTCTATCCAGCCCAAATCTTCACCTGCTAAGGAGCCTGCCACACACAAGCGGAGGAGTAAGAGCTTCCTGGTTATCCCATCTAGCCTGTGATGCATATCTTGAATCCTCTTTCTCAAAAGTGCCATGCGTGCCTGGCATTTTATCTTGCTCACCACTTTAAAGTTAATGTGATGCTTAATCCCAGCAAAAACTGGTACAACATTTCCATCTTGACGTCTCAGCAGGAAGGGAACTCAGCATCATCCCTTTTCTCTGTTGAAACTTGTCTAGCTTCTTAATACTTCAGCCAGGTTACTCGTTTTCTTCACATATGGAGTTGAGCAAAGAAGAAATGCACCTGTTTGGCACAGATGCATGTGCTGTGAGACTAGAGATTATGGAATCAGAAGAGATCCATCAATGTGCTAGTCATGTTGAGGCTTCACGCCAGCAAGTTTGTCAAGTGTGGACTTCCCATATCCATATCATTCTTCCCCTTCTCTCACATCATACCACAAATCATCACATTCTCCTTCATAAAACCAACAAATTTCTTTGGACATCTGAACTGTTCACTGCCAACAAGGTGTAGCTGAGCAGAGTACTCCCAACCCCACCCCTCCGAGAACAGGGACTTATTCAATCCGGGACCCTTGGCACTTCTCAGTGACGTGCAGCTGTGTAGTTCAGGGCTGGTGAACTGTGGTTAACCTAAGGGTGCCAATGACATGGGCCCAGCACCCCTTCAGTCCAGCTTGATGGTAATGCCTCCTTCCACACCATTCCAGCATCAAGGCAAATCAACTAAAGCCAGAGCATCAAACCAATCTCCTCACAGGGCCCCACATAAAAAGGGTCATGCAACAAAGCACATTCACTAAATACCACATACAGACTCCAAAATCACTAATCCTGCTGCTCTTCTAAAAAGAAACAGTTATTAAACACAGCATTGAAAGAAGCTTTGCAGACTGTTCTCCCTCTGAGGCAACTGCTAGAAACTGAAGAAGAAAGTGAAATGGACCAGTGCTATGTTTTATTCATTCATACTCAGAATGGATTCCATAACAACCTAGTATATGTTGAGGACCATGAATCCACTGTGCCACATACAGAACAATAAATGGAGAACCAAGTGCCTCCTTTTATAATTTACCAAACTGCAGGCTACATTGATATAATAAAAGAGTTCAAATCTCTTTTAAAAGACAGTTTCACATGCTCCCACAAAGAGGGAAACATAAGATATCAATTTGACAACCCAACAGTTTACCAATAACATCCTGAAATATTTTTGGACCAAGCAAATACCATACCACACTTATGATTTACAATCAAAACAGTTCTTCATAGTCACACTCAGGGAACTCCTTTATGATGTTCCATTAGATGACTTGCATGAAGGCACTACTAGAAAAAGTTTTCAAGTGCAGTCAGTCATCCGAATGTTCAATAATGATGTCAAAGCAGCAAAGTAATTCATTCCAAATGACAATTACACATAGCATAAATTTTGAATACCCCAAACGCAAAGGAAATCTACGAAAAGAGATATGTTCTCCACATGTCTTGTATAATAGAATCCTACTGCAAAGTATCAGAGATAACCCAGTGTTATCAGTGTCAAAAATTCTGTCATGGCCCCAGAAGTGATGTGTAGGAAACTAAAATGTGTCAAGCGTGCTGGAAACTACTTAACAAAACTCTGCTCCAAACCAGCAAGAACTGTAGCTATATGCTGTAATTGCATTGGAGACAATGATGCAAACTACAAACAATGCCCTGCAAGACTAAAACTGCAGGAAGCCTCAACAATAAGAAGAAGAAACAAACAGCAAATGGTCCTCAGCCACTCCCATGAGCCAACTTAGCAAACTTTCTGATATTAAACAAAAAGCAGCTCCTGAAAACCCCCCTACATCAACCTGTTGCAGAAAATAATTGTTCAACAGATCCTTTTCTGTCCTCTTCTGCTTGGTAGGGACAATCTGTCACTACCCAACAGACTCCAACATCCCACCAACATGTATTCCACACTGGCCAGCAGGAAACACATACTGCTGCCCATCAGCAACCCATTCCAGCCACAACACAGTGATATCCTTACCCTCATCAGAAACTATCACAACAAATCCTGCCAGCTCAACCCAACCGTACACTGTCATTCTTACCAACCAATCTGGAACTCTCCAAGCACCTATTAGACTTAGCAAGTGTTTTGCACCAATTCAATATACCAACACTATTTGAAATAGTTTGTATGGCAGTACAACTCAATAGTGTTGCAGATGCATTATTATAATAGTATCAACACGTATAAATTACTTCAGTGATGATACAAAATAATCACACAAAAATCATTGCACTGATATCAGAAACTCACCTCAAGCCTGCAATAGATTTTACTATTAGAAACTACTCGCCCTTGTAGAGGAATTCTAGTCCTCATCAAAAACAACATCTCCTACCATTGAATTTCCACTCCCGTTCCAAACAATAATGAAGCTGCTGCAATAGAAACACACTTAGGCCATATTCTCACTATCCTCTCAGCAGCTTACCATCAGCCAACCAATCCTCTCCTCTCACCAGACCTGGAAACTTTGTTTATGACATCAAATCAATTTATCATTGGTGGTGACCCAAACAGCAAACATAAAACCTGGGGCTGCCAAACTTCGCACAGAAACAGAAGAACTCTACTGGAATACATAGAAAATAATGACAATATTACATTTGTTGCTCCAAATGAACAAACACACTACCACTTTAGAGGAATTTGTTGTCCAGATATTTTGAATATATTGCTACTCAAAAACATCGATGGGCAATATACTGTAACCATATCAAATTACTTAGCTGGAGTATGAGACAACTGTTGTCTGGATCCAACCAACATGGCTTATGCTGATGCACAAAGATCTCCATTCATCTGAACCACTGATTGGCCAAAACACAAGCAATAATTAGTCTAGCACCACAAACAAGAAATCCAAAACTTAACAAGGAATACAGAAATCAACACTGTCATAGACAAGTTCATGAAAACTGTCAATGTATGCTACAGTACCTCAAGATGCAAAACCATATTAACAAATAGATGATGAGATCTCCCTCCAGAGGTATAATTTCTCATACAATCAAAACACAGATTTTGTAAAAGATGGCAACTGTACCATGATTCCATTGATTAGTTTAGATTTGTACTTGTTCCATAGATCATGAATACGACACTTCGTAATGATGTGGAATGTATCAGGTTAATAAAAAGTGTCTATACAAGATATTACATTACACAAGATATTACATTACACAAAATATTACATGGAACTTATTTCGTTTGTGTGTGGGGTGGGGAAATTACCCACTTACTATATCTAAAAATTCATCTAATGAGTAGAAGGAGTTGCCATTTAGAAATTCTTTTAATTTCCTTTTAAATGCTATATGGCTATCTGTCAGACTTTTGATGCTATTAGGTAAGTAACCAAAGACTTTTCTGGCAGTATAGTTTACCCCCTTCTGAGCCGAAGTTAGATGAAAAGAATTGTGGAAGACCTATCTAAAGAACTCCAAAACAGTCTCAAGCTGACCAGGAATGACAAATCACAGAAGCTGCAAAATAACTCAGACAAACTATGGAAACTAATTAAAAAACAGCACAGACTGATTCATGGACCCAGTGCATTAGTCTACTTACCACAACACATAGCTGAAACCGTAGCCAACTCCTTAGAACTACAATTTTGAAACAACAATACAGAAGATGATGAAGCAGAAGGTTGGAACACTACATCACTTATTAAGAAGAAGACCTGTTGCATAATTATCACTTACAAACAAAGAAGCTGTCGTCTCCATTGTTAAAACAATTGGCAGCACAAAATCTTCAGGCCAGGATGGCATTCGATCACCCCAGTTAAAGAAACTTCTGCCCATAGCAATAACTTATCTTGCCACCATTCACAATTGTTTTCTTAAACTAAACTACGTTCCCTTCCAATGGAAAGTGGCGAAGGTTATCCATACCTAACAAAGATCCCGTATTTTCTCAGGACCATAGACCAATATCCCTTTTAAACTTCCTCAGCAAAATATTTGAAAAAATTATTCTATCCTCTCACCACATGTTCTTCTATGGCAGTTACATAATGAGTCCTGAACAGCTGGTTTCCAAAAATCACATAGAACAATGCAGCAAGTGGTCTGAATAGTCGATGAGATACTTAGATCAAAAGCAAGTAGACAAATAGACAAAGTGCTTGTCTAGTAGTATCAGACATAGAAGAACCCTTCAGCAGTACTGCCGTATAAACTTTACATCCATGGATGTCCGCTGCACGTAATCCACATCCTTCATCATATCTATCAATGTAAATTCTATTCTATGTTCAAGTAAACAAATCTCAGACTACCCTAAAGACAATAGAAGCTGGGGTCCCACAAGGCTTTGTGCTAGACTCTATCCTGTACTCTACTTACATTAACAATATTTCAACCAAACCAAACAACAAAATAGTATTATTTGCAGATGGCACCACAGTATTCAACTCACATAAAAACTTCAACTATATCATATCAAACCTGATTCGTCACCTAGAAAAAAATCACACATTGATACAACCTCTGGAAAATAAAAATTAATCCCACGAAAACATGGGACATCGAATTCATGTGCCAGTGACATCAACAGTAAGGCAAATCAAATTGGACAACAACCCACTTCCATTGACAAATACCACAATTTCCAATAGCAACAGATCACATACTTCAGCACAAGTCAATGTTTAAAGGATGTGCATTATCAATACATATCAAGTTGATGCTCAAGAAAACAATAGTTTTACCTGACTTTATGGATTGCAATTCTGGGTACTGCCTCAGATACAAACCTCCATCAAATTCAATTAACTCACAATAAACCCTTACAAATCATCAGCTATTATCTTTGGCATATAACATATCAAACCATTCAAAATAACCTCAATTTTCAGCCCATTTGTATGTTGGAATAACAGGTTGATATAAATGATAAACTTTATATCACTATTTGTAAAAGTCTGTATGCTCTTGTATGCCTTTGCTTCCAGAATATTGTAAATTAAGATGAATGTGATTTATGTTTTCTCTGTAATACTTAATTATTGGTTGTTATCAATTCAGTTAATGTAAGATTGCTATTTAGAGTGATAACAAAACATTTACATACTTGTCACCTATTAATGCGTGTTTTGCTTATCTTAATTCATGTGCTTATGGATGAAATCAGATCATCACCAATTCTGCACTGCAAAATGGTTTATGACCATTTCATTAAAATTTTGACAATCCAAAAGTTCTTTTTCAAGCTCATGTTCCAGATTGTTGCCTAATACAAGCAGTGTAACTCATAGTGTGCAAATTACCCAGGCTATATTCAACCAATATTTGAGAATATGAGCACTTATTTAGCTTCAACAAAATTTTACACATCTTTTCAAACCTTACTGAACTTTATTATTTAATTAATAGATAAAAAAATCTGCTTGCCAAGCAGTGGCGGAACACACACATAAAAGGTTATAATTAGGCTAAAACTTTGTCATGCTGACAACCTGCACAAAATAATGAAAGGAAAAAAGTTTATCACATACTACATTTTCACTATTCATGCTGTAAAACTTCAGTGCCAGGTATGACATTTTAATTTATTATTTCTTTACTACTAATTCTATTCGCAACACGCAGTATCCATATGTGTTATATCATTTTACAGTACAGTTCAGGAGATACTATGTCAGAAACACTGAGATGTGTGAAAAACTAGCTTTTCTTAAAGTAGAGGTGCTTTATCCATGGAAGTTTGATTCTTCAAAGAACCAGGAGTGGAGGGGTTACTGGTTTAAGACTAAGCCGGTATTCTGTGTCATATGTTTATTGATTTCAAATATTTCCATTAGGGCCATCTTTGAGCTACTCTTAACAATACGTAAAAACACCATTGCTGTCGTTCATTGTCATAGGCTTGATTCATTGTACTCAGTCTATGCCACAATTCCCTTCAAAGATGTTTTTCACAGATGGGGATGAAGCATTGGGTTTACTATAAGCAGGAAAAGCCATTTGACTACATCCTGTACGCCTGCAAAATTTTGATATTGATTAAATTGACCATAATTTGTATGTTTTGCAGGCAATTGATCAGGTAAAAGATAGTGGGATCCTCTATACAAATCGTGCAACAACTTTACTTAAGCTCGGTCTGTATTCACGTGCAGTTGATGATTGCGAATGGGCACTAAGAGTAAACAGAGATAATTTACGAGCCTGGCTGTTGAAGGCTAAAGCACATCATTTTCTTGAGCAGACTGAAGAAAAAGCAGAATGCTTGCGTGAAGCTAGGGAGCGCCATCCAAACAGTGGAAACATCATTACAGGTACTACTGCAGTTTTAAGGAGACCTGTATAAGTCAGTTATGTGATGTTAATGGTCATTCTTTTCTAACTTGCAGTGCTGAAATTGTGTCACAAATCTCAGATCACACTGAAACAGCTTATGACCTAAACTTAAGTAATGAATCAAACAATGGAAAATCCAGGATGAAATGTAACAATTATGAGAAGGAAAGTTGCTACTCACTATATAGCGGAGATGCTGAGTCGCAGATAGGCACAACAAAAAGACTCTAACAATTAAAGCTATTGGCCATTAAGACCTTTGTCAACACCAGATACACACACACACACACACACACACACACACACACTCAGAAACGCAACTCACACACACGACTGCAGTCTCAGGCAACTTAAACCACACTGCGAGCAGCAGCACCAGTGCATGATGGGAGTGTCGACTGAGTGGGGATAAGGAGAAGGATGGGGCAGAGTGGGGCAGCGACAGTATCATGGGGCTGGCAGACAGTAAGGCCTTCATCAACACTTGACACAACACACACACACACACACACACACACACACACAAACGCAACTCAGACACATGACTGCAGTCTCAGGCAACTTAAACCACATGTCCATTATAATTATCCGGGCTGTTATGCCGTGGTCGGTTGATGAATTCTTAGGTGATTCCCAACGTTTTGTCTCCGACTGCGGGAGATATCTTCAAGGGGGTCCGTAGCTTGATGGAAGGTCCAACACACACACTGGCTCGCTACTGACTGCCGCTAAATTCAGTGTCCGCGCGCCCCCGCGCCGCGGCGTGACGTCACGTGTTTTGAAAACGTCAGTGCAATTGGCCGCTGTCCGTCGCCGTCGATCGCCGTTGCCATCACCCAGTAGTGGACAAGTGGTACACATCTTCTTTAACACCGGCATCCATATGCCGTTTAATTTGACGCCCTCCTCCTTTCGGTTGAAATTATTTGGGTGTTTAGCGATTTCGATTGCCTCCCTGTAGAGCCTTTCGTAGTATCCGCTCGTGGCCGCTAGTACTTGCGTCTCCTCGAAACGAATATTGTGGTTCCCTGGCTGGAAAGCATGCTCCGCAACAGCTGATCGTTCCGTTTCTCCTCTTCTACAATTTCCCTTGTGCTCTTCCAAACGTTTAGAAACAGTTCTTTTGGTGGTACCCACATAAACATCACCACAGCTGCATGGGATCCTATACACTCCAGATTTTTCCAATGGTTTGCGAGCGTCCTTGGCAGGCCTAAGGTATTTCTGTATCTTCCTGGTGGGCTTGTAAATTACGGTAATATTCCGCTTCGTCAAGATCCTCCCTATTCTTTCCGTTACATTAAACGGCATATGGATGCTGGTGTTAAAGAAGATGTGTACCACTCGTCCACTACTGGGTGATGGCAACGGCGATCGACAGTGACGGACAGCGGCCAATTGCACTGACGTTTTCAAAACAGGTGACGTCACGCCGCGGCGCGGGGGCGAGCGGACACGGAATTTAGCGGCAGTCAGTAGCGAGCCAGTGTGTGTGTTGGACCTTCCATGAAGCTATGGACCCCCTTGATGATGTCTCCCGCAGTCGGAGACGAAACGTTGGGAATCACCTCAGAATTCATCAACTGACCACGGCATAACAGCCCGGATAATTATAATGGACATGATATTTCCGGCCGTGAAAGTTTACATTTTAGTAACTTAAACCACAGTGCGAGCAGCAGTGCCAGTGTGTAATGGGAGTGACGACTGGGTGGGGGTAAGGAGGAGGATGGAGCATGGAGGGGGTGGGATAGTCTCGTGGGGGTGGTGGACAGTGAAATGCTGCAGGTCAGATGGAGAGCAGGCGAGAGGTGGGGAGGGGGAAGGGGAAGTAGCAGAAAAGGAGAGAAATAAAATGACTGGGTGTGGTGGTGGAATGGTGGCTTTGTAGTGTTGGAATGGGAACAGGGAAGGGCTGGATGGGTGAGGAGTGAGGACAGTGACTAACGAAGGTTGAGGCCAGCTGGGTTATGGGAACATAGGATGTATTGCAGAGAAAGTTCTCACCTGTGCAAGTCAGAAAAGCTAGCGTTGGTGGGGAGGATCCATATGGTGCAGGCTGTGAAGCAGTCATTGAAATGAAGGATGTCATGTTCGGCAGCATGTTCAGCAACAGGGTGGTCCACTTGTTTCTTGGCTACTGTTTGTCATTGGCCATTCATGCAGACAGTTTGTTGGTTGTCATGCCTACATAGAATGTGGCACAGTGGCTGCAGCTTAGCTTGTAGACCACATGACTTGTTTCACAGGTAGCCCTGCCTTTGATGGAATAGGTAATGATAGTTATCAGACTGTATAGTAGGTGGTGGTTAGAGGATGTATGGGACAGGTCTTGCATCTAGGTCTATTACGGGGGTATGAGCCATTAGGTAAGGGATTGGGAGTGGGGATTGTGTAAGGATGGACGAGTATATTGTGTAGTTTTGATGGATGGTGGAATACCACTGTGGGAAGGTTGAGAAGGGTACTGGGCAGGACATTTCTCATTTCAGGGCATGATGAGAGATAATCGAAACCCTAGCAGAGAATTTAATTCAGTTGCTCCATTCCTGGGTGGTAATGAGTTACAAGGAGAGTGCTCCTCTGTGGTCAGATGGTGGGACTTTGGGAGGTGTGGGAGACTGGAAAGATATGGCATGAGAGATATGTTTCTGTACAAAGTTGGGAGGATAATTATGGCCAGTGAAGGCCTTAGTGAGACCCTCGGTATATTACAAGAGGGACTGCTTAGCAAGACCCTTGGTATGTTAAAGAGGGACTGCTTTTCACTGCAGATGCGTCGACCATGGGTGGCTAGGCTGTACAGAAGGGACTTCATGGTATGGAACGGGTGCCAGTTGTCGAAGTGGAGGTATTGCTGGTGGTTAGTAGGTTTGATATGGACGGAGGTACTGATGTAGCCATCTTTGAGGTGGAGGTCAACATCTAGGAAGGTGACTTGTTGGGTTGAGTAGGACCAGGTGAAGCAAAAGGGGGAGAAGTTGTTGAGGTTCTGTAGGAATGTGGATAGGGTGTCCTTACCTTCGATGCAGATAGCAAAGATGAATCTGAACCAGGTGAGGGGTTTAGGACTCTGGTTTTTTGGGAAGGGTTCCTCTAGATGGCCCATGAATAGGTTGGCATAGAATGGTGCAATGCGGGTGCCCATAGCTGTACCCCAGATTTGTTTGTAGGTAATCCCTACAAAGGACAAGTAATTGTGGGTGAAGATATAGTTGGTCATGGCAACTAGGAAGGATGATGATGTTTGGTTTGTGGGGCGCTCAACTGCGTGGTCATCAGTGCCCATACAAAGTCCCAATTTTTACGCAGTCCAGTTTTTACAAAGTCCAATCTGACCACTGTCACAAATGATGATGATGATGATGAGGATGAAATGATGAGGACAACACAAACACCCACTCCCTGGGCAGAGAAAATCCCCAATCTGGCCGGGAATTGAATCCGGGACCCCATGATCCAGAGGCAGCAACGCTAGCCACAGGACCACGAGCTGCGGACCACTAGGAAGGAGGTTGTTGCTTTGGAGCCCATCGGGCATTCAAAAAGGTAGTGTTCAACAGCTGTAAGGCCAGGGATGTTAGGAATGTTAGTGTACAGGGAGGTCACATCAGCAGTGACAAGCAGGGCACTGTGTGGTAAAGGGATAGGAACTGTGGACAGTCGGAGGAGGAAATGGTTGGTATCTTTTATATAGGAGGGTAGGTTCTGGGTAATAGGTTGAAGGTGTTGGTCTACATGAGCAGAGATTCTCTCAGTGGGGGCCCCATAACTGCTCACAGTGGGGCGTCCTGAGTGGTTAGGTTTGTGGACTTAAGGAAGCACGTAGAAGGTAGGAGTGCAGAGACTGGTAGGTGTGAGTAGAGACATGGACTCCAGGGAGAGGTTCTGTGATGGGCCCAAGGATTTGAATAGTGACTGGAGATACTGCTGGATTACTGGAATGAGATCACTGTGGCAAGGTTTGTAGCTGGAAGTATTTGACAGCTGGTGGAGTCTTTCCACCAGGTAATCCTTGGTGTTCAAAACAAGTGGTGGAGCCTTTGTGTGCAGATAGGATTGTAAGGTCAGGATCAGTTTTTAGATGATGGACTATGGCTCTTACTGCGGATGTAAGGTTAGTTTGCATGGGGTATGATGGTGAGGAAGGGATTGAGGTTAAGAAATTCTGGAAAATTAAACAGGGGCTCATTTGGGAGCAGTGGAGGTGAATCATGGTTGGATGAAGGTGTGAGGTGGGGTAGGCAAGGTTCAATATTGGCCTTGGTTGAGTCTGATTGGTAGGGTTGGCGGCAAAAAAGTGTTTCGGGACCGGGAGAAGGAGAGAAGGTCTTTAACAAGTCCTGCATGATTGAATTTGGAATTGGGGCAAAAGGTGAGGCCTTTGGAAAGGACTGATATTTCTGTGGGGCTAACTTCTGGAGGAAAGGTTCATGACTGTGTTGCGGGTCTGTTTAGGGTCTGGATTCTGTGTGGTGATGTGACGGAGTTTTGGAGGATGGAGTAAGTGTGGTAGGTCTGCAAGACAGGGTTTGTCAGCTATGGGGGGATGTGGGGGAGGTTTGGAGGTTGTTGTAAAGGTGGTGGACAGTGATACTGCAAGGCGGGAGTAGGAAGTGAGCAGAATGGAGAGCTTTTTGAGGTGGCATTGTGCACGTTGCTCAAGTTCCTGCAGGGCAAGAGTTTCAATGTGTCATGAGTTCCGGGAATTTGGGATTGCATAGCAGGAGAATTTTGCGGATGGAGAGAAGGTACTGCAAGGAGGTTTGGGTTTGGTGATATGGTTTTGCAGGACTGTGTTGGTGAGGGTTAAGGACTGGCAGAATATGAACAGGTGGAGCTCATTTTGGAAGGAGGGGTGGTAGCCAGAGATGGGTAATTTGATGGTAAAGCCATTAGGGGGGATTTCAAGAGCCAAGAAACAATGCAGGAGCACTATATGGGTCTGGGATCTGGCCAGGGGTAAGGAAACTTTCCTGTATTGACATAGATGGAAGGAGCAAGGATCGATGGTGGTGGAAAAAAGTGAAAAATTATATAGATAATGTAGAATTACGCCCAAAAAATTTCGAAAAAACACACACAAATTTGTGTGAAAATTCACGAAAAGGATGAAATGGATGCAAAAGGGGGAAACAAGATGAAATCTGATGGAGTCAACGCTAGCGAAAGGTGAAAACTCACTAAAATTATTGAGAAGTCACAAGGATCAAAGTAAAGAATAATTAATAAAAATGTATATATTACTGTAAGTAGCAGGTCTGAGAGTGGATAAATGGGAAGAAGGGCGACATACCCCATCCTCCGAAACTCCCTCGCACTAGCACACAGAATACAGAACCTAAACAGACCTGCAACACAGTCATGAACTTTTCCTCCAGAAGTTAGCCCCACAGAAATATCAGTCCTTTCCAATGGCCTCACCTTTTGCCCCACTTCCAAATTCAATCATGCGGGACTTGTTACAGATCTTCTCTCCTTCTCCTGGTCCCTACAGTGGAAACACTTTTTTGCCGCCAACCCTACCAATCAGACTAAACCAAATACCAATATTGAACCTCGCCTAACTCAATTCACTCCTCCATCCAACTGTGATCCACCCCCACTGCCCCCAAACCACCCCCTGTTAACTTTCTAGAATTTCTTAACCTCAAATCTTGCCTCACCATCATTCCCCAGCTCCCTCAACATACAAACTAACCTTACATCCGCAGAAATAGCCGCAGTCCCCCATCTAAACACTGATCCCAACCCTATAATCCTATCTGCAGACAAAGGCTCCACCACTGTTGTTTTGAACTGCAAGGATTACCTGGTGGAATGTCTCCACCAGCTGTCAGATACTTCCACCTACAAACCTTGCCACAGTGACCCATTCCAGTAATCCAGCAGGATCTCCAGTCACTACTCAAATCCTTAGGCCCATCCCGGAACCTCTCCCTGGAGTCCATCTCTCTACTCACCCCTACCACTCCCCACACTCTTACCATCTACTTGCTTTCTAAAGTCCATAAAACGAACCACCCAGGATGCCCCATTGTGGCCAGTTACCTACCCTCCTATACAAAAGATGCCAACCATTTCCTCTACCAACTCACCATGCTTCCTGTCCCTTTACCACATGGTGCCCTGCTCGTCACTACATGCCACCTACCTGTACACTAACATTCCTAATGCCAATGGCCTTACTGCTACTGAAAACTACCTTTCCGAAGGCCCGATGTATTCCAAACCAACAATCTCCTTCCTAGTCCCCATGGCCAACTATATCCTCATCCACAATTATTTCTCCTTTGAAGGGATTACCTACAAACAGATCCAGGGTAAGGCTATGGGCACCCACATGGCATCATCCTATGCCAACCTATTCATGGGCCTTCTAGAGGAACCCTTCCCAAAAACCCAGAGTCCTAAACCCCTCACCTGGTTCAGATTTATTGATAACATCTTTGCTATCTGCATCGAAGGTGAGAACACCCTACCCACATTCCTACAGAACTTCAACAACTTCTACCCCATTTGCTTCACTTGGTCCCAGTCAATCCAACAAGCCACCTTCGTAGATGTTGATCAAAGTTGGCTACATCAGTCCCTCGTCAATATCAACCTACTAACCACCAACAATACCTCCACTTCAACAGCTGCGACCCATTCCATACCAAGAAGTTCTTTCGTACAGCCTAGCCACCCTTGGTCATCACATCTGCAGTGACAGGCAGTCCCTGTCGAAATATACTGAGGGTCTCACTAAAGCCTGCACTGACCGTAATTATCCTTCCATCCTTGTACGGAAAGAAATCTCCCGTGCCTTATCTTTCCAGTCTCCCACCACCTCCCAAAGTCCCACCGTCTGCCCACAGAGGAGCATTCTCCTGATAACTGAGTACCACCCAGGACTGGAGCGAATGAATTACATTCTCTGCCAGGGTTTTGATTATCTCTTGTTGTGCCCTGAAATGAGAAATGTCCTGACCACTATCCTTCCCATCCCTCCCACGGTGGTATTCCGCTGTCCACCAATATACTCGTCATCCTTACACAACCCCTGCTCCCAGTCCTTACCTAATGGCTCATAGCCCTGTAATAGACGTAGATGCAAGACCTGTCCTATATATCCTCCAATCACCATTTACTCCAGTCTGGTCATTAACATAACCTATCCCATCAAAGGCAGGGCTACCTGTGAAACCAGTCATGCGGTCTACAAGCTAAGCTGCAACCACTGTGCTGCATTATATGTAGGCATGATAACCAACAAACTGTCAGCATGAATGGTCACTGACAAACTTTGGCCATGAAACAAGTGGACCACCCTGTTGCTAAACACACTTCTGAACATGACATCCTTCATTTCAGTGACTACTTCACAGCCTGCACCATATGGATCCTCCCCAACAACACCAGCTTTTCTGAATTGCAGAGGTGGGAACGTTCCCTGCAATATATCCTACATTCCCATAACCCTCCTGGCCTCTACCTTCGTTAGTCATCGTCCTCCCTCATCCAACCCCTTCCCTGTTCCCATTTAGCACTACACAGCTGCTATTCCACCACCACACCCAGTGTTTTTGCTTCTCTCCTTTTCCGCTACTCCCTCCCCCCTCTCCCCAGCCCTCTGTCTGACCTGCAGCACTTCACTGTCTGCCAGCCCCATGATACTATAGCTCCCCCACTCTGTCCCATCCTTCTCCTTATCCCCACCCAGTCGACACTCCCATCATGCACTGGTGCTGCTGCTCGCAGTGTGGTTTAAGTTGCCTGAGACTGCAGTCGTGTGTGTGAGTTGTGTTTGTGTGTGCGTGTGTGTGTGTGTGTGTGTGTGTGTGTGTGTGTGTGTATCTAGTGTTGACAAAGGTCTTAATGGCCAAAAGCTTTAATTGTGAGAGTCTTTTTGTTGTGCATATCTGTGACTCAGCAGTTCCACTATACTGTGAGTAGCAACTTTCCTTCTCAAAAACATATGTAATGGATTTTCTTAGCTGAATGCCTGTTGTATTGCTGTATTGTATCTGTACCCATATATTCTTGTTGGGAGCTTCATTGTTGAAAGAACTATGAATCATAATAACACATTTTCTTGTGCTATGCTCTCTTATTGCCTTTTGTGTTTTATCTATAGTTGTAATCATTGGAAGCGGTAAGAGACAAGTGGCACAAATCATGAAGCAGCTATGGAGCTCATAGTTATTATAGTGTGGTTATGGTAAGTTGCACTGGTGGTAATCTAGAGATGGTGGAATGAAACAGGCTGTTCTGGAGGTAAATGATAGTGGATATCACAGAGTGAATGAATAATCAAAACAAGTCAGAGTGTAGCAATGTCATCTTAAGTGTTAACAACAATCCTGGGGGCAATCCAAATCATAGATCTAAACCGAGAAAGGTCAACCCTCTGCTATTCAGTGGTGTGTAACTGAAGGGTCCAGTGACTGGTGACAGACTGGTTAGCAATAGCTGTGCTGTGGTATCTAGAGGTAAACACACAGAGGATCTCTGACATATTTTCCCTACTGATACTTGGGCTAGGCAGGGAATCCAAATAACTGTCAGATACTAATAGCCTGGTAATTGAGTTTGGGATTAACTGCTGTTTGGCAGCAGCCATTCATTTGTGTACCCAGCTGGTTACTGGTTGCTGATATATAACATGGCCTCATAAAACACGTGCTTCTAACTTTTATAGGATAGGAAATGCCTGTGCCCAGAATGCAGTAGGAGGTGAAAAGGAAGATTTAGGATTAAGGTCCCATCTGTGATGAGATCATGACAGATGGAACACAGGCTTGGATTGGGGAAGGATGGAGGGCACTCAGCCACAACCTTTCAAAGCAACCATACTGGCATTTGCCTTAAGCAGTTTAGGGAAATTGCAGAAAACTTAAATCTGGATGAGTGGATAGAGATTTGAACCACTGTCCTGCCTGATTGGAGATGTTGAGTGGTTGTATAGAGCAGATCTTTTTTTTTAATTTTTAATTTTTTATTGACTTTATGCTGGCAGCGATACAGCAATTGCAATTGTTTATTAATGTTAGTGAAAATGATTAAAAAAACACTAGCTTTCAAGCTCTTGCTCTTTCTACAGTAAAAGTACACTTTTGACTGTGGATGTGAGCATTTTGGTGTCTGTGTGGTTCTGTGTGTGAACATGTGTACTTTTGCTAGAGAAAGGGCAAGAGGTTGAAGGTTGGTGTAACTACGTATTCTGTTGAGTGTCTCTACGCACGACACCTCAGTCGCTTATAGGTGAGGAGTTGCCTTTCTTTTATTTTACATATTATACCAGCCAAAAAATTTCAGTTGTTGTGGAATTAAGACTGCACCTATTTCAGAAATAAATGCATTTAGAAATCTCAGTATCTGACATGTAGAATTTTTTGTCCACTTCTTGAATGTGCTACTAAATGGTTTATTGTGTCTCACTGTTTAGAGGCACAAAACACATGGGTGTTTTCAGTCTGTTACTAAAGGCAAATAAATAGGAGGTCGAGTTGATAGGAGCTGAAGGAGTCCAGGTTGCAATAATATGTGGTACGACACACTGCCCACTGTTAGAGAGAAGGATTATTATTCAAGAAACACATAGTACAATGAAAATTACTTATCTTCAGTAGTTTGTAGGACTGTAGCTGTGGCTATGAACTAATACAAAATATTCTCAGGGACTAAGCCTGATGGGCTCTCCTCAGAGAGTCAATGCAAACAGAACTGGCTGAGGGATGATTATGAAAGTGTGTGTGCCTAGGTTGAAATCTAGCTAATAAGTGAACGAGGCAAACTCCAGTTCTGTTGAGCTGCACAGCCCGCTAGAGTGTGCTGTGCTCGGCAGACGACGGGCTGCCAACCTTGTGTTGGTGCGATGTTGTAGTAGTATCTGTGGCAACGACACTACACCCCTCTAACCCAAATTGTCGCGTCGTCGTGGAATAAGGCTTGCAACGTTGGGAGGAGGGACCCGGGGGCGGCAGAACTGAGGGGGCGCCACAACTGAGGGGGCGGCACAACTGAGGGGGCGGACAGAGGGACTGCCGGGGATGACTGCTCGCCCGCGGTCACGCATTCACGTGAGGGAGCAAGGGAAAAACCCGGTACAAAAAACCTCCTCGGACCGCACACCACCTCCAGGTAGGCACGAAGGGGATGGGGAGAGCTCAACGTCCATGGGCAATGGGGGCAACGCCATGGTGGCGGTGTGTGGTGGAGTGACCGGCGAGGTGGTAGCCTCAGCCAGTGGCGGACTCAGCGCCGCTGGCAGAGGCGGTGAGGGCGGCCTCGGGGGCGGAATATGGCGGTCGGCCGGCATGGAGGCTGCGGCGGAAGGCCGACGGACGGCAGTGGCCGCTGGCAGCAACAAGCAACGGCGGCTGAGGCGCATGTGCAGGAGGGGCGTGCTGGCCACGCGCCAAAAGTGACAGCACATGCGCAGTGGGCGCGCCAGGGGAGCGCACCAGTTGCGGCAGCAGCGCGGACTTTGAGGGAGACCGCGAGAAGTCAGCATCTGCTGACAAAGAGGGGGCAGCAGAAACCAGAAGGTGGCACAACCGTAACTGGTTCCTGAGCCACTGGACCAAGCCGGACGGACCAGAAACAAGATATGGAGCACGGCTGAGCGAGCGAACGACGCGCGCCTGCTTTCGACGTCACCTGCTCCTAAAAACTCTGTAGAAGACCATAGTGTGCAGCATGAAGCCGAAAGAGGGCGATGCAGCGGAAGTGAGTGGCAAAGGAGGCCACAGTAACTGCAAAAGCGAACTGTGGGTGCGACCATGAAGCAGTTCAACCGGGGAGTGAGTACCACATGGCTGGGAGCGGTAGGACGACAAAAAGGTCCAAAGAGCACGCTCGCGAGAATGCATAGCACGCAACTTAGTCATCTGTGACTTGAACGTTTGGATGAACCGTTCAGCCTCACTGTTTGACTGTGGGTGGAACGGGGCGGTAGTCAGATGGCGAATGCCATTGGCAGCACAAAATGTTTCAAATTCCTTGGAGACAAACCGGGGGCCGTTGTCAGAGACAAGCAACAAGCACTTCCGGCAGACCCTCCAGACAGAAAATCGACATCAATGCCCGAATGGTACTTGCTGAGGTAGTGGAAACCACCAGGACAACAAAGGGGAAGTTGCTGTAAGCATCGATAACAATCAACCAGCGGGCATCCCGGAGCGGACCCACAAAATCAACATGGAGACGCTGCCAAGGCGCGTTAGGAGTTGGCCACGCAAAGAACTGTTGACAGGGAGCAGATTGATGCTCCACGCAAGACTCACAAGTAGTGAGCAAATCTTTAATGTCGCTATCAATACCAATCCAGGTGCAATGACGTCGAGCGAGCTGTTTCGTCCGCACAATACCCCAGTGACCAACATAGAGAAGGCGGAGAATTTCCGAGTGCAAAGAACGTGGCACCATGACATGGGATTGATCATTTTTCGTTCGGAGTAATAGAACACCGCGGTGAACTGACAATCTATGGCATTGTGCAAAATAATGCCGAACCTGGGGGTCAGGAATTTGTGAAGCAGACATGGCCATTGCGTACGGATGTACTGCAAAACTAGGCGTAGAGAAGCATCGGCGGCCATCATGGAAGCAATACGACAGAAGTCGAACAGAAAATCATTGGCAAACACTGCGTCTTGCAACTCAATGTAGTGGTACGACACTTCGGAGGAGTCAAAGGCGTCATCTGGACCAATAGGAAGATGAGACAACCCATCAGCATTGCCACATCGAGCCGTAGGCCAGTACAAAATTTCATAGGACGGGTGGAACAATGACATCAAAGGCTTGTGGTCGGTAACCAGATAGAACTTCCTACCGTACAAAAAATCGTGGAACTTGGCGACTCCATAGACAATAGCTAGAGCTTCCTTTTCTATCTGAGAGTAGTTTTGTTGCACCGAATTGAGCAATTTGGAGGCAAAGGCGATCGGGCGATCAACCGGATGTATGCGATGCGAGAGAACTGCACTGATGCCGTGTGAAGACGCATCGACAGCCAAAACCACAGGCCAGGAGGGATCAAAAGGAACCAAACACTGATCACTGAGCAACGCAGATTTGAGCTGGCGGAAAGCAGTGTCACAATCTGGAGACCACACAAGAGGCACATTCTTACGCTGGAGGCGATGCAAAGGCACTGCTATCTGAGCAGCATTAGGAATGAAGTGAATATAATAAGTAATTTTTCCCAACACAAATTGGAGTTCCTTCAAGTTCGTAGGCGCCGGCAAGTCTCTGATCGCACAGATATGCGATGGTGGGGGGTTGATACCCTGTCCATTAATCACATGGCTAAGTATTCTATCTAAGTCTGAAAAAACTTACACTTGTTTCTGTTACATTTGAGACCAGCCTGTGAAAGGACACTAAACAAAGTTTTCAAGTTCTGCAAATGTTCTTCAGGGGTGCGACCTGACACTACAATATTGTCTAGATAATTAGAGCACCCTGGAACCGTAGCACACAATTGCTACAAATACGACTGAAAAATAGCTGGCGCCAAAGCACAACTGAAAGGAAGTGGGCGAAACTTGAACAGTCCCAAGTGAGTGTTTATGAGAAAGTAGCACTGCGATGAGTCATCGAGCGGAATCTGGAAGTACGCGTGTCTCAAATCAATCATAGAAAAATACTTTCCTGCACCCAACTTATCAAATATGTCCTCAGGGTGTGGCAAAGGAAATTAGCAACAACAGTATGGGGATTCACTGTGGACTTAAAATCTGCACAAATGCGGAGTCAACCATTAGGTTTCTTAACACACACTATCGGTGACACCCAGGGTGAGGCAGACACGGGTTCTAGGACCCCAATGTCTTTCAAATGCACAAGTTCCACAGCTACTGCGTTGTGTTACACATGCGGGACCGAGTGAGCGCGCTGGCACACAGGTCTCTAACTACAACATGCGCAGTGAAATTAGAAGCGCAACCCAAGCCGTGGGAGAAAAGTTCACTAAACAACGCACAAAGGGAGTCAACACTGTCATTATGGTCACTAGCTGAGACGGACATGACATTGTCTTGCACCGAGAGGCCAAAAAGATCAAATGCATCCAGTCTGAAAATGTTTGTAGCATCACATGATCGAACGACGTGGAAAGTTACTGTTCTGGTGGTGGCACCATATGTGGCCTGTACACTACACACACTAAGCACCGAAATTTCTTGTCCTGTGAAAGCAATCAGCTTGGAAAGAGAGCAGCAGAGCGGTGGTGAGCCAAGCAATGCATATGTCTTGTGATTCAATAAAGAAACCGAAGCACCAGTATCTAACTGCAAACGCACAGCACATCCAGCAATGCGGAGAATCACAAACAGTTTGTGTGCAACACGCTCAATGTGATTGAGAGTGTCTGAGGAAGTGTGGCGAGGCACCTGTCTTATGGGAGACGCATGTGGCGAAGAAGCCCGTTCAAAAATAGCATTAACATCCATAGGTTGCTCAAAGTCAGTTCCACGGCGAGAGCCGTTGCGGTGATGCTGCTGCGAATTACGTGAACCTGACACGTGTGTGGGGTGAGAGTTCCATTTAGAACACACCGCTTGAACATGATCTGTTTTGTTACAGAGAAAACACTGAGCCCGACGGGAAGGGAACTTGTCCCGGGGATGAGCACTAAAACACTTAGGGCAAGATTTGAGTCTAGGCGCAGAAGCATGGTGAGCAGATTGTTTATGCACCTGCTTGCAGTGCGGCGGAGCCGGCTGCAGCGAAGCAGAGTGCACAGGCCTGTTGTGAGAAGCACTAACCGAGCACACACCTGGCATTGCATCAAACGTGGAATTTGCCCTGTCCAACGCGTCCTGGCAATCCGGCAAATCTAACGCTTCTTGCAAAGTAGGGTTCTTAAATTTGAGGATCTGTTCCCAGAGGCGATGATCCATCACATTTTGCGTGATAGCATCTCTAACCATGACATCTGCATAGGACAGTCTGCAGGCACACTGAAAGTCACAGTCGGATGTAAGCTCTTGCAAGTCTACAATCCATGAGCGGTTAGTCTGACCAGGTTCATGCTGGGGGGGGAAAAAAAACTTATAACGCGTAGTGACGACATTGACACTGTCCTTGAAATGTGCATCCACCTTACGGAGCACACCGTCATACAACTGTTCTTCCGGGCGGGAGGCGGGGAAGAGTTTCACTAACATGTGTTACAGTTCCACACCAGCGTGGGCAATAAGGAAATGCAGCCACGCATTACCTGCAATTTTGTAGACCTTGTAGTGTGCTTCAAGCTGCGCCCTGTACTTGTCCCAACGTTCCGTGTCAGGGTTGAAGTGTTGGAACGGCAGTGCTGGTGTTGGTGGTGGAGGCGCCGGGGGTTCCGGTGGTGGCATCGTGTTTGCTTGCGCCACTGTAGACTGCATGGCCACTAGTCCTTGCATCACTGCGAGCATCTGCGTCATCTGCTGCATCTGAAATTGTAAAAGCTCGGGCAGTGAAGGTTGTTCTCTTTGCGAAGCCATGGTGCAACAAACAGGGAGCAAGCAAATTCCTGAAGCGCGTAGCAACTAACGTACCGCAGACAAGGGCAAACCAGAAAAGTGAGCAAGCAAGTGTCCGCAGGGCAAAAGCATGTCGCCAACCTAGGCGAAACTAAATGGACAAACACGGAAGAAAAGAACCAGAATCACAGCTAGTTTAGTGAACTCGGAAATAAGGGACCAGACTTGTTGCCATTTTATTGTATTTCACGGTTTAGAGGCACAAAATGCGTGGGTGTTTTCATCTCGTTACTAAAGGCAAATAAATAGGAGGTCGAGTTGATAGGAGCTGAAGGAGTCCAGGTTACAATAATATGCAGTACGGCACACTGCCCACTGTTAGAGAGAAGGATTATTATTCAAGAAACACATAGTACAATGAAAATTACTTATCTTCAGTAGTTTTTAGGACTGTAGCTGCGGCTATGAACTAATACAAAATATTCTCAGGGACTTAGCCTCATGGGCCCTCCTCAGAGAGTCAATGCAAACAGTACTAGCTGAGGGCCGATTATGAAAGTGCATCTGCCTAGGTTGGAATCTAGCTAAGAAGTGAACGAGGCACACTCCAGTTCCATCGAGCTGCACAGTCCGCTAGAGTGCGCTGTGCTTGGCAGATGACGGGCTGCCAACCTTGTGTTGGCGTGGTGTTGTAGTAGTATCTGTGGCAATGATACTACATGGTTAATTTAATTTAAAGATTGTTCTGACTCATTAGTATTTTAATATTTATTGGCAAGAGAACCCACATTTTGGTGAGGTTTTCCTGCAGTTTATTTTGGTTTTGAGCATATTCAGAACTCTTCAGTATTATATTATGTCAGAAAAATGAGAATACATTAGAACATGTCAGAAAAATGAGAATACACAGTAAATACATACAGTGGGAAACAAATATGTTACTGCACTTTCCACAGATCCCAAGTGAAATGATTGTCAAGGATGTGGAATGAGTCACAAAAATTTTAAACATATTTTCATTTAAAAAGTACTAAATTGAAAAGTCATTTTGCAACACTTATTTACAATGATCGCATTACTACACAGAATCTGCACAGAAGTCAGATTGTACTGACACATTATTTGATATTGTTAGTAACACACACATCATTTGGTTCTACTAGGAAATACATCAGTGGAATAGAAGGAATTGGCCACCAGTAAATCCTTTAGGCTCCTCTTAAAGTGAACATTGTTGGTAGTTAAACTGCTTGTAAGGTATTGAAAATGTCTGTTACTGAATAACTGACCAAAAAAAAAAAAAAAAAAAAAAAAAAAAAAAAAAAAAAAAAAAAAAAAAAAAAAATGGCTCTAAGCACTATGGGACTTAACGTCTGAGGTCATCAGTCCCCTAGAACTTAGAACTACTTAAACCTAACTAACCTAAGGACATCACACACGTCCATGCCCAAGGCAGGATTTGAGCCTGCAGCAGCAGCGTGGTTGCGGAATGAAATGCCTAGAACCGCTCAGCCACAGCGGCTGGCAATAAGTGACACCTTTTTGGACCACAGTAAGTGACTTTAAATCTTTGTGAAGATTATTCTTATCTGTTATTGATTTCATGAACTGAGCTGTTACTTTAAAAAAAGAAATGATATATTGAGAAACTGTAGTTATCATCCCTAGTACTGCAATCAGCCCTCTGCAAGATGTTCTTGGGTTTGCACAAGTTATGGACCAGAAAAAATTTAGCTTGGCTTGATGAGTTATCCAAGAGAATAATCCAATATTGGAATGAAAGTAAGAATAGTATGCCAGCTTTTTCATTTTCATATTCCCTAAGCATGACAACATTTGCACTGCAAATAGAGATTTATTTAGTTCTTCAGAAATTTTGTGGTGTGATCTTCCCAGTTGAATTTATTATCAAGCTGTAATCCCAAGAATTTAACACTCACCACTTCTTCTATCTGTTTGTCGTCATATAGTAAGCATATATTGGTGGGAAACAACTTACACATTCTGAACTTCATGTAGTGTGTTTTTTTAGAGTTAGTGACAAAAGGTTGATTAGGAAATCACTCATGCAACCCATTCCCCATTCTAGAATATTGCTCCAGTGTGTTGGACCCGTACCAAATAGAACTAACAGGGGATATTGAACATATTCATAGAAGAACAGCATGAGTGGTCACAGGCTTGTTTGGCTTGTTGGAGAGTGTCACAGAGATGCTGAGGAAACTGAATTGGCAGACTTTTGAAGATGAATGTAAACTATTCTGAGAAAATCTATTGAAGAAGTTTCAAGAATCGGCTTAAAATGATGACTCAAGGAATATACTGCAACCCCTTACAAAATATTCCCCTAGAGAATGTGAGGGCAAGATTAGATTAATTATAGCACACATTGATGCATTTAACCAATCATTCTCCCTTTGATCCATATGTGAATGGAATGGGAAAAAACTCTTAATATCTTGTACAATGGGATGTACCTGCTGTCATGCACTTCACGATGGTTTGCAGAATATAGTTGTATTGTAGATGTAGAGATGAAGACCCACCGCACTCTGTGTGTTTAACTCTTAGGAGAGATTTGCTGATGTGGTTGATCTTGAACATAATTTCATACAAGACCAATTTACAACAAAGATATCTAAATTCTTGTGGCTGTCTTCCAATGCCAGTGGCATGATTATTTCATAAAGAATCTACTTTAAAATCTTCACTAGATTCATAAACAGCACCATACACATGTTCAAGTAGTATCAAAGAGGCTCCAAGACATCCATTCGTTTTTCTCAATGAATACTGCTGTGAGGTTTTACAATCAGATATATGCTTCTTCAAAGTATGCCATGACAGATAAATGCAGAAAAGAAATTGAAAACTTCTTGAACTGTACTGAAAAAGTTGATCCAAAAGTGTGTGGTAGCATTGCATCATGCACAACAAGGTGTAACAAATGAGCCCACATGGAACAAAGAATCCTTAAGAGAAAACTTGAATACACGTTTATACCAGAGTGATGAATTCGATTGTTTCCTGAGAACTTACTTTTCACAAATGCTATTTCAACACAATATCAAACATGACAATGCTTTTTTTATTAGTTGCAAGAACTATCAATTATTTTCTTCACAGAAGTAGCTCTTACTCCTCAAAACCCCAGCTCTGTGCCGCAGGATCTGTGTTATGCAAACCAGCATTGTGTTCTGCAAAACAACCTTTCCAGTGCCACTTTCCAATCTTCAGTCTAGTCCTGAATGAGAGTCTGATTTTCTTCATCAAGGATTTTGCAGAGATGCAAACACAAATGTAATTCTTGGTCCAACATGATGAATACTGTTCACCAAGTGAAGCCAGATTTGACAAATTCAGATTCTAAACTTGCACATTGTTTGTTCATTCCTTAAAAAACGTGGTATGGTCAACGGTTTCCTGATGTTTCACTGACATCTGTGATCAAGATTGTCAAAGGTGTGAAGGGAAACATTATTGAAAATGTTGGAACTGTGAATGTTATGGCAGGAAATATTTTAGACAGTGCGGACCACACATATTGGCAAATTGTTGGAAGGAAACCATGCTCTCAAAGAGGGCCAATATAAAAAAAAAAACTTATGTGGGATTCTACATGTTTTATTCAACAACACCCATTTGAAATCATCATATTTTATGACCTATTAATACAGGACACATGTACATTTTAAAAATTATTACAGAAAAACTAATCTAAAAATAAAAATATTGTCCACACTTTAAGATAAATGTTATTATGTTTAACTTAATTGTTGTTGTTGTTGTTATGATCTTCAGTCCTGAGACTGGTTTGATGCAGCTCTCCATGCTACTCTATCCTGTGCAAGCTTTTTCATCTCCCAGTACCTACTGCAACCTACATCCTTCTGAATCTGCTTAGTGTATTCATCTCTTGGTCTCCCTCTACGATTTTTACCCTCCACGCTGCCCTCCAATACTAAATTGGTGATCCCTTGATGCCTCAGAACATGTCCTACCAACCGATCCCTTCTTCTGGTCAAGTTGTGCCACAAACTTCTCTTCTCCCCAAGCCTATTCAATACTTCCTCATTAATTATGTGATCTACCCATCTAATCTTCAGCATTCTTCTGTAGCACCACATTTCGAAAGCTTCTATTCTCTTCTTGTCCAAACTATTTATCGTGCATGTTTCACTTCCATACATGGCTACACTCCATACAAATACTTTCAGAAATGACTTCCTGACACTTAAATCTATACTCGATGTTAACAAATTTCTCTTATTCAGAAACGCTTTCCTTGCCATTGCCAGTCTACATTTTATATCCTCTCTACTTTGACCATCATCAGTTATTTTGCTCCCCAAATAGCAAAACTCCTTTACTACTTTAAGTGTCTCATTTCCTAATCTAATTCCCTCAGCATCACCCGACTTAATTAGACTACATTCCACTTAATTGTATCAAACGTCAAATGATGCAAATCGGACAGGAGGAAACCTACACTTTTTGTGATGCAACAGAGATTTGCTCATGGTACTTAGAGAAATTGAGGCAGCTGCTTGCTGACAGTGCCTTCCCAAAATTACACTTTTGTGGAGGGTGTGTAGTATGGACGGCATGATAATCATGAGCTAAATAGTCAAGACTCAACTGAATTTGTCAATACTTGTTGACATTACTTTTACTTCTTTGGTTACAAATATATCTGTTACATGTTATAGTAAGAAATTATATTAATAAAATTCAATTTTTTATATAAAATTCATGTTAGGAAACAAGAAACTTAAGTTTGGCAACAAGCAAATAAAATAAGCTCTTACCTGCTCCAACAATGGTTCAGGTCCTGAAGAAACAGTAGTAGCTGTAGGGATGTTATCACCTAAGCTCACAGTATTTCTTTTTGGAGAAATAACATTTTTACAAGATTTTTCACTGCTTGCAGAAGACTTCATAAAACCTTTCATAGCCTTAACTTGTTTTTCACTTTCCTTCCTTTCTTGTGCTTTTCTTTCTCAATAATATGCATCAGATAGTTTCTTACTTTCATACATGTTTTCATCAGGTGGTTTGTTGTTATGAAGACAGTAACAGTACAAAGTAACTTCATCAAGGTGCTGGACAAGCTGACACAGAGCTGTATACTAACATGGAACAAGAACGCTCTAGGAGACCAATTGAACACTGCTGTCTGGAATCAAGTGTTGTTATCCTATTGTTTGGATATCACTGTCAGCTATGCAGTGAGGAAGGAGAGGAGGGAGGAGTCATAGCTCATTAGAGCATGTGATTCTGTGTTTGTAAAGAATTTATTCTTCACAACTGATAGCAAAGCAAGTGATATTTTTGATTTGAAGAGCAATTGCAGTTTATTAGTTAAAATGCTGAGGTTAAAGTATACAATCAGAAACATTTTATTCATTTGACAGATATAATAAAGCCCCTCTGTAGCTGGATAGTAGCATTCATGCATTGGACCTGGATGATAACATTGATTTAAACCAACATGCACGTCAGGCATTGGTGCAAGCAAAGATAATCTTAGATCACTGGGCAACTGTGCTGCATAATCACTGGTACATATTTATAGATGCAGCCAGAGGAAGAAGTTAATTAAACAAACATGTCAAAAATAATCAATATTTATGACATGAGGATACAGGATCCTCACTTGTACAATATGTGGATAAAACATTATTAATGGGAAACTATTGCTTCACACTGTTCAATTTTCATTTCCCACTAAATTATTTGTTGTTTAACATTCATATCTTCGCAAATAGTGCTTGAACAGTCTTAACCAATTTCTACAGCCTATATAATTTTAATATGCATGTGACAGTCATCAGGTGCATTTTCTGTGGTGCATTTGTAGATGTTTGAAATTTCATTTTTGCATTTAGGTAAAAGGACAAGGGCTAGTAGAAATCCTTGGGTAACAGAAGAGATACTGAATTTAATTGATGAAAGGAGAAAATACAATAAGTGAAACAGGCAAAAAGGAATACAAACGTCTCAAAAATGAGATCAACAGGAAGTGCAAAATGGCTAAGCAGGGATGGCTAGAGACAAATGTAAGGATGTAGAGGCTTATCTCACGAGGGATAAGATAGATACTGCCTACAGGAAAATTAAAGAGACCTTTGGGGAAAAGAGAACCACTTACATGAATATCAAGAGCTCAGATGGGAACCCAGTTTTAAGCAAAGAAGGGAAAGCAGAAAGGTGGAAGGAGTATATAGAGGGTCTATACAGGGGCGATGTTCTTGAGGACAATATTATGGAAATGGAAGAGGAGGTAGATGAAGATGAAATGGGAGATATGATACTGCGTGAAGAGTTTGACAGAGCACTGAAAGACCTAAGTCATAACAAGGCCCCGGGAGTTGAACAACATTCCATTAGAACTACTGACAGCCTTGGGAGAGCCAGGCCTAACAAAACTCTACCATCTGGTGAGCAAGATGTATGAGACAGGCGAAATTCCCTCAGACTTCAAGAAGAATATAGTAATTCCAATCCCAAAGAAAGCAGGTGTTGACAGATGTGAAAATTACCGAACTATCAGTTTAATAAGTCACAGCTGCAAAATACTAACGCGAATTCTTTACAGATGAATGGAAAAAACTGGTAGAAGCTGACCTCAGGGAAGATCAGTTTGGATTCTGTAGAAATGTTGGAACACGTGAGGCAATACTGACCCTACAACTTATCTTAGAAGAAAGATTAAGGAAAGGCAAACCTACGTTTCTAGCATTTGTAGACTTAGAGAAAGCTTTTGACAGTGTTGACTGGAATACTCTCTTTCAAATTCTAAAGGTGGCAGGGGTAAAATACAGGGAGCGAAAGGCTATTTACAATTTGTACAGAAAACAGATGGCAGTTATAAGAGTCGAGGGACATGAAAGGGAAGCAGTGGTTGGGAAGGGAGTGAGACAGGGTTGCAGCCTCTCCCCCATGCTATTCAATCTGTATATTGAGCAAGCAGTAAAGGAAACAAAAGAAAAGCTTGGAGTAGGTATTCAAATCCATGGAGAAGAAATAAAAACTTTGAGGTTTGCTGGTGACATTGTAATTCTGTCAGAGACAGCAAAGAACTTGGAAGAGCAGTTGAACAGAATTGACAGTGTCTTGAAAGGAGGGTATAAGATGAACATCAACAAAAGCAAAACGAGGAGAATGGAATATAGTGGAATGAAATCGGGTGATGCTGAGGGAATTAGATTAGGAAATGAGACACTTAAAGTAGTAAAGGTGTTTTGCTATTTGGGGAGCAAAATAACTGATGATGGTCAAAGTAGAGAGGGTATAAAATGTAGACTGGCAATGGCAAGGAAAGCGTTTCTGAATAAGAGAAATTTATTAACATCGAGTATTGATTTAAGTGCCAGGAAGTCGTTTCTGAAAGTATTTGTATGGAGTGTAACCATGAATGGAAATGAAACATGGACAATAAATAGTTTAGACAAGAAGAGAATAGAAGCTTTTGAAATGTGGTGCTACAGAAGAATGCTGAAGATTAGATGGGTAGATCACATAACTAATGAGGAGGTATTGAATAGAATTGGGGAGAAGAGGAGTTTGTGGCACAACTTGACTAGAAGAAGGGTTCGGTTGGTAGGACATGTTCTGAGGCATCAAGGGATCACCAATTTGGTACTGGAGGGCACCGTGGAGGGTAAAAATCGTAGAGGGAGACCAAGAGATGAATACACTAAGCAGATTCAGAAGGATGTAGGCTGCAGTAGGTACTGGGAGGTGAAGAAGCTTGCACAGGATAGAGTAGTATAGAGAGCTGCATCAAACCAGTCTCAGGACTGAAGACCACGACAACAACAACAACATCTGGAGTCAGCCCAAACAAATGCTGCTCATCATGTCCCTCATGCAATGCCCAATGTTGATAGAAAATGTCAGTTTGTTTCCCCATTGCAAACACAATAACTTTTAAAGCATAATTTTACATGGCTTTTCAGTACAGCAGTCCCAAATTGGTCTAGTGTGATATTTGTTTTATCAATATGACAGTTAAACTTGAAGAACAACCAGCACTTCAACAGTGATGTGTTGGCTACCACCACCATGCAGCAGCTCTGCTCAGTCACTGCTGGAGTACTAGTCATTCTTTGTTTTACTGTCTGTATTAACACATATCTATAAGACAAGTAGCGCTCTAGACTAATTCTGGACTGCTCTATCAAATGGGCATACAAAATTCTGCTTTAAAAATATTTACACACACAAGTGGTATTTAAAGTATTCCATATTATAAGATGCGACAGTATGGACCAAAACAAGACAAAAATGTCCAGTGAACATGGGCTCTAAAATGCATACCTTAAAGGATATGAGCAATTGTTCATCTTATCTACTGTGAACATCTCTTCTACTACAAGCTCTTTGCTTTCAGTATTTTGAGAGGTTGTAGTACGGACCAAAACAAGGGGTGGGGGAAAAAAAAACTCTGTAAACATGAGCTGTAAAATGCATACCTTACGGGCTATGTGAAACAAATGGGGTATAGAATGTGTACTTTAAGAGTTACAAACAATTGTTTAGTAGAAGAGAAGTGTTTCACTGTAGCAAAGATGATCAAGTGCTTTTAGCTCTTAAGGTATGCATTTAGATCCCATGTTTAATGGATATTTTTTGTTTGCTATAGTCAATACTACCACCGCTCAACACATGGACTACTTTCTTAACACCGTATATCTATATTAATATTATAAAGGCCAAAGTAAATCATACATGAACATAAATCATGTTAAAAATTATTAAATTTGTTGTACAGTGTACATGCTGTTTGATGTATAGGTACTTCAACACCATGATGCGGAGGTGCATACTTCTGCCCATGCTCTTCTGTCAAAGCTCCGCTCAGTAGCAATGCTCTGTATGCCATGTGATTGTACATTTGGACTTGGACTGTATCAAGAAAAGAACTGAAAGTTCGAATTCGAGGAATCCTTCTTCACAACTGGCCTCATGTTAAATCTGGGGATGCTTTAGGTAGAGTCTGTATGGTGCATATCAGCAACGTGAAATGCTTTTGCGTGGGAATGTTGTTACACCATGTGCAAGGGTCAACTTATTTTAAAGATATTAAAAAACACATTGGTCAATAACTATTAATATAGTATGTAAGGCAAAAGGTTTATTAGAAAATGATAGCTATTGGGATGTAACGCTGGAGAATGCTGTACAAGAGAGATCAGTGTTCAAAGTGAGAGAGCTTTTTGCTGTATTAATAGCAACCTTTGGGCTTTCAAATCCCCAGAAAATGTGGGAAAAATACAAAAGTGACATGCAGAAGATATATCGCACAGATTTAAAGCCCCTCATGCTACATGCAATGATTTTATCTACAACAAAGCTCTCATGAATGCGGAAGACCACGTAATAATGATAACTGGAAAACATTTATCTTACTTTGGATTGAGTAGACCAGTTAGAACCAGAAACAAGTTATGGCTCCATTTCATTGCAACAGCAACTCAATGAATATGTCCTGCAGTTGAATCCAGAACAGACAACATTTTTTAACAATGTTATGCAGCAAACAGAGAGTGAAGAAGGTGCTTTGTTCTTTTTATATGCTCCATGAGGAACTAGCAAGACTTTTGTTTTAAACTCTCTCTTAGTTAAAATTCAGAAAAGTAGGGAGTTGTGTTGCAGCAGCCTCCTCTGGAATAATTGACAAACTACTCAGTGGTGGCTAAACAGTACATACTAGCTGTTAACTGCACCTTCGCTCACATATCAATAGCTGTGTCTTATCACAGTTTTATGTAAGAAGGAAATGAAAACTATAATAAATCTGGTTCATTTATAACATTTAGTAGCCAAATTATACAAACAATGAAAAATACAGGGTGAAATGACCATAATATCAAATGTATAGATTGTTATTCCACATATAGAAGAGGTGTTGAGTAGCAGACAGGTGCACTGAAGAATGGCTGCTGGAATTTGATTTGTCTGTCTGCAGGGCTGCTTTGAGAACATTTTTCCATACAACCAAATTATCATTTGGTGCCTGCCACTCAACGCCTCTTCTATGTCTCAGTTGGTCCATTACGACTAGGGGACATCAGCTGGTACGTACGAGGTGCGACAATAAAGTAATGAGACTGAGACTGATGTGAAAAAAAATGTTGCTTACCATTTTAGTCAAGTTTAGTGTTGTCTCCTTCAAAGTAGTTCCCTTCTGATTGCACACACTTTTTCCAGTGCTTCCGCCATTGATGGTAACATTTCTGGAACTCATCTTCTGTAATATCCTCCAAGACCCTCGTCACAGCCTTTTTGGTCATCTATGTTGTTTGAAAATGGTGTCCCTTGACCGCCGTTTTGACTCTTGTAAATAGAAAAAAGTCGCATGGTGCGATATTTGGTGAATAAGGTGGCTGTGGTAGTACTGAAATTCATTTTGAGGTTAAAAATTACTGTACTGACAGTGCAGTATGGGATGGCGCATTATCGTGATGCAGAATCCAATTATCAGCAATGTTGGCACGAACATGAAGAACTCTTTTATGAAGTCCTTCTAAAATTTCTTTGTAGTAATATTGGTTAACTGTTTGTCCAGGAGGCACCCACTCTTTATGAACAATTCCCTTGGAATCAAAGAAACACACATCATGCATTTCACTTTTGACTTTGACATGCAATCTTTTTTTGGTCTGAGTAATCCCTCTGAGCACCATTGCGAACTTTGGCGTTTTGTCTCTGTATCATACTGAAAAAACCAACTTTCATCACCAGTGATAACATGGCTCAACAATTCTGGATTGATTTCCATTTGCCCTAACAGATCAGCTGCCCACATTTTTCCGTGTTCCTCACTGTTGTGGTGTGAGATTTTTGGGGACCATTTTTGCATAAATCTTTCTCATACCATGATCTTCAGTTATTATTAGGTGAACTGTTTCTCAATTGATGTTAAGTTCTTCTGCAATTATTTTCATGGATAATCTTCGATCAGATCGTATGAGTTCATGCACCCTGGCCAAGTTGACATCCGTCCGTGAGGTTGAGGGTCATCCACTGTGGTCTTCATCTTCAACATTTGTTCTGCCTTCACTAAACATTTTATGCCAATGAAAAACTTGAGCTCTTGACATAACCTCCTCTCCAAAAGCCTTCTGAAGCTTATTTTAAGTTGTTGTTGAGTTTTCACCCAATTTAATGCTTGGACTAGAAGCAGCTTATAGACCAAGGTCAAAGATATTGTGCCTACGCGAGCCTGCAGGGTTGCCACATCTTGCAAGGAAAATCAGTCTCATTACTTTATTGTCACACCTCGTACTTTTCAATGTCAATAAACTTTACAGTGGTACACTTTAAGATGTTGTATTTTATTCTGAAAGCAACCAGTTTCACCAGTTCATTTTGCCATCTTCAGGCCCCATACGCTTTTTTCAAATCAACGAACTTATCATATAGCGTCATAAAACTGGATAGTGTGAATTCCAATTGTTGTGCAGATGCTTCAGTGGAATACATGACAGCAACTCTTCTAAGTGGTGAGTGTTGTGATCCTACCAGAGGTATTGATGGATCAGTTGATGTAATTATGCATATGTCCTGCAAGATCACTAGCTGCAGTGTGGCAGGGCACATATGCTGGTGCCAGAACTCATGGAAAAACACCTGCAACAAATTTAAGGGATGCTGTGGACCACCATGGCCTCACTTGTTGCAACCAGCCAACGTTTATGGCAAGCTATCTGGTGTACCTACTGGCGATGACTGTGTCCTATGTGGTTGTCACCTGGACTGTTGTTTGGACTTTGTTGTTACCTTCTGTCAGTGTTTGGCTAGCAATGGACTTGCCTGTCTGCCTAATGTGGTACCCTTCATGCATGGTTCAACTGACACTTGTGTTTTCAGTGAATGAACCAACTGCTTATGGGTGTACTGAGAGCATGGTGTAGTGATTCGAGAATTTCTGTGTAAATTCTAGAATCACTCAGCCTTCTACCGTCTCGAACACGTGATATTCTAGATACGAGTGTGGGATGGTAAAATCCTACCTACTGCGCATCACATGCTTGTGTGTGCAGGTTTAAGATCAGTCATGACAAGAAAGTAGACGCGACGGTCGAACGGCACTGACAAGTACCTGTCGGGCAATCCACAGATGTGTTGGTGAGTCTTTGTGGAAGAACTGTTGAATCTATATGCAGCTTTGTGCTTATTGTGTCACTTACTATTGTTATGTGAAACAAGAACAGTTGAAAAAGTTCTCGTATAGACTCATGACTCAGCCTTGTTAGAGGCAAGACATTTTTTCAATCTCCTTTTCTGAAAGTAGGGTGTTGAAGCAGACTTTCTTTCGAATGTGAATAAATTTGTTTCTAACATACGGCTGTACGAGAGACTTACTGAAGTTATATATTATGTTGAAAGTGAGAATTTTTATTGTGCTTGAAAGTCAAATACATTGTTGATTGACGAAACATAAAGTTTGTATGGCTATTTATTTCACTAGTAGAAAGAGGCTTGAAAGTTCCTGTACCTAGTGGTATTCAACGGAGAAGAAGTCAAGAGAGCTTCCAGAAGCTGGCTATCCCATAAAGAAGAGTGGCTGCAAATCCCAAGTAAGTCATCTCATAAAGAAGTGGAATGTGGTTTGGGGAAATAAATCAGTATAACCCATACCCACACTCACACTTTAAGTCATCAGAACATTAGAGTGGTTCATATCCGAGTATTTACCAGTCAAACCTACAAAGCATGCTCTCCCATACTAGCATATGAGTTATTTAGCAAACTTCTAAAGTGCTGTGTTGCACAAGAGGTGTCCATGCCCAGAAATGTTTCATTTTGTGTATTTCTAGAAGTCAGAAATTATTACTGTCTGTGGTTTATTTGTAAATAATTTATGTTTTTGAAGAAGCAGACTTACAACACTGGCAAGGAGGATATTTTGGAGCTGCAACCTACCCCGTGCCAGAATAGCACATGTGTTGTCCTTTTGCTGTGTTTCAGCCACAATGGACAAGCAGTTTTCCAAGCTCTGGAAACAGTAGCCAAACTAGCAGCACAGCTGGTGGATCTGTTAAGTCTACAGTGATTTCTGGCTATCCCAGCTTTCCACCCATTTGTTGAACCTCACAAGGATGGGGAAGTGTATAAAAAGTGTAAAAACCTACAGCTCTGTTATCCTGTACACAAATTGGCCCTTTTTGTGATTGTCTGTTCTTTCCCTCACCACTATTCATTCACTTTTAAGCAATAAATTTGCTGCAAAAAGCATGTAGTGGCTGTTCATTCAGAGTTCCTTCAACATCATAAAACAAAATTAGACAATTATGAATCATTGATCACAGGTGTAGAAGGCTTGGCAGAAAATGTACAAGTTTGCATGTTGTTGTGGACTGCCATATACAGAATCATTATTATGTGACATAGTGATCAGATTAACATAGATCATTGAAGTGCATGCTCAAGTGTTATGGCAGTCATTGCCTTCTTTAGCTGAAGATTTGCATGTTGCCTAGTGCTTTTGAAATTTCTCAAGCAGCTCAGACTTCCATTTCCACAGACAGTGAGATACCAGAACCATTATCTCAAATGGCAAATGTAGAGCAACTTAGCCTGCCAGATGGCAAAATTGCACAAATGTCGCAGTCCAGGTGGTAGTGGAGTGACTCCTGCTCGACCAGACAGGTATCAGATCCAGTGCCATAAGTGGTTTTCCATCCAGCCTTAGCAAAACTTTTGCAGACTGCCCAGTTGTCCTGATTGTTTTTCTATACATGCTAGAGGTAGCTGTGCATGTAATAATCATGCCTGTCTGCAGTGAGAATACCATTCTGTGTTTAGAAGTAGATTCTTTGTGTCTCCACTATGCTCCCTTATTTTCTCCAGGCCTGGGACTGGTTTCTAATTCTCGACCTACAATATATTAAAAGAGTCACCAATACTGACATTTTTCAAAGCACACCTGATAGCTTTAGCCTTGTGGAATGAGGTTAAAATAGAACTGGGTTGCTTAAAGGTATCAAAAGTCCCATCCCTGATTCATTATATGAAAAGGACATCATCTTAAGTTGTTTCTTGCAAACTAAGTGGTGTGTTATCCCCTCTCAGGGACTTCAGATATACAGTGAATACTCAGTCAGTTGTAGACTCATGCTCACTTCTGAATTCTGATGAATTGTTTTCAATGTTGGCAGGGGTCAGTATTTTACTGAGATTGATCTTTCGAGAGCTTTTTTTCAGCTTCCTTCCTGCTATTGAGTACTCCTTATGGCTGCCATCAGTATTCCAGTTTACCTTCTGGTATTGCTAGCACATGAGCAATCTTTCAGAAATGTCTAGAACGAACTGTTAATGATATTCCACAATGTGTTGTTTCTATGATACAGTGGTCACAGCACAGTCTAAGAAGAAGCATACCTTGAATCTCCAGTGAGTATTATCATCTCTTTTGCAAGCCAAGTTAAACTATAATTCGTCAAAATGCTCCTTCTTTCAGATTTCCATTAAGTATGCAGTATATATCCGTTGCTGTGCTGGCTGTAAACTGATGTCTGAAAATGTGACAGTCATTTCCCATATTCCTACACCGAAGAATGTAAAGGGCTACAAGTTATTTTGAGCAGGGTTACATATTATGCCCAGTGTATCCCCTAAACTGCAATGAAAGCCCATTTGCAGAATCAATTACAGAGAAAAAGGGTTCTTTCCAATGGTTCACAGATTATCACCAAGCATTTCTTAAGCTGAAGCAATGTCTCCCAACCCCTCCTTGCCTGAACTTGTAATATCCCAGTTTACCTCTCATGCTGGCCATGGACATGTCACTATGTGGCATTGCTTAAGTACCCAAATGGTTCAGAATGGACTATTACATTCGCCTATAAGACACTCGCCACAGCATGTGACAGTTATTTCCAGATGGAGGAGGAGGCATTGGAAATCATCTTTGGAATCCAGTAGTTCTGCATATTCCTGTATGGCTACCAGTTTCATCTAATCACAAATCATAAGCTGTTGTTCATATTTGGCACTAAGATAGAATTATCTGAATGGACATCACAAAAGTTACAATGCTGGGCTCTTTTCTTATCGAATTACCACTGTTCCATTAATTATTGCACATAGCCACAGTACACTAATGCAGATGTGCTGTCATGGTTTCTTGTGGGTGTCAATGAGAAATTTGATAAACAATAGAATGCGTGTCTTCAAATTCATTAATAGTTGGAACAGTCAGTGGAAGAGTTTCCCATCACTTCCACAAATGCTGCAGTTGGTACACATAATGACCCCTTTTAGGAGAGGTTTACCAGTTTGTGCAAACAGTCTGGCTGCAGTTAGCAGACTATGCAGAACTTCATGGATTTTACTCAAGATGCCATGCACCTCATCTTTTTAAAGGTGTGCTATTACTGAATCAAGATGACCATCAGTGTCAGGAGGTGATTTTGGACATTCTGTGCTCCCATATATGCTGCATCAGTCTCACTGGGGCATTTCCATAATGAAGCATCTGGCCCAGAAACACCTGTGCCTGCTCAGCTGTGAGATCAGTGCATGTGGATTTTGCAGTCAATGCCATGTGACCATGCTGTTGATTTTAATACATGCATATTCTCATTTCCCATACATCATCAAAATGCAGCAGGCCACAACAGTGAATACCACTAAGACCTCGTCCATTGTTTTTTCTATCAAAGGATTCTTGTTGCCAATAATGAACTGCAGTTTACAACCACTGTTTTTGCACCCAGAATGAAATCAAGCATTTTATTACACTTCCAGTTCACGCTCCCCCAACTGTGTGTAGTGTGAATGTTAAAAATACAGCTGGAAAAACTAGTGACATTCATGCCTACTGATATTGCACTGCTTTCTTTTTTATTCCCTTACTGAATAGGAGCAGTTCACTATTGAAATTTGGCAGAACTCTTGTACTGAAGCCCTTATAATTTCATATTAGATCTGTTGCAGCCTCCTTTGTTATAAGAAGAAGAAGACGCAGCCACACACATATTAAGATGCATGCCCTCATCTAGCATGCACATGTGGGTGTACGTCCAGTTGTAAACGTGACTTCATCTCACCCAGCAAGGCTACCAGCTTTTCCTGTGAGCCACTCCTTGAGGAGTCCTTTGCTTACAGTGAAGCCACCTTGTTTGTGCCATCTGGAGCAACTCAGCCTACAGATCTGCCACAGCAGTGAGCAAGCTCACACGGTCCACACTGAGGACCGACAACAGCAGATGTGGAGTCCAGTTCCAGGACAACATCCCAGGTTGTGTGTGTTGAGCATTTCTGGTTCTCAAGTAAACTACTGGCCATTAAAATTACTACACCAAGGAGAAATGCAGATGATAAATGGGTATTCATTGGACAAATATATAGTACTAGAACTGACATGTGATTACATTTTCACGCAATTTGGGGGCATAGATCTTGAGAAATCAGCACCCACAACAGCCACCTCTGGCCGTAATAATGGCCTTGATACACCTGGGCATTGAGTCAAACAGAGCTTGGATGGCATGTACAGGTACAGCTGCTCATGCAGCTTCAACATGATACCACAGTTCATCAAGAGTAGAGACTGGTGTATTGTGATGAGCCAGTTGCTCGGCCACCATTGAACAGACGTTTTCAATTGGTGAGAGATGTGGAGAATGTGCTGGCCAGGGCAGCAGTCAAACATTTTCTGTATCCAGAAAGGCCTGTACAGGACCTGCAACATGTGGTCGTGTGTTATCCTGCTGAAATGTAGGGTTTCGCAGGCATCGAATGAAGGGTATAGCCACGGGTCGTAACACATCTGAAATGTAACATCCACTGTTCAAAGTGCCGTCAATGCATACAAGAGGTGACAGAGACGTGTAACCAATGGCACCCCATACCATCACGCTGGGTGATACGCCAGTATGGAAATGACGAATACACACTTCCAATGTGCGTTCACTGCGATGTTGCCAAACACGGATACGACCATTATGATACTGTAAACAGAACCTGGATTCATCTGAAAAAATGACGTTTTGCCATTCAAGCATCGATTATCGTCGTTGAGTACACCATTGCAGGCACTCCTGTCTGTGATGCAGCGTCAAGGGTAACCGCAGCCATGGTCTCCGAGCTGATAGTCCATGCTGCTGCAAACGTCGTCGAACTGTTTGTGCAGATGGTTATTGTCTTGCAAACATCCCCATCTGTTGACTCAGGGACCGAGACGTGGCTGCACGATCTGTTACAGCCATGTGGATAAGATGCCTGTCATCTTGACTGCTAGTGATACGAGGCCATTGGGATCCAGCACGGCATTCCATATTACCCTCCTGAACCCGCCGATTCCATATTCTGCTAACAGTCATTGGATTTCGATCAACATGAGCAGCCATGTCGCGATACGATAAACCGCAATAGCGATAGCCTACAATCCGACCTTTATAAAAGTCAGAAACGTGATGGTACGCATTTCTCCTCCTTACACAAGGCATCACAACAACATTTCACCAGGCAACAGCGGTCAACTGCTGTTTGTGTATGAGAAATCGATTGGAAACTTTCCTCATGTCAGCACGTTGTAGGTGTCGCCACCAGCGTCAACCTTGTGTGAATGCTCTTGAAAGCTAATCATTTGCATATCACAGCATCTTCTTCCTGTTGGTTAAATTTCGCGTCTGTAGCATGTTATTTTCATGGTGTAGCAATTTTAATGGCCAGTAGTGTAATTGTCTGTTAACCCTTTGGATCTGCCCCTTCTACCACCAGCAGTATCTGATGTCGCACCCCAGCCTTCACAGCAGGTCACACCCACCTTCTCCCCCATTCCAGCCTAAATGGACCTGGCCTTACAGGCTGATTCCAGCGGGGAACGAACTTATAATCCCACAGGATGTATCAGTTGTTCACTCGATATAATTATGTGTATGTCTGGCCAGGTTGCTAGGTGTGGCAAAAAAGGATACATCCACTGGTGCCACATTATGTGGCAAAACACCCTGGTGGATTTAAGGGCTGCTGCTGACAACCATGGCCTTACTTGTCACAGCTTGCTGGTGTTTACTGCAATCTCTCTAATGAACCTCGTGGTGGAACATACCACTTTTTGTAAAGCAATGTGTTACCTAACATCTCCCTAGCCAAAAAAATGATGATCATCACAGAGAAAGTATTTTTTCAGCTAATTGTTCTAGAATCATGAACTGTTTGGAAGTTTGCTATTATTGTGCATGTACGCTGGGTGGATGGTTACCGCACAAGTCCAAGGTGGGATGACATGGCAATTTTGCTGTGCATTGCAGTACCTGCTGAGTTTCCGGTTATTCTTTGTTATGAAGTCCAAGCTCTGAGAAGCAGGTCATACTGTTGAATAAATGTGATGTCTTGACGAGGGTGCTGACATCTTGGAGGACTTACGATGATTCAATTTTGTCCCTTAGATTCATACAGAATTGTAATTAGTACTGTGAGGTGGAGTTTATGTGACATCAGATCAAATGTATGAACAATGAACATCCCTTACACCATCAATTGCAACAAAAGACAACTGTTATCCAAAGACATACTTTCTGTTATTTTGTAGAAAGTGAGAATTGAGTAAGGCTTTCAGATTCCAGCACAAGAACAGCTGCAGCAGTTAAGAGGTCCATATTAAGAATAACTAAACAGTTTGTCTGAACAGTATTTCAAGAAGCAGCACTTCAGAATTGGAGAGCAATGACATTCATAAACTGAACATATACACACTATTTCAGAGACAGGGAACATTTCATTCAGGGCAACCTGGTGCAGGATCCAGAATACTTCTTCTCTGACAGGTGAGATAATCTGAACAAGAAGAATACATAAAGTGCATCAAGAAGAAAATAGCAATTTTGAAAAAAAGGTTGTCTGTGAATGGTGCTGTTGCCTGTAGGAATGCAGTCTGCAGCCAAAATACTGTGGCAACAATGTTAAATAATTATGTCTAAGAAGAGTTAACAGACTTTAGAAGAATTGGTGTATTGATTAATAACTGTTAATTCAATCAACAACAATTACTTTGGGGAAGAAATTATTACGGTCTAAGAATCAGAAGATTGGTGGATGGAACTACCACCACAGCCTCACTTGTCGTAACCAGCTGATATTTATAGCAAGCTTTCCAGTACACTACCCATCCATGATATTAGTGCACTTGGCTTTGGGTGCCCATTATCAGAAACACACAGTGACATTACGGTAAACAAGTACAATGGTGATTAAAGAAAATGTATTACATTGTGAATGATTTCAAAACAGCTGTGCATATACTATCAAGCCATCCAGCATGCCCTCATGAGACATATTGGGATAAAAACTCATGATAATCCAAAATCGTCCTCACTCTCAGGTGCAGTGATATTGTGGTCAACAAATACCTATTGATGATGACCCTGTGCTATGTGTTTACTCGTGGACTGTGATTTGGACTTCATTGTTCCTTACCATTTTTGTTTGACTATCCCACAGACATGGCTGTTTTCCTATTGCGGTATTGTCTTTGGTCACCATTCGACTAGCAGCTGTGTTGTCAGTGAATGAACTGAGGCCAAATGAGTTCACCTTCAGCGCATTTCGTATTTGAGTGTTTCCCAGCCGAACATACAAACAGTGTTGTCCTGCACTAATGTATGAGTTATTCAACAAACTTCCATAACACTGTATGTCAAAGAGATACCCACATACAGAATTTTTCTTTGTATTTTCAGGAGAGTCAGGAACTATTACTTTTTGCAATTTATTTGTTATTGTTAGTACTCAGTTGTAATTTACAAGAATAAATTGTTTAATATACATTTTATTTTATTTTGAATCACATTTGATGTTCGTATTCATTTTTTCTTCTGCCTAAGACAATTTTGAGATAAACTGTATGTAAAATTTATAGGATCAAATGAAATGTACAGTACGAGGCTTTGGCTTTGACTCGTGACATATTGATATTGTGTTATGTGACATCATGACTGGGTGGCATATTTGAAGAGGTCATTTGGTGAGCGCTTTGTTTAGCGGTTTGAAATTGTTAATAGTTGTCTAAGATATGACAAAGACATTCAATAGCTATTGTCAAATGGTGCCAATGATATGACCACTGCCCTAACATTTTTGCAACAGTATGCCTTGCTGGCTGAATCTATATAGTGACACTTCTCTGGTGGATACATGAAGGTGAATATTTACTGGATAAGGCGCAATTTAGAGAGGATGAGACATGTTTTTTAATGTTTTATTTGTTAATGGAGTTTTGCTATTTGGGGAGCAAAATAACTGATGATGGTCGAAGTAGAGAGGATATAAAATGTAGACTTGCAATGGCAAGGAAAGCATTTCTGAAGAAGAGAAATTTGTTAACATCAAGTATAGATTGAAGTGTGAGGAAGTCATTTCTGAAAGTATTTGTATGGATTGTAGCCATGTATGGAAGTGAAACATGGACAATAAATAGTTTGGACAAGAAGAGAATAGAAGCTTTTGAAATGTGGTGCTACAGAAGAATGCCGAAGATTAGATGGGTAGATCACATAACTAATGAGGAAGTATTGAATAGGATTGGGGAGAAGAGAAGTTTGTGGCACAACTTGACTAGAAGAAGGGATCGGTTGGTAGGACATATTCTGAGGCATCAAGGGATCACCAATTTAGTATTGGAGGGCAGCGTGGAGGGTAAAAATCGTAGAGGGAGATCAAGAGATGAATACACTAAGCAGATTCAGAAAGCTGTAGGTTGCGGTAGGTACTGGGAGATGAAGAGGCTTGTACAGGATAGAGTAGCATGGAGAGCTGCATCAAACCAGTCTCAGGACTGAAGACCACAACAACAAACAACATTTGTTAATGAGTTGTGGCTCTTTGACTGGACTGAAGGAAAGTTGGCAATGCTAACTGAGGACTGTAGCAGTGCCTATTGTGGATTATGTATGAACTAGTGCCACAGACTGATGGAGGTGATGCCTCTTCCAGAAAATATGTGCACTGACACAGAAGAAAAGTGGATGAGGTGACTGTCTGATCTGTAGTGTAGTCTGAAATCTAGTTTAGATTGGAATGTTACAGTTTGGTTGTGGGTTGGTAAAGCCAGCAAATGTGAATGGTATAAAACTGGTTGTGGTGACTGAGTGATCTTTAGCATAGCCTGAAACCTCAGTTAGTTGGAATGTGAAGATTTGATTGTTCACTTGTAGCAATCGCTTGTAAAATGTTCATTTCAAAAATCTGGTGTAGTATTTACAGAATGTTCTGAAGTCCTCAGGTAGTGCTTAGGTAGGAACCTAAGAGTACAATTTAAATTTTACAGAGCATTCTGTTTTATGTTACAGCATTCTGCACAAATGTACTTCATTAGCTTGCTACCTATTTTCATTCACTTTAAATGACGATGTTTATCAAACACTATTTTATCATTGGTTCTGCCATCATGTATAATCAGTTAACACCACCTGTTGTCCATTACTATTCCATATTTTGTGCATTTCTCTTAAATTATAATTTTCAGTGCACTTTATGGCAGTCTTTATGATTTGTATTAGTTGTTATACATTTTACTGACATTTCAGTACCTGCATATGATTCTAATATATGTCAATGTTTTGTAATTGGCTGTAGATGTGCTCTTAAGTTTTACCTGGCTTCTTGCCTCTATCTCTTTTTTGCCTGTTAGATGATAGCATATTGTACCCAGTGAGAATTGCTGAATCTAATGATATAAGAATTGATTACATTTGTTCTTAATATGGGGAGGCTTAGAAAACTAGTTGTTGTGACAGGCTGACCTATACTGTAGCCTGAGGTCTAGGTTAGGTTGGAATGTGAAAAATCAGTTGCCAGTTGATGAAACCCTCAATGTGAATAGGAAAAAAAAAAAGTAATGTGCTGACAGACTGAGCTGTAATGAAGCATGAGGCCTAGGTTAGGTTGGAATGTGACTGCTTTCCTGTGAGTTGGCAAAACCGATCAGTCTCGACATTAAAATACAACTGCTGCAATAGACTGATGTGTAGCATGGCTTGAGATATATGTTCATCTTTGAAATAACTTACTTGTATGTGTTATCCCTGACTTTGCTGAAAATTCTCTCACTGTGGTTTAATTCTAATCTAATATACTGGTATGTGAAACTTAAGAATGAAAGTAGCTTTCACATGATATGTCACTACCAAGTAACAGAGACTGATGGAAGTTGGCCCACACATTGAAAGACCTGCTACAGTCTAACACACCAAACTGATCATTTCGAGAAGGTTCCTGGATGCATTACATGTTCCCACCTCACACATATGAGAGTATGTCCAGAATTACTACGTAGACTGAATCTGCTGTAATCTAAGAACAGCATGCGACCCCCACTCCTTGTCAGTCCAATCCCTATGCTTTTGGCACCATCGCAATGGTGTGAGTGTCAACAGAACACAACATACTGGTCATCAGGCAAGGAGATCCCTCCCATGCAGTCACCATGCCACTGTGGAGCATGAGATTGCATGCCATGCAGTCCTGTTAAATGTGGTTGCAGTTGCTCTTGCTGTATGAGGTGAGTCCTTTTGTGCCTGTTGCACAATGTAGCAATCACCTGTTGTAGTTGACTGTGGTCAACCATCTCTTCTCTTTCGGGCAGCAGAGCCTGTGGGTTGGAATGCTCCCCATGCATGTGAAACACTGCCATGAGCAGTACCACACTCCTGCACTGCACTAATTGCACTTTGTCCTACTTCCGGTTTCCCAATGATTACTCCCCATATGAAGTCATTCAAATGTCATCTCCAGGCCATGTTGTAATGATGAACACCACCACAGTGCATCATAACTACTTACTGACTGAAACACACTTTCTTTTCCCGGTCCTTCAGCTGCCTCGTGTAGCAGAGCCAGCTCCATTTAGTGCTATAGTCAAGCTGACCTCATGCCATGTGTGACATCCAGTTTTCTGTGCCTATCTGGGAGCCCTGTGGCAACTTGCTCCCACACTTTCATTCATTTCTGCAAGTTGTTTATATGTTAGGTTACTTTTACCTATCTCGTCCTTAAGTTTTGCAGAGCAGTACAGAACAAAATACCAGTAAACTTTATTTATGAACCACAGGAAATTATGAATGAGCATTTCAATTGGTGACTGACAACTGACTCATAATTTGTCACATTCAGTTTCCACAGTCATGCAATGCAACAGCCACAGACACTCTTAAGTGCACTTTTGCCCAGTGTGTGTGTGTGTGTGTGTGAGAGAGAGAGAGAGAGAGAGAGAGAGAGAGAGAGAGGTGGTAAATTTTGGTTGGTAAGTACATTAATAAGTTATTGTTTACTCTAAGAAGTATGTTATATGTGTTTATTTAGTGTAGTGGCTTGCAATTTAGTAGCCTTATCCTATGCACCTTAATTGCCAGCCAAAAGGATTTGCAGTCCTCATTGGAGGTGAGGGCTATGGTAGCAGTAGCATAGCTACTAGCAGGTCCACACTAGCTGGACCGGTCTTAGAAGAGGATCCTGACAAGTGTGTCCCATGACTTAGGAAGGGAGGGAAGAGAGAGTGCTGACCATCTAGCAAACGACATGTGCTTAGGTCAAAAGATGTCAGCCCAACAAAGAGATTGTGGGTTAACAACCTGCATCTCTTAATAACATTGTTAAAGAAGCTTCAAGTAGAATGAGCCAGATGGACAATAAGGTGACAACCTTTGGATTGAAATGGACTATAAGAATTAGGTCTACAACATATGGATCCTCTATAAGAATGGAAAACTACAAGCCATAGCAGAACTTAACAAGTAAAAGCTAGACAGTAAGGGAATGAGTGAAGTTCGTTAGAATGAGTGTTTTAAAATCAAACTATCAGAGGAGCTGACTTTTCTCTATTCATGCAGTCCAAATGCAATGACTACCTTGTAAATAGTGTTGACATAATGCTAAATAAAATAGCAAAGAGTAGTTTGCTGGAGTGGAAACCTATATCTGACAGAATTAGGTTTAACTCTCAGATATGGAATATAACAGTCATTCATTGCTATGTTACAACTGAACAAGCAGATGAGGTGGACACCAAAAATCGCTTCTGTGCTGAACTAATGTACAAGCAGTACTAGAAGGTGCAAAGAAAGATAGTTTCAGTGTTATGGGAGACAAAAACCCAAATGTAGGTGCAGAAAATTGTGGAGCACATAAGGGGAAGAAATTCAGTTGGTGAGGCTAAAGCAAATGGTGAATTGTTTATGGAGTTTTGTGCAAATGAGTTAACTGTAGGAAGAATGCTGTTTCCAAACAAAAAATGCCATAAAATCTCATGTGTGTCGCTGGACCACAGGATGCAGAATCAAGTTGACTGCTTTGCTTTAAGTAGGAAATGGAAAAGATCATTGTTAGATGTTAGAAAAAAAAGAGGAGCTGAAATAGACAGTGGCCACCGTTTGATGTTCACTAAAGTGTGCTTGAAAATATTAGCTACGAAGAAGAAATTTTATGTCCAAAATGAGTGGTTTGATATCTCAAAGGCAGAAGATCCTAAGATAAGACAGGACTTTAGACTAGAGCTGTGAAATAGGTATGAAGCACACATGATGGAGGATGGAGAAGAAGAGCAGTGGCAAAAAGTCAAGGAAGCAATCGCTGAAACTGACGAAAAGGCAATGGGATGAAAAGAGAGAGAGAGAGAGAGAGAGAGAGAGAGAGAGAGAGAGAGAGAGAGAGAGAGAGAGAGAGAGAGAGACTGGATGAGTGAGAACACATGGAAGAAGGAGGGAGAAAGAAAAAAAATTTGAAAACAAAAATGCAGTAGGAAAAAGACTGAGCTCCATGCAGAGTATACCATAGTAGATCAAGAGAAGGAAAGTTGCTACTCACCATAAATCAGAGATGCTGAGTCGCGATAGGCACAACAAAAAGATTCACACAATTATAGCTTTCGGCCATTAAGGGCTTTGTCAGCAGTAAACACACACACACACACACACACACACACACACACACGTGTGCAGTCTCAGAAAACTGAAACTGTGGTCTCAATTCTCTGAGACTGCAGACGTGTTGTTTTGTTGTGCTTATCGTGACTCAGCATCTCTGCTATATGGTGAATAGCAACTTCCCTTCTCTGGTATTGTTACATTCCATCCTGGATTTTCCATTGTTTGATAGTAGATCAAGAGGTGAAAAGAAGTGCGAGATCAGACCAAAAGAAAAGGGACAAATTACATTGAAAAGCAAATGTTAAAAATTGGTACGTATCTTGGTATCTAACACTTGTTCTTAGACAAGTGAAACATGCTGAGTCAAAATATGCAAACCATTTGTCTCTGTCATGCACCATTTTTATATGCACCCTTTGACCATTTAAATTTCACTAGAACAATTATTTCCACAAAGACAAAAATTCAGTCATCAAATGCACAATAAAACCTCCATTTGGTTCACTTTACCAGTTTCGAAAGTTTAGACTGCCCACTTCAGAAGTGAAATAGGCTCAAATCGTTGGTAACTAATGTCAAAATAAGAATCACTTCTGAAGATGACAGTTTAAACTGTCAAAACCAGTAAAGAGAACCAAATAAAGATTTCCTTGTGCAGCTAAGACTGAATTTTTATCTTTGTTGAAATATTTTGCAGCTGCCAAACTACAGCTATGAACAAAATTAGAAGAATTATTGTTACAACAAAATCTAACTGAAAGGTTATTAGCTTAGAAAGTAGTGTGATTGAGTCACATGATGGATATTCTATATATTAATATCTAGTTCAAGATATAATACATGCTTAAAATCCATACACACTGAAAATACTTATTTTTTTGGTTTGAATATCTTGGCTGTAGACTTGCTTTTGTGCTGACATTTGGCAAGCCACTCTGAAGTATCCAGCAGTAGTCAGCCAACATTGCTGCACTCCGTTGGCCCCAATACCATCCACGACTTCATCACTGAGGTGTCTGGGTGAAAACATTCACCATGTTCATTACTGACTGAACCTGGTTTTTTGAGGGAAAAAGTCAAGCTGCGAGTTGAGGTAATGAATTTTGTGGGACATGTTAACACCCAGAAGTTTTTACACTCCAATGCATTTTTTCACAACATTTCCAAGGAAATTGGCTACAATTGATTTAAATCACATCTATGCATTTCTTTCAATATCATCCAGGAAGTCTTGAAAGCGGATGATAGCAATTACCTTTCTTGTATGTGGACCTACGAACACACCTTCTTTCATTTTGCCATAAATGAGCTCTGAAAATTTGTGCACAGGTACCAAAAAGCATCTGAGTTGTTGTCCAGTGTCTTTACAAAATTCATGAACCACAGCTTGATGTGAAGCGGTGGTATGATAACTTCATCACAGTCAGTCAGCAGAAATTGTAGGATATTTTTATTTTGTGCTGCACTCTGTTTCTGATTGGCCAATTTTTCTTTGTGTAGTAGAGATTTCTATGTCTGCTGTCCCACTCACAGATAAAACAGCAGTGCTTTGTGTACGCTGTCTGCAATCCTATGAGATTGGTGGTAACTTTTAAATTGCCACAGATTACACCATTTAACCCATGACAGGGTATTTTTTCAAGATGTAATGACATAGCTACATACATATCTTTCAGGTGGATAGCATATCAAACCAGTACTGATGCTTCTTTGTTTCCATTGTGTAAACTAGTTTTAGATGAGTTGACGAACAGTGTTGTGTTCTGCCCCGAGGCTTGACATAAGATCTTGAATGACTATACAGTAGCCAATAGTGTCACTCATTGCAAAGAATTTCACACCTTCTTTGTGTCTGTGGCGAAAATGTGAAGTTGTTGCACACAGTAGAAATAAAGTAAATTCTTTAATGCATGAACTGAGCAATTCAGCTTCACCTTTTGTCAGTACCAGTTCCTGAATGAGGTCACAAACATGAGAAGTGTTCATGAAGTGAACACCATCTCAATATTGGTAGTCAGGGTCTGAGACATTGTTGGAAGATTAAAGAGAACTTTCTTCTTATGTTTCTTCATTAACTGTATATTCTGTATGCTATTGCTATTGGACAGGTGATGATATCATTTGAAATTGTATTAGAAAGTGAGGGAACATCTGGATACTTTGAGTTTTGTAGCAAAATCCAGTGACTGTTGCCAAATGGAAATGATAGTCTGTGGTGTGTTTGGGTGTGGTTGCTTGACTCATAGTATATCATATTTATTTATTTTTATTTTTATTTATTTATTGAAATACGTATTCCGTAGATCCAGTTCAACGTGTTAATGCATGGATGTGGAATGAGTCAAAAACATTTAGTTCATTATTACATTAGTTTCCACGAGGACAATAAACAAAGGTTAACAGTACAAGTTGGAAACACAATTGGTAGGATAAAGTTACACTCACAAACAGAGTTCCAGATAGGAGCCGTAAATGCCATATGGTTGTTGTTCTTTGCCTTCCTCATCCAGCCACACAAGTTGTATGCACTTGTCAAACAGATGAACTGTGGTGCCCACGATATACCACTATCCACCTTTGAATCAAAGTATAGTTCACATTCTCTCTTCAGGTATGGTGTAAAAGTTGTCCAAGGGGATCTGTCTGTTAGATAGTTACACATATAACAAAACAGATCTGGTGAATTTATGCAACCTATGGATGCCATAATACAAGGATTGTCTAGAAAGTAAGTTCCGATCGGTCACTAAATGGAAACCACAGTGAAAATCAGAAACATTTGATTTGCAAGAGCTAGCTACACTTTCCAGATACTTCTCTATATAGTCACCACTCCGACTTAGACATTTGCCAGAGCGTTATACCAAATTTCCAACACCATTGTCATAGAAGGCAGCCACCTATGCTTTCCGATAATTCTCTATGCTGGCCTATAGCGCGTAGCCTGCGCCCAAGTGTTGTCTTCGTATCCAGTGTTTCATGTGAACAGAGATTATACTCAGGACGAGCCAATTAGGGCTGTGTTGTGGGTGATTGAACACTTCCCATCGAAAAGGCTGCAGGAGCGTCTTCACTGCCCCTGCAGAGTGTGGCTGAGAATTGCCATGAAGAAGGAAGTGTGTGGCAGTTGTGTTAGGTGGGCTGCATTCATTAAGGCGAAGCCTCTCAGTGGGCCCTCCTACTTGGTGGGAGACATTGTTGTTCTAGGCACCTTTACTCGCTCACAGGGTGCTCACAACTGAAAAGAGGGTCTTGATGCGATTGACGGTCATACTAGAGACACTACCCAACACATCTGTGCAAAGCTTCATCGGGTTTTCACTGTGGTGTCCATTTCGTGACCGATCGGAACTTACTTTCTGGACAACCCTCGTATACTGAGACAGAAACAAATAAAAGCTTAGTAATGTGATATCGAAAGTGTTCTGACGTGTTATCTTAAATATACCTATTTTCTCAGTCAGTGAAATATTGCATGGTGTTCCATGAAAAATTACTCAAAAGCACGCGCGTAGAAAAAAGAAAAACCTGAGGAACATGAACAATGTTACATGAAAATTATTTGTTCTTGATATCTTTCATTGATGAGCAAAACGGTTTTCAGATTTGAAATCAGCATGAAAAACTACATTAAAATACCCTGTATGTATAGCTTGTTTATGAGTGTTATCTTGCAACATGAGCTGAGGGGGCCACAAGAAAAGGACAAATGAAGAGCTTTACCAGACCACAAGAATGCTAGGAATGATGAAGGGACCAATAAACTGCTCAGTGAAAAGCAAGGCAGTAACCTAATTGACAAATGAATATGAAAAATTGGAAAGATAGCATGAACATTTTGAAAAGGTGCTAAATAGCAAGATACAGAGAGAGGAAGAACAAGTGGTAGAAAACCAGGAAAATGTTGTCAAAGATAAGAATGTTAATAAATGTGAGATACCTGCAAAAATCTTTACTGCAGTGCCTACTAGGCAGAAGATCAGGGTCACCCTTAAGCAAATGGAATGGCCCCTGGGCCAAACAATATACCATCCAAACTGCTGAAAGAAGATGTATCAATGGCACCAGACTTATTACACTCTCTTATTTAATTTGTTAAAAAAAAAAAAAAAAAAAATCTACTCACTAAGTGGCAGCAGAACACACACATAAAAGATGGTTGTAATTGGCAAGCTTTCAGAGTCAGTGGCTCCTCCTTCAGACAGAAGGATTGAGGGGGAAGGAAGGGGGGGTGAAGGAAAAGGACTTGAGATGTCTAGAAAAAGGGGTAGATTTCAGGAAAGTCACCCAGAACCGCGGGTCAGGGTAGACTTAACGTACTGTTACCTGTGGTTCTGAGTGACTTTCCTGAAATCTACCACTTTTTCTAGACCTTTTCAGTCGTTTTCCTTCACCCTCCTTCCTTTCCCTTCAATTCTTCTGCCTGAAGAAGGAACCACTGGCTCCAAAAGCTTTCCAATTATAATCATCTTTTATGTGTCTGTTCTGTTGTCGCTTGGTGAGTAGATTTTTTATCTATCCAATCAAATAATTTTGTCAGTAATTGATTGCTTTCATTATTACACCCTCTGTTTAAGAAGATCTGGAGCAGGGAAGAAATGCCAGAAGAATGGAAGACAGGTATCTGAGTAAAACTTCCAAAGAAGGGACACTTGACAAACTGCAAAATTGGAGAGGGATCATGTTGTTAGTCATCCATAACAATGTGTTGTCCTGAATCACCCTAAATAAAATGAAGGACTACCTTGAAACCTGCCTGTGAAGAGAACAAGCTGGTTTTTGTAGGAGCCGATCCGATCAGGTTGTTGCACTGTGAATCATCCTTGAATTGTTGTTGTTGTTGTTGTTGTCTTCGGTCCTGAGACTGGTTTGATGCAGCTCTCCATGCTACTCTATCCTGTGCAAGCTTCTTCATCTCCCAGTACCTACTGCAACCTACATCCTTCTGAATCCGCTTAGTGTATTCATCTCTTGGTCTCCCCCTACGATTTTTACCCTCCACGCTGCCCTCCAATACTAAATTGGTGATCCCTTGATGCCTCAGAACATGTCCTACCAACCGATCCCTTCTTCTGGTCAAGTTGTGCCACAAACTTCTCTTCTCCCCAATCCTATTCAATACTTCCTCATTAGTTATGTGATCTACCCATCTAATCTTCAGCATTCTTCTGTAGCACCACATTTCGAAAGCTTCTATTCTCTTCTTGTCCAAACTAATTACCGTCCATGTTTAACTTCCATACATGGCTACACTCCATACAAATACTTTCAGAAATGACTTCCTGACACTTTGAATAGTGTATGGAATATATGACTAGTCTATAACTAGAGTTCATAGATTTTGAAAAGGTTTTTGATTCAGTGTTGAGAAGCAGCACATGGGAGAAACCATGTCAAATTATGGTATAACAGATAAGATCATCAACAAGGGAAACTAACATTACCTGTTAGCATGAAATCAGGATGTGTTCTCTCTCCATCTGTCTTCTTAATCATGATGGATAAAGTGATGAGAAAGACAAATGAAGGTAAAAGAAGGGGAATAAGCTAGAGAACCACAGACCAACTAGAAGACATTGATTTTGCTGATGACATTGTCTCTCCTCTTAAAACTTCAGGACCAGGAATGACAAACTGAAAGATATGCAGGAATAGGCAGGAAGGGTTGGCTAACTGTAAATGTAAGAAAGACCAAACCTCAATGGCTAAATATGACCTTCAATAGGAAGTTCCAAATAAATGGAAGGAATGTAGTGGATGATGAAGACTTCACGTATCTCAGAAGCATTGTGACTAAAAATGGAGGAGCCGTGAAAGACGTCTGTAGTAAAATCAGAAAAGCAAAGACAGCCTCCATCCAGCTGCTACCATTCTGGAAAAGCAGTGAGATTTCATGGGATTTCATGGGAACAGAACTTCAAATATTCAACAGCAATGCACAATGAATGTTGCTGTATGGGTGTAAAGGCTTGAAGGTGAACGTAAAGTCAGTGTTGCTGTATGGGTGTAAAGGCTGGAAGATGACAAAAATCAGTCACAAAAAATATGTGCTTTTACAAACCTGAGCTTATCAGGAATCCTAAGAGTATTTTGGCCAAATGTAGTATTCAATGAAGAGTTGTGGAATCGTCTGAAAGAAATACCTGTGGATATTCAGATAAAGATGAACAAATGGACATTGGATGAACACATTACAAATCAAGTGGCAATAGTGAGACCAGCCCTGAATTGGAATCCTCAGGACCATTGTAGAAGGAGAAGACCAATGATAACAAACAACTCCTAATGCCTACTCCCAGTGGAGAGAGGAACAACTAAAGCAAGCAGAATGTGGGAGAGGTGAAGGCAAACGGCTGGTGGTGCTTCATCGAAGTCGTATGTTCCAACAATTATAACGAAAGGACGTAAGTAGGTTTCGCTGGTTGGATACTTAACAATGATTACCTATGGTCTGAGAGTATCATGGAGTTTGTTCAATTAATACACGTTATATCATCTCTCCTCTCAAACAGCAACGCAATCTAAATGATCCTGGACAAGCAACCTTGTTATAATATTCCTTCCCAGTACATGTTAACCATAGAGTTGAACATTAATTGTGTTAGAGCATTTTTGGTTAAATATAACACCAGCATTGTACTATAAAATTATATAACTAGGAAGAAATAATTACAAATGATAAAAAATTTGCTTATCTTACTGTCTCGCTTCCAGCTCAATGTGCAAAGTGTTATTGTAATGATTGAAGCCCTTGTCCTCCTTTAATTTTTTGACATTTACTTTCTAGCAAACCACTTTTTGCAATGTAACATAATGTGATTATACATTATAAAAGACTGCCACATTGTGTGATTATACATCAGAAAAGACAGACTGGTCACAGCATATTACAAAACTGAGTGTGAAATGTTGCCATGTTTAAAGCCTTAGACAGATGAACCTGACTGTTCATTGACTAAATATGCAGATGGCATGCTTTGTTCATATTTATAACCTAATTTTTGATGTATGAAGCTTCTCAAAGCATACACTTTTTTAAATTACTACAATATTCTAATAGAATATGAATTTTAAAAGTTTAAATTTTTGCAAACCACATTTAATATTACAAAAGGATAATAATGGTTAATTAAATTATTTTCAAATGTTTGATGGATTGTTCTAGAATACTTTTGTGAATTACTTTTATAAACACAATATTGTTTTGGAAGCACCTTTTTTTGCATGTTTGAAAAACAATGCTTCAAAGTCAATTAATTTTTACCTGTGTAGAAATTTAGTGTAATGCATGTTCTTTGTATGTTGTAATTTCATTTTAAATAAAATATTTTTAACAAAACTTAATACCTTTTTATATTTGGGATACTGATGTCTAAATACTGAATAATAATTTCAGTGTAAAACATTCTAATTGAAATTTGCATATCACTCACAACATATTTCTACATCTACATCTACATCTACATCCATACTCCGCAAGCCACCTGACGGTGTGTGGTGGAGGGTACCTTGAGTACCTCTGTCGGTTCTCCCTTCTATTCCAGTCTCGTATTGTTCGTGGAAAGAAAGATTGTTGGTATGCCTCTCTGTGGGCTCTAATCTCTCTGATTTTATCCTCATGGCCTCTTTGCGAGATATACGTAGGAGGGAGCAATATACTGCTTGACTCCTCGGTGAAGGTATGTTCTCGAAACTTCAACAAAAGCCCGTACCGAGCTACTGAGCGTCTCTCTTGCAGAGTCTTCCACTGGAGTTTATCTATCATCTCTGTAACACTTTCGCGATTACTAAATGATCCTGTAACGAAACGCGCTGCTCTGCATTGGATCTTCTCTATCTCTTCTATCAACCCTATCTGGTACGGATCCCACACCGGTGAGCAGTATTCAAGCAGTGGATGAACAAGTGTACTGTAACGTACTTCCTTTATTTTGGGACTGCATTTCCTTGGGATTCTTCCAATGAATCTCAGTCTGGTGTCTGCTTTACTGATGATTAATTTTATTTGGTCATTCCATTTTAAATCACTCCTAATGCATACTCCCAAATTTACGGAATTAACTGCTTCCAGTTGCTGACCTGCTATATTGCTAAATGATAAAGGATCTGTATTTCTATGTATTCGCAGCACATTACACTTGTCTTCATTGAGATTCAATTGCCATTCCCTGCACCATGCGCCAATTCATTGCAGATCCTCCGGCATTTCAGTACAATTTTCCATTGTTACAACCTCTTGATATACTACAGCATCATCTGCAAAAAGCCTCAGTGAACTTCCGATGTTATCCACAAGGTCATTTATATATATTGTGAATAGCAACAGTCCTACAACACTCCCCTGCGGCAGACCTGAAATCACTCTTTCATCAGAAGACTTCACTCCATTGAAGATGACATGCTGCATTCTGTTATCTAGGAAATCACACAATTCTGATAGTCCATAAACGACTGTGGGGAACTGTATCAAACGCCTTGCGGAAGTCAAGAAACATGACATCTACCTGGGAACCCGTGTCTATGGCCCTCTGAGTCTCGTGGACGAATAGCGCAAGCTGGGTTTCACATGATCGTCTTTTTCGAAACCCATGCTGATTCCTACAGAGTAGATCTCTAGTCTCCAGAAAAGTCATTATACTTGAACATAATACGTGTTTCAAAATTCTACAACTGATTGACGTTAGAGATATAGGTCTATAGTTCTGCACATCTGTTCGATGTCCCTTCTTGAAAACGGGGATGACCTGTGCCCTTTTCCAATCTTTTGGAACGCTACGCTCTTCTAGAGACCTACAGTACACCGCTGCAAGAAGGGGGGCAATTTCTTTCACATACTCTATGTAAAATCGAACTGATATCCCATCAGGTCCAGTGGCTTTTCCTCTTTTGAGCAATTTTAATTGTTTTTCTATCCCTCTGTCATCTATTTTGATATCTACTATTTTGTCATCTGTGCGACAATCTAGAGAAGGAACTACACTGTAGTCTTCTTCTGTGAAACAGCTTTGGAAAAAGACATTAAGTATTTCGACCTTTAGTCTGTCATCCTCTGTTTCAGTACCATTTTGGTCACAGAGTGTCTGGACATCTTGTTTTGATCCACCTACCGCTTTGACAGAAGACCAAAATTTCTTAGGATTTTCTGGCGAGTCAGTACATAGAACTTTACTTTCGGATTTGTTGAACGCCTCTCGCATAGCCCTCCTCACATTACATGTCGCTTTGTGTAATTTTTGTTTGTCTGCAAGGCTTTGGCTATGTTTATGTTTGCTGTGAAGTTCCCTTTGTTTCCGTAGCAGTTTTCTAACTCAGTTGTTGTACCACGGTGGCTCTTTTCTATCTCTTACGATCGTGTTTGGCACATATCATCTAATGCATATTGTACGATGGTTTTAAACTTTGTCCACTGATCCTCAACACTATCTGTACTGGAGATAAAACTTTTGTGTTGAGCCATCAAGTACTCTGAAATCTGCTTTTTGTCACTTTTGCTAAACAGAAAAATCTTCCTACCTTTTTTAATATTTCTATTTATGGCTGAAATCACCAATGCAGTAACCGCTTTATGATCGCTGATTCTCTGTTCTGTGTTAACTGTTTCAAATAGTTTGGGTCTGTTTGTCACCAGAAGGTCTAATATGTTATCACCATGAGTTGGTTCTCTGTTTAACTGCTCAAAGTAGTTTTCAGATAATGCACTTTAAAAAAATTCACTGGATTCTTTGTCCCTGCCACCCATTATAAATGTTTGAGTCTCCCAGTCTATATCTGGTAAATTAAAATCTCCACCCAAAGCTATAACATGTTCGGGAAGTCTACTCAAAATATTTTCCAAAATTTCCTTCAGGTGTTCTGCCACAACAGCTGCTGAGCCAGGGGGCCTGTAGAGACATCCATTTACCATGTTTGAGCCTGCTTTAATCGCGACCTTCACCCAAATTATTTCACATTTCGGATCTCCATCAATTTCCTTCGATACTATTGCACTTTTTATCGGTATAAACACGCCTCCCCCTTCACTGTTCAGCCTGTCTCTGCAGTATACATTTCAAGCCGAGTTTGGAATTTCATTAGTGTTTGCATCTGGTTTCAGCCAACTTTCCGTCCCTAGTACTATGTGGGCATTGCAACCGTTTATTAATGAGAGCAGTTCTGGGACCTTTCTATAGATGCTCCTGCAGTTTACTATTACCACATTAATATTGCCATTCCCTGTTGCGTTTTGCCTACTGCTACCTTGTCACGTCTCAGGAGGCATCTTGTCGGGTCTAGGGAGGGAATTCTCTAACCTAAAATACCCGCATGTGCACTCCACACGTACTCCGCTCTCCTATGTGTAGTGCATGTCTGACCTATTCAGGGGGACCCTACATTTCTCCACCCGATAGCGGAGGTTGAGAAATTTGTGCCCCAGATCTCCACAGAATCGTCGGAGTCTCTGGTTTAAGCCTTCCACTTGGCTCCAAACCAGGGACCGCAATATCGGTTCTGGGAACAACACTTCAAATAGTTAGCTCAGATTCCACCCCGTGAGTAAAGCTTTCTGCGTTCACCAACTCTGCCAACCACCTGTATGAACTGAGGATGATCTCTGAACCCAGACGGCAGGAGTCATTGGTGCCGACATGAGCAACAATTTGCAGTCGGGTGCACTCAGTGCTCTCTATTGCCGCTGGCAGGGCCTCCTCCACATCTCGGGTGAGACCACCTGGCAAGCAGACAGAGTGAACACTGGCCTTCTTCCCTGACCTTTCCGCTATTTCCCTAAGGGGCTCCATCACCCGACTAACATTGGAGCTCCCAATCACTAATAAACCCCTCCCCCCCATGTGCCTGCTCAGACCTTGTTGAAGGAGAGGCAGAGCGGGCGATGCCTCACGGCCAGCCTCCACATTGACCCTCCGCCTTGTGCGATGCGAACGCCGTTGAACCCACCACTCCCCTTGGGGAGAGGGTGGCCCAACCGCACCCGGTCCCAGCGATGATGTCTCGACAGCAGGGATCGTTGGTGAAGCATGTAACACCTGGGGTGTACCATGCGATGCATCAGACTCCCCACTGCCTCTACACTCCGAGGCAGCAGCCTGAAGATGCTGACCATGGCCATCGGCACGTTCACGAACAGTGGCCTGCTCCTTCTGCATCCATACACAGCAGTCACACATTCTATCCATCCTAAGAAAACACAATTTACTGTAGAGAGTTAAGTAATCAACTTTTAACTAGACTGCTAATTCACTAAAGGGGGCTGATAGCTGACTAAACTGTGGTTACTAGACACTTCTTGTTGGAAACAATAAAAATAAGCACTAACTGTCTCTGGACTTTATTCAAAATTAACACGAAATCTGTGGAACACTATTACTAGTACTCGAAAATTAAAGCTTCCTAAAAGCAAAAAGAACACGGAAAGAGAAAACTACAGCATTAAGTAAATACTGTAGGTAGCTCTTTGTTTTTGTTTCTAAGTAAGTCCTCCGTTCCACATAACTATGAAATGATTAACCTTTATTGACATAAGTTAAACATTTAGTATCCCAAAAGAAATAATTCTGTTAGTTACAACACATACTGAATCAAATAACAACTTCTGTGTGATTCCCTGTATCGAGTCAAACATATGTAAGTTAGTATCAAGATAAATTCCTAAGATCTGGATTGACTCCTTCAGTAAAACAATTTTGTCTACCCCCAGAAACATTTCAATACCACCCCAGAATTTCATGTGTGTACTGAATTTCATGTGTGTACACACACACACACACACACACCCACACACACACACACACACACACACACACACACACTGAAGTCACTGTGAGTTATTTAATGGAAAGCTGGGCATTGCAAAAGGTGGGACTCGGTTTTTAACCATGGACAGCAATGCATGCTCTACAGTGTGCTCACAACCTGGCCACAAGGTTGGTAAGGAGTTTGTGCGGTAGGGCATTTTCCTCAACCGGCACAGTTGACAACTCCTGGATTATCGTTGATGCATGTGGATATGTAACAACACTTCTCCCCACTGCACTGCATATATGCTTAACTGAATTTAAGTCAGGGAAACGGGCAGGCCAGTCCATTCACCAAGTATCTCTTGTTCCAAGAGCTCTTCCACCTGTGTGGTTCCATGCAGTCAGGTGTTGCCATACATAAAAATGAATTCGGGGCCAAACTCACCCCCAAAAATGCACATGGAGGTGTTCAGTGTCACAATAATGTTGATGAGTGAATGTACCATGTTCAAAGATATGGAAGTCAGTATGCCCATGCAGCATCATGCATCCCCACACCATAACACCAGGACCATCAAAACGATCATCTTTGACAATGTTCCCGAGTGCATTACATGTTCCTACCTCTCTCCATATGAGGCCACATCCAGCATTGTCGAAAATGATCATTTTCATGAAGATATGTTCCCTCTATGCAACTAAATCACAGGCACATTTTTTTTCCTTATGCATTTCTTGTCTTTTATTTATAAAGCATATTTAGTTGCCTGTAACACAAGTTGCTTTTTGTACATATAATAAATGTATTATTTAGTAGTTACAATGTGTTACTACGTTACATTATGTCGTGTTTTTTCTCGTTTCTCAGATTAGAAACAACTTTTGTAGTACTACAGGCCACTGAAGATGCTACATAAATAATAGAAGGGAAACAAATATGGCAAAAAACAAAAATTGCTTTTCGTTTAGTTGCATAGACAGAACATACTTCCATGAATTTTGAAGCAAGGAAGGAATGACAGAAAAGAGAAAAAATGATGATCAATTTGGTGGTCCAGATGTTATGGTGCGGGGAGGCATAATGTTGCACGAGGGTACTGACCTACAAACCTTTGAACATTATACACTCACTGGGCAGTGTTATTGTGACACGGTACTGCTTCCCCATGTTTTTGTGTCTTTTTAGGTTTGTATTCAGCCATGACTTTATTTGTCAGTTGTCAACCATACTGGTGGAGGAATGGAACACCCTACCACAAGAACTCCCTAACCAACCTTGTCGCCAGCGTGTTGCAGAGTATGCACTGTCATCTGTGGTGATCTCACACACTATTAAGAAACATGTACAACCTTTTTTAGTGTCTGGTGACTTCAGTGTAATTATTTCTGAGTAAAAGTGTCATTTCTGTTCATCTCATTGGGTATGTCTTTCAGTTACCTTCTGTACTGTACTGTAGCAATTCTCTCTATGTACGATCAAAGTGTCATTTTATGTCTTTCAGTTACCTTCTGTACGATACTGTAGCAATTCTCTTTTTGTACAACCCAAGCTTCATCATGCTATGTTACTTGGCAGTGAAACATCATGCAAAAGTTATATTTGTCCTTAAGTTTTGGACACCAATGCATTAGGTTACAATTTAACCACATCATCAGATGTATAGATAAGTACAATTTTTTAAATAATAAACTGTGAATATTTTTGTAGCGTTTTACAGATATGAAATGTATATAATCAGATATGTAAGTAAATTTCTTTTTTTATAGCATTTCCAATCAAAAATATAAGCATATTCCTATCTTTGTTTCTAGTGTTTTGTAGGTTTAAGAAAATTTATGAGTGATTTTACACTGGGAATGCTGGCTTCCTCAGTGAATTTCATTGGTGGACTCTTCTCTTAACGTTATGTTGTTGCAACATATCTGCAAGTTTTGTACCTGTCATCTTCAGTCATACCATTGGATTTACGGCCAGTTCGTTCATTTATTGCTGCTTGACTGCAGTCCCCTCTGCTGAGGACCCAACGAGTAGACCAATTATGTAATGCCTCCAGAAGATGTATCGCAGCCTGTGGTAGGGATCGAGGAGGGTAGAGATGGGGGAGTAGGAGGAGAACGGACAGGAGGGCCAGCGGGGTGGGTGGCGGTCTGGATATTGGTTCATGGTGCTGCCTGTGCATTCTGCTCAATGCCTCTGCTGAGTTCACTTCAGAGTATTTCTGACGTGTGTTTGCTAACTCCACATCCAATGTTGAGCACGGTTGGAAACAGCTGTCCCAGTTGTTAAGATCATCAGTCTACAACCATTTGGTGCAGCACAGCACATTCATCTGTTCAAAAACAACATGTCCTTTGTTGATGCTGTGCTCCACTGCAGACTTGTCAGTTTGGTAGAGGCCAATGTGCCTCACATGTTCTGAATAATACTGTGAGATGCATTTTTGTCTGTAGGTGATGCACTGCATGCTATAGTTCAATTCTTTTATCTTGGCGGCTCGCGCATGCCCGCCCAGACGCGGGAGATTGCTGCGTTGCCAGTTGCACACGACGCACGCGCCAATAGAAGCAGCGCCATAGTATAGCAGAGTTCGCAAGCTTACGTTTAGGGGGGAGCGCGCAGTCCATGAAGTAGAGCCACCACGGCCGCATTAACCCTTTCGCTGCTACAAAGACATGCTCCCTGCATTCCGCGCTGTGCGCGATTTTGTCACTGCACTGCTCGCCTGTGCAGACACATCGTGTTCCGACTGCCTTGACACTCTTATCATTCGATTCCACAAAAACTATTTGGCCCAAAAATTTGATTTTTACACATCTTCTTGACTGATACCTTCCCCCCCCCCCCCCCCCCCCCCCCATAAATGACTTAATTTTGTTTCGATGTTCAACGCAGTTATTATGCATTAAATATAGTAAACCACTGCACGAAATTTTGAAGAGTTTGCAGAGGTAAAAATCCATAGAGTATACTTTAAGTATGGTCAATTTTAGTTGCCACAATGTTGAGAATGAAATGTGGACAAGATACCTAAATTTCATATAAAATTTACTGTATAACAATATCTCATTTAAGTACCACATAGGTGTCGTATGTAATATTGAGAAATATTCCATCTTTCGCGACTGTAACAAAAGTTTTATTTACACTGAGCAAAGGAAGTAGACAAAATACATTAAACAAAACTGTGGACTTACAAAAACATTAGGACTTGAATATACCGTCTATCAGTGAAGTGCTCTGAGCTATGTCAAATATAATTTTTGTGTGTGGCACACACAAACATCATTTATTTGCTAAAACACTGATCAGCCAACACAAACGTTGAATATTGTGTTACCGCAGCACAAAACTACGAAAGGTGACTTGGCAATGGAGGAGACAAAATACTGTCCACTGAAGATGCTTCAAAAGAGAGAAATGCGTCTGGTCTAAATAAGTCTCTTATTACAGTTGCAGAAGAGGAATATATTTCAGTACCATTGGTAAAACTGCGACTGCGGAACAAAAAGAAGAAAGAGAACATGAGTACCATTGTGTATGTGCCATACCTTTCATTGATTGAAGTGCTTTAAAATAAAGCCAAACACGTCCGGTGTAAATAAAACTTTTATTACAGTCGCGAAAGACGGAATATTTCTCAATATTACATACGACACCTTTGTGGTACTTAAATTAAATGAGATATTGTTATACAGTAAATTTTATGTGAAATTTAGGTACCTTGTCCACATTTCATTCTCAACATTGTGGCAACTAATTCAACCATACGAAAAGTATACGCTATGGACTTCTACCTCTGCAAACTCTTCAAAATTTCGTGCAATGGTTTACTACATTTAATGCTGCTTAATAACTGCGTTGAACATCGAAACAAAATTAAGTCATTTATGGGGGGAAGGTATCAGTCAAGAAGACGTGTAAAAATCAAATTTTTGGGCCAAATAGTTTTTGTGAAATCGAATGATAAGTGTGTCAAAGCAGTGGGAACACCATGTGTCTGCACAGGCGAGCAGTGCAGTGATGACAAAATCGCGCACAGCGCGGAATGCGGGGAGCAAGTGTCTGCAGCAGCGAAAGGGTTAATGAAGAGACAAAGCACTAGAAATTTCAAAAAATTGCATTCAAACGAATATAATTCGTGAAGTAAGGCACTTCGATATTGTTTTTAAATAATGAAAATATTAAGGACTGCACAAGGTTTGAACTCATAACCTTTTGCATAGAAGCCCAACACCTCAACCGTTACGCTAACGCAGCTCGTCTGACTATTTAACGCCATGAGGACTCTAACACATCACGCAAAATATTGGCAAACACTGTTGGTATGACTATGAATTACTCACGCTTCGTCGAAGTGCAATAGGAAATAAACAATTTCCGCTGTTCTTTATTGCGAAAAAGCGGTTCGTGAGATTGATACAAACACCTTTCCTTGCTATCGCCTGAATTAGGAATCTTATTGCTTGTTTGGTTTAATTAATTAATAGAATATGAAGCAATTGGTATAAAGAATACTTTTTCCAAACTTTCTATAAAAGAAAGTCTGCTATCAAGACATTGCTTTTGTTCTATTACTTTATTTATGACTGAACGTTTCTAAAACTGAAGACACTCATCCATGCTCTGCACTGCAGTCGAGATCTGGCAACGTCGTTCTCTGTTCATTGGCTGACTGTGTTTTGTGACGTCAGATGCGCAGAACGAACCTAAACTCGGCCGCCAACATAAATGACGCGCACTTTACACTCTCATCTGATGCTGTAGATGCCAGCAGTCTGTAGCCCTATAGTTGAGATGGTGTAAGAAGATTCCTGACAGCTTGCAGTGCTCTTGGTAGCTTTCAACTGCAAAGTACTAACGGCTGCAGAAAAAAAACAGTAGCCCTCTACAGAGCACTGACAACACATAAACGTTGCAACCGAGACATTTACAAAACAGTGTTACATTATTGGTTAAGGTAGGTCTGCAAAGCTGCTGTGCCCACCCCACTCCAACTGTCAGTGATCAACTTACATTGACTTAACTTTTATTGATCTTTGGCTGACAGATGCACATTTTCAGTTGTAACTGTTGAGCAGAAAATGAGTTTTTATGTTGTACTTCTCCATTATCCTGCAATCTTGGCTGTGGGCAGCCCTGCATATGAAAAGAAGGACAGGCACTTGGTTTCTTCTTCTAGATTGTTTCTCTTTCTTCCTCCTGCTTCGTTTGAGTGTGTCTTATTTGTGTCTTCCGTGTGGTGTTTAGTGATCTGTTCTCAGATACGAAATTGATCACTTGATTGTTGACCATCTTGTATGTCAAATCAATAACTTCAATACCTGCTTGAGAACCCATCCCAACTGGATCCAGCAACAACTCCTCTGAACTATGCAGTTGGGAAATACTGCTCCAGGAAATCTCCTGTTCTTCAAACACTCCCCTGGTCTAACCTACAACATTCCACATTCCACTTCTTTACCCTTACTTGTACTCTCTTATTGTTTTTCACACCATTCCTTCTCTGAGCAAACATTGTTCTCACCTTTGTATACATCTCCAATCCTCTCCCATGCCACTGCAATCCCTCCTTGCCCCAGATATCGTATTACCTTCCTTTTAATGAAGTTGTTTCCTATCTTCTAGCCCCCTGTCCCTAGCCATGTTGACATGAACCATCGCATGATTACTGTTACTGCTGTTGCGGGTATGTACTTACTGGGAAAAACTAGTGGCAGCACGAAAGCTAGTAATGTCTCTACTCTGTTACGTGATACCGTGTGCCATACATCAATGAGCTATAGATGAGTGTCTGCCTAGTCCAGTTTTTGTTTATTAGGTTCTGTTTCGCTCTCTTCCATAACTGCATCTTATTCTTCATTGTCCCTTTGTTGCCTTTTCTCTTTTTGAAGCTATAACTTATTTGTACAAGCTCTGAATCTTCTTATTTGCATACTCTCCTCTCCTCTACCATACCAGTTTCCTGTAGGCATACAGTCACCCATTGTTGTGCAGCTTAGATGCTCATTGTTGTCGTTGACCCATTATGCCAACAGCGGTCATATTTCAAACCACTGCTGTTTTGGGCATGGCATTTATGTTATTGTTGGAATCTGTGTAATTGCATTTTTTCCATCTTATTTATTTCTTCAGTCAGTACGCACTGTATAAAATAGCTTTGCCAACTCCTGCCTATCACTTACTCAAGTGATTGTTTTTAAACATAATCTCATCCTCATTAGTTTAAGCTTATACGCTGCCACCTACATCTTATTAACCATTTAAATCCATTTTCTACAACCATTATCCTGCAATCTTGGCTGTGGGCAGCCCTGCATATGAAAAGAAGGACAGGCACTTGGTTTCTTCTTCTAGATTGTTTCTCTTTCTTCCTCCTGCTTCGTTTGAGTGTGTCTTATTTGTGTCTTCTGTGTGGTGTTTAGTGATCTGTTCTCAGATACGAAATTGATCACTTGATTGTTGACCATCTTGTACGTCAAATCAATAACTTCAATACCTGCTTGAGAACCCATCCCAACTGGATCCAGCAACAACTCCTCTGAACTATGCAGTTGGGAAATACTGCTCCAGGAAATCTCCTGTTCTTCAAACACTCCCCTGGTCTAACCTACAACATTCCACATTCCACTTCTTTACCCTTACTTGTACTCTCTTATTGTTTTTCACACCATTCCTTCTCTGAGCAAACATTGTTCTCACCTTTGTATACATCTCCAATCCTCTCCCATGCCACTGCAATCCCTCCTTGCCCCAGATATCGTATTACCTTCCTTTTAATGAAGTTGTTTCCTATCTTCTAGCCCCCTGTCCCTAGCCATGTTGACATGAACCATCGCATGATTACTGTTACTGCTGTTGCGGGTATGTACTTACTGGGAAAAACTAGTGGCAGCACGAAAGCTAGTAATGTCTCTACTCTGTTACGTGATACCGTGTGCCATACATCAATGAGCTATAGATGAGTGTCTGCCTAGTCCAGTTTTTGTTTATTAGGTTCTGTTTCGCTCTCTTCCATAACTGCATCTTATTCTTCATTGTCCCTTTGTTGCCTTTTCTCTTTTTGAAGCTATAACTTATTTGTACAAGCTCTGAATCTTCTTATTTGCATACTCTCCTCTCCTCTACCATACCAGTTTCCTGTAGGCATACAGTCACCCATTGTTGTGCAGCTTAGATGCTCACTGTTGTCGTTGACCCATTATGCCAACAGCGGTCATATTTCAAACCACTGCTGTTTTGGGCATGGCATTTATGTTATTGTTGGAATCTGTGTAATTGCATTTTTTCCATCTTATTTATTTCTTCAGTCAGTACGCACTGTATAAAATAGCTTTGCCAACTCCTGCCTATCACTTACTCAAGTGATTGTTTTTAAACATAATCTCATCCTCATTAGTTTAAGCTTATACGCTGCCACCTACATCTTATTAACCATTTAAATCCATTTTCTACAACCATTTGTTTATAAAACATTTTCATTTCTGTATAAACACTTCTCAGTGTACTTGTCACATTAATTCTTGAAATTCTGAGCTTTTGACACTGTCACCAAGAAGCAACTGACTGTTGAAGATGTAACAAAATACACAGGTGTAGTAGGGCCCATTGTGACCAGAGAGTGCAATGGTGCCAATGATGATATGTCACTCACAGCATCTTTGTTTCTTTCGTGACGTATAATGTGAGACATTTATCAAGTACCTGCCTCCATACACTGCTTACTGCAAATTCCATATCTCCATGATTATATGTTATAATGGGAGCAAAGATGCTGCAAGCTAAATTGCATCATTGGCACCAATCTAATCTCTGGTTGCAGTGGGCACTACTCAGTGATCTCTATACAACCTAGATGTAAAAGTATGGTCTGTGAGTATAGAACTGCAGCGTGGCTGCAGATCCATGTGCTTTTATCGTCCGCCATGTTGTGGTTTGGCACACAAATTTCCATCGGTCTGTATGTGACAAAGAATTGCATACTGATTGCTTGTTCTGAACATGTAGTGTAATAGGCTGCTGTGGGAGCAGAATCAAAGTGTATTTTCTTTTCATGTTTTGGTGACTTCCCTAGCAGCCGTGTTGTAGTTTGGCAAGACACGAAATACGAGCATTATGGCTGGGGCGATCAAACAGCTGAAGTTCAGCATCCCGGTAGTAGTGAGATCATTGGCTCTACTGCATCTATTACACCTGTGTGATTCATTTACCTTTTTGACTGTCAGTTTCTTTCCTGATGAAGACAGTGGTAGTTTTTATCAAAAGTCTGGAGTTTCCTACTGAATTAACATGACTAGTGCAGTGATAACAGTTTATACACATAATAAATCCTTCATGAAAGGCTTCATTGTCATGCAAGATGTGATCAAAAAGAAACCAAACTTTTACTTTAACACATTTATTACTTATTGTACAACACTGTAAGCACTGTGGCCCTCAAAACAGTCCCCTCTACTGGTGATACACTGTTCCCATCCTTTCTCCCACTTTTGAAAGGCCTCCAGGAATGCATTTTTTAGGATGGTGCACAGATCTCTTGTCACATTGAATTTCCTCTGTAATTTGGAAACAATGTCCTTTGAAGATGGTTTTTAGTTTGGGGGGCTTGGTCTGGAGAATATGGTAGATGGTGGCATAATGGGATTATGTTTTGCTGCATAGCTGTGGACAGGGAGTGGGCATGGGTTGGCACTTCGTCATTGATTTGACGTATCTCATGTTTGTCACTCAAAATTTGATGATATGATCGTACCCTGATGCCCACTTTGTCAGCAACTTCTTGAACAGTTAAATGATGATTTCCACAAATCACAGCACATAATCTCTCTACGTGGACACCCTCTGTTGATGTAGATGATGATCTGAGACTGGGATCATCACTGACTGACATTCTGCTCTCTTGAAAACACTTAAACCTCTCATAACACTGTTTATGACTCCTACAGTCCTTCCCGTTTGCTTGTCTAAGCAACTGCCAGAATTTCACTTGCACATACACACATTGTTCTTAAATCCCTTTCATTGCTTTGGGACTAATTTCATGAGCAGCTTGGTCACATGCTCACTTCAGCAGCTGTAACTTGCTTACTGTCATAGTGAAACACAGAAAATGGTAGTTTGTTGTCTAAACCTGCTGCTATGCGTGCTCCATGAGCTGGTTGATGCACTGTTACAGTTTCTTTTTGAACACATCTTGTATTTTCATTACAGAAAACCCTCTTTTGCCACATTGTCTGTCCTACCAGTTGTACTGTGAATTCTTGCTTTTACTTTACCAGTTCAGAAAACTCATGCTCATACTAGCAAGAAGTCAAGTTCCACATACTATTCCTGATATCTTGTCTAGCACTTGATATCCGTTCCAACGAGCTTATCATTAAAATCAGTACCTTGTGCTGCCATCTATCTTTTCATATAGATTTTCACCTTTCAAGAGTCTATCAGTCTCTAATCCTCTGCACTCTGGTCTTCCATAATCACACTATCCATACTCAGACTTAATCAACATTCTCTGTTCATTTTGAAAAATTATTTTTTTCTGTGGCAGTAATCTTGTTCTTCGATTTCAGAGAGAGAGAGAGAGAGAGAGAGAGAGAGAGAGAGAGAGAGAGAGAGATTCTTGTTCTCCGACAGCTGGAATAACATTCCCAATAGCATGTGACAAAGCTATCTCAACTACTCGTTTCATTTCCAGCTGAGAATACCTCTACTCTACAAAGAAACTATCATACATTCCAAATTATTCTGTCGACTACTCACAGCCATGGGCAGCTGACCACCACCACCACCACCACCACCACCACCTTCCACAGCCTCAAGAATTTCCTTCACCTCCCATAAAACACCATGTCCAACACTGTCTCACCTGATCTGAAAAAAATCTGACCCCTGAAGAAGTCTCAGTCCTCTCAGAAAACCTCATTTTCAGGTTCAGCTTCAAAACCAGGATTAACATTGCTCTACTAGAAAAAGACCTGCTTTTCTTTACTTGTTCCTTTCAGTGAAAGCATTTATTTGCTCTCCATCCTACTGACAACATACACTCAAAAATATACCTTCAACTTTGTCTGAAACAGATGCAAACCAATCCCAACTGTCGGTCTGCTGCTTCATCCACCCAGCCACCCCCTGACAACTTTCCAAGGATTTCTCATCTCTTATCTGCCTCTTCCTAATGAGTGCAACATCAAATGAATAGAACAGAATGCTACTTATGATGTCATACTAATCATAACCATATTGCTCCTTGCATTGACAAAGATTCCACCATCATTGTCGTGAATTACAAGGTCTCCACCAGCTTTCTGATACCACCATTTACAAATATGAGGGTGGTTTGATACATCTGGTAAATTTCCACAAAAGAATGGAACATTTCTGTTGCACGTTCCTGGTTGGTAAGCTCCATTATTCCAAAGATTGTACAAAAAATTTCAACAATATACAATGTACAGTTTATTGTTGAAAGCTGTCTGAATTGGTCAGTGCGTCACATGCAATTGAAAATGAAGAGAACTGAGTTTCATGCAATTATTATCCATTTTAATTTGAAGGGTGGGACTGCGCACACATAAAAACATAATTGGACAAAGTTCACGTGGACTCTGCACCATCACCGAATACCTTTTACTTTCGGATTAATGAAATTGAATGAGGGTGGACAGGAATCAAAAGCAGAGTGCACTCCAGCTGTCCAATTTACATCGTCAGGAAGGAAACCATTGACTAAATCCACGATATGGTAATGCAAAAATCAAACAATGGAAAATTCAGGATGGAATGCAGCAATATTATGAAAAGGAAAGTTGCTACTCACCATATAGCAGAGATGCTGAGTCACAGATAGGCACAACAAAAAGACTGTCACAAATAAAGCTTTAGGCAGGTAAGGACTTTGTCAAAAAACAGACAAGAGACACACACACACACACACACACACACACACACACACACACACACACACATGCAAACGCAACTCTCACACACGACTGCAGTCTTAGGCAACTGAAACCACACTGCCTTGTGGTTTATTTGCCTGAGACCTGCAGTCGTATGTGTGACTTGCATTTGCTTTAGTGTGTTATGTGTCATCTATTTTTGGTGAAGGCCTTACGGGCCGAAAGCTTTATTTGTGACAGTCTTTTTGTTGTGCGTGCCTGTGACTCAGCATCTCTGCTATATGGTGAGTACAACTTTTCTTTTCGTGATATTGTTATATGGCAATGCAAGACGGCCAAATAAAAATCAGTGAGACTGCTGATACTGTTGGCATTTCAACTGAGTGCATAATATGCTGCATGGAGAATTGTTTATTAAGAAGATGTGTGCAAGGTGGGTGCCGTGTTAGCTCACAGTCACATCCTTGAATAATCGTTACAGATTATTTGGAAAGGGTATAACAATAACTGGATTCTATTATGCTTCATTGTTGGGTCATTTGAAGCTTGGATTGGCTGAAAAAAAAAAAAAGACCAAGGTTGGCATGCAGAACAGTGCTCTTTCATCAGGGTTATGGATCGTGCCAAACATTAGTGACAACAATGGCTAAAGTGCTTTAACTGGGCTTTGAATTGGCTCCTCATCCACCCTATTCACCAAACCTAACCCCAGTTACTCCTTCCTGTTCCCTAACCTGAAAATTTGGCTTGATAAGAAGTCTTCATCAAATGCAATCAACAAGTATTCTGCAGAGTTTGATAAAACCTATTTTTCCAGTGGGGTGAAAAAACTGGACAAATTGCATGTACCTCAAAGAAATCTTATGTCGAGAAGTAAAGTCAGTTATTTATAAAACAAACATTTTTTCTTGCATTATTAGAAGACTTATTAAACCTCTCTCGTATTACCCTAAGGAACCACCCTTGTATTACTCTGAAGAGCCAAAGAACCTGATACACCTGCCTGATATCATGTAGGGCCCCCATGAGCATGCAGTATTGCAGCATGATGTAGTGTGCACTTGACTATCGTCTGAAGTAGTGCAGGAGGGAATTGAGGCCATGAATCCTGCAGTGCTGTTCATAAATCTGTAAGGGTATGAGGGGGCAGAGATCTCTCCTGAACAGCATGTTGCACGGCATTCCAGATATGCTCAATAATGTTCATGTTTGAAGAGTTTGGTGGCCAGCATAAGTGTTTAAACTCAGAAGTGTGTTCCTGGAACAACTCTGTAGCAATTCTGGATGTGTGGGGGTGTCACATTGTCCGCTGAGTTGCCAAAGTCTGCCGGAATGCACAATGGACATGAATGGATGCAGGTAATGACACAGGATGCCTATGTAAATGTCACCTGCCAGAGTCATATCTAGACGTATCAGGGGTCCCATACGACTCCAGCTCCTCACGCCACACTCCACTAGCTTGAACAGTCCCCTGCTTACATGCAGGGTCCATGGATTCATGAGGCTGTCTCCATACCCGTACACATGCATCCGCTCAATACAATTTGAAACGAGACTCATCCGAGCAGGCAACATGTTTCCAGTCATCAACAGTTCAATGTCGGTACTGATGGGCTCAGGTGAGGCATAAAGCCTTGTGTCGTGCAATCATCAAGGGTGCACGAGTGTGGCCCTGAAAGCCAATATGTGATGTTTTGCTGAATGGTTCACATGCTGACACTTGTGGATGGCCCAGCATTGAAATCTGCAGCAATTTGCGGGAGGGTTGCATGTCTGTCACGTGGAACTATTCTCTTCAGTCATTGTTGGCCCTGTTCCTGCTGAATCTTTTTCTGCCCGCAGCGATGTTGGATATTTGATGTTTTAATGGATTCCTGATATTCATGGTACACTCGTGAAATGGTTGTACGGGAAAATCCCCACTTCATTGCTACCCTCGGAGATGCTGTGATCCATCACTTGTGCGCTGACTAAAACGCCACGTTCAGACTCACCTGAATCTTGATAACCTGCGTTTGTAGCAGCAGCAACCAATCTAACAACTGTGCCAGACACTTGTTGTCTCATATAGGTGTTGCAGACCACAGCGTCATATTCTGTCTGTAGTTGAATATGAATGCCTGTACCAGTTTCTTTGGTGCTTCAGTGAATCTGTCGAGAAGTAAAGTCAGTTATTTATAAAACAAACACTTTTTCTTGCTTTATTAGAAGGCTTATTAAACCACCCTCATCTTATGACTACAATGTTATTACAACATTACCTCCAGCATCTCATCATAATAATATGTCCATTACAAAACCTGTCACCTGACTATGTCTCATGGTGGACACTGACAGTCCCTTGTACACCCCATTTTACGTGCTATCCAAAACAAACTACATTGCTGTCCCTATGGTTGCCACATGTAGCTGATTACAGTGCTCCCACAAAAAGATACTCTGCCTCTGTTGATCAGCATCTCCAATCCATTGCCTACTGCTTCCATTACTACATCCAAAGACACATCCACAGTTTTTATTTATTGCCACCAGACACATGCTATATCTCCTTACAACAACATCACCATGTGTACGGCCTATCTGCCATGGAATACTCACATTTTCAAGCATTGCCCGGACACCAAATGCACCACCTCATTCCTAACTGAAAGTATATATTGTTCATCCAAGTAAATGTACAAATTACAGAACATTTTTATCTACTCACAGGATGACATAAAACATGACAGACAAGAATTGATAATCAAAGCTACTGCAAAATAATGAGAAAGCCATCGCAAAAGGAAGAAAGCGGGGCAATCATGGTCTTGGAAAGATGGATGAAGGAGGTGGACAGCTTATTGACTTGTGCAGGGAAAGACAGCTAGTAGTAATAAAGAAATGGTTCAAAAATCACACTACGAGTGTCTACACTTCAAAGTCACCATGGGATAATGCTAGAAACCAAACTGATTGTATACTGATGATATAAAAAGCAAGCAAATGGAATCAAGAAGGTGCACTCATTATCAGGTACAAATATTAATAGTGACCTTAAAACGTGTGGGAGAAATTGATCATTGTGAAAAAAATGAAGAAGGCTGCTGAGGTGAAAAAATGTGACATATAGAAGATAATATTGAAGAAAGAATACACATCAGAAAATACTGTCATCTGAACTATTAGCAAATTGTGAAACAAAGAAGTGCCTAGTAAGGAAAACAGTTACTGGAATCATAAAAACAAAACGGAACATTACATGGTATGTAAAAGGGCCAGGAAAAATTGATTTCACAGAAAATGATTCCAAGATGGAAGACAGAAGGAAGAATAAAAAAGCTACAGAAAAGATGTAGAGGATACTGATTAAAGAACTGTGTTGAGAATCAGACATACCGTAAGCAGCATTTATACACGTGTTTAGAAAGCTGGAAAAGGCATTTTTAATGTGAATTCAGATAAACTTACAACTGCAATTAGTGAAAAAAGACACAACTGGAAGAGCAGATGACTAATTAACTCATCGTATTCAAATTAAAAAATGGAAATTGAAGGTGAGAGAAGAAATTACCAACTGGTCTGAATAAGGAAAAGGAGTAAGATAAGATGCTGCTGCCCCCCATTCATTTCAGTGTGTACTTTGAGAGTATATATGCGACACTGAGAACCATAAGGGCCCAAAGAACAGACACAAAGTTTGGAGGAGAATAGACTGGTCTCGGATCTCAGCATCTTGTATTTCCTGTGAAAAAATATATCATACCATAAAGTGGGTGCATTATTTTAATTAATATTGAGGATTATATTTATTACTAGCTGACAATTGGACATTGTCCAAGTATTCATCTTGCCAATTTTCTATTAGGGGAAAAAAAAAAAAAAAAAAAAAAAAAAAAAAAAAAAAAAAAAAAAAAAAATGAACTGTGTTTGTAGTGAAGAACCAAGAAAAAATTTCATTTACATGTATTAGTGAAAACACCTTTGAAATTATGATCAGTCGTACAAAAAAATATGCATAATGTATAAATTAAAACACATGATCCTGGACAGTTTCTGTACACTGAGCAAAGCTGCTTTAAGTGTCTACAACATAATTTTGTAAACGTCATTATGTTACCACCACCTTCATGGTTCTATAGACAGCTATTGTTTTTGCCTACATCCGTTTGAGCTTTGCAATTGAAAGCCGTCAAAAGCATTGCCAGATATCACAAATTTCCTGAAGTAGGCTCGACTGTAGAGGTGATTCAGTAGCTAGGAATACATTTAATACAGCTCTTCATGCGTAACACATTTTTTCATATCTTGGTGTTTATTATGTCAGATTTCTTGAACCATTTGCCATACAATGGCAGTGATATGTTTGTGTAGGTACATTCAGCAAAATACGTGGATACTGTTGGTGAAATGTGTTGTGAAAAGAGTTAGTAGAAAAGAAGTAATGAATTTATAAACATCATGTGCAACATGGCAGTTTTTCAGGCATCTCTGTTGATGATGTCATAATCCCTGAACTATGATACGTAGTGGTCCTTACCCTCCACAGCGATTGTTGCCTGAGAGTAAGGGATATGTGTACCCAGTTTAGTTGAAATCAGTCCAGTGGTTGAGGAGGAGATGTGGAAAATACACACTCTCTCTCTCTCTCTCTCTCTCTCGTAATGTATGGCTGGATTAATGTTAATTCACAAAATTTCCATATATAGGTTAGTGACAATAGCGTCTCTTGACATTTGTCAAGTTTGTAATTAATTTGAATCAGAACAGATAGTAAATGTGTTAGTACAAAATTATGGCCTATTCCAGCACTTCATGGTCCAGTGATCCTCCGATTACAAAGTGCTAATACTATGTACATGATGTAGACATCAAATTATGTTGGTAACCCTAGGTAACAGTGGAGCAGTGCAGAGAAACAAAATTATGCTTTGTGCTTTGGGTTCATATGGAAATTAATATCTAAGAAATCGTTGAGGCAGCCTTTTGTGAAACAATTTAAAATTACAGATGTAGATAAAACTGGTTCACCATAAGATCAACAGATGGCAAAATGGCTCTGAGCACTATGGGACTTGATATCTGAGGTCATCAGTCCCCTAGAACTTAGAACTACTTAAACCTAACTAACCTAAGGACATCACACACATCCATGCCCGAGGCAGGATTCGAACCTGCGACCATAGCGATTGCGCGGTTCTAGACTGTAGCGCCTAGAACCGCTCGGCCACTCCAGCCGGCTCAACAGATGGCAGCAGCATACAAACACCCTAAAGTCTCAAAACCGATGACAGTGTGCTTTAGGTCCTATTGGTTCTCATTGCTCCCCACTAGAGGCAAAGGGTGCAAAAATTGGAGGCAGAAGAATATGGTGAAACTTCCTGACAGATTAAAACTGTGTGGCACACCAAGAGTAAAAATCTTGGGATCTTTGCCTTTCGTGAGCAAGCATGACCACAACACATCCTCACAGCTTTACTTCCACCAGTACCTCATCTCCTACCTTCCATTACGGTGTCTGGGGTTTACAGGCACCATGGTCCTCCTAACTATGAATGAAAGATAAGGGCTATTGGAAGCACAGCACAGAAATTAAAACATTGATAGCTGTGGTGACAGAGGCATTTTGGAAGACAATGAGAGTTATGCATAACAATATGAAAAAAGATCCGAGGAAAGGATTGATAAAGTGTTTGCACGAAGCAACCTCCTTCATGGTGCTGAAATGTGGACAATGAGGGCTTGTGATATGTGAATGAGGTGAAAAACTAGGTTGTACTGAGGAGAGTGGGAGAGCATAGATAATTACTGAATCTACATCTACATCAACAATTATACTCCGCAAGCCACCCAACGGTGTGGGGCGGAGGGCACTTTATGTGCCACTGTCATTACCTCCCTTTCCTATTCCAGTCGCACATGGTTCGCGGGAAGAACGACTGCCGGAAAGCCTCCGTGCCCGCTTGAATCTCTCTAATTTTACATTCGTGATCTCCTCGGGAGGTAAAAGTAGCGGGAAGCAATATATTCGATACCTCACTGAGAAACGCACCCTCTTGAAACCTGGACACCGCGATGCAGAGCGTCTCTCTGGCAGAGTGCGCCACTTGAGTTTGCTAAACATCTCCGTAACGCTATCACGCTTACCAAATAACTCTGCAACAAAACGCGCTGCTCTTCTTTGGATCTTCTCTATCTCCTCTGTCAACCCGACCTGGTATGGATCCCACACTGATGAGCAATACTCACGTACAGGTCGAACGAGTGTTTTGTAAGCCAGCTCCTTTGTTGATGGACTACATTTTCTAAGGACTCTCCCAATGAATCTCAACCTGGCACCTGCCTTACTAACAATTAATTTTATATGATCATTCCACTCCAAATCGTTCTGCACGCATACTCCCAGATATTTTACAGAAGTAACTGCTACCAGTGTTTGTTCCGCTATCATATAATCATACAATAAAGGGTCCTTCTTTCTATGTATTCGCAATACATTACATTTGTGTATGTTAAGGCTCAGTTGCCACTCCCTGCACCAAGTGCCTATCCGCTGCAGAGCTTCCTGCATTTCGCTGTAATTTTCTAATGCTGCAGCTTCTCTGTATACTACAGCATCATCCGCGAAAAGCCGCATGGAACTTCCGACACTATCTACTAGGTCATTTATATATATTTGGAAAAGCAACGGTCCCATAACACTCCTCTGTGGCATGCCAGAGGTTACTTTAACGTCTCTCCATTGAGAACAACATGCTGTGTTCTGTTTTCTAAAAACTCTTCAATCCAGCCAACACAGCTGGCCTGATATTCCGTAGGCTCTTACTTTGTTTATCTGGCGACAGTGCGGAACTGTATCGAATGCCTTCCGGAAGTCAAGGAAAATGGCATCTACCTGGGATGCCTGTATCTAATATTTTCTGGGTCTCATGAACAAATAACACGAGTTGGGTCTCGCACGATTACTGTTTCCGGAATCCATGTTGATTCCTACAGAGTAGTTCTGGGTTTCCAGAAATGACATGATACGCGAGCTAAAAACATGTTCTAAAATTCTACAACAGATCAATGTCAGAGATATAGGTCTGTAGTTTTGTGCATCTGCTCGATGACCCTTCTTGAAGACTGGGTCTACCTGTGCGCTTTTCCAATCATTTGGAACCTTCCGTTCCTCTAGAGACTTGCGGTACACGGCTGTTAGAAGGGGGGCAAGTTCTTTCGCATACTCTGTGTAGAATCTAATAAAAAGAAACTGGATATATTAAGAAAAGAGGAGAGGCTTAAAAATACTGTTTTGTAGAGGTATGTGGAAGGGAAGAGGAGACAAAGGAGCAAATTTCAGATCCTGAATTATGTGCAGCATTAAGAAGAAAGTGATGGACCACCAGAGGTGGAGAAAAAGTAGTTGAAAACTGATGATCATTTCCCTCGGGCCGGCCGGAGTGGCCGAGCGCCTGTCCTTAGGTTAGTTAGGTTTAAGTAGTTCTAAGTTCTAGGAGACTGATGACCTCAGAAGTTAAGTCCCATAGTGCTCAGAACCATTTCACTCGGATGTTTTGTTATTTCTCCTGTGAAGGCCAATCTACAAACAAATATTTTGAACTGTCATTGATACCCAGTATTGTAACTTGTGTATGAGCTACAAGAAGAAGCCTTACTACTTAATACCTTCATTCCAATGCTTGGATATACTCATGACAAGGTCACAGACCGCTCTTTTCTCCAGAACCTGAACACCTAGGCCCAAATGCACTTCACCTAACCCTTCTTCAAGTCAGTTAACTATTTTCCTAGATGTTGCTCTTCATCGTTCAGGTGGTTCCATAAAAAGAAATCTCCATTCATATAAATAATTCCAAACATACGTCTACACGACTACTCTGCAATTCACACTTAAGTAAATGGCACTTTTTTTTATTAAAATGGTCATTTCTCTGTATGTAGATGTGAGTCAACAAATTGTTTTCACATTTGGAGGTGAGAGCTGTGATTGAAATTTCGTAAAAAGATCTCATTCCAACAAAAAATGCCTTTGTTTTAATGACTGACATCCTAATTTGTGTATCATATCAGTGACTGACTCTTCTCTATTTTTGCGACAATGGAAAATTAGATCTCTCTCTCTCTCACACACACTTTTTTTTCCAATGTCCTCTGTCACTGTCAATCTAATATGGCGATGATCCCTTACCATACAACAGTATCCCAGAAGAGGGTGGACAAAAGTAGTGTAAGTAATCTGTTTAGCAGATCTGTTACATCTTCTAAGCACTCTGCCAATAAAAAAACAGTCCTTGGTTCACTTTCCCCACAAGATCTTCTGTCCGATGGTTCCAGTTTATGTTGTTCAAAATTGTACTTTGTATCTATTTAGTTGATTGATAATCTTTAAATCTGTGCTATTTATTATATAAACAAAATGTAATAGATTGTTTTAGTGCTCATGTGGAGGACTTTTGACACTTTTTGTTGTTTACAGTCAAATGCATCTTTTCACATAATGCTGATACCTGGTCTAAATATAATTCTGCAATAATTTTGATTTTCCCATGACTTTACTACACTGTAAACAACAACATCATATAGAAGCAATCTAAGAGGGCTTCTCAAATTGTCCCCTAAATCGTTCAAAGTCTGTTCAAAAAATTCCAGAACTTTGTCAGCAAAATTTTTTCTATATCCTTTACTTATTGTGGATGGTATCATTCAAAATCCGCTCTTCCACAACTGATACACCACTCTCAATTCTATGTGGGCATGACAATCAAAAAGCTGTCTGTCTGTATGAATGACCGTTCACAAACTGCTGTCAAGAAACATTTGAACCACCTTGTTGCTGAGCACACTGTCAAAACACTATGTTCTTAATTTCAGTGACCTATGCCATCTGGATCCTTCCCACCACCACCAGCTTTTATTTTTGAATTGCGCAGGTGGGAACACTCCCTGCAATATATCCAACATTCCCGAAGCCCTCAACCTTCTTTAGTCATTGTCCTTACCCATCTAGCCCCTTCCCTGTTTCCATTCCAGCAGTACATGGCCCTCTATTCCACCAATGTTCCCTCAGTCTTTTTACTTCTCTCCTTTTCCGCTATCCCCCTTCCAAACCACCCTCCATCTAACCACCCGACTGCACCTTGCTGCTCTGTCTTCTCTCCATCTCATCCCTGTACACTCCCACAAGCAGCATATTACCATCCCGTAGTCCTACACTGCCATCCCTCCCCCTGCCCGCCCTAGCCTCCTCCCCACCCTCACCATCCATTTGCCTCTCCCATCATGTGCTGCTGCTCACAGTCTGCCAGAGATTGTGATCGTGTGTGAGTTGCATGTGTGTGTGTTTTGTCTAATTTCGAAGAGGGCCTTGTTGGCTGAAAGCTCATTTTCTGACAGTCTTATTGTTGTGCCTTTCTGTGACTCACCATCTCTGCTACATGGTGATAGCAACTATCCTTTTCACCATATTAGGCATTCCTTTTTTAAGTATAACTTCCACCCTCCCCTTCCACCCCAAAAAAATATGTTATTCATGTAGTACAGAAACAGCATAATAAAAACTACCTTTTTATTTTTAGAAATTTCAATCAAAATCAAAATGCAGAAGCTGATCACACAAATGGGTTTAATTGAGTGTATATGAAAGAGTTCTTTCTTTCTCCCATAAAATTAAGAAAAACAGAATTTTCATTTCTACACTCACTGATTTAGTTCCTGTATACTCATCTATGTGGGAACAACAAAAAACCAGCTGTCTACGCCGGGTATAACCAAGCTGTGACTAACTATGAATTCTACTATCCCGGTTTCTGAATATGCTGCACACCACAGAAATGAAGACTTCTATAGCAGTTTCAGTATCCATACCATTTGGATTCTCCCCCTGCCCCCTTCGAAGTTAATCTCTGAGCTCTTTTGTTTTTGTGTGTTTCATGAACCAATCAGTGACAATTGAGTGGTTGCCCCTGATCACAGATAATACAATTCTGTATTTGTGGTGAAGGGTAAATAGCTACATGCTACATTAAGTTTGTGTAGAAAACTACTTGAATATCACAATGAGCTAGCTATTTTCCAGGGCAGTACTTATCATGCATTCCCTTGCTTGATTCTATCTGCCTCAAGGAAGCATATTCATTTTGATTCCCATCATGGTGAAAGAATAAAAATGGAACTCTGCTGTCATGAAATTGGAGAGTGATACAGTTTACCATTGTAATTGATTTTGCACCACAATAATGACATAGAATGCACACAGCAAATCTGTTTGGAATATTCTTCACACTGAATATTGCTTGTTTCAGAATATATGGAGTCATGGAATGAACACTAAACATAGGACTTCCAAAAACTAAAGGGAACATAGTGAAAAATAAAATACAACAAGAGCAGTAAATTAAGCCAGAGCTTAATGTATCATGAACATCTCACTGGACAACACTTGGAGCTTTTAACTTATTTTGACAATGTAAGTTATTACTGAAACTTAAACCATCACATTATTTAATATATAATTGGTAAACACAAACTATTAATGAAATGATTTATAATTGTTGTAATGGGAGTAAGTAAAATGCTAAGAAAATACATGTAATGTTATTTTATTTTTTTATAAAACATTAAAAAGCTTCAGAGAGAACATAGACCTTGTCATCTCTGAGCAAGACACATCTGCTATATATATAATACAAACAGTAGGAAAACTTGTAATTTTGAAAAAGAAAATAACAAAAAGTCAAGATAATTAACAGGTACTCTTTACAGATATTCAGCTATTCTGCAGTCTCATATGGAACAACTGTAGATGCTGCATGATTAAACAGCCACATGAAACACTTCATTAGTTCTTTGGTCTTGTGAAATGTCAAATGGCTCCCTTATGGACAGTATGGAGCACTACTCATATAAGCGCACAGTTTATATTTACAACTTTCCAGCGTGAACTAGATAACTGTACATTTGGCCAGCACTGGTCAGAGCTCATTAAAATCATACTAGCATGTATTATGAAAACTGTTTTCCAGGAAGCTGTTAACTAGTAAATGCACACCGCCACACATTTTTGAAGATCTGATAGACATTCAGTATGACAATCTGTAACAGTGCTGTAATTAGAGAAACTTTCAATTAAAAGTTTCTTGAATAAATATTAACTGACATTTAGAATAAATATTTTCCTCCTAAAGGAGATACTTCAAGGTATTATATTTTTAGAGAAGTGTGGAAAATAAGCTGAAGAAACTTGTTGTGGCAGCTTCTTTAGCATGCAATACTCATAATATTTCTCCATTCAATTACTTTTTCTTGATGGCTTTAAACAAAAGAAAATAACAAACTACAGACATACACTACCTTACCTTTACAATTTCACATTCTGCGCATACAATTTCACTAGCAAATTAATCTCTCTCTATATATCAATTCTTAGATGTGCACATACATTCCAATGTTTTGAAGTACCGTGGAATATTCTTCTAAGCTTTTAGCATTTAATTAACTGTCCCTTGTCAACAATTACTGAAATACATGCCCAGACACTGACAGCAAGATACTACACCAGTTTCTTGATAACAGTTTTTATGTAGTTCCTGGCACAAATATGTCAATAAATTTATACAAATATTAAACACACTGACACCAGCAGCACTCCTGGACAGGCAGTAAGGCAGAATGCCAGCCTTTACATAAATATTGAGAGAGATCTCTTTCAGTCACACATAACACCATAAATGAGCAGAGGCCATGACTCTGCCATTCAGGATTAAAAATAATACATACAGGGACTAGAGGCACTTCTAAAATTATCTAAGAGCATTACAGAGTATGCCTCTTAACATCCACATTTGACAATCACATTATAAAACGTCATCCATTACACTCACCAATCTGAAGAAATATTCTACAATATTTAATTAAAAAAGTGAACCAACTTTCAGATAAAAATTACACATCCATACTTTGTGGTTCTGACCACTATCAGTACTTTTAAGTTTAAGCCTCAGTAAAACTATATGTCAACACTACACAAAAATGCTACAAACTAAATGAGAAAACATGTAAAACTCAGCATGAAATGTAATAACAAGTTTATATGTACTCATTTACCATAACATTCCAAAATTCACTTTTTTTAACAATAATCTGTAATACTTGGAACACAGCCGTAACCCTGAAATTAATAGATTAAACAAAGCCTTGCCAACACTAAGGCCAATCTTGATCCACTGATGAGTCTAGTTCCAGAATCAACTGTTCAATATTTGGTTTAGGACTTTCTTCTGATAGCATCATCTTTGGAACACCCAATTCAAGAGAGACACCTGGAAGAAAGAAACAAAAGAGCTAATGGAATGCATTAAAATGAAACTACAGTACACATCATTATTTGCAAGACACCACTGACAGGGGACACTCATATTTTCTTTAAACTGAAAGCCAGAAGTGTTTTTCTCTGCCTCTCATAAGTGTCTTAGATTTTTTTTAAAAAAAAGTGTGTTTGAAGAAACATTAAAGGATATTTTTGATACACTTATTGACAATTTTTCCACATAATCACCATACTGTTCAATGTATGTGGTGAGCCATAGCACAAACTTCTTTATGGTCTCCTCAAACAACTCTCCCATCAGATCCTTCAGGGAGATGATAATCTGAAGGTGTCAAGTCAGGGGAATGTGGAGGTGGCTCAAAACATCCCAACTAAATGAGTCCAAGTGCACCTTGGCAGCTACAGCTGTACAAGGACCAGCACTGTCATGCAACAAGCACACTCCTCTCGTCAGCATTCTCCTTCTTTTATTCTGAATGCTCTTTTAGAGTTTTTTTATGGTCTCAAATATTATTGTGCATTGGTGGTCTCCCACTGAGGCAGAAATTTGACCAAAATGATGCCTATTTGGTACAAAAACAAAGAAGCCGTGATAATTTTGTCCAAAATTTTGGTTTTGAATCTTTTGGTTGATGAGCTGGTATGACACCACTGTGACGATTGTCTTTTGTCTCAGGCATGTATGGAGCCATCCACGTTTCATCTCCAGACACAATAGTGCTCAGAAAATCTTCACCTTTCAGTTCAAATTGTCCAGGAAACTCACAGGCATTACTGAACCAATTTTTCTTGTGCCACTCTGTCAGCTGTTTTGGGACTTGTCTTGTGTACAGTTTCCTGTGTCCCAGTGTTTCTGTGAGTGTCCTGTAAGAGATATTTCATCCACTGTCAACTAACAGTCTTTACAAATCCTTCTACCTGCAGTAAATTCTCTACACCACTTAAACATACTTGTTATTTGTAACACCTTAGCTGTAAACCATTTTGATTTGCAAAAAGATAGACTACTTTGATTTGCAGAGAGATTTTGGTAGGTGTTATTCCTTTCACAAGTAGGAAGCAGATAACAGCATGTGGCTCACACTTGGGAGGGATTTCTTACAGGCATCCTTCACACAGCAGGACACTACAATACGAGTTTACGTACTATCATGTTCCTGCGACGCTCACTCTGATCTGGGTTCCTCCTCTACCAATCAGCGTTGTGAACCCTCAAAAAACCACAATCCATTACGGTCACAGTAAACTTACTTTATGACTATGCATTGCAATCTAAAAGTTTTGCATACAAACACAAAATTGTATTATCCCAGATTAAATCTACTGAAGGTGCCTGAATGTAAAAGGCAAAACAAATGTGGAACAAAAATAAAGAAAGACTGCAGCAAGAAACAGCTATTTCAGTTAAAAAAAAAAAATAAATAAATAAACACACAGGAAGTTTGATGTAGGTCTGCAAGGAAGGATATCAGTTTTGTTTCTTGGCATCATTGTTGGCAATTTTCAACAACAGACGGTGTTTCGCTAAAACATCGATTGTATGCAACATATCTGACACAGACTTCAATAAAATTTATTAAACATGTACAGTTATGCAAGAATATAATACAGATGAAGTTCACAGTAATAATAATTTTTTTTCCTTCGAGATGTTGGGACTGAGTGTGAACAAATGACAAAATATGCTTTGACAGTATTACTGAAACACTGAAATAAATTAAGAATTTTGTAGTATTTTTAACCCAACTCAAAGCAAGGGTGGGTAGAGTATATCAACAGAAATTTTATCTCATGAACTTATCTAATCATTTCAGGTTAGGAAAATTTTTTTTCACTAGGCACAAAGATTGTTTTGGGTTGGGTTGGGTTGTTTGGGGAACGAGACCAGACAGCGAGGTCATCGGTCTCATCGGATTAGGGAAGGACGGGGAAGGAAGTCGGCCGTGCCCTTTCAAAGATTGTTTTGATATCAAAGAAATGTTGATAAATGTTGTAAAATAACTAAGGTGAAGTATCAGCTCAATTTGAAGAAGAGTTCTATTTATGTAGTTTTTTTGAAGAGTTGTGTTGTGTCTCTCTTCTTGATAATGGTAGGAGCTTAACAATGCATTATCACAAAATCCTTTGTTATGCACAGTTAATCACCAACAAAAATTCGTACAAAAGTCCTCCCTTTCAATAGTTAACAACCTGGATGATATATTTACAGAAAGACATAATGAAGTACACCAGTGGTTCCAGAACAAAAAAACGCAAAGGTGGTGTTTTCTTATTAGAAAAAGTTGTTTTTATTGTCTTATTCTTTGCCAGGTAACCATTAATTAGTAAATATCCAGCAAGTTTCCTGGAGTAACTTGGCATACAATATGTGAGAAGATACTTTGGTAAAGATGAAAAGTATACAGGGTGTTTTATAATATTGATTACATTAAACTTACAGTTATAAATGATATGTCAAATGACAGAGCAACTCAAACAGTTTTACCAAGAACCTTATAAATGTTCCCTGGCATAGCGAAGTACGTGACTGGTTGAACTTACTGTACCCAAGTGCTGGATAGGCCGCAAGAGGCCCAATGACAGGGCTTGCTTTGCATGGCCTCCACGTTCACCCGACCTAACGCCATGCGATTTTTTCCTATGGTGCATCATCAAGGATTGTGTGTATGTGCCTCCGCTACCAGCAGATCTCCCTGAATTAAGAAACCGGATTGAAGTAGCTGTTGCTACAGTCACTGAAGACACACTTATCAACATTTGGGAAGAACTCTGCTATACACTTGATGTGTGCCATGTGACAAATAGTGCTCACATTGAACATTTGTAAGGTTCTGAGTAAAACTGTTTCAGTTGCTCTTTCATTGTACCTGACCACAATGATGCCTTGGCAATAGGAAACTGATGAAAATTCGTCCAATTTGGCACCCTCTGACTTACGTCTACTCTGAAATCTAAGAGATTTGTGGCTATAAACTTTTTGAGACCAGTAAATAGATTACTGCAACTGTAAATGGTTTTTTTACAGTCCATCCACAGTTCCATTACAGACATGAAACTGCTCACTGGATAAATATTGAACAAAGTGTACTGATTGTAAACATATTGGATTTTTATACTTTGACGCATCTCAGTACTGGCCTACCTCTCTTGTTCTTAACAGTAAAACATTCTTGCTGCTAGTTTAGAAGAGGAGTCATTACAATGAAAGCCACTGGCTGTATGAAGAGTCCATATGGTAGGGGCACAAATAAAATGATTTCCAGGGTCTTCTAATGCTACTACCCTTGGAATTTCCAATGAAATGTGATAGTAATGCTGCACAAGTACCTCCAAAAATGTTAGTACAGAACTAAGTGGGTGCTAGTGGCAAACCTGATGAGCTTTTTCTGAGTAAGAGCAATACTCCCTTATGCAGATGTGGAGTTGTCTTGCAACAAACCACATTTTATCCATATGGGGGCACTCTAAAACAAACAAAACTCTCAGAAGTGGGCAGCAGATAATTCTCATTAAATTAGAAAAATTTTATTAAGTATCCTTTTGTTACTGTTTGATGTGCAGGGCGGAGTTTTTTCTGCCACACAGGGAACAGAGTTAACTGAAATGACTGAGAAAGAATTACAGTGAGATTTTTATCGCCCAAATAATAAATAAAATGAAGAACAGAAATTACTCAGACACAGAGCATGGCTGAAGCAGGAAACCAGTGGCAGCTTTCAGAGAACCATCCCTTGACTGAAGGAAAGCATGTAGAAGATAACCTGGATCAGTGACTTGGATACAATATACACTGAGGTGACAAAAGTCATGGGATACCTCCTAATATTACCTCAGACCTCCTTTTGCCCAGTGCAATGCAGCTACTTGATGACATGACTCAACAAGTCACTGGAAGTTCTCTGCAGAGATACTGAGCCACGCTACCTCTACAGCCATCCGTAACTGCGAAAGAGTTGCCAGTGCAGGATTTTGTGCATGAATTGACCTCTTTATTATGTCTCATACATGTTTGATGGGGTTCAAGTATGGTGATCTTGACCTCTTGATTATGTCTCATACATGTTTGATGGGGTTCAAGTATGGTGATCTGGGTGGCCAAATCATTTGCTTGAACTGTCCAGAAAGTTCTTAAAAACAATCATGAACAATTGTGGCATGGTGACATGGCTCATTGTTATCCACATAAATTCTGTTGTTATTTGGGAACATAAAGTATATGAAAGGCTGCAAATGGTCTTCAAGTCCAGGTGGTCATGTGTGTTTGAGTTGTGCGTGTGTTTTGCTTAAGTCAGAAGTAGGCCATTGGCCGAAAGCTTACTTGTTTGGCAGTCTTTTTGTTGTGTCTATCTGTGAACCAACATCTCCATTATATAGCAAGTAACAATTTCATAATATTCTCAAAACTTGTTTTACTCAGTTATTAATTTCAAGTTTTAACTGCTAACACAGAAATCATAATGAACTTTAAAAAGTAATTAATATCATAAAAAGAACAACAAACCTGCCATGCTATTAATAGTTTTTTGTGGAGTGAATAACACTTCCCGCAGAACACAGTTTGAGAAATGCTGTACAAGAGAGTATCCATCAGCAATACATATGAGTAATTCCACACATTGTGTACCATTACATCCTGCAAGGACTGTACACCTCTGATGTTTGTTGAGGACTGCAGGATACATGTAGACTATCATGCAACACATACTGTTGTCCTCCTCACAATGTCAGATGGGTGAGTTGTTAAAGCACAGCATGCACTGAGTATTGGTAGGGCATGGGGTATGGTGTATGTGTTTCTATTCTCTTGGGCTATGCTACAGAAAGCTGAATCATTACAAAAGAGGTACTACATCGACAAGAAGCTAACTGATGAAGCTAACTGATGACTCTTAGACCCAAGTTGTGATTCAATCATACACCTAGACGCACAGTTAACACAAAACAATATCTGCAAAGTGTGACATAGCGGTACAAGCCAAGGCAAAGGCTTGTTGCCATAACCAGCTGGATCAGCATTTCATTTCAACACGCTGCTGTCTCAGTACACCAGCATCCAGTTTGGTCAATGACAGTAACAGTTTTGACATAACCAGGGATGCTTTGGCAGCATTTCGGCATGTGGTGTATGTGACACATTTGATGTCCTGCTCAATAAGCCCACCCTCTCTTGTATAAATACTAGCCACCTAGCCAAGCTGGGGCATTCAATCGGTGAGTTTTCAAACTGGCATCCCCTGTACTGGGGCTTCTACCATGAGGCTGCCATTCTTCAACCACCACCTGGATAAGACTGCTTGCCTGGGTTTCCAACCACCGGACATTCGCCATATGCTGTGGCAGCCCACCTTGCTTACAGCCTAGCAAGGCAGCCTTCATCCAAGCCAAGTTGCGTTTAACGGGCACTGATGTCTCATACACACATCGTGCACTGTGGACTAGAAGCCCACAAGTCTTCTGTAATGAATTATTGTAAAAATAAACAAACAATTGACCTATCTTTGAGCTGTCTGTGACTTCTGCTGACCACCCACCTCCACCAGAGAACCCAGCACCCCTATATTAGGTGTAAAAAGTAATGGTGGAGGCTACAATGGATGTCCGTGATCCACATCAACAAGGAGAAGCAATGCCAGCAGCAGTTCAGCGGTGGTGTTTAGCGGAGGGATACAAGTAAGTGCTGACTTTAAGCATTATCTTTTCTATACTTCGTAATTTTTTTTCTTCCTGTAGTGATAGATGGTGATCAAAATGGTATTGGTCTAAAGGCGTCAACTGAAGAAGCAATTCAACACTTGTTTGATCAGATTGTTCAAATGCGAGCTGATAAAGCAGAATTACAAACTACAGTTTAAAAGTTACAGGTGGAGAGAAAGAAACAGTCATCTCCTAGAATGTCCATATCTGTCCTAGATGATACCACAGCCTCTTTAGCGATTACTTTTTCATAAGAAATGGGGGAAAATATTTGGACTTTTGTAGGTAATTTACTTATGGGTGCAAAGATAGGGGAAATGGAACAATGAACAATTATTGAGTATAGCTTGGTTGAAGTTAACATGACATGCAAGGGCATACACCATGAGAAACTGTGGAAATACTTGTTCCGTCCAGAACTTGCAGGGAGGACTGTTGGAACAATACAGGAGAAAAGTACCTCTAGGTATTATCATGAGCATCTCAATAGTGTAACTCAGATGCAAGGAGAGTCCATGGAAAGATTTGTTGACTGAATTAGGTTCAAATGGCTCTGAGCACTATGGGACTCAACTGCTGAGGTCATTAGTCCCCTAGAACTTAGAACTAGTTAAACCTAACTAACCTAAGGACATTACAAACATCCATGCCCGAGGCAGGATTCCAACCTGCGACCGTAGCGGTCTTGCGGTTCCAGACTGCAGCGCCTTTAACCGCACGGCCACTTCGGCCGGCGACTGAATTAGGAAGTTCAATATTAATACTCGTGACGTCATAATGACAATGCCAACATGGCCATTCCTCAAGAGACAGAGCAGAGTATGCCAAAGGCATTCTTGTAGGTTTTGCCAGTTGTATGTCCTGTAAAATTGCAGATCGATTTTCTAAAGTCATTAAATGAAGTTGTGACAATTGTGACAGCTTTAGAAGAAATAGATGCGGTGACTAGACATATGAAAGGATTGCATAGATGTAGTCAGACTAGTCACAATCAACAAGACTGTAGAAAACCTCAGTGTGGGAGGTATAAGTGAATTTTACTCTCAGAATGGGAAAGGCAGTGCAGGATTCCACGGGTACAAGGTGGTTGCGGATTAGGTCTCGCACCGATCACACGTATCTGTAGCAACTCAGGGTGTAGTTGGGATAAGGAATTTGAATCAGTTTCATTGTAGACTAAGTGGAGAAGGGTCAGAGTGGGAGGGAAATACTTCCGGGCTTGTGTGGAAATACTTGTTGAGTTGGCAGTAGCTGCATTGTCACACTTTTTCTGGATTTTGTGTGTAAAGATATTGCCAAAATCAATCTGGAATGGCACATAGTAGAGCTGGGCAGCCTAATACTGATAGAAATGTGGGATAGGGTACCAGAAGGTACAAGGAAGCTAGTTTGAGCAGATGCAAACGCAGATGTGCCAATTAATACTTTGTGTATAATAATAATAATAATAATAAAAAATGGCAGAATATGAGGACCTAGACAAGTAGTCCAGTCAATGCAGGAAAATTATGAGAAAAATTTGTGTAGTACCAAATTTTTGTCCAGTCATAGGAGGAAGTTCCATGAACAACATACAAAAAATTCTGCTGGTGGGGTGTGAGCATGGGGGTGGGTTATTTAGAGTCCCCCCCCCCTTTTTAATAATTCAACTGCAGCTTCTAGCAAAAGTGTTTCCAGTTTAAAATTACACTTCATTAAATTTCCTACAAAAAAATTCCTATTATTTTTTTCTCTGGGGCTAATAGTTTCCACATTGCAGGGGATGGAAATATGTCAGATTATTAAAAATTGTTTTTTAATAGTATGAAATTAATGTTTATTGTTAAGTGGGTTAAAACAAATTTTTAATGTGTATACCACATCAAAGTGCACTAGAGCCATATTAAGGTGTAAATTTTGATCTTGGCAAGTACAAGGAGAAAAGATGAGGGTGGAAGGAAGAAGTGAGTGTGAAGGATGGAAAGTCACTAGGTTGTGGTCATGCACTTCCTTCATTTGTAAGACTTAAGAGCAAGTAAGTGACTCCCCACTCTTTCTACCCTACTTTATCATAAGAAGCAACAATATGGAGTTTCACAAAGTTATACTGCCCTTTCATACATCGACTTTTTGGACTTTAATTTCTGTACAATGTTCTACACTACTGTAGGGATAACTGATTCTTAGCCATCATGTATGGCAGGTGTAATGTTGTTCTAGGAAAGGCAACTACTCCCACAATGGGCACTGCTCACTTTTCAGTCTACAGACTAAACCACTCTAGTATCCCTTGTCCAGCTCTCTTATGCGAGTAGGCAAAATAAGTTCTTTGAGCTTGTGTTCCTATATTGGAGCTATTTTCAGTGTATTACATGAGTATTTATTTTCAGTTATTAAGTGAGCTATTATGTAAAAAAGCTCAGCATCTGGAGCTGTCAGCTGTCTGCCACACTGTAGAGCCTGCACCAAGTGTAACATGTTGTCAATATAAATTTTATAATGTGGATTTCACTGCCTCCACTAACAATAGCTGGAATACTTTTAATAGCAAGAGGAGTATCAGATGCACCATCTCAACATTCAAAGAGGGCCAGAGGCTTATACTGGCGCCCTCTTCAAAGAAAGTACATCACCTCGGTGTTATGACACTTAAATATTTCAACATAAGGTAAGCAATGCATTGCAGCAGATTACTCTTCAAGGCTTGAGCATGATCAGTCCCATTCCATCAGACCTCCTGCTAATAAGATATCACAAGATTTACTGTGGATGTCTGGTCTGTGACACCACTCCATGTAGCACACTCTACAAGTGCCACTAGTTTCTGATGGAAGAAATTTATGCAGTCTACCAGTAACACAGTCAATGGTGAGAGAAGTGTGGTACCTTTCTTGCCATTCATTAATTCAGTGCCAAGTGACAAAAATACTGTTACATGGCTTTATAACACACTTTCAATGATAAACAGTTACAAGGAAGGTGCCACATTTATCAATCCAACCCCATTCCTACATAGGTCACCAACATCATCACACTTCGAAATTACACAAAATCTCACTAATTGGCTGTAAATAAGCATTCCGTCAATAAACTGAAAATAACTCCACTATATAAACATGGGTTCAATGAAAATATTTTGTCTACTTACATAAGGGAACTGGACAGCAAATGATGGAGGGAGAAACTCTCATACCCAGATGAACACTGCACCTGACGTTCAGGATGACTAAGACCCCTCTAGCAGTGTAGAAGAGAGTGCAAAGGTATATGTAAAATCTGTCCATATGTGCTTCTTGTGTCAGTATTATTAGTAATTCATATCTGTATTCCATTAGTATCAGCACACACCGTGCAAAATAAACATCACCTGACATTTTTGGGAACTGTGTCGCAAGTGATCTACAATGCGAGCTGCGGAAGGATCGGTACAACTTTGTCAAATACCCTGTAGCAGTTTTTTGTGACACAGTGGGGTAGACTGAACGAGGAATTGTCTGCTCGCTCTTCGGTTTGAAGACCTAAGATGTAGTGCATGATCACAATTTGACGACTTGTTTTCCTTCAGGTGTGTACCCTCCATCCCATTATCCCCCTCCCTGTTTCACTCCCAGAACACAATTTCTCACTTAATATGACTCTACTGCTCTTAGACGTCAAACATACACTTAATATTTGTTCTTAACCCACTTCCTTTAAAAATAGACATTAATTTTATGCCATTAAAACACTGTTTTTAATAATCTACAGTTTTCTCATCTCTAGCAATGCAGAAACTATTTAACTTAAAGAAAAAATGGAAAGGATCTTTTTTGTACGAGATTTAATTTGGTTTAACTTTGTACTGGGAAAGATCCTCTCCTTCCCATCCCCCACACTCACACCTCACCTGTCAGGATTTTTAGTATGTTTTTCATGAACTCCCTCGTACTACTGTACAAAAATTTGCAACTACACAAATTTTTTCCGCTATTCAAACTTTTTTGGTTGTTGCTGAAAGACATAATGCCCATCAGTATACTCAATATTCAGTCAATGGAACTGGAGCTATCACGAGGTGAACTGACAGCCAAACAACAAGAGCTGAAGTATGAAGGATTGGATAGGGATTTCAATATAAAGTACTTTAACTCGGAACTATCTTCAGGAAAGGTATCACGTTTGCAATGAAATGATACGGAGGAGATGAAAAGCTATTACAGAAATATGTAGGCTCATTTAACACTCAACACTCCTGGGCTATGGACAAATATGACGATAATGCAGCATGGATTCCCACTGGGAATGAATCCTGGTGTAAAGGAAACCGTAATGAGTTCCACATCAGCTCCAACAGGTGATGGGAGAATATACATCAACAGCTCCGAGATGTGCCTATAAAAGAGATCCCTTGGAAGAGCAGTGAGGTAGGGGGTGGAGGAAGCAGCACCAATAGCAATTGTACTGAGAAAAGCTCAGATGGCAGTAAGGCCTACACATTCTGTTGCAGCTACTGGTATGGCCATGGATGCTGACCAAATGCCAAACACCACAAAACTTTAGAGAATCTTGAGTAATGGCATTAGTTTACAAAAATAGATTTGCGAAGTGGGTACCATCAGTTGGAGGTATTACCAGAGATTCGACCTAAGACTGCAGTTACTGTTCCATCCAGTCACTGCCAACACCACCGAATGCCATTTGGATTGAAGAATGTGTTGGCTACGTTCCAGCGCTAGTTAGACGGAGTGCTAAGGGGCCTGAAACCAAACCAATGTATAGTGTCTTGCAAGAACATCCGAGAGCTTGTGGTACATTACTGTACATCTCAAGTTGATTATGACCAGCACAAATGACACTAACTACGGGACCACTCCAACTCAGCACCACTGATTTTGTGCATATTTATGGTATGTGAAGAGCTTGACCAGAAATGAAAGTGACAGCTCCAGATGGCCATGTGTTAAGAAAAAATAGTATTTTGGCATGGGTTGGGCAAGTCATGAGCCATTTATGTTAGTACAGTTTCAAGGCAGTAGTTGTGCAGCAGAAAGCATATAGATGAGTAGTCCGATGGCCACAGGATTGAGTCCCTATGCAGGAACACTCCATTTTTTTTGTTATCAGGTCAATATTTTGATCAAGAAACTCAAAACAGCTCTTATCTTATCAAGAGAGAAGAAGAAACTAGATCCTGAGAAGACTGCATCAAAATATATTCGATTTTTTATCATGAGCTATCCCAGCCAATATCTGGTGGAATTATCCATTACAAGTGGTTTGCTGCCTAACTGTGGGATGAGATAGAACCTTTTATGAATGTAAACCAAGTTTCTTTTTCTATAGTAACTTTAAAACAACCATGTAATTGTAAAAATGGCTAATATATAGCATGTGCATGCCTTACCATCCCTTCTTTGAAACTTATTTGCACAAATTTTCCACTGTCTTATATTAAAAAATAAGGTATACTGGGCATTTTTCAGTTTATTTGCAGTGTAAGGAAAATAAAAATTGAACACATAAAAAGATAGGTTTCCTTATAATACCTCAAACCCATGACCTGTGGTACCATTCTGGACTCTTTCTACTGCCAACTACTGCCTGGAAGCTACACTAACATAAATTGCTCATGATTTGCCCAACTCATACCAAAATGCTACATTTTCTAAATACTTGGCCATCTGGAGCTCCCAGTTCTGTCACTTATTTCTGGCCAAGCCCTCTTTTTATACCATAAATTTGTCAAAAATCTGTGAGGACAAGTAGTTGTAGTGTCCTGGTACTTTTGGAAAAGAGGCCTTTTGTATTGAAGGAATTTTACTATTTGGACCATATTACTGGTAAGGATGGCCATAGTATTGCCCAGGGTGGTGTGTAAATAGACCACTGGCTTGTGTAAGCCATGCAATACTTTCCTACTGCTGGTATGGAAACAGTGTTTGAGTCTTTTTTGTGTTTAGCTAATTATTACAGGAAGTTAGTGCCAAAATTTGCAGAAGTGCCAAGATCTCTCATACATCTGTTGAAAAAGATAATAAACTTTCACTGGACTCCAGATTGCGAAGAAGCCTCTGTGTGGTTCAGACACCACTAGTCCCGTCCTTGCTTTCCCAGATAATCATAAACAATTCATATTATCTTGTGATGCTAGCTATCACTCCTTATCTTATAGTGTGCATTAAGCCAGGAAATAGATGGAACAGAGTAGCTGATACGCTGTGCTTGCAAGCAACTAAATAACCATGAATAACCACGAAAAAGGAGATCAATGTGATTTCTGTTATCATGCATTTCTGTTTGTTACTTATATGTAAGGTGCTTCGAACGTTTAATGGTTCACACAGCTTTAAAATGGCTTATGGACCTTAAGGATCCAATTTGCTGCTTAACTCAATGGACTTAGTGAATCTGACTTCGAAGTGATACAACAACCCTGGGAAAGTGCACTGTAAAGCAGATGGACTGAGCCCTTCATTTTGTGGGGTGGAGCACATTGGCAGATCAATGATAAAAGACTCAGGCCACTGACCAAGACTGTCACAAATTTATGACACAAATTAAGTTTTGTGTGATGGTAGGATCTTTAGCAAACAAAGTGTGGACGACCTATTGTTGTGTCGGCAAGGTTACAAGACAAGAGGTTGATGGAGGCCCACAATTCTGTCTTAGAAAGGCACAGAGGTCGATGAACCAAGGGACAACATATCACAGAGAACTATTTGTGAAGCAAATACAAAAGCCCTAGAGAGGCAAGAAGGTGCACAAGAAGAAAAGGCCTGGCAGCCCAAGTTTGTCATTTGGCAATGGGCAATATTGACCAATCCCCACATTTAAAAAAAAAAAAAAAAAAAAAAAAAGACTAATTGATTATGCGATACCACAGGCCTTGACCTATTTGACATCCTCAGTCCGTTTAAAAATAACTCCTGACCCTTACCACTAGGATGCATGTGGGTCAAGTTCACTTGAGGGTTGAAGTTCTCCCTCAATTACCAGCAGTTTCCTCCAAAGGAGAAAGGGAAGTGATAGGGGGAAGAGGTAAGGCCTACAGCAATGAGCATATTATCCTTGTGGTTAATCCTACCTAGGTTTGTATGCCCTAAGATTATAGGGTGGACTTGCAAGGAAACTGAGTATCCTCTACCTCTAGGATGCAATCCAGATGTAACCTAGGGACAATGTTTGGAGGATGACAGATGACAGCACAGCTTAAAATCATCAAATATCAGTCAACAGGGAGTGGGAGACCAAGAGGCATTGATATAATGATGTCCTTGTGCCTTTTTAGCAGCTTTGGGGTGGTGGGAACCCTTAAAGTATGTGCACTGGATGGCAGCATCTGTACACTTGGCAATCAGATTTGGTAATATCCAACCGCTGATGGAAGTTAAGGATGGTGTTTATTGCCCAAGTAGTGAAAAACTAAGTAGGGGAAGCTACAATTCATCATTCAGGACAACTGGTGCCGATCTACACTCAAGAAAATTACTAATTGTTACAGTCCTCTTTTGAGTGACTGACTTTGGGTTCAACTTTTTCAGACTGTGTACCACAAATCCGGCTTTGGCAGAAAAAGAGGGTGGATGGATGCACAAGGGCGGTTTTTGAAAACAGCCTCTGGTGCAGCTCACGCAGAAGGTCTGGAAAAAGCGAACTCCATTTTACACCAGTTATGGACAGACAAAGGATAATGAGGGAACCAGCTACATACCACAAAGTTACCAAGCCTTGAGAAAAATATGGTTAATAATACTCAGCACCTTTGTACTTTGGCCACTACATTAGCATCTCACATCCAGGAGGCAACGGCCACGGTGAACTAAGACCTGAGCATTACTGAGACCGTGATAGATGTTACTGACACCAAGCTGACCACTGCGAGGCTCCTTCAAACTCTCACAGACAATATCACTGATGCTTGCCTTGATGTTGCCAAGCTGCACGAAGCACTCATTCATGCTACCTGTGGGGACTTGACCTCAGAATTTTTACCCAGGAACAGTTTCTTGATAGACTATGGGAGGCTCAGGATGGGTTACTGGCATCTTTGGAATCATTAAATGGCACTAGAGGATGATTCTTTACCACTGTATTACCATATGACTGATAACGTAACTAAGGATGGAACCTGGTTAGAGGTTCAGATACGAATACCCCAGCAAGTACAGAATGCCAATTCAAGTGCTACATAATCCACTCCTACACTGTAGTGTGGGGATATCTAAGGAAGGAAGCTCAACCTGTTCTGTATGGAGAAGCCTGTGTGTGAATGTCCTAAGGAAGTGGGTGCAAGTAAAGCCACCTCTTTTCAAAGGGCGGGGGTCACAGAGTTATTTAAGTACCACACAATAGTTAAGAGTTACAGTATCAGGTTTGATAATCAACTGAATAAAGTCGGCATTCTTAAGGAAGCAGCTCAGCTGCTGAAAAGTTGCGAGTGAACTCCTGTAAACAGTTTGAGCCAAAGACTCAACATAATTACAGGTTTTACCATAGCAAGGAATTTAGAGGGCTGAATTCTTCTAAGAGGAAAGAGTAGTGGCGCGAGCCCAGGCAAGGGCTCACTGCTGTAAACATGCTGCTTGCCGTAATCAGCTGGCACAGTGTTTTACCACCCTGCCTGTCTCCGTATATCAGCATGACCATTCAGTCAATGACCAACAGTTGCGCTGTAACACACGACACCTCGGCAGTGCCGAGATAAATGGTGTATGTGACTCCTGGGGCATCAAATCAACAAGCCAAGCCTGCCATAGTTTGTATAAATACTAGCCGTCTAGCCCCCCCCCCCCCCCCCCCCCCACCCAAACGCCATATTTTGTACATGTATTGTTTGTTGATGTGTTGCAAGTGTAACACTAATATAGGCGAGAGATGCCAAACATATAACACAGTGTACCACAAATGGGTATATGAAAGTCGTTTACGGCCAGGATGTCTCAGTATATGCAGGCTGTGAGAGAAGTGTCCTGACACTCATCCAATATGATGGTTTCAGTGCGGTTTTCAACCTCACTGCGCCCAGAAGTGGATGAAGTGGAGGAGACAGACAGGGGTTGTTCATCAGCTTCAAGGGTCTGGCTTAGGGTACCTGTCAATGCTTCAGCAGGACAATGTGTTAGTTGACATCTATATGGAACATCCATTTTTAAATGCCATCCAACTAAAGAATGTGATCAATTTGCCTGGGTACTCGTAAACTGTTCGAAACTAGTTATGGGATGCTGGCCTTAAGAGCCCATGGGGCTGCTAATGAGAGGGCCTTTCTGATGATCAAGAACTTTACAGGGTTGCCTTCACTGAACTGGATGTAGATTGTAACTGAACCACATCATCTTTTTCATGCACTGGTGCTGCTGCTCGCACTGTGGTTTCAGCTCTACGAGACTGCAGATATGTGTCCAAGTTGCGTTTGCATGAATGTGTGTGTGTGTGTGTGTGTGTGTGTGTGTGTGTGTGTGTGTGTACTGCTGACAAAGACCTTAATGGCCGAAAGCTATAATTGTGTGAATCATTTTGTTGTGCCTATTGCGACTTCTCAGCATCTCCGCTATGTGGTGAGTAGCAACTTTCCTTCTCTGGTATTGTTACATTCCATCCTGGATTTCCTTCTTTCTTTTCTTTCCTGTGTTTCTCCTGTTGCCTTACGAACCGCACTGCATACTCTACTTATGAGCCACACAGTATCAACTGCCTCGGCCACGTGCAACAGACGGCCTCAAGACCACGCTGATTTTTAGGGCAACATCTTAGGTCCCACATTACTCCCGCCGATATAATGAAGCCTATACCTTCGAACTGATCACGCTCCCTGTGTCAATTCCCGTACTTTTGTGTATTACCTCCCGCACTTTTCTGGTGTCACACGATCTTACATCTGTAACTATCAACCTCTCGCACCCCCCCCCCCCCCACCCCACCCCCCCGCTTTCCCCATTCTATCCCTGTTTGCACCCACTAAATCCACCTCATCCAGTCACATCTGCCGTCCCCCTTATGCTTATCTGCCCTCAAACCTGCTACCCACAGTAATATACACATATTTATTGTTGTTGTTGTGGTCTTCAGTCCTGAGACTGGTTTGATGCAGCTCTCCATGCTACTCTATTCTGTGCAAGCTTCTTCATCTCCCAGTACTTACTGCAACCTACATCCTTCTGAATCTGTTTAGTGTATTCATCTCTTGGCCGCCCTCTACAATTTTTACCCTCCACGCTGCCCTCCAATGCTAAATTTGTGATCCCTTGATGCCTCAGAACATGTCCTACCAACCGGTCCCTTCTTCTTGTCAAGTTGTGCCACAAACTCCTCTTCTCCCCAATCCTATTCAATACCTCCTCATTAGTTATGTGATCTACCCATCTGATCTTCAGCATTCTTCTGTAGCACCACATTTCGAAAGCTTCTATTCTCTTCTTGTCCAAACTATTTATAGCCCATGTTTCACTTCCATACATGGCTACACTCCATACAAATACTTTCAGAAACGACTTCCTGACACTTAAATCTATACTCGATGTAAACAAATTTCTCTTCTTCAGAAACGCTTTCCTCGCCATTGCCAGTCTACATTTTATATCCTCTCTGCTTCAACCATCATCAGTTATTTTGCTCCCCTAATAGCAAAACCCCTTTCCTACTTTAAGTGTCTCATTTCCTAATCTAATTCCCTCAGCATCACCCGACTTAATTCGACCACATTCCATTATCCTCGTTTTGCTTTTGTTGATGTTCATCTTATATCCTCCTTTCAAGACACTGTCCATTCCGTTCAACTGCTCTTCCAAGTCCTTTGCTGTCTCTGACAGAATTGCAATGTCATCGGCGAACCTCAAAGTTTTTATGTCTTCTCCATGGATTTTAATACCTACTCTGAATTTTTCTTTTGTTTCCTTTACTGCTTGCTCAATATACAGACTGAATAAAATCGAGCACAGGCTACAACCCTGTCTCACTCCCTTCCCAACCACTGCTCCTCTTTCATGCCCCTCGACTCTTATAACTGCCATCTGGTTTCTGTACAAATTGTAAATAGCCTTTCGCTCCCTGTATTTTACCCCTGCCACCTTCAGAATTTGAAAGAAAGTATTCCAGTCAACATTGTCAAAAGCTTTCTCTAAGTCTACAAATGCTAGAAACGTAGGTTTGCCTTTCCTTAATCTTTCTTCTAAGATAAGCCGTAGGGTCAGTGTTCCAACATTTTTACGGAATCCAACTGATCTTCCCCGAGGTCAGCTTCTATCAGTTTTTCCATTCGTCTGTAAATAATTCGCATTAGTATTTTGCAGCGGTGACTTATTAAACTGATTGTTCGGTAATTTTCACATCTGTCAGCACCTGCTTTCTTTGGGATTGGAATTATTATATTCTTCTTGAAGTCTGAGGGTATTTCACCTGTCTCATACATCTTGCTCACCAGATGGTAGAGTTTTGTCAGGACTGGCTCTCCCAAGGCCGTCAGTAGTTCTAATTAAATGTTGTCTAATCCGGGGGCCTTATTTCGACTCAGGTCTTTCAGTGCTCTGTCAAACTCTTCACGCAGTATCGTATCTCCCATTTCATCTTCATCTACATCCTATTCCATTTCCATAATATTGTCTTCAAGTATATCGCCCTTGTATAGACCCTCTATATACTCCTTCCACCTTTCTGCTTTCCCTTCTTTGCTTAGAACTGGGTTTCAATCAAAGCTCTTGATATTCATGCAAATGGTTCTCCTTTCTCCAAAAGTCTCTTTAATTTTCCTGTAGGCAGTATCTATCTTACCCCTAGTGAGATAAGCCTCTACGTCCTTACATTTGTCCTCTAGCCATCCCTGCTCAGCCATTTTGCACTTCCTGTCGATTTCATTTTTGAAACGTTTCTATTCCTTTTTGCCTGCTTCATTTACTGCGTTTTTATATTTTCTCCTTTGATCAATTAAATTCAATATTTCTTCTGTTGCCCAAGGATTTCTACTAGCCCTAGTCTTTTTACCTACTTGATCCTCTGCTGCCTTCACGCATTATTGTGCTAGGAGTTACCCATTCTTCTTCTACTGTATTTCTTTCCCCCATTCCTGTCAATTGTTCCCTTATGCTCTCCCTGTAACTCTGTACAACCTCTGGTTTAGTCAGTTTATCCAGGTCCCATCTCCTTAAATTCCCACCTTTTTGCAGTTTCTTCAGTTTTAATCTACAGTTCATAACCAATAGATTGTGGTCAGAGTCCACATCTGCCCCTGGAAATGTCTTACAATTTAAAACCTGGTTCCTAAATCTCTGCCTTACCATTATATAATCTATCTGATATCTTCTAGTATCTCCAGGATTCTTCCACGTATACTACCTTCTTTTATGATTCTTGAACCAAGTGTTAGCTATGACTAAGTTATGCTCTGTGCAAAATTCTACCAGGCGGCTTCCTCTTTCATTTCTCTCCCCCAATCCATATTCACCCACTATGTTTCGCTCTCTCCCTTTTCCTACTCTCGAATTCCAGTCACCCATGACTATTAAATTTTCGTCTCCCTTCACTACCTGAATAATTTCTTCTATGTCATCATACATTTCATTAATTTCTTCATCATCTGCAGAGCTAGTTGGCATATAAACTTGTACTACTGTGGTAGGCATGGGTTTCGTATCTATCTTGGCCACAATAATGCGTTCACTATGCTGTTTGTAGCAGCTTGCCCGCACTTCTATTTTTTATTCATTATTAAAAACCTACTCCTGCATTACCCCTATTTGATTTTGTATTTATAACCCTGTATTCACCTGACCAAAAGTCTTGTTCCTCCTGCCACCGAACTTCACTAATTCCCACTATATCTAGCTTTAACCTATCCATTTCCCTTTTTAAATTTTCTAACCTACCTGCCCGATTAAGGGATCTGACATTCCACGCTCCGATCCCTAGAATGCCAGTTTTCTTTCTCGTGATTATTAGTTAGTTATGCTCTACTTTGACCCTTGCGACTTCTCACCAATTTTATTGAGTTTTCGCCTTCCACTATTGCCGTCTTCCTCAGATTTCATCTCTTCATATTATTCTTATGCCTAATAGTGATACAGTCAGATATGAAGCACGGCAATTGACTAGATTTTTAAATCTAAGATGACTTAATTTCTGTGCAGAATTTGATGTGCTAAAGAAGCGGCTGCAAATATTTTCAAACGGAGAAAAATTTTCGCCTAACTCTCGTTCATAACATGTTCTATCATACGCAGTCTATTATTTAGTTCTTGTTGATCGTTATCAAAGAAAGCAGCAGTGTAAGTAACAACAAACAGCAGTCTCTTGCCATTGTTTCACTAATGAGAAGATTCCTGTTTTTTTTTTTTTTTTTTAAGCCATGCTGCGAGCGGCGACAGGGCATAAACACGCACTATCAGAATGCAACAAACAATGCATGACACAGTACAGTAATGCATTTTCAGCTTAGAGTGACGTAAACACCTATAACAAAGAAAACGGCACTTATCAGATCAAAGCAAAATAAGCAATCGATTCAAACCAGACGAAGCACGTGAAAAAGGAAGGGTACCCGTATAAATATGGATGGAGCGCCTGACCCATAGCAATGGCTACCTGGTAAAGCTTAACTGCTAAGCTTACAACTTGAACCAAACTACTGTAGCTGTATCGTCATTCATTCGACCTAAATTGTGTCTCATATTACAATGGAACAACTTTATTTCGATTTGGAGGTGCGGCCTAAAACTTTTCTCTCCCGTTGAATTTCGAGTCTCAAATTTGAGGTGCGGCTTAGAGTCGAGAAATTTTTTTTTCCTCTATTTCGAATCTAATTTTTCAGGTGCGGCTTGGATTCGAGTGGGGCTTAGATTCAAGTAAATACAGTACCCATTCATTCGAGATGCACACAGCACTAGCAATCTCACACACCTTAACTCTTCTGTTGTCCATCACCATATCATGGATTTTATCAATGATTTCTGGAGTCGACACCTCCACAGGGCATCCAGAATGTTCAGCATCACTTGTGCCCTAATGGCCACTCCGAAATTTTTGAAACTACTTATAAACTGTTCTAATCGAAGGTGCAGAGTCACCGTAATGTTTATCAAGCTTCTCTTTAGTCTCCTGAGGTGTTTTGCCTTTCATAATGTAATTGTTAATCACCACACAAAATTCTTTTTTGTCCATTTTTCTGACAGTCACTCGACTTACTTGATTCACATGAAAGCCAAACACAAAGAAACAGTCCAATATTGCTGAAACTTTGTGTGCATTCTTTCCAAAGATGCTACTAACTAAACATTACCTCGATACGCGCTGGTGGTGCCATCTCTCGGACTTTGCACGGACTTTTCAAATGCCCCTCTTAACTTTCCAGACGCCCTATGGATTCCAAACCAACTACCTTCTTCCTAGTCTCCATGACCAACTATATCCTCACCACAATTACTTCTCCTTTGAAGGCATTACCTACAAACAAATCCGCAGTATGGCTATGGGCACCATCCTATGCTAACCTATTCGTGGGCCATCTAGAGGAATCCTTCCCAAAAACCCAGAATCCTAAACCCGTCACCTGGTTCAGATTCATTGATGACATCTTTGCTATCTGGATTGAAGGTGAGGACACCTTATTCACATTCCTCCACAACCTCAACAACTTCTCCCCCATTTGCTTCACCTAGTCCTACTCAATCCAACAAGCCACCTTCCTAGATGTTGACCTGCACCTCAGAGATGGCTACATCAGTACCTCCGTCCATATCAAACCTACTGACCACCAGCAATACCTCCACTTCAACAGCTGCCACCCATTCCATACCAAGAAGTCCCTTCTGTACAGCCTAGCCACCCGTGGTCGTTGCATCTGCAGTGACGAGCAGTCCCTCCCAAAATATCCCGAGGGTCTTACTGAAGCCTTCACTGACCGTAATTATCCTCCCATCCTTGTACAAAAACTAGTCTCCCATGCCTTGCCTTTCCAGTCTCGCAGCACCTCCTAAAGTCCCACAGTCCAGCCACAGAGGAGCATTCCCCTCTTAACTCAGTACCATCCAGGACTGGAGCAACTGAATTACATTCTCCGCCAGGGTTTCGATTACCTCTCATTGTGCCCTGAAATGAGAAATGTCCTAGGTGCAAGACCTGTCACATACATCCTCCTACCACCACCTACTCTAGTCCGGTCACTAACATCACCTATCCCATCAAAGGCAGGGCTACCTGGGAAACCAGTCACGTGATTTACAAACTAAGCTGCAACCACTGTGCATCATTCTGTGTAGGCATGACAACCAACAAGCTGCCTGTCCGCATGAATGGCCACCGACAAACTGTGGCCAACAAACAAGTGGACCACCCTGTTGCTGAACACGCTGCCAAACATGATACCCCTCATCTCAATGCCTGCTTCACAGCCTGTGCCATATGGATCCTTCCCACCAACACCAGCTTTTATGAATTGCGCAGGTGGGAACTTTCCCTGCAATACATCCTACATTCCCGTAACCCTCCTGTCCTCAACTTTCGTTAGTCGTCGTCCTCACCCATCCATCCTCTTCCCTGCTCCCATTCCAGCACTACACAGCCGTCATTTCACTGCCACACCCAGTCTTTTAATTTCTTTTTATTTCTCCCCCCTCCGCACCTGCTCTCCTACCCTCCGTCTAAACTGCAACAATTCACTGTCCGCCACTCCCACCATACTATCCCTCCCCCTCCCCGCCTAAGCCTCCTCCTTACCCCCACCCAGTTGCCACTCCCATCATGCACTGGTGCTGCTGCTCACAGTCTGGTTTCAGCTCTCTGAAACTGCAGACGTGTGTGCAAGTTGCGTTTGCGTGAATGTGTGGTGTGCACGCGTATGTATGTATGTTTGTCTGTCTACTGCTGACAAAGTCCTTAATGGCCGAAAGCTATAATTGTGTGAATCTTTTTGTTGTGCCTATTGCGACTCAGCATCTCCGCTATATGGTTAGTAGCAACTTTCCTTCTCTGGTATTGTTACTTTCCGTCCTGGATTTTCCATTGTTTGATTTTTGCTCGATGTAATAATATGGCGCTTGTGCGAAATGAGAATGTAATATTAATAACACCAGTTACAATGATTTTCTGTAGTTTTGAACATATTTTTATGGCTTCCAAAATCATCTATTAGGTCTTCAAGCTTTGTAGATGACAGCAGTGGTATGACTTTAACAATTCATCATTTTTTGAAACCTATGGTATTCTCTTGCTTTGTAGACATTAGACGATGTTAGAGTTCACTTTGTACATTTTGTGCATATTTCTGTTGATTGTATGTTCAAAATGTGCAGTAACGACGAGAAACATTTTGGAGAAAATTATTTATGAAGCTCTTAATGAGCCTACAGATAATTAAAACTAATTTTTTCTTGACGTTCAGATTACATGAAATCTGAAAATTCTATAATCTTTTGAAGGTGATTTGCTGCATACGTTTGCCTTATTATTTTCATAAAATGTGTCGTCATGAAGGATTCTCCTTCAGTTACATCAGCAAATGAATGTCAGTATAAGAATCCAGTGGATATAATGTTGGCCCTATGTATATCTTCACGTTTCAATTTGCACTCACAATGTACTCCGCTATGAACACAAAATTTTGCTGTCATCTACAAAGCTTGAAGACCTAACAGATTGTTCTGGAAGCCATAAAAATATGTTTGAAACCACATGTGTGTTTCTTTAGATGTGAACTGGCTGCACAAGGAATGTAACCAGAAAGCTCATGTTTGCTTGCATATTTGAATATTAGGATTCCTTTTCAGTTTTTCTGTGATGATTACTGTTAAATTGAAATTTCATCAGTATATTCAAGATTTAACACTAGCAAAATCAAAATACATGTACTTAAAGTAAAAACAGATATTTTAACCAGTCCACAAGTAATGGCAGCTACCTACGAGACCAGCACCCTAAATGTTAAAATAACTAAGATAAATTTTGTTGAATATTTTTTGAGTTTTGCAATACAATTTTTGTCAGCTTTACTACAACAGTTCTCTTAAGGACTACAAATAACATGCACCAGTGTTTTACTCATCAAGATAAGAGAAGCGACCACAGAAAGGCTGTTGGCACCTACCACAACAGGGACATGAAGAACGTTGGCCAGATGGCAGAACCAAATTCCGACTCATTGAGTGATGACCAGGCACTTCAACTGTGAACTACTTGCACAGCGACTCCAACATCTCCTTCGGACCGCATCAAGCACTGCCAGTCAAATTGCTACGTATTTTGCTATTACTATCGACATCCTACACTTCTGTGTATAAAGTTTAATTTGTATTAATTTTGAATGCCGTATACTTTACGTCTTGCTGATATGTGCCACTATAATCCAATATGGGTTTAATAGAGCGAAAGTGTTGCCACAATTTGTGATGCGGCTGTACTTGCCAATAATGCCTGTTGTGGAACTTAAAGACATTTTCCCTGTGATCAGTTTTTACTGTCAACTGTATTTGCAGAATTACATCAATCTAAGACACACAGTTTGGAAGAGATAATGTTTAATGTTTAGGAATTTGATTCTTTAAAATATTGGAGTGGAGTTTACTGGTGCTAACTGATGTAGTATCTGTGCTATGCTTTTCACTCCCTTGCCTTATTCTTCATCTTTCCTTCCTCCATCCTCATAGCAGATGGTCCCTCTCTCTGTCCACCTCCTCAAACTACTCCGCCTCATCCTCCTCCTCTCTGTGTCCCTCACCCCTGTCCATCTCTCTCCGTCACTCCATTGTCACCTTCATCACCATCCCAGTGGGAAGTAGCCTATTCTTACACCCACAGTATTTCCTTTTGGATAGTAAGTGGTGTGTACCAAGTTTGGTTGGAATAAATCCATGGTTTAGGAGGAGTTGTGAACCCCCCACCACACACATTTTTAAACGTATACACTGGAAATCATAAGACAGCGGTCGTAAGTTACCCTATTTGGCTGGTTATATGGTCTCAAATTATAAATCCAGTTCGAAAAGTTCAGCATCTGTACGAATGAGTACCACAAGCAGAAGTGCCATACAGTATTGGCCGCATTAGTTTTCACACGAGCTGTAATAAACAGAAAAAAATAGTAGAAACCAATTACCTTGTTTCTGGTAGAACAATATATATGCACTGCTATAATCATCTTCTTGCGGTTTCTGTTTAGTTACAATGTCATCATTGTAATAGTGCCATTCATTTGTCCTTGGATTTTTTGTGTAAGCTGTATAATGACCTGCAGAAGCTCCTGTAAAGCAATGGATCAGTCTGAGCTATCTGTAACACAGATATGGTGACAATGTTACGATGTCATTTACTGGCATCAAAACCTTGTTTTCTACTGAATAATTAATTTAAAATAAAGAGAGGGAGTCATATAATGCTACATTTCACTTCAGATTTTCCTTACAGGTACTATAATCCACAGTTGTGAGGTGGAAATTAAAAAAACACACACACACACACACACACACACACACACACACACACACACACACACTGGGTGTCACTTCTAAAAGTCATCATGCACATTTTCTCTTATGTTTCTGCAGATGTTTGCAATTTCAGTTTGCAGTGTGTAAATGGAGTCAACTGAAACAAACACAGCTCATTACGTCATGTAAAAGCAAGTGTTCATTTCCCATTACAAACAAAATGATTTTTAATGCAGAATTTTAAGTGCACATTCGACAGAGGCATCCCAACTTAGTCTAGTGCAATATTAACAGGGGCACTGAAACGAAAAGAATAACCAGTACTCCAACAGTGACAGCACTGCTCTGGCCCACAGTGACTACTACTGGCATGTCACAGTGCTACTCAGTCGCAGCTGGAGTATATCAATAAAACAAACAATGCACTTGACAAATTTGGGACCACTTTCAGCTTTAAAAATAATATGGGTTCTCATGGGAAACAAGAAGACACTTTCCATCGACACTGGGTGTAGTTTGACAGACGTGACGAGCAGTATATGTTTGGGCTGACTCCAGTTACAAATCGCAAACATTGGTAAAAAAAAAAAACTGCATTAACTGTTATACAGTGTGTGTGTGTGTGTGTGTGTGTGTGTGTGTGTGTGTGTGTGTGTGTGCACGCGCACGCACACTCATGCATAAAATGGCAGGGGGGAGGGAAAATCATCATTCGGAGACATCCAAAGGTCTATAAACAATTCCCACACATGCATGTGCTCTGGTACATGCGTTTTTGAGCATCTCTCTCTCCTCATCCTAAGCTCTCATTGTCTTCTACAAAGACAGAGCATCTTACAATGTGGGAACAAATCAGGAAGTAGGAAAGAACTGTTGCACAATGTAGTTGCATATGTTCAACTGTACTTCTCTCTGACTCGCATTCCAAGTAAACTATTATTCCTGGTGGGGTTCTCTCATGTTCCTCCTTTTTTCTCCTCTTACCAATAAGCCTTGTCTTATGTGCTTAAAATTCAGACCTGTATTGCATTTGTTCATATTTGCCATTTTACTGGCAGGGTGGCTAACCTAATTACAACTTTGTAACTGAATGTGATACTAATACATAATTTATGTTTGAGTTATTTTTCAGTCAAATAAGTTTTTTTTGTAAGTATTACTCACACAAAATTAAGAAAATCATTCCAATTATTTACCAAAGGTCCATAACTGTTACAAAGAAGACAAAATTTGTTGCAAGTATGAAACCATGAGTAACAGATACTTTGCAAAAGACACACTGCTATTCCCTTTTTTCTCTGTATCCTTTAAAGATGTACAGCACTTATCCAGAACCCTTCCAACAAATCTCTCTCCTACCGACCTTCCTTAACAGTGATTTCATGAGGTCAGCCAGTTTCATATTGCTTCTTAATATAACTGCTAAATATGGGCTATTCTGGAACTGTCAATTATTCTTTGACATTTGCAACAAATGGCTTTGTACTTGGTTTCATTAATTAGTAACACAGTTTTGAAGAAATCTTTGGTTCAATTAGCAAACAACTTTGTACTCTGGTGAGAAAGTATTTGTTGGTTGTTAAATTATAAGTGATATCATCCAGCCAAGTTGAAATGAATATAAGCATTTATTATCTGAAGATAATAAAATGGAATAAGATGGAGAATAATTTTAATAATTATATGAAGTATCATATTTATCTGAGTATGAGACGATTCTGAAGATAATACAACTCCCCTCCCCTTTTTTAAGAGGCTCCTTGAGAAAAAAAATATTGTTTAACATACTCTGATTAATCAAAATTATAAGCTTTTATTGATGTAAGGTATCTGCTGAAAACATTACCATTATACCTATTCTAAACTTAGACCATTTATTGGTTGTCTATATTTTGATAATACAAGGAGAAATAAAATAAATAAAATGAAATTGTTTACATTAATTTTTATCTTCACTGTCCTTTTTGTTTAGCCTGTCATCTGAGCTACCACTATTTTTAATCACCACCACCACCACCACCACCACCACCACCACCACCCTGACAGAACAGCTGCGAAACTTATGTCTTCATAGTCACAAAAATTTGGCTGTTTCCTCAGAATATATTGTGCGTGCCCCCCCCCCCCCAACACACAGTGGATTTAGCTTCTTATACTAACGTGAGGATGTTACAACGTTTTTTGCTACAAAAACACAAAAACGTACTGTCTACCTGCACTCTCCCATTGGCTCTGTAGAAACAGCAGCTGCCACCCCCTATCATGTCAGCCATACCTCATGGTGTGCCTGACAACATTGCTGCATGAAACATGGAAGTATCTCACCGACCCCAGTCTCAATTTTTAGCGTCTCCTGCAGAAATGCGTGTCGTTATTGAGTATCTGTTCAATTTTAAAGTCAATTCAATTTCAAGTAGAAATGGATTCAGGCAAACTGCAGTTCAAACATGATAGATGTTCATAAAAAGCTAAAGTATTCAGTGTAGATTCCCATGGTTGGCAGCACAACCAAATTTTCTACCAGTTCACCACTCTCCTCACTATAGTTCTTAGCTAAGCTCGTGTCACTGTTCCCCTCTAAGCCTTCCATAGTGCTGTGATCGAGCAACAGCGAAACATGGACAGCAATATCTTATATGGTGCAGGTCATACGTAACAACACCAACTAATACATAGATAAAAGACCGCAATCATGATTCAGTCTAATTCTTGAAATTTCACTCGTCCTGCGATCTAGTGTCATCTATTAGTACTATCTCCACAATGAGTTTTTCCCTACAAGCCATTCTCTTGATAACAACTGCAGTCAGTTTAATGTGATTTGTTTGCTTTGTTACACATTTAATTCTGGATTAATTTCCTTTCTTGTTTCACACGAATGTCACCATTGTACTGAATCTGATTAAAAGCTCATAATGTTTTCCTCCAGTGTTCTAATATGTGAACAGCTGCTGAATTTTTCATTTGCAGCGCACTTCTGAAAACATTAGTTCCTGATAACCAAATGAAATACTGACTTGGGTTCAGAATCATGAAACAGCTTTTGAACAAGATTTTCACCTTTGAATGTTCCTTTACTTAAGAAAGAGGATAAATGTAGGTATAAGGTATCCATACAAGCAAGAGAACTTCTATTGCAAACTTATTCCAATTCAAGAAAAGTTTGTGATTTGATAGAATTTAATCTTATTTCTTCCTGTGTGTCACAAAAATTATCGATTTTTTAAACAGAGCATTAGCTTGTAGTAGTGCCTAGTTCATAGTTTCTCACATATCCCTCCACTGCAATAGTGCTGTGAGTCAAATGTCATGCGATTGTTCGAGCAAGAGCGATATTGTATCGAGAGCTTCTATGTACCGAGAAATCTGGAGTGTATTTGAACGAAAGTATTGTTTGGTAAGCTCTACCATTCAGAACTCTTCAAAAAATTTGCACAAAACCTCAATACCGAAAGCAAATGTAAGATTACCCCTATATTAACCTATTAAACACTGTAAAAATGTTTACCTCAAGCAATAGTAGTTTAATTTGCGAATATAAGATGACCCAGTATTTTTCAAATGTGAATTTTGGAAAAAATCTTGTCTTAAAAGTGGGTAAATGCAGTATTATGGATCATCAGTATACATGTAACACAACATGCAACATTTACACCAAAACTGAATGTTTGATTACCTGAGGCAAACTATGTGACACAATGGTTCAATATATATAACTTTTAGGTTCTTTCTAATTGCTCACTTTGTTGATAATTACTCCTATCCCTGTTGACAAGGGATTGTTTCATTTTCAGATTTATTTACTGAATGGTAGGATGGATTTCATTAAGCACAGCAGATAAACATGCCTCTGTTAATTTATTATATCCCTTGTTGAAGGATATTACTGAATTATAGTGACAAAATCATGCCAAGGGATTCGAATGAAACTTCAACTCGTATGACTGCTTCAATCTTTGATGATATTTCCTATTTGTGAATTACTGATCAATTTTCTTCTCACATGCGACTGTAAAACTCAGAACACCTGAAGACTCCACATTAGCAACTGCTGCTGCACTGGCATGTACTCAAAAACAAGCAACCATAAAACCCTTTGTTGAATTCAGACTTGCTTAATTGTGTGTTGTCTCATCTCACAATAGGTTGTATTTGTTCTCTTATTAATTGTGATGCAGCAAGGTCACCTCACACGCACAAATGCTTACCGATACAGGGAATTTATAAGCTGCTGCAGCATATCACATTTAAAGGTAAAAAAAATGGGATATAATATGCAATGATTCTTGACCAACTGAATCAAAATATACATGAAAAGCAGCCTGGATTGCAAAATGCAATAAAACTATTATCAGGACAATACATCCGCCCATGAATATGCTTTTGCAGTGGCAAAATTGGTGGACTATACATCCTTCACAAGTGGACTATCCATCCCATTCATCAGATTTTGAATGACTTCCATCCACCTTTCACTCACCTAAAGACATTCAGAGTCCTACAAAGAGGTTAATGCAATCACAGATAGATATTTTGCAGTTCAGGACAGACACATACTCACTTTAAAAACTATGGATGAATATATTTTGGGTTTAGTAAACTGTCTTCCACTGCCAGACCAAGTACTTTTCGCTTTGCCAAAAAAAACGAACAATAGTGATGGCTTCTTCATCATTAAGTATAAGGCTGAATTTGTTGGGTAAATAGATAGATGTGAATTAGCAACAGTATTTCTTATACAGCCATATCAATCTAACATCAATAATATGATGATTCCTTTTTGCAATAATCTTCTGTTGCTATTTATCAAAATTGCATATGGAAAAATAATCGATAATGTGTGAAACCATATGAAGATACAGCAAGACCTGGGCATAAATTAGTAGCCAAAATTTACCAAAAGCCTTTAGCAGAACTGGGACTACGACAAAGATAAACCTAATGTGGCTATCAGTTTAAACAATGGGAACAATAAGAAAGGGTGAACGAAGATACCATCACAACTTCATGGTTTCTAAGAACAATAGTTACATCCTCCTCCCTTCACAAACAAATGCTGCATTAGAAAAAATGAGTGCTTCATACGTCTTTATGTGACCAAAGTGTTTTATTTTATCAATAAACTAACTATACGATAGTTACAATAAAATCTGAGAGTTTTGAATGAATGTGTTATGCTGTTGAACAAAAATTATCCTTCTTATAATAACATTTAAATGAAGATAATGGAAATTTACACTGAATCAATTCAATTAAGAGTGCAAGAGTATATCTGTGACTGCACCTCAAGATACTGGAATAGTTTTGTAATGAAGTACAGTATAATCCCGCTTTTAGGTTCCTGTAATTAACATTTTCCTGCGATTAACATTTTTTCATCACTCTCTTCAAATTTCCTATGTTCACAACATTAATTTGCACCTGTTTTTACGTTAACATATCAATAATTTTCCCCCGATTTATGTTTCATAAAACAATGTTTGTGGAGGGAAAAAACTGGTGAAATTGACACAAAATGATGCAGACACTGCGTTTGCCTTAAAGTAGTGTTTACATACGTTACATTGTTAACTTTCTTGGCACCAGATTCATATCCTGACGCTGCCAACCACAACTTGGTATGGTGGCTGATGGGAGTAACTGTTTCAATAGAAGCAACTTCTGAGGAACATTCATTTGTTTTGAGTTGATACCAACTTCATCTGTCAGTACTGTGTGCTATAATTAGTAGTACTCTTACTTTATTGTATCCACACTGTTTCGGCATTAATTTCATCCTGTGGTAATGATCACATACAGAGGATACCCATTTCCCAGTATTTGTAGCTTGCTAGTTTAATTTATGGTTCGTATATGCATTGTACAGTGTTGTTTCCTATCTAAGGTTGACAATGTTGGCATCACTGACAAGCCTGTTCCTATAACCGAAATGAGTCTATTTCAGTCGACACAGCTACTCTCAACAACTGCCATGCGAAGTGTTTGTGTGTATTTCATAGTGTGTTCGTAGCCTTGTGTGAAGTGACCGAAGTCTGTTGTTAGTTGTTTCTTTCACGTTGTTGTTTTCTGTCGCAGTTTGAGATGGGAAATGCCGGTACTGTCAAGAGAGACAGGAAAACCCTTTCTATGGAAGAAAGGTAAAAATTCTGGAAAGAGTTGAAGGTGACTGTGGGACACATGCTGCATTAGCACAGAGTTTAGGAATACAAGGACTCTATTTTGGAAAGTGTAAGCAACAGTGGGCCAAATTCCAAAAAAACATGAAGTATTCAAAATATACAGAACTGGAAGAAATTATGAAGAACTGGTTTCAGGCAGCACATGCATCGAATATTCCAATAAACGGTGTGATGTTACACGAAAAGGCACTGATAGTCGCCAATGTACTTGGGATTGAGGAGTTTGCAGCATCTAATGGGTGTATAGATATGATTCAAGAAGCGGTACAACATAGTGTATAAAGCTGTATGTGGAGAAGAAAGCAGTGTGGACATAAAATTTGTTACGGAATGGCAAAGTGGCAGGTTACAAGAACTTTTGAAACAACATAAACTGAAGGATATTTTCAATGTTGACAAAACATCTCTTTTTCAGCAGATTGCCAAATAAAACAGTTGCTTTTAAAGGCAAAAACTGCTATAGAGGTAAACACAGTAAAGTTCACGTGACAGTAACGTTAGGCACAAACGTGGATGGTTCCAAAAAAATTAAACATTTGTGATTGGCAATAAAAACCACGGTGTTTTAAAAACATAAAAACACTATCAACGAACTACAATGCCCTGTAACATGCAATTAGAGTTTCTGCCACCAAACTGCACAAGCAAATTACAGCCTTTGGATTTGGGCATAATCCACGCCTTCAAAACACACTATAGGAAGGCAATTGTGCAGAAGGCATTAACTTTGATGGAAGTTGGGGAAGACCCAGCCTCCCTTAAAGCACCAATTTTAGATGCTTTGCGTTATATTGCGAAGGCAGGGACAGAAGTTATGGCAGCCACCATCTCCAACTGCTTCCAAAAAGCGGGATTCATCGAAGCCGATGATAGAAACCGATCTGACCCACCAGACGTGAGTTTTAGTGACAACGGTGAGAAACTGCTTGCTTCATCATGGGAAAAGCTGCAGCTGCAGCATCCAGTTCATGATTTCTTACACATTGACAATGATGTTGTCACTGTGGAGAGTGTTTCTGTTGATGAGGTGATCGACTTTCACACACAAAAAAATGCAGGAAGTGAAAGAGACAGTGACAGTGATAGTGACGAGGACAATGAGGTTACCTCATTTGCAATTGTTAACGCAGCAGTGGAAACAATTAAAAAATATATTTCAGCTGCAGATGTTATGACAGAGTTTTCCATTGTGTTTATGAACTTGAAAACCACATTGAAAAAATTCATCAGACAAAATTAAAACAACCCACAATTTTGGATATTTATGCTAAAAAGTAGTAACTACTGTACCCATTTGTTCACATCGCATTTATAGACCAATCAAATTAAAGGTCAGTATAATAAATATAAATTGCATATTAATGTTTCTTAAATGTGTGCTTAAAATACTTAAGTGTAGTATGGTTTCCTCCCCTGTAATCTTGACTGTGGATACAGAACGATCTCTATGGTAACCATGATGTCTACATTGATCTGAAAGTGTCAGCTTGGCTGGGAGCTGACTAAACCAGTGAGTGCGAAACAAAGGCTTCAGTGACAGACTGATCTGTAGTGTAGTGCCATATTTAACACACTTTACAATATTTCATGCACCTATATATAAAAAAATCAAAAGCAGCAAGATAAGTAGCCGGTACTGTATACATCTGCTGACATCAGTTTCGCAGAAAAGTTACACTAAAAATGGTGCAGTTTAGAGATCTTTAACGCAGTATACACTGCATCACTTTAGCTTTGCAATAGATCAACATGGCGGCCGCATAGTTTGCGTTACTTTTAATGCACTTTGTTGTGCTAATGTGTTGGTGAATTTCATGTCACCTGCTAAACATAGCACTAAAATCAGATAACCTTTATTAAATAATAATCATTCCCTGATGAGTATTTTGTTGCCTATTATCTACACATATGATAAAAAAAAACTACAATATGGAAAGGGGGCTCCATACATAAGCAGGAAAACTTAAAAAAAAGTCATTTCCCACATTTTACATTTTCCCGCAGTTTATGCCACTTTCTCAAGTCTCTTGAAAAGTGTAAAAGGGAGTTTTTAATGTACAGTTCTTTTTAAAATAAGAGTAATAGATCAAACAGTCTATCTTGATACCACAAATATGATTCTTGCTTTGTGTTTATAAAGAGTATTTTCCACAACACACATTTTATATTTGTTGTCCATTTCCCCTTCCTCATTTTCTTTTAATATTCAGAGGAGTAGGCTGGTCATATATCATAAACACTTCATTAGTTTTTCTTGTCGCCATGGGAAAAAAAGTTAATGCTATGTAATGGTGAGACATCAATTTGTTCCACACACTCTAATGTTAAATAAAGACATGCAAAGACTTACTTAGAAAGCAATGAATAACTAGAAAGGAAGATTAGGACTGATGATGTCTCCTGGGTGATAAGTCATTAGAGATGTAATAAAAGCTGGAAAAGTACAAGATATATGACAGAAAAAGTGGACACATTATGTTCAAATAAATCATTCTGCTGACATTTGCAACAGGCATTACATTTAAGAAAAACAAAAAACCTGAACCTGGTTGGCCGGATAGGCTTGGAAAGGGAGGATAAATTGTGATCACTTACGTGGAGTCATAGTAAATTAGAAAATTGTTCTGAATCTGCTGAAACAATGTCATGTGTTACACATTTTGTTGTTATTTATGACAAATATGATGGACAGCTTTGCAGATAAGTCTTTTACTATGCAAAAGACTGCTTTATATGTACATTATATTTTATCAGATTTTTTTCTTTCGCTGAAATGAAGTTTCCACTCTTTGAATTATCTTAACAGTATTTAATTAACATAGTTTTCCTACATTATTTTGCTCTTGGATAATGCTTACAGCTATCACAATATGCAACAGCATTACAGAAAAAAAAAAATTAGAATTTACTGAGGCACTGTTTCCAGACCATACTGCTAAAACTTTCTTGTTCAAATAATTGAAGTACACTTATATGAAAGTGATACTGTTCTAAAAGTCTTTACTTACCTCCAAAGTGACAGACACAGGCATAGAGATTGTATGGAAGCGTCACACCATGGTGTAGCACATATGGTGATGTCACTGTGAGGCCAGACAGTGGAAATGTTACTTTGTTTTCAAGCTTCATGCTCATGCTCTCATGAAAGATGAATCTGCAACGAAATGAGAAAATAAAGAAAATCAAAATACTTGCAAGACATAAACGTAGACACTAACACTGTTACTAGCTTATGATTCTCGTGATTCCCATTATCTTAAATTTCTCAGTAAGAAATTTAGTAAGATTGATTAGTTATATATTTAACAAACAATGAAATTGCCACCATGAGACTTCAAAATGATCATGTGTCCAAAGTGAAGATTATTTTACAATGAGGCAGAACACATATCTAGATCAAGAAAAATCCCCCCCCCCCCCCCTCTCTCTCTCTCTCTCTCTCTCTCTCTCTCTATCTATCTAATGGAGGAGGAGATGGATAAAGATTTGGAGTGTTTAGGAAAGGGACATGTATTTAATATGTTATGAGAGTCAGTGACGACCCCACAATTTAAGAAACTGACGAAGAAAACAGAATGTGTGAAAATTATGTCACAGTGTTAAAATGATCACCGCGAGCCTCTCCATGGCATGTCTGATGTCATCAGTCACTTTGATTAATGAAATTGCTGAGCTATGGTGTTTTCAGAAGCTTGATTTATGTTAATAACAAATGATATAACTTCCAAGGAAACTGTCAACTGTTCACAAACAATGTATTTCAAGGCTTTGAAACTGTCGGTAATATGCTGACCAACATATGATCACACAGCTTTGTTTCTATTTACATGCTAAAATGATGTCTGTAGTTAAGGTGTTGCCTTAAGGCTGATAATTTATTGCAACTTGAGAGATTAGTGCAGTTGAGAAAAAGTTGTCAGGTCCATCTGTAGAGGCTCAAATAACATCAGAATTTGCCTTTCCTATGCTAAAGCTGCCTAGTTTTTAAATGCTTCAGGCCTGGGCTCACTATCTACAACAGACCACTCATTTGTGGTTTACATGTTGCACACCTCCGCTTCACTTTCACAGTTTAGTGCATACTTTATAAAGTTCGTACGTTGGATTTTTCTTGATTCTTCTATGTGCAGAGTCTCGTTTCCTACCTGACACAGCTCCATAGTTATTCACCGAGAAGAAGCTCCCTAAGCATCTAATGTCAGCCCATAGCTTATATCTTGCCATGGGATATCAAACAGTCCTTTTGTAGGGCATCATGGTTGATCTGTTTTAAGTTTTTGTGGTAAGGTGAGATTTTTCTTTGGCATCTGCATGGAGCACATTAAGAATTTCACATCATGAGCAGAAAGAACCAGAGGAGAATTACTTTAACTCTCTTCTTTATTTCTTTTATGTCTACTAGGGTGTTTTTGTGTGGCATGTGATGGCTTGGATCCAGAAATATATGGTGTGATCAAAAAGTTTCCATTTGAGGGCACTGTTGCTCTATAAATGCACTATAGTGCGACTTTGGCGCTGGTATACATACCCTGACACATAGGCAAGGGATTAGTGTGGCATTCATGTCTTTGTGACGTGTGCGCACTGAATTTATAAACTTGCAACTTACATACACATGATTGCAGTCTCAGGCAACTGAGGCCACACTCCCAGCTGCAGCACAAGTTGCTTGATGGAAGTGGGGACTGGGTGGGGTAAGGATGGGGAGGGATAGTAGGGTATGGGTGGTGGTCAGTGAAGTGCTGCAGGTTAGATGGAGGGCAGTCGAGAGGTGAGGAGGGGGTGTTGGAATGGGAAAGGAAGGGGCCAGGATGGGTGAGGTCAATGACTAACGAAGGTTGAGGCCTGGAGGGTTACGGGAAAGTAGGATCTATTCCAGGGAAAGTTTATATTGCAGAGAAAGTTTCCCTGCAATATATCCTACGTTCCCATAACCAACCTTCTTTAGTCATTGTCCTCACTCATCCAGCCCCTTCCCTTTTCTTATTCCAGCAATACAAAGCCCTCATTCCACCATCACACCCAGTCTTTTTAGTTCTCTCCTTTTCCGATACCCACCTCCCTCCCCTGCCCTCCGTCTAAGGCCGGTATTACACTATCAAATTTCTTTGTCAAAGATATTTGTTGGTGTAATAGGGAACTTCGTTAAATGTCATCCAATATTTGATCAAATCTAGGGCCTTGCTGTAGATTTGATCAAAGAAGTCACTTGTCTTCTGTTCACTGCAATGTGATATGTTACCACATGGAGCACTAGCATTGCTGCAGCATTCTGTCGTCTGTAGTGTTTTTATAAACATTGCCGGTAAATACAATTGGTGAGTGCCGACAACTACAAAATTAATAGAGATGTATGAAGCTGATGAGGCGCTTTACAACGTGAGGCACCCTGAATACAAAAATAGATTAAGAAGATTGGAGACCTAACCTAACCTAACCTATCTTAACCCAACCCTCTCCTGTAGCAAGTAATCTGAGTGTTGCAGTGAGACTGTCTTCTCCAGATGTAGCAGTTCTTAAGTGAATATTGTACTTTGTGATATCAGGATACACTTCACTGAGCACATACAGAAATTTATGCTGATCCATTATTCTTAAGTAATTGATGTATGACTTGATGTCCTCCACTATAAGCCCACGTAACAAGTTTTGTTGAATGCTTTTATCGTGTCATCGTGAAACCCACGGTTTCACCCAGACATGTTTCCTTGTGAGCACAAAGACTGGTTCGTACAGACTGGGGTCGCTTCAGCTTGCTTCACAGGATAGATGGCTGACTTAAGCCCGTCAAGCATTCTCATATTTCAGGTAATGCTATGATTTCATAAGTGCATCAACTATGTCCAAAGGGATTAACCCGTCTCCAGCAGAATCAATGTTGAACACAAGTCAGCTATGATGCCTAACCAGTTTGAAGAAGAGAATTAGATATTTCTTTTTGACTGGTCACCTTTGGTCCAGACCTCAGTCCCATTGAAAATAAGTATGTGGAGATAAACACACTGTGTGAAAAAACTGGCCTGATCCTGGTTTAAGAACCTATGATAACCTCCATAATGTCACGGTAAGTGGTCACTGAATTGAAGGAGTTTGGATGGCATATTAAGTGGTAAAGAAAACACATGCTTTTCCCATTTGAGAGTTCAAAAAATCTTATTTAGAACTGTAGACTGTTTGTTTTGTTAATTTCATGTCTCTCATAGTTTAAAATACTGCAGCAAAGTAGAAAATAATAATCAAGCCAAATAAAACTGCCATTTTGAAAGTGCTTATTATCAGTCAACATGCTAATGAAATATGAATTCACTATATTAAGTGTTACGATATTTAGGTGTTTCTTACTGTTGCTCCAACTTTGACTCCGTATCATGACTTTAAGTGCCTAAAATTGTAAGGATGGCATGGAGCAGATTTCCTTGTGTGTTTTTACAAGGTGCATGCTTTGTGCTGAGTGTCAATAAGGCGTAACACCCTCAATAACACACTCAATCACAGATGCCTTACACTTTTATGAGCAACTGCTCTTTCCCAATTCCAAAGATAACTACGGGTTGCGCTTTAGGAGGCACATTGGCAAATGAGCAGTACAGTGATGGGGCGAAACAGTGGTACACAAGATTGAAATTTTACAGAAAGATGACGACTTCGGTAAATTTACACTTACAGTCTTCAGAGTTTCCATTGCATTTTGCTGTTTGTGATGGTTTGTGTGATGAATGATGGAAAGTGGACTCTATGAATTGTGAGTAAGATGTGATTAACTAATTTCCTTACTTGTTCGAAATTTCCTATGCTTCATAAATGAAGTTATCAGGTATTTTGTTTCGAATCGCAACAACTTCTGTTATTAGGTCCCATCATAATCACAACCTCAGAACGCATGATATGTTACAAAATACAGAAAATCTAACAATAAAAGTGACTGTAAACGTACATGTTACTTTTGTTGTTCTTTGAGGTCCAATCTCAACCATCAGCTTGTAAACTATCACATATGTGGTAAAACAGCCAAATATTTGTGTCGACCAAAGATTATAAGATTGAGTGATTTTCATTGGCTGCAGTATACTATCACACAATTGGCCACAACTAATGACAACAAATTGCAAACTGCAGCACACAATGGAAAGCTGCAAACACTGTAAGTGCACTTCAACCAGGACTTTTTGATAAAGATCACTTTCTTTTATGTTTGCTACTTTGAGAAAAAGCCATACATCTGATTGATGATTTAAATATGGAGGGCCAAATGATGATGAGAATCTGAGACTTGTAATGCGTAGCTATGAGTTAACATTGTTTTAATAACTCCCATCTCAGTGAATTCCATAAAATGAATTATATTAAGATCATTGTTTGTATTTACCTGTAGAGAACCTAGTGACTATTCAGCTGACTTCTGCATAATGGCTACATCAATGGAAGAAATGACTACTTGTTTACATTCATCCCTGAAACGCTAAGTGTATGTGAAAAATAGGAAGGCATGCAGAAAAGTAATGCACCCGATTTTTTTTTTTTTTTGTGCACACTCTTACAGCATTTTAAATGAAAGAAACATTTCTAATATTCTATGTCTTTTCTTCATACCTACATATTTACTTCTTGACATAGCTTCCCTGGTAATGAACACATTTCTCCCAGCGAGAGACTAGTTTTTTGCCTCTGTCACTGTAGAATGTTTGACTTTGTTGACGGAGCCACGAACTCACATTTTCCTGCACTGCTTCATCACTATTAAAGTTATATCCACAAAGGTGTTCTTTAAGTTTTGGAAATGGATGAAAATGGAATGGCTCCAAGTCTGGACTGTAACACGGTGGTCAATGACAGGGAACCCAAGATGTCTGTTGTTAGATGTCACAGCACTTGTGTGTGGTCTGGCACTGTCACGCGCAAGAAAAAGTTGCCCTATGTGAATACTAACCCATTGAGTTCGAAACTCTATTACAGCATGCTATTTCTCACACACTGCCAGAGTTACACTACACACCACCACATTACATGCTACAATTCTGAGCCCTCTAGTGGCACATAGCTGCAAATATGTAGACGTGAAGTATAAGGATGCAGACTGTTAATAATGTTTGTTTTATTTAAAAAGCTTTAGGAGTTTTCACCTAAATAATTCAGAGGCATTACTTTTCAGCAAACCCTTGTATATCTGCGTTAGTTAGTTCTCAGGGATACTGTCAGGGCATACTGCTTCCAACAGATCAAACCTAATAATTAGGGACCTGAAAAATTCGCATTTTGTGCTAATTGTGAAATAGAAGTGAATTCTGCCTTAAAATGCAAAGAGACTTAATAGATGCTATTTCATAGCAATTTGTATCCTGATGAACTATTTTATCAGAGATTGTGTTAAAAAGTTTTATTTTCTACTTACAAATATTGAAAATGTAACCAATTTTCAGTTCCTCATATTGTACACCATCTGGCAAAGCCGAATAATGTGTGTAAGAACCTGTTTGCAAAATAAAAAGTGTATGAACAAAAAATGTATCAATACGCTCAATGATTGGGGACCATGTTTATTGTGGACAGTTGAAAGGTCTATTTAAGACACATGCAACATAGTAGTGCTCAGCCATGGGACCTAGCATTTTACTACTAAGAAACATGTATGTTTGTTAGCCATAGCTCAAAAAATGGTATAATGCTTACACTTTTAACATAGCAAATTAGGTGAGGGATGTTGTAAACTTTAGTCGCATCAAATACCGCTTTAGATCGGGCCTGAACTACATCGTTAACAATACTGGCTAACCTCAACAAACAATTGCGTAGTAGCTGTCCCCAAATGAATTGTTTACTTTTCTTATTTTCAAGTAAGTGAAGCAACTAATCCTAGTCCATCACTGATTTCGATTACCACCCTTACAACACCAGAAGAGAACCGATTGGTGATCCTTGTAACAATGTGTCAGTTCTGCTGTAGGCCGCTGCTCTGTTAAAGAGATGTGAGGCTTATTTCCCTGCACTGCTCCTCTCCTGTCTGGTGGTTAAAATTCTGGTTTGTTTACACTTGCAGCTGGCTGCCAATATAGCCTATAGTGCCTGCACTCTGTGCTACAATGACTGGAAAATGAAATCCTCAGTTCTTTTTTCGATTGCACCAAAATTATGCCCTTAATGTAAAAATAATGTTACCATATTTTCAATTCTACTTCTATGCTAAGTACCTTGTCAGTTCAATCAACAATGTTGTCAAACATGGGTTGCATGGGTATGAATGCCCACGAAACATTGAATTGAGCGGGAGGAGGAGGAGCTTAGTGTTTAATGTCCCGTCGACAACGAGGTCATGAGAGACAGAGCGCAAGCTCGGGTGAGGGAAGGATGGGGAAGGAAATCGGCCGTGCCCTTTCAAAGGAACCATCCCGGCATTTGCCTGAAGCGATTTAAGGAAATCACGGAAAACCTAAATCAGGATGGCCGGAGACGGGATTGAACCGTCGTCCTCCTGAATGCGAGTCCAGTGTGCTAACCACTGCGCCACCACGCTCGGTGAATTGAGCGGGAAAAGACAAGTAATGTTTGAAACATCTTAATTCAGCGACACATTCAGTTCACTGGCAGGAAAATACCACTGCTTTTCAATAGTGCAAATCATTCTTGGAAGCTTAAATATTGCCAAACGAAGAAAACAAAGGCAGTTTCGGAACAAAGAGGTGTTGAGGTTTTTGCAAAAGCAAACAATCAAATCAAGACGTTCCCAATTAGCAGTTTTTTAAATAGTCAGTTTCAAATAACTAAGGCTTTGTTCGTCTTCACTCATGTAGCAGACAACCTTTTATGTTAGTGCATTAAAAAAAGTAACAAGAAATTTTTTTAAAAAAATCACCATACACAATGGTTACACTGAGCATTAGGGGCAGCCAGTGCAGACAGTTCTAGGGAGAAAGAAAAAGAATGTGACAACTGAGAGGGGAGGAATATTTATGGCAAGCAGAGGGTAAGTAAGTATCAAGTAGCACGAGGAAGATTAATTATGCTAACAATCACAAAATGGAGGGGGGGGGGGGGCGGGTCAGGATATGATGCGGGACAAGGGCAGGAGAGAGAGAGAGAGAGAGAGAGAGAGAGAGAGAGAGAGAGAGAGAGAGAGAGAGAGAGAGAGTGAGTGAGTGTTTATTCAGAAAGTTATTTATCAGCTTCAACTAAATGAAGATAATTACTCACCTCTTCAGGTAAACTATTAGGTAATCTGGGTATCTCCACACAGACAATGTCTTTGTTGCACACTGGTTTTTCTGGCAAACAGGGCAGTACCAAGGATTATGCTCATCTAACTGCTCACTGAAAATTAATTCTTTCATTTTAGTATCCATTTGACTCAAGTATATACGTTATACAAATTTATAATGTCATATGACAATTCCTAAAAATTCCTTCTGGTATTTAGTGAAAACTGTCAAATTACTTACTTCTGTCTATTAGGCTCACTTGGGCCCTCTAAATAGGCCTTTACTTATATTAATTGATTGAAGTGAAGTTAAGTTTGGAATGTAACCACCCTCAAGTGTGAATTGAAAATATATTTACTGACTTTGCCCGGTGAGCTTATGGTCATAAGAATATTATATCCAACCACACCGTCATCAAAAACCTTCTATATGTGAAACGTCATCTGAACATACTCATGAACAAAACTTATAAAAATTACAGTTAAACTTTATACAGACACAGGAGTAATAGTTATAAAAAACACAAACTATAATAGGGATAAGGACAATATGAAGAGGTGCAAATATAACCCTCTGGCCACATCAGTTGGGCTTGTTACATACTGAGCTGAGCACTGAGTCTTTACCAACTAATGCATCTACCTGACTAAGTATCCTGTGTTTGGGTTTCTACCTCGGCCAGGACCACCCAAATGGCCTGCTTGCCCCTGTGCTGAATATTTCTGGAGTACTTTCTGTGATGTCTCCTTTTGTTACATCTCCAAGGTCTCTGTTCATTTTCTACCGATTAGTGGTAGTCTCCCGTACAAAGTGATTACTGAAGATATGGACTACTAGAAATTTGATGTCAGATTGATCCAGATTGCAGAATTCTATGATCGTGGTACTTCAAACATGACAACAATGTGTAAAAACAAATCAGACTGTGTACTTTCACAGGCACTGTGAAACAATTTCTGTAGCATCATTCAAATTTTTTTTTAAATAAATAAACTGAAGATACTTTATGAACATACTTCATATATTTTTGATTTTAACAACAGCTAACCAATGAAAATTGTTCGTAAGAGTGTGCTGATGCTTTAAATGTTTGGGTGTTTAACTATTAACTTTGCTATAATATGTAATATTACTTGCATAATTGAAAAACATTTTAGGAACAGTGTTGTGTCAGCTTCATTAATGTTTTTGCTGCATTTTCTGTAAGTAGCTTAGCCCTTATAGTTGTGTGGCCACAGAAATTAAATTTGCATATTTCATTGGACTTCTGATGAAATTAAAGAAATAAAATCCTTGGGAAACCAATAATTTCACAATTTTAACAATACAAGGACCAACATTAATGAAGGATCTTGACAAAAACCAAGTGAATAATTTGTTCTTGGTATATATCTGTGCAAAATAGTGAAATACAAATGAGCTTCAGCCAGAAGGGAAAAAAGCAACAATCACATATAAAATTTTGAACCATGAAATGCAAGAAAAACACTGCAAGGGGGGATAGGAAGAGATTTCTTCTCTCCATTATTATTATTATTATTATATTCTAGCTTGATGACAGAAGTTAATCCAGTCTGTAGAACTTGTAAGAAAATCATGGTGCTTGAGATAGGTCAAATAAGGTATAGGGCTCACAACACTTAATGTATAATGAAGTTTTTCCCTTGTGTGGATAGTAATGCACAGAGATGAAAATGTTGCTGTACAAAAATATTGGAGGGAACATGAAAAATATTCATTCATTCTTGTTCCTTACATCCCATCAAGGAGGACCTTCAAAGGCAGAAAACCAGTAAGAAACATTCCACATGGGAAAAATATATATAAAAAACAAAGATTCTGTAACTTACCAAACGAGAAAGCGCTGGTATGTTGATAGACACAATAAAAAACACACAAACAAATTTCAAGCTTTCGCAACCCAAGGTTGCTTCATCAGGAAAGAGGGAAGGAGAGGGAAAGACTAAAGGATGTGGGTTTTAAGGGAGAGGGTAAGGAGTCATTCCAATCCCGGGAGTGGAAAGACTTACCTTAGGGGGAAAAAAAGGACAGGTATGCGCGCGCGCGTGCCCACACACACACACACACACACACACACACAGATATATCCATCCGCACATATACAGACATATGTAAATACAAAGAGGTTGGGCAGAGATGTCAGTCGAGGCAGAAGTACAGAGGAAAGATGTTGTTGAATGACAGGTGAGATACGAGGGGGCGGCAACTTGAAATTAGCAGAGGCTGAGGCCTGGTGGGTAATGGGAAGAGAGAATATATTGAAGGGCAAGTTCCCATCTCCGGAGTTCTGATAGGTTGGTGTCAGTGGGAAGTATCCAAATAACCCGGACGGTGTAACACTGTGCCAAGATGTGCTGGCCGTGCACCAAGGCATGTTTAGCCACAGGGTGATCCTCGTTACCAACAAACACGGTCTGCCTGCGTCCGTTCATACGAATGGACAGTTTGTTGCTGGTCATTCCCACATGGATGGCTTCACAGTGTAGGCATGTCAGTTGGTAAATCACGTGGGTGCTTTCACACGTGGCTCTGCCTTTGATCATGTACACCTTCCATGTTACAGGACTGGAGTAGGTGGTGGTGGGAGGGTGCATGGGACAGGTTTTACACTGGGGGTGGTTACAAGGGTAGGAGCCAGAGGGTAGGGTAGGTGGTTTGGGGATTTCATGGGGATGAACCAAGAAGTAACGAAGGTTAGGTGGACGGTGGAAAGACACTCTTGGTGGAGGGGGAAGGATTTCATGAAGGATGGATCTCATTTCAGGGCAGGATTTGAGGAAGTCGTATCCCTGCTGGAGAGCCACATTCAGAGTCTGATCCAGTCCCAGAAAGTATCCTGTCACAAGTGGGACACTTTTGGGATGGTTCTGCGGGAGGTTGTGGGTTTGGGGGGATGAGGAAGTGGCTCTAGCTATTTGCTTCTGTACCAGGTCGGGAGGGTAGTTGCGGTATGCGAAAGCTGTTTTCAGGTTATTGGTGTAATGGTTCAGGGATTCAGGACTGGAGCTGATTCGTTTGCCATGAAGACCTAAGCTGTAGGGAAGGGACCATTTGATATGGAATGGGTGGCAGCTGTCATAATGGAGGTACTGTTGCTTGTTAGTGGGTTTGATGTGGACGGATGTGTGAAGCTGGCCATTGGACAGATGGAGGTCAACGTCCAGGAAAGTGGCATGTGATTTGGAGTAGGACCAGGTGAATCTGATGGAACTAAAGGAGTTGAGGTTGGAGAGGAAATTCTGGAGTTCTTCTTCACTGTGAGTCCAGATCATGAAGATGTCATCAATAAATCTGTACCAAACTTTGGGTTGGCAGGCTTGGGTAGCCAAGAAGGCTTCCTCTAAGCGACCCATAAATAGGTTGGCGTACGAGGGGGAGATCCTGGTACCCATGGCGGTTCCCTTTAATTGTTGGTATGTCTGGCCCTCAAAAGAGAAGAAGTTGTGGGTTAGGATGAGGAAAGAGGTTTTAGGTAGGGTAGCAGGTGAAAAGAAGTGCTCCATCGCAGCGAGGCCCTGGACGTGCAGGATATTTGTGTATAAGGAAGTGGCATCAATGGTTACAAGGATGCTTCCCGGGGGGGTAACAGGTTTGGTAAGGATTCAGGCATTCGAGAAAGTGGTTGGTGTCTTTGATGAAGGATGGGAGACTGCATGTAATGGGTTGAAGGTGTTGATCTACATAGGCAGAGATACGTTCTGTGGGGGCTTGGTAACCAGCTACAATGGGGCGGCCGGGATGTTTGGGTTTGTGAATTTTAGGAAGTAGGTAGAAGGCAGGGGTGCGGGGTGTCGGTGGGGTCAGGAGGTTGATGGAGTCATGTGAAAGGTTTTGTAGGGGGCCTAAGGTTCTGAGGATTCCTTGAAGCTCTGCCTGGACATCAGGAATGGGATTACTTTGGCAAACTTTGTATGTAGTGTTGTCTGAAAGCTGATGCAGTCCCTCAGCCACATACTCCCGATGATCAAGTACCACAGTCGTGGAACCCTTGTCAGCCGGAAGAATGACGATGGATTGGTCAGCCTTCAGATCACAGATAGCCTGGGCTTCAGCTGTGGTGATGTTCGGAGTAGGATTAAGGTTTTTCAAGAAAGATTGAGAGGTAAGACTGGAAGTGAGAAATTCCTAGAAGGTTTGGAGAGGGAGATTTTGAGGAAGAGGAGGTGGGTCCCACTGTGATGGAGGACGGAACTGCTCCAGGCAGGGTTCAATTTGGATAGTGTCTTGGGGAGTTGGATCATTAGGAGTAGGATTAGGATTATTTTTCTTCATGGCAAAGTGATATTTCCAGCAGAGACTACGAGTGTAGGACAGTAAATCTTTGACGAGTGCTGTTTGGTTGAATCTGGGAGTAGGGCTGAAGGTGAGGCCTTTGGATAGGATGGAGGTTTTGGATTGGGAGAGAGGTTTGGAGGAAAGGTTAACTACTGAATTGGGGTGTTGTGGTTCCTGAGGTTTTGGGGGGAGTGGAGCTGGAAGTGGGAGATTGAGGTTTGTTGGAAAGGTTGTGGAGGGTGTGTGATTGCCTCTCCAGAGGTGGGAAACCAGGAGATTGGATAGTTTTTTGAGGTGGAGGGTGGCATGCTGTTCTAATTTGCGGTTGGCCTGTAGGAGGATGCTCTGAATAGCCGGTGTGGATGTGGGAGAGGAAAGATTGAGGACTTTGATTAGGGATAGGAGTTGACTGGTGTGTTCATTGGCTGAGTTGATGTGTAGGTGAAGGATTAGGCGGGTGAGGGCTATGGATTGTTTGGTTTGGAACTGGTTCAGGGACTGATGGAAAGAAGGGTTACTGCCAGATATGGGAACTTTAAGTGTGAGGCCTTTGGGGGTAATGCCAAATGTCAGACAAGCCTGAGTAAATAAAATATGGGAGCGTAATCTGGCTAGGGCGAAGGCATGTTTGCGGAGTGAATGTAAATAAAACTTAATGGGGTCGTTGTGGGAATGTTGTGAGGGTAACACGGTATTTAGAAGGGCTAAAATGAAAATAAAAATATATGGGGAGATAAAGGTGAACTAGAAAGCAACTGGAGTTCTGGTGTGTGTGTGTGTGTGTGTGTGTGTGTGTGTATTGGGGGGGGGGGGGGGGTCTTGTCAAATCACTTTAGAAAATTGTCTGCAACCTGCATTTGATAACAGTTACGTTGACCTCAAATATTTCTTGAGATGTTAATATCAAAGAAACAAATAAAATGAGTATTAAAAATATGGAGTAAATTAACAAATTGGAATAGTCTATGGCTTAAGGCCAATTACGGTGTGAATGTAACAAGTAAAGTATAATATGGACTGTCAAACACAGTGCACTGAGAACACATTTGTATTTTATAGAGAAATTGACTGCTAGTTACCTCTCACTAAATGCATGCAAACAGTCATACAGCGACAGCGGGTCCTGGCAACGCAAAGTGGCCATACTGGGATGCTCAACTGTTGGAGCTTCGGGTTCTGGTGCAGAGTCTGTAAACCGTACAGCCAAAGTGTCACCGGTTTGCAGCTGCACCTCTCCCTCAGACTCTATTCTGCATCCACGACAATGGACTGTGTATATACATCGTGAGCAATGGTAACCCTATAAAAGAGAAAAAAGTTTCAATACAACCAAAAATGTATGTGTTATGTACATAGGAAAATAGTTTCAAATTACTGCCTACCTGTCCATCAACAAGCAGAACAGAGTACGGCTGCTTATACGGAACAAGGCGATCTAGTGCATCATGCAGTTCCTTTCCTGAGAGGCGATTGGGAAGACGAATGAGATTTGGATGGCCAAATAGCCTCATTTTCTTTTTATTGTTATTCCCATCTCCGTCAGTGTCCAATCGGAAAACAACCGGAACATTTAACAGTCTACAGGAAACAAATGTTTTAATAAGTACGGAGAGATCTTCCAAACATTTTACATACAAAATTCAGAAGACTGTTTCACTTTTATACACTATTTATAATAGTTGTAACAATAACAAAATAAAAGTTAAACATTAGATTAGAAAATATTATCTATACCACCTTATTGTGGGTTTGAAGTCTCCAAGCTTGTCCAGTTCAATAAATTCTGTCTCTGGTTTCACAGTTACACCACACACAGGACAGTTCAGTGTATCACCTCCATAATGTTTGCACGATGCCTAGATAAATACCGCAATATTTCAGTCTTTCTATTTGAAAACATTTCCATTAGCTATATTTCAATACAGCATGTGCCATGCAACTGTTACTGAATTATATTTAACAACAAAATAAAAACCAGAACACTAATGAACCAAAAATTACAGCATTCAGAATGATGATTACAGGTCTCTGTTGTTGTAGAAACCTTTTATGAATTGCACCACCTTACTTGTCAAGTTGTCATGCACAGTTTGCTTCAACCATATTGCCTAACGCTACATCCCAGTATGATGAATTATTTATTTTCTACCATGTTCTCCACAAATTTGATGTTTAGCGGGTTATTATTGTCATTCTTGCAAACTTTCATGACATTTTTTCCTCTTATTCCATTTGGATTTAATGGAGGCGCTGTACGTACAATGTTTTGAAGTTAATTTAAAAATTGCAAATCCATTTCACACATTCAGTTAGATGAATATGCCATATGTGAACCTCAGCTTGGCTCTGTTCAACTAACAGTGTTGCACTTCTTTTGTAAGTAGCCTCTCTTCTCTGCCCCCCCCCCCCTTCCCAAGCTTCCCTCCTCCACTGCTTTTTTTGATACACATTAAACAAATGATGACCTACAGTATCACTTTTTACATTTGATTTTTTTTTAATTTCATAAATCACTCTTAAGCTTCTGTGTGTACATCTATTTTTACCCAGTATTGCTTTACAACTTACACAACTGTGTTAGAATATTTATTATTGCGTAGTACAGTTACAAAATAGTCACAAAAGGTGACAGATTTCAGCGACTCACAGCAATGACTAAAAATTGGAAAAACAATGTTAAAAGTTAATAGAGCTTCGACAAAAATATATAAAAAAGAAATCTCGGCAGGGCATAAGCATCATGTATGGGAAACAGTGTATGTTTTGCCAGCCAATGACTAAAATAGCAGGGTTCATAACATTTTAATACAATTCAGGAATAGGCCAATATGTATTGTGGACATGACATTGCGTTGCTAATCTATTCTGTGCAACTCTTCACAGCTATGCATAACTCCTTCACCATCATTCATCTGATCCTGCTTTGCTTACAGTACCCAAGCCTGGCTCTCCCTCTACAATTTTCATTGCCCCCCCCCCCTCCCTAAATAACTGATTTAATGAAGTTTTTGTTGAAAGATATAGTTCCAGCTTTACTATTCTAAATTTGAAAGTAAAGTGAATTTAGTAAAGGTTGATTGGAGCAGGAGGGAGGGAGGGAGGGAGAGGGAGGGAGGGAGAGGGAGAGAGAGGGAGAGAGGGAGAGAGAGGGAAGGAGGGAGAGAGAGGGAAGGAGGGAGAGAGGGAAGGAGGGAGGGAGAGAGGGAAGGAGGGAGGGAGGGAGAGAGAGGGAAGGAGGGAGGGAGAGAGAGGGAAGGAGGGAGGGAGAGAGAGGGAGAGAGAGGGAAGGAGGGAGGGAGAGAGAGGGAAGGAGGGAGGGAGAGAGAGGGAAGGAGGGAGGGAGAGAGAGGGAAGGAGGGAGGGAGAGAGAGGGAAGGAGGGAGGGAGAGAGAGGGAAGGAGGGAGAGAGAGAGAGGGAAGGAGAGAGAGAGAGGGAAGGAGGGAGAGAGAGAGAGGGAAGGAGAGAGAGAGAGAGGGAAGGAGAGAGAGAGAGGGAAGGAGAGAGAGAGAGAGGGAAGGAGAGAGAGAGAGAGGGAAGGAGAGAGAGAGAGAGGGAAGGAGAGAGAGAGAGAGGGAAGGAGAGAGAGAGAGAGGGAAGGAGAGAGAGAGAGAGGGAAGGAGAGAGAGAGAGGGAAGGAGGGAGAGAGAGGGAAGGAGGGAGAGAGAGGGAAGGAGGGAGAGAGAGGGAAGGAGGGAGAGAGAGGGAAGGAGGGAGAGAGAGGGAAGGAGGGAGAGAGGGAAGGAGGGAGAGAGGGAGGGAGGGAGAGAGGGAGAGAGGGAGGGAGGGAGGGGGAGAGGGAGGGAGGGAAATTCAATTTATCTTGTCACATTGCAGTGTACAGACAAGAAAAAGCGCATTAAAAACTCTGAATATGACAATTCCTTTGAATTAAAATTTCAGTAAAGTTGAGAAACAACAA